>NC_072409.2:1823437-2426250 GCF_028858775.2 Pan troglodytes | reverse complement strand
CGGCCCCACCCACCCAAGAGACCCCCAGGCTCTTACATTTCACAGCGTTCAGGACCCGGCTGTCCAGCGGCTTCCGGCTGGGGTCGCTGGTGGACGAGCGGATGCCAGTCCCACAGCTGTTGGCCAGCGTGTTCCTGGTGGAGGGACCGGAAAGGCAGGCAGGGTGAGGACGATGGGGAGGGTACCTGGAGGCGACCCGCCCGCACGAATGCCCTGCTGGGAGGCCACTTGGCCTCACCCTTGGCTGGTTTGCGTGTGTCCCAGTGGCAGGAGCCGGCCCAGCCACCCTCTAAGGGACAGGACAAAGGAAAAGCGTCTGGGCTGAGAAGATGACCGGGTGATGGGGCTGCAAGGTGACCCGAGCCTTGTCCTCAGGGACTCCGGGGACGTCTGCTGTGTCCTCGGGAAGGGTTCTGTCGGCCCATCAGCACAACAGAATAAGTGTGGCTCTTCATTTTTCTGTTGTGGGGGTTGCATCCACAAGCCCGTTTGAGCAAGGCCACGAAAGACAGCCCCTCCCTCCCTGGGAGCCTCTCCACCGTCCTGGGGCTGACCGGTCACGGCTGAAGTCAGGAATGCGAGAGGGCTTTCAATGCCACAACCCTGGACAATCAGATAGCTCATAGCTAAAGGAGCCAGAACCCTCCGCAGCTCCATTGTGCCCTCCAGCACTCCTGCCCCGACCTACCTGTCAAAGAAGGTGGCCAGGAGCCTCCGCAGCAAGACCTTATGCTTCACCCCTGCACACAGGTGGCAGTTCATCAGCTGGCCGCGTGTGATGTAGACCCCAGAGCCTGCAGCCACCAAACAGAAAAAGGCCTCGTGGCCTTCCCGGGCCATAGGGTCCGAAGAGGCGCACAGACGGGTGAGGGGGAGGGGGAGGGGGAGGAGGAGCTGGAAGCTTCTAGGACTTTTTTTGGGGAGGAGCAATTTGAGGTCCCACCTGCTGGTCACCAGGAGAGGCCATGGCCAAGGCCAGCCCCAGCAGGTCCCAAATCACACATGGAACTAAGCAAGGGGTGGGGAAAGCCACAGCGCCCCCCACCCTCCCCAACGAGCCCCAAACTCCAAGCTTCCCGGCCATGCTACGGTCCCCGGCCTCAGCTCCCTCCCCGAGAACACACTTTGTTGTTGTTTAGAGACGGGGTCTTGCTCTGTTGCCCAGGCTGGAGAGCAGTGGTGCCATCATGGCTCACTGTAGCCTCGACCTCCCGGGCTCCAGTGATCCTCCCACCTCAGCCCCCTGAGTAGCCGGGACCACAGGCGCCACCACCATGCCCAGTTAATTTTGATGAAGTCTCCCTATGTTGCCCAGACTGGTCTTGAACACCTGGCCTCAAGCAATCTTCCCACTTCGGCCTCCCAAAGTGCTGGGATTACAGGAGGAGGGGCACTGCACCTGGCCTAGGGAACACACTCTGAAGGGCTGGCTATGGCCCTGGGTTTGGGAAACACTCATGTCTTTGCCTTTCTGCTCCGTCCCAGATACCAGAGAGCCTCAGGCAATGATGAGGGAGACGGAATCCCCTGGCTGGAGGGTATGGCTGGAGCTTTGCAGGGCCCAGT
The DNA here is from genome assembly GCF_028858775.2 of Pan troglodytes. NCBI lineage: Eukaryota > Metazoa > Chordata > Mammalia > Primates > Hominidae > Pan > Pan troglodytes. The sequence continues at coordinate 2,424,684 of NC_072409.2, read as the reverse complement.
GCTGACCTCCTCTGGGTATGTGTGAAGAGGAAAACCAGCTAGGGCAGAGGCGTGGCCAGGGAGGTCCACGCTGTGCTGTTTACCCTCGGAAACTTGACCACACCCCAGGTGTCCCACCAGGGTCTGGGTGAGCGAGGGCATGGACAAGCAGCAGGACTGAACCCTCTGGGAACAACGGGGAGGGAATGCTTTCTGGGGACAGCCAGTCTCAATGACCATGAGACGTCATGTCCTGAAGGACACTAATGTCCAGGTGCGCCTGCTTCCAGGAGCCTGTGAGTGCCCATGACCTCTTCCTGCCATGGCCCGTCTCCTGCCCCACCACTCCCACAGGCCCTTCCTGCCAGGGTCTGGGCTGGAGGAACTCTCCTGAGGAGCTCATAAACTGAAGCACGTCTCCAATCCCATCAGCCCCACACCCCAAACAGAGGCCACAGCTGCTGGAGGCTGGGATGACCGAGAGCGTCTTCCCGGGACCACACCTATGTGAAGCACCAGGGCCCACGTGGGCACCTGCGCCCCAGAGCCCAACCCCAGGCGCCCACCCAGCCGCCCCGGCAGCCCAGCACTGCGCTCGCCATCCAGAAGCAGTGCCGGGGCAGGGTGGGAGCTCAGGCCACAGCAAGGTGGGCCCCTACCCCTCCTGGCCAGGGCAGCCCAACACTGCCAGGTGCAGCCCAGGAGGCCACTCTCCCATGAGGACCGAAGTCCCTGGCAGCTGGAAGGCGAGGCCAGCCCAGGCAACCCTCAGGCAGTGGCTCACACCTGAGGCACTCGTCCTGCTGGGAGGGAAGACCCCGAGACGCTGCCCAAGGTATGGCCTTTGGGGGTGGACAGGAACAGGACAGGGCTACGCAGAACTGCTCAGGCTGTGGCCAAGGAAAGCGCCTGAGGGCCCAAGCTTGGGGCTTCCTGGAAAACCGGGAAGAAATCCCCAGAAAATGGCCCAATAGTCACCAAAGAAGATGCCCATGGCGTGGGTCAGACTGGCTTCGGCCTGCCCCATCTTCTCCTTAACAGTCGTAAAAATCTACAAGGAGCTATGACGCCAAAGGAATCCAACACAAAAGGTAAATTCCTGAGCGAGGCCCGGCCCCCACGGGCTTCTGGACTCGGACGTGTTTGTTCTGCCAGAAGGATCCCACCTTGACTGCTGCTGACACTTGGAACCTGGCCGTTACCCTCAAAGGCTGCAACTGGACCCTCGCGGGGCGGGGGGACTGGCAACCATACGTGACACGGTTTTATCTGTGACCTAAATTAAGACACATTGTGATTGCAGCCCCTGCCAATCAGGAATGCGACCAGCCCAGGGGATTCAATTAAAATGCTAAATTAATTCAATTGATTAACTTCTCTTAATGACACATTCTTCTAAAAGGAAATTAGAGGAAATTTAAGATTTTTTTTTTTTGACTGATTGGTGATGAGTACATTGTTCAGAGCTCTCCAAAAAATAAATAAATAAATAAATGAGGACATTTGCATACAATAGATGGGTGGGAGGCAGCCTCACCTGCCACCAGCTCCAGCTTCTCCCCGGGGTCCCCTTCCGAGTAGAGCTTGGGATGGCAGCGGTATCCGATCTGGCTGATGAGGCTGGCAGGTAGGGCCACGAGGTCGCGGCGGATGAGGACGCAGGAGCGGCTCTCCAGCGGCACTGGCTCAGGCTTCTCTGGCACTGTGGGCCCAGAACCAACCTGGTCAGATGGGCATCTGGGGGGCCGGGCTGCTCTGTGCCTGCCCGCCTGCCCTCCATGCTCCCTGGGGCCTGTGTTAGACCCACTCTGCCCACCTGGGCCCAGGTGAGGCCACTCTGTGCCGCTCTCCTGCTGGCCTGGGTCAGACTGGCTTCAGCCTGCCCCATCCCTACTTGGTGCCCTCTTGCCCACCTAGTCCTGCCCTCACAGGGAAGCTCTTGTAAACGAGTGAGCAGAAGATGTGAGGCGAGAGATGCCCGCTCAGGCCCAGGGAATGAGCTGCTGAGGGCTGACTCCTGGGAGGGTGCTATGCAGAGCCTGCTTGCCGGGCAGGAGTGACAGCTCAGTGCTTGGGTCCCCAAGGGAGAGTACGGCGCAAGACAGGATGGAGGATGGAGGACGGCTTGGCGGGGCCAGCAGGGCAGCCACTTCTGGGGCCACAAAAACTGCTGGGTGGAGGAGAGGTGGGTAGCTGGACAGGGGTGACAGGTACTGTGGCCCCCAACTCTTCTCCCAGCAGCTCCCAGCAAGGGGCAGTGGGGCACGGCCACCCGACTCAGGGGCAAGGACACGGGGGACTCAGTGCATCCAAGAACACAGCCCTGGGACTGTGCTGGCCTGATGAGAAGCAGCTCCATAAACACTTGCCAATAGCCAGGCCGGCCGACGCGCCACCGCCACCGCCACCGCCACCGCCACCAGGGGCAGCCCTCCTGCTGTCTGGGACTGTTCCCAACAAACCACTGCTGGGGCAGATGACGGCCAGGGGCCCTGCATCCTCAGGACCTGCAGCTGCGCAGCGCGACCCCGATGGCACCACGCGTCAGAGACGGGCCCCTCGGAGGCTCCTGGGCCACACAGCCCATGGTGCCACCCCGAGGTCCCTGGGCAGGACTCTCTGCTATCAGGGTCACAGAGCCCCTCTAGAGTGTTCATGGAGGGCCAGGGCTGAGACCCCTCATCTGACGACCACCTGCTGGACACCCAGCATGCACCAGGTGCGTGGGGCCAAGGAAACACAGCCCTGGCCCCAAATCCTGCCCAGCAATGCCTGGGGCTCCCACTTCCCCATGGGCCCCCACTTCCCTGTTGCCCCCCACCCCTGCCACCCCGAGTCCCAGGAAGCCTCATAGGGCCCACCCTCACACAGGGGTCCTCACAAGCCCAGCAGGGTTCCAGGGTGAAGATCAGCTCCCCTGAGCGGGCCCCCGGTGCTCACATGCCACTGTGGACACCAGTCCGGCACTCCTCACACCCCAGCCTGGTAGGCTGCCCGCACAGCCACCCTGCTCAGGAGAGGGCGGAGCACCGCCCTCCCTCATTCCTGTGTCCCAGCACAAAAGGCAAGGCCCTCAGAGGACCACCTGCCCAGTCAGCTGCCTTCACTAGGGAATCCCACTGCCCTGGGCTCCTGCACACCCTACCGAGCGCAAGGCCTGCAGGGAAGGCCCCAAGGCCCAGCCTCCACCTGCCTGATTGCACGAGGGCAGCCTGCAGGTGGGAGAGGCCCTTGGGCCACCCGGGGCTGGACCTTGCTTGCCGAGGGCACGGCATGGTCCCCTCAGCAGCCTCAGTGTGATGGGAAGTCCCCCGGTGGGGGGCGGGGGGCAGCTTGCAGGACCTGCTGGTCTCAGCTGTGCAGAAGGAGGGGTGGGGTGGAACCTGCACGTCCAGCAGGCTCGGGGCAGGCAGCTCCATGCAGAGCCCACCTGCGGCCGCACCAGGATGCTGTCCCTGTTCCCCGTCCCTCCATGACCCCCACCTTTGAGAGTCACAGAAAAACTCTACAGGGGTGGCTGAGCCTCGGGGCGTGGGGGGGCTGCCAAGGGGGCTGCTGGGGAGCAGCCTGGGAGGGCAGGAGGCAGGGAGGGTCCCAGAGTCACCTTTGCACCCAGCGCCTGTCAGGGAGGGGCAGGCCACCCAGCCCTGGGGGGCTGAAACCTTGGTTTCTGAGGACCCCACATCCTGAATCCACAGCGGGCGCCCCACTGAAGGCAGCAGGTGTTCCGCTCCTGAGAACCATGCGGGGTCTGAAACCACCCACCCTGGAGTCACCCTGACACTCCCTCCCCAGGGACCCACTGGCCCAGGATGAGCGTGGTGCGCACTGCACCTGTCAGTCCCAGGAGGGGGAGCTTCCCAAGGCCCAGGGACACCCAAGCAGAGGCTGCAGCAGAACAGAGGCCAGAAAGGGGGCCTCAAAGGTGGGTGCACAGCCCCTGCCCGGCCGCTACAGGGGTCAGGCAGCATTTCCCGGCGGGGCAGAGCATCACAGGATAAGCCCAGAATTACCCGAGTGCTCAGGGAACACAGCAAAACAACCCGGGTGGTATTTTAGAACATAATTACACACCCCCACCCCCGGTGCAGCCTGCTGTGATTACACACGCGGAGAAGCGGCACGGTGCGTGGCATTTACATAAAGAGTTCACCAACAGAAATAATTCCCCATCCACAACCACCCCGTCTCGAGATGTTTTTCTAAACAGCAGAAGTTGTTTGTGCTTGGAACACCCGCCCCTCCCCAGCCCCTGCCCAGCTCCCCAAGAGCCAGAGACTGTCAGCACCAGAGCGGCCAAAAAAGCCTCTTCTATTTCTGCCTTGCCGTGCACCGGGTGATGCTGCTGGCTAAAAACACCCCGCCCCGAGTGGAAGCTCATCCGCAAAGGTGCCTCAATGTCTTCACGCAGCCTCCACCTCCCCGGCCCCCAGCTCACCCTCTGCAGGAGCTGAGCTTCAAGGTCCAGGTTACAACTGGGCTTTAATGGAGAACCCGCAGAGACTTGTTCACGGCAGAGACAGGACGGCTCGTCCCTCGTGGCCCCCGGAAGGGCCATTCAGAGGCCCCGTGAGTCGGGGCCAGAGCTGGGTTCCCAGGGTGGCAGGAGGCCCCTCGATGGGCTTGTGAGCAAGGAAGAGGCCCCTGCCGGTCACACTGAGGTCCCTCCTGAGCCTGGGTCTCGGGTACTGGGGGACCCGCGGCCTCCTGTCACCCCAGGACTGTCCGCTGTAGCAGAACTGCCACCTTCACCCTCGACAGCCCTGTGAAGAAACTCAGGTGCCAGGACGGTGCCCTCCAAACCTCTCGGCATGGTGACATCTGGGAACAGCTCATAAAGAGCAATGAGCTGACTGCATGGAGGTGAACAACCGCCCCCCCAACAGGGAAGGTGTGCCAGGGTCACAACGAGAGGGCCCGGAGCAGCAGCCTCCCGGGCAGCAGGGCCCAGCTACTGAGGGTGGGCAGGTGGGCAGCCTCCCTGGACCACACGGGGCGAAGCAAACACAAGGACAAACGTAGCCCGGGGCGCGGGGTTGGGGCCTTCAGGGACTCAGAAGGAGCCCCCGCCGTACCTTCCAGGCCCTTCTGCTCCCAGCCGGGCGACACCAGGGGAGCTTGCGAGAGGGCGGCTGAGCCTGGAGGACACCACACTCAGGAAGCCGCCAGACAGAGAAGGACACATCCCGGGGCTCCACTCGCAGGCGGCCCCCAGAGTCGTCAGGTCCACAGAGGCGGGAAACAGAGGGTGGGTGCCGGGGCTGGGTGGGGGAACGGGGAGGGACCGTTTCATGGGGATGAAGATGGGAAGTTCTGGAGACGATGGCAGTGATGCTCACACGACAGTGGGAATGCGCTTAGCATCGCCGAACCACGCACGTAGAAGTCACTGCAACGGCCCCTCTCACGTCCACTTTACCACGATAACAACGCTCAGAAAGAACGAACGAACGTCAGAAGGAGGGGGCCGTGCAGGTCTGGAGGGAAACTGGGTCTCATTGGCCTCACCCTGACTTTTCTCAACTCCCTGGGTTACTGACTGGGTTCTGAGGTGCTCCACATCCTCACCAGGCAAAACACCCCGAGATCCCTGCCCACGGGCCAACACCACGGCAGGATGTCCCAGATGGCGAGCCCTATTCCTGTCCCCAAGGCAGAGTGTGTCATCGGGGACTCGCCCAGGTGACACCATCAGAGACCACACAGGCAGCCCCACCAGGGGAGTCTGTGCGGATGTGGGCGGCAGTGGCGAGTGGTAGGGCCGCCTGGTGGAGCCCAGCAGAGCCTCGGCGGGGGTAGGAGGGAGACGGGGAGGCCTACTCCCTAAAAGTGTATACCACTTGTTAAAATGCACCACAAGAAAATGAGCCCCTAGTCCTTGATGATACAGAAATATACAACTTAAATGCAAATGGACAGAACAGTGCTGAATCAACTGATTTTAAGACTTCCTGTAAAGCTACAGTCATGAAGCCTGCGTGGTTCAGGGAAGTGGACAGACAGGTCAACGGCACAGAATAGGAGACCCACAGACAGACCCACATGGCCATGCTCGATTGGCTTTTGACAAAGGTGCACCAGCCGTTCAACGGAGGAGGCAGCGGCCTTCACAAATGGGGCTTGAGCAACTGGCCGTCCGCACACACACACGCCACCACAACCACCCTCCGTCTCAGCCTCGCACCCTACACAAAAACTGCAGAAGATCTTTATGAGCTTAGGTTAAGCTAAAGTCTTAGACAAGACCCCCAAAGCACAATCCACAATGGAAATGATTGACGAGCTAGAATTCATCAGAATGAAAAACTTCTGATCTCTGAATGAAGATAAAAAAACAAGCTAGCCACAGACTGGAGGAAGATACTTGCAAATCACATATCTGACAAAGGACTTGTATCTAAAAAATATAAAGAAATCTCAATACTCAACAGTTAAAAACCAACAATCCAGTTTCAAGAACGGGCAAAAGATTTGAAGACTCTTCCCCAGGGGACTTACAGATGGAAATTAGCACATGAAAAGACACTCAAGCATCCTTAGCCATGGGAGAAATGCAAATCAAGCCACGTTGCGGTCCCACCTCCCAGTGCGGGAAACGTAAAAACACCGACACCAAGTGCCGGCGAGGATGCGGGGCAGCTGGGACGTCCTGACGATGTGGTCTCACCTCCCAGTGCGGCGAAACATAAAAACACTGACACCCCCAAGTGCTGGCAAGGACACGGGGCAGCTGGGACGTCCTGACCTCACTGGGGAGAGTGCAAAGTGGCACGGCCACTCTGGAAAACTGCTTGGTGGCTTCTTATCAAGTTCAACATACACTTATGACCCAGCAATTATACTTCTAGGTATTTGCCCAAGAAAAATGGGAGTTTATCTCCAAAGACAGCCTGCACAGGAACGCTTATCCCGTCTCTACTCTTGAATGCCCTAGGCTAGATGCAGCCCGGATGTCCTGCAATGGGCATGCAGACAAAGACACTGTGAACCATCCACATGACGTGTTACCGCTTGGCTGTGAAAAGGAACAAATGATTGGCACACAACCTGGATGGATCTCAAATCGTGCTGTTACACAGAAGACATAAAACGGTTACATACTGGTGATCCCATTTGTATGACATTGTCCAGGAAACAAAACTTGGGGGACACAGAATCATTTCCATTGTGGCCACCAGGGGCTGGGGTGTGGACAAGCCTCAAGGGCAGCATGGAGGGGTTTGGCGAGGGAGCCATTGTGAATGAGGAAAGGTCGGGCTACACACCTGTCCCCACGGGGGCAGCCTGCACGACTCTAGGTGGCCTCTGCTCATGGATCTGGAGGCTGACCTGGCACATGCCCTGCACTATCTCTGCAGCTGCCGGCTTGGCACAGACCAGCTCTGGCAACCTGTGAGGGACCCTTGTGAACTTGGTGGCATCAGGCGCAGAGCAGGTGCACAGGGACCCAGGTGGAAACGGTGAGGGGCAATGTGGGGGCACCAGAGACGGGTGACCAGGCCCAGGTGATGAGGTAACGGGTGCCCCACATGCAGTGGGCCTCGGGGAGATGACCACACTCTCCACATGGGGCTGTGTCCCACCCCCGAAAGCACACAGGTGTGGACTCAACACCCTCCTGCCCAATGCCCAGCAAGGCTGGGACCACAACTTGCTTCCCAGCTCCCCGCCCAGGTGCCTCCTGATGGCCAGAGCCCAGGGCCGGCTGTGGGGCCAACTGGTGCAGACGTGGCATTTAGTGTGGTCACTGAAGCTCGGGGAGACCTGCCTTCCCTGCTGTTGCCCCTTCCACCCAGCTTTGGGGGTGGGTCCATGGTCCCAGCTGGCTGCCTCCTGGCCAGTGAGCCTGTTCTGGGTCCAGTGCTTCTGGCAGTGAGGGGGGCTCACCCTGCTGGTCAGTGTCCCCAGGGCCTGGCACACAGCATGCGCCTAACACACAGGGCCCATCAACTACCAGTGCTGGCTGGGGCAGTGCCTCTGTCATCCCCCAGAAAGACCAGAAATGACTTCCACGCTGTACTTGGTGGGAGCACAGAGGCCACAATTATAAGGCATGCCATTCTCTCATGTGCCACAGGGCAAAGGTGCCACCAATTTAATCACGCCATGCCATAACTGGGAAGGCAAAACCATCACCAATTACCACGCCATGCCACACCACACCGTGCCTGTAAGACACAGCCCGTTTCGTGGATGCTGACACATGGGGAAATGCAGAAAAGCCCAGCAGGGAAAGCCAGGAGGAAGAAAAATGAAGGCAGAGAGGGACATTCACGTCAGGAAGGAGGGAGGGAAGGAGGGAGGAAGGAGGGAAGAGGGAGGAAGGAGGGAAGAGGGAGGGAAGGAGGGAAGAGGGAGGGAAGGAGGGAAGAGGAAGGGAGGAGGGAGGGAAGGAGGAAGGAGGGAGGGAAGAGGGAGGGAAGGAGGGAGGGAAGGAGGGAGGGAAGGAGGGAGGGAAGAGGGAGGGAAAGACGGAGGAGGGAGGGAGGAGGGAGGGAGGAGGGAGGGAGGAGGGAGGGAGGAGGGAGGGAGGAGGGAGGAAGGACCTGTACGCATATCCTGGCCTCTCTGGGTCTCCTGGGAACCCGGATGGAAAGGGGCTCGCTGGTCTCTCGAGTCCCCATGCCCACGCTCATGGGTGCAGCTGCGGGGGAAGATGTGGGGGCCACTAAGTAGAATCCTCACTGGCACCCCCAGGAGCTTGCCCCCGACGCGAGGGGCCGGCATGACCCTGCAGCCCGCCAAGGCACCTGGGCCTGCTCAGCTCTCAGAGAACGTGGGATCCCCGAGTGAGTGGGACCCTCTGGGCTTCTCGACCAGCTCAACAGTCCCATCAAACCTGGCCCCTGCCCTGCCCCACCCACACTCCTGGCCAGTGCCCTCCTTAGAGCTGAGGCTTCCTCAAGGCCTGGCAGGTGCTGTCATTTTATCTCCTGCAAATCCCAGCACCCACTCCTAGCAGCACCAAGCCTGGTCCTGGAGACTCAAGAAGTCCCCAAGTGGTCCAGGCCTCCGACAGGGATCCCAGCCATGATTTTTATTGCTGATCTGATGGCATCCCTTTCCTGCTCTACATCCATCCACACGTTTCTCAGACTTGCCCAAGGACGTCCTCGAGACAGCAGGTGGCCCGCCCTGCCTTTGCAAGAGCTTGTCCAGCCATGGGCACAGGTCGAATCAATCCCACCTACCATAGCACATGGCACAGGTCACTGTGAAGACACTAGCAGGGTCTGTGTGTGCTGAGAAGGACGACCAGGGCACTAAGGACAAACGAAGGACAATGCACGGGATGCCACCCACATAAGTGTGTACCCACCGCCATACACACGTGCATGCCCCCAACCACACAAATGCACAGCCCCCCCCACACACACACACGTGCACATGTGTCAGACATGGAGGAAGCTCCTGGGATGTGTGCCAGCTGTGAGTTCCTCTGGGAGACAGAGTGTGTGTGGGGACAGTGTGTGTGTGTGAGGCCAGAGTGTGAGTGAGGGCCAGAGTGTGTGTGTGTGAGGAGTGTGTGTGTGTGTGTGTGTGTGTGAGGACAGAGGGTGCGTGTGAGGACAGTGTGTGTGTGGGGACAGAGTGTGTGTGAGGACAGAGTGTGTGTGTGTGAGGACAGTGTGTGTGTGTGTGAGGACAGAGTGTGCATGTGAGGACCAGCAGGGGAGAATGGCTTTCACTCTATGACCTTTTCCTAGTCTTTAAGACAGTGAACACACATTAGCTATGCAAAAATAAATATATTTAACTTTTAAAACGCCCCAGAGATTCCCACTGTGGATATGAGGGAGCAGCCAATATTAGACTAACTCCCTCATCAAAAACAACTACCAAAACTATCAAAAGACCAACTACAACCCTGAGGGGCTGAGATCCTGAGAACTGGGACCTGCCAGCCCTGGGGTGGAGCAGACCGAGGCGGCAGGGCCTAGAGGCGGCAGCGGCTGACGGAGCCGGGAGCCGGAAGCCTCGGGGGCCAGGATCCTGAGAGCCGGCCTCAGGGTGCAATTTCGGAACTGTCCCTTGGATATCTGCTGACTACTAAGTAGCCATGCATGCAGGCAGAGATGGAGCAAAATCAACTGCCAAGAAACGAAAAAAACAAGGAAATCTAGAATTTGGCATCTTGTGTATTGGAGAGATGAAAATGGACTGATTTCAAGGCCAGCCAAGAGGAGGGGTTCTGGGGAACACCAGGCTTTCAGCTGAGGCCCTGGAAGGGCTACAGGCTAGGGTGTGGGGCAAACCAGAAGCACACCAGCCTTGGAGAATGTGGGCACGGGCGCTGCTGGATGGCACAATTTCCCCTCACTGCAGACCTTCACGCAACAGTCCCCAGACCCTTTGAGTAGTGCTGCTTACGACTCCTCACGTGTTTTCACACGATGTCCGGCCGTCCATAAGAAAGGGCCAGGAATCCCAGAAAACAGAACCAAATGATAGAAAACTATTTCACAAAGAGATGTTAGATGTGGACCCATAGACCAAATGATTAAAAAAAAAAAAACAAAAAAACAAAACAAAACCAACAATTTACAGAAGGACATCAGATCAGACAATTAGCAGACACCGAATTTAAAATAACAATTCTTAATGTGTACAAGAAATACAGGCAACAAGATGGAAAATTTCACCAGAAAACTAGAATCAACAAAAAGGATTAAGTCCTATTAAAAAAAAAACAACAAAAAACAAAACAAAAAAAAAACACAGCCGGGCGCGGTGGCTCATGCCTGTAATCCCCGCACTCTGGGAGGCTGAGGTGGGCCAGTCACTTGAGGTTAGGAGTTCGAGACAGCCTGGCCAAAACGGCAAGACCTCGCCTCTATTAAAAATACAAAAAAAATAGCCAGGTGTGGTGGTATGCACTTGTAGTCCCGGCTACTCAGGAAGTGGAGGCAGGAGAATCGCTTGAACCCAGGAGGCGGAGGTTGCAGTAAGCTGAGATTGTGCCACTGCACTCCAGCCTGGGTGACAGAGCAAGACCATCTCAAAAACAAACAAAAAAAATCCAACAACTAACAATATGAACTCAAAAGAATTATTTAGGGGAAAATTAAATAGTGCAGATGAGATTTGTGAACTGGAAAATAATTTAATACAAAATATCCAGATTGATGCAGAATAAGAAAGAATAGGCCAGGTGCGGTGGCTCACACCTGTAACCCCAGCACTTTGGGAGGCTGAGGTGGGCAGATCACTTGAGGTTAGGAGTTCGAGACCAGCTTGGCTAACATGGCAAAACTCCGTCTCTACTAAAAATACAAAAAATTAGCCAGGTGTGGTGGTGCGCACCTGTAAACCCAGCTACTCTGGAGGCTGAGGCAGAAGAATTGCTTGAACCCAGCGGGGGTGGAGGTTGCAGTGAACCAAGATGGCACCACTGCACTCCAGCCTGGGCAACAAGAGCAGAACTCCATCTCAAAAAAAAAAAAAAAAAGATAAAAGAATAGAAAATACAGAAAACAGAATAAAAGACACATGGAACACATAGGACTTGGGGAAAGCCTAACATACATGTAACTGGAGTCCCAGAAGGAGAGGAGGAGAGGAGGCTGAGGCTCTGAGGAGACAGACTGAGGGGTCCCCAGACCGACCAAGGACACGGAGCCGCATGAAAAGGAAAGTGATCTCAGATAGGAGGGAGTGAGGTAACGCAGGAGACAGTGAAAAGCATGGGAAAAAATGTGCAGATAAATATAAACACAACGATGTAAAATGACAAAGGCAGGTCTAGTGGTGCTTACAACATACACAGAATTAACACACAGAACATTCTAACTCAGGATGAATGCTGAAATCCCTAACCTACAAGAACAGTATACAAACTTTTAACAGGCATATACAGGGAAAAATGGAATACCTGATTAATCAGAAAGCAGGGACAAGAAAGGAGAAGCAACAGGAGGTCAGAGGGGAAGAGCAGAGACCAATGGACAAGATGGTAGATTAACCCAGCAAAGTCAGTAACCACATGAAATGAAAGTCAAAACACTCCAGTAGAAAATAATGTTTGTTGGCCGGGTGCAGTAGCTCATGCCTGTAATCCCAGCACTCTGGGAGGCTGAAGCAGGGGGATCACCCGAGGTCAGGAGTTCAAGACCAGCCTGGCCAACATGGTGAAACCCAGTCTCTACTAAAAATACAAACAGCCGGTGTGGTGGCACATGCCTGTAGTCCCAACTACTCGGGAGGCTGAGGCACAAGAATCGCTAGAACCTGGGAGGCGGAGGTTGCAGTGAGCCGAGATAGCACCACTGCCCTCCAGCCTGGACGATGGAGCAAGACTCTGCCTCAAAACAAACAAACAAAATTAATGTTTGTGAAGAATGAATAAAACAAAACCCAAGAGAAAACCTTAAACAAGAGGACAAATGATAGAAAGAGATGTACCAGGTAAATATGAAACAAAAGGGAGCTGAGGTGGCTCTGCCAGTATCAGACCAAGCAGATACTAAAGCAAGACCTGTTGGTAGCACTGAAGAAGAAGACTTCATAATAATAAGGGCATCAACTCAACAGGAAGATAAAACACCTGAAATTAATATGCATTTAATAGAACTAGCAGGACTGAAAGGAGAAATGGTCAAAACTACAATCATGCTTAGAGATTTTAACACACCATGTCCGTGGCCAACACAAGAAGATAAAGACACACCTGAAAGAATATACATTTGCCTTCCTTATCAGCACCGTTTATGCTATTTCTTTTCAATGTATATGGAACATATACAGGGGCTCAGGGAAAGTCTCAACAAACTCCAGAGTAACAAACTAGGCTGAGTGCATTCTATGTCCACTGGAAATTTAATTCAGAATTCATAACAAAAAAGATGACCAGAAAATCCAAAAAGGTTTGTAAATTAAGCAGTACATTGCTACATAACATAATGGCAAAAGGGGAAAAAAAAAATCACAAATGACTAGAAAATACCTTTATCTGAATGATAATGAAAATCTGACATGAAAATGTGTTAGAATTAGGCAGTGCTGATCAGGAAATATAGAGCCCTAAGTGCTTTACTTTAAAAGGCTGAGGTATCAATGATCTACAGATCTCTCTCAAAAACTAGGAAAATAATAGCAAAGTAAACACAAAGAAAGTAGAGATAAACTGAAATAAAAAAATATATAAATACATACATAAGAGAAAAAATCCAGAAGTTGGTTCTTTGAAAAGACAAATATAATGGAAACTCTCTAGCAAGTCTGAACAAAGAGAAAAAGAGAAAAGACATAAATTAACATCGGCCTGGCACAGTGGCTCACACCTGTAATCCCAGCACTTTGGGAGGCCAAGGTGGGTGGATCACTTGAGGTCAGGAGATCGAGACCAGCCTGGCCAACATGGTGAAACCCCCATCTCTACTAAAAATACAAAAATTAACTGGGCATAATGGCAGGTGCCTGTAATCCCAGCTACTTGAGAGGCTGAGTGGCAGGAGCCACTCCAGCCTGAGTGACAGAGAGAAACTCCATCTCCAAAAAAAAAAAAAAAAAAAAAAAAAATTGACACCATTAAGGAACACTCCATTACACAACAGGTTCTACAGAACAGGGTTGGCAAACTTCTGCTGTGAGGGCCAGAGAGTAAATACTTTAGGTAGGCTGACCACATGTACTTTCTGCCACTTGTCCTTCTTTACCTTTGCTTCTTTTTTTTTTTTGAGACAGGGTCTCTCTCTGTCACCCATGCTGGAGTGCAGTGGTGCGATCTCAGCTTACTGCAACTCTGCCTCCCGGGTTCAAGCAATTTTTCTGCCTCAGCCTCCTGAGTAACTGTGACTACAGGTGATGGCAGCGGTGGCCCGTCTGGACCAGCCACTGCCATGATGCCAGCTGTAGTGGGTGAGGCGTGGCCAGGGCTGCACGCTCCATGGAGCTGGCAGGAGCCAGGAACAGGTAGAAACCTTGCCCGCTTCCAAGTTGGAGGGGTGGGAGTTCCACCCTCCCAGGCGCAGCTGCAGTGGCCCAGCTGTGGCTGCAGACCTGAGCATCTCTGCACTCTTGGGGGCCTGGGAAGCCCCCCTGCCTGCACAGGCTCAGAAGTGCCTGCTCCTGCTGCCTGGCCCTCTCCTCGCTCCCAGGACCTGCTCCGATTTTGGAGCAAAGTTGTGGCTGAACCTGGGCACTGTCATGACCTGGCCAGGTGTATGTACGCTCAGGGCAGTGCTGACACACCAGGCCCCTGCCGCCTTGGCCCCCTCTGGATGTTGGGCACCATCGAGCACAAGAGGGAGGCTGAGGTGGGGCTAACAGCCTGGGTGTGTGTGGCCACCATAAGCAGGTTAACGGTGGCAGGAGGCAGACAGGCTCCTGGATGGAAAGGGGTGGGTCCTGGTAAGCCCTACCTTCAAGCCAGGGATGGCCTGAAGCCCAGGGCCCAGGCTGTCAGTTCCGCAGACTAGAGTGAGAACTTATGTTGCCTTTTCCGGGCCCACTCATGGCTGCCCATGGACAAATCAGCATGCACATCCTGCCCTCTGAAGGCCATAAAAACCCCAGACTCAGCCAGACTTGGGCAGACAACAGGATGGCCTACCTGAGGAGGGGAGCTACCCACTGTGGGTCTCCTCTCAGCTGAGAGCTGAGCAGATGTCGAGGAGACCTGCCTGCAGAGGGGAGCTACCCACTCCAGGGTCTCCTCTCAGCTGAGAGCTGAGCAGATGTCGAGGAGACCTGCCTGCAGAGGGGAGCTACCCACTCCAGGGTCTCCTTGAGAGCTGTACTGTCCCTCAATAAAGCATTGCTTCACTTTACTTGCCCTCCAGTTGTCTGCGTACCTCATTTTCCTGGATGCGGAACAAGAACTCGGGACCTGCCAAATGGCAGGATTAAAAGAGATAAAGGAGCTGTAACGCAAACAGGGCTGAAACATGCCCCTTGCTCACCATGTTGTGGGCAATGAGGAGAGAAGAGCTGCAGCCCTTCAGGGATCCCAGACCCAGGATGTCTGCGAGCCGGGGCTGTGACACCCTCTTTGGGGCTCTGCAGTTCCTGGCATCTCCAACCTTTCAGGTGCCACCATGTTTCCCAGTGTCAGCAGAAGCTGCTTGAGGTATGCCTGGTACAGCTGCAGCCCTGCAAGGAGCTGGCGCCTGTGCCAGTGCCTGGAGCTGCCCACCCCACTGCAGCCAGTGTGCCTGGCTGTGCACAGTGGCTGGGCCTGGAGCTTGCTCGCTCACACACCCCTTGCTGCTCCATGCCTGGCTCGCCCTCAGAGGTGTGGGATCCGGGCCGGTAGTGCAAGCCTGGCACAGCCTGCCGGGCCGAACGGGTGGAATGAGCCCAGCAAGCACGAGCAAAACTTGGGTAAAGGCACCACCGGCCACAGAGGTTTCTGGCTGGTGAAGCGACACCCCAGGGATCCTGTGACACACACTGCACCTGCTTAATTTTCGTAATTTTAGTAGTGATGGAGTTTCACCATGATAGCCAGGCTGGTCTTGAACTCCTGACCTCAAGTGAGCCACCCGCCTCAGCTTCCCAAAGTGCTGGGATTACAGGCGTCAGACACCGCACCCGGCCCTTCCTTGCTTTTTCAAAGGAATCCTTTAGAAATATACACCCTATCCTTAGTTTGCAGGCTATACAAAAACAGGACACGGGACAGATCTGCCATAGTCAGAGGAGGCTCATCCCTGTTGTAGACATTCAGAAGATCTTAAAGAGGGTACTGGAGGCCGGGCGCGGTGGCGCACACCTGTAATCCCAGCACTTTGCGAGGCCGAGGCAGGCAGATCACGAGGTCAGGAGATCGAGACCATCCTGGCGAACACAGTGAAACCCCGTCTCTACTAAAAATACAAAAAAATTAGCCAGGCATGGTGGCGGGCGCCTGTAGTCCCAGCTACTTGGGAGGCTGAGGCAGGAGAATGGCGTGAACCCGGGAGGCGGAGCTTGCAGTGAGCCGAGATTGCGCCACTGCACTCCAGCCTGGGCTACAGAGCGAGACTCCGTCTCAAAAAAAAAATAAAAAGAGGGTACTGGAACAATGTCATGTCAATACATCTGAACTTTAACACTTATTTTGAGATGGGAGTCTCGCTCTGTCACCCAGGTTGGAGTGCAGTGGTGTCATCTCAGCTCACTACAACCTGCGCCTCCCAGGTTCAAGCGATCCTCCCATCTCAGCCTCCCGAGTAGCTGGGACCTCAGGCACACACCTCCATGCCTGGCTAACTTTTTGTATTTTTGGTAGAGATGGGGTTTTGCCATGTTGCCCAGGCTGGCCTTAAACTCCCAAGTTCAAGTGATCTGCCCACCTCAGCCTCGCAAAGTGCTGGGATTACAGGAGTGAGCCACCGTGCCCGGCCAATACATCTCAACTTTAGACGGAGCCGATGAACTTCCAGATATACACAACTTACCAAACCTGACACAAGAGGAAATAGATTATGTGAACTATTCCTGCAGCTACTCGAGAAAATGAAGCTAAATAAATATCTCCCTACAAAGAACTCCAGACCGAAATGACTTTGCCTATGACATTTTTTCAAACGTTTAAGAATGAAATAGCACAGCATTATACAAACTGTTGCAGGTCATTAAAGACAAGGAAATAATTCTCAATTCATTTAATGAGGCCAGATAATCTTGATATCAAAACATTGGGAAGGTAAAGAGATGAGAACGTTGGTATCAATGTTAGTGCCCTTCCCTCTCCTTTACTCCACAGCCTCATTTCTTCATTCATTCATTCATTCTGAGATAGAGTCTCGCTCCATCACCCAGGCTGGGGTGCAGTGGCACAATCTCGGCTCACTGCAAACTCTGCCTCCCGGGTTCGAGCAATTCTCGTGCTTCAGCCTCCCGAGCAGCTGGGATTACAGGTGTGTGCCACCACACCAGGTTAATTTTTGTATTTTTAGTAGAGATGGGGTTTCACTGTGTTGGCCAGGCTGGTCTCGAACTCCTGAGCTCAAGTGATCCACCCGCCTCGGCCTCCCAAAGTGCTAGGATTACAGGTGTGAGCCACTGTGCCCGGCCCATGGCCCCATTTTAAAACAAAGAAAAAAGAACAAGAAAACACAGAACTTTTCCTTAAAGGAAAATTAGAGGGCAATCTCTCTTGTGAACATGGCAACACAAATCCTAAAGAAGTTCTAAAGAAAATATTAGCAAATAAGGTATGTATGATCTCATCCCATACAGCTAGTGGCCACTCATGGAACCGATTTAACCCACATGGCTTTTACTGCTGCCTCCAGGCCCTGGCTCTGCATTCCCACCTCCTCTAACTGTGAGGTTTTGGCATCTGCACCAACACCCACAGCTGATGTGTATGGGCAGCTGTTAACAGCTTTCCCGATGTTAGGGCCTGGTGCTCTGCATAAATGAACGGGGGGCAAGGGGCGTCCTCTGCAGCACCCTGGGCGCCCATGGTAAACCAACGGGGGGCAAGGGGCGTCCTCTGCAGCACCCCTGGTGATCACTGCCCAGGTTTGACCACAGAAGGGATGATTTCCCTCCCGCCAGACTCCTGGGATCCCACTGGCCTTTTCTGTCTCAGTCTCTGTCCAGGACTTTAACAGAGGAGAATCCACGGCTCTGGAGAGCCGTCCAAAAGGAGGGGAAGGAATATCAGCGAGCTGCATCCAGAGGAATGTATAACAGAAGGCTGCCACAGCACAACTCAGTTGAATTTATTCCAGGAATACGAAGTTATTTCAATATTTGGAAAAGCAGTCAATGCAACTAAGCACATTAGCAGGGCAGCAGAGGAAAACCACAGGACTGTTACAATGCTTAGAGAAAGCTTTTGTTACAATGCAACACTTACGAGGAAAAAAAACCCTCTTAACCTAGGAAATGAAATAAATTTCCTTAATCTGATAAAATGTATCACAGTAAGGCCTAGAGCAAACATCCTACTTAAAGAGGAACAGTGGAAGCTTTTCCTGAGTTTAGAAATGAGACAGGGATATGTAAGAAGTTCTGGCCAGTTCAATGAGGCAAGAAAGAAGAAACAAAGAAATTGTGGTTATGAGCAGATGACATGTCTGTATCCAGAACAGGCCAGGCCTGGTGGCTCACGTAGGTAATCCCAGCAGTTTGGGAAGCCAAGGCAGGCGGATCACTTGAGATCAGGAGTTCGAGACCAGCCCGTCCAACATGGTGAAACCCCATCTCTACTAAAAATACAAAAATTAGTCTGGGCATGGTGGCTCATGCCTGTAATCCACCACTTTGGGAGGCTGAGGTGGGTGGATCACGAGACTAGCCTGGCCAACATGGTGAAACCCCGTCTCTATTAAAAATACAAAAAAATTACCCAGACATGGTGGCAGGCGCCTGTAATCCCAGCTACTCGGGAGGCTGAGGCAGGAGAATCACTAGAACTCTGGAGGCAGAGGTTGCAGTGAGCCGAGATCACACCGCTGAACTCCAGCCTGGGAAACAGAGCAAGACTCCATCTCAAAAAAAATAAGTTAGGCATGGTGGCACACACCTGTAATTCCAGCTACTTGGGAGGCTGAGGTAGGAGAATCACTTGAGCCCAGGAGGTGGAGACTGCAGTGAGCCAAGATCATGCCATTGCACTCCAGCCGGGGCGACAGAGTGAGACCCTGTCTCAAAAATAAAATAAAATAAAATAAAATAAAATTCAAAATAATCTGCAGGTAGACTCTCAGAGTAAATCAGTGAGTTAGCAAGGTAAGCAGACTTCAAAGATAATCCAATTTGTTTCTATATATTAGTAACAGACATGAAAAAAAGAAAGTTAAGTACTATGTAATTCAAATTAAAAAATGAACTTCTGGCCGGGCACGGTGGCTCACGCCTGTAATCCCAGCACTTTGGGAGGCTGATGTGGGCGGATCATCTGAGGTCAGGAGTTCAAGACCAGCCCAGCCAACATGGTGAAACCCCTACTAAACCTCTACTAAAAATACAAAAATTAGCCATGTGTGGTGGCGGGTGCCTGTAATCCCAGCTACTCAGGAGGCTGAAGCAGGAGAATCGCTTGAATTCGGGAGTTGGAGGTTGGAGTGAGCCGAGATCTGCCACTGCACTCCAGCCCGGGGGACAGAGCAAGACTCTGTCTCAAAAAAAAAAAAAAAAAAAAAAAAGAACTTCTAGGAATAAATCTTTTTAAAAAAAGATGTGCAGAGAACTAAAAAATATTCCTAAGAAAAAATTATTGCTTTGGAGAGTATCAGTATGAACCCACAATTCTTAATATATAAACAGAAGGATGCACCACGCCCATGGATTGGAAGACCCAATATGGTAAAAATGTCAGGTCACCCCACATCAATCAACAGAATCAATGCAATCCCAATCAAATTCCAGCAGGTGTGTGTGTGTGTGTGTGTGTGTGTGTGTGTGTGTGTGTGTGATATATTTGGCAATCTACTTCTGAAAAGCATATGAAAATGCAAAAAATAGCCAACGCAAGGCAAATCATAAGGAACTCAAACCTGAAAGAGTTAGAGAAAATATTTAGAAAGATTCAGAAAAAATTTTTAAAAACATGTACTGCTATAGGGAAAAACAGAGAGATCAAGGGCATAGAACAGAGTTCAATTACAAACACATATAATTTACAGACTCCTGATACACAGCAAAGGGCCCCGCAGGCCAGCGGTGGAAAAGACCTTCTCGGAGAGAACGTAGGTCCACTGGAAAGTAAAACGGGAACAAGTGAATTTTGAGCCCTGGATCGCAGCACACACAAAAATCCATGCCAGACGTACTACAGATCTGAAAGTCTTTAATAATAAATCGTAAGAGAGTCCGAATCTTGACTATTAGGAAAGAAAAATAGGAAGAGAAAAAGAAAAAAGGAAGGGAGGAAGGTCAGGAAGAACCCTAGAGTGTTGATTGCTTTGGAGAGTATCAGTATGAACCCACAATTCTTAAATATGTAAATTCCTAGGTCTGATTGCTAAAAGGCTATAAAAACAAAAATACTTAGTGGCAATGAACAAATCTAGCACCAAGATCCTGGTTTCTAAATTCCCCACTACAGGAGAAATAACTGATTCTAGGGCTAGGAACCAGAAAGTCTAAGATGGGCCTGGAATGTTTTGCTGAACAAGACAGCAAGAAAATGCTTTAAAAAAAAAAAAAAAAGTCTACACTGATAGTAAATAAATAGTAACAATAAATGAAGGAATAAAACCAATGAGTGGGGGATATAGGGGAAGCTCTTTCCTATAAGACTGCTAACTAGTAAATATGGGAGTTGCGGAGTTAGAAATAATCATAATTGGGGGCCAGGCACAGTGGCTCATGCCTGTAATCCCAGCATTTCAGAAGGCACTGGCGGGCAGATCACCTGAGGTCAGGAGTTTAGGATCAGCCTGGCCAACATGCTGAAACCCCATCTCTACAAAAAATACAAAAATTAGCCGGGCATGGTGGTGGGTGCCTGTAATCCCAGGTACTTGGGAGGCTGAGGCAGGAGAATCACTTGAACCCAGGAGGCAGAGGTTGCAGTGAGCTCATATCACGCCACTGCACTCCAGCCTGGGTGACAGAGCGAGACTCCATCTCAAAAACAAAACAAAAACCAATCCTATTTGCACCCATCAGAGAGCAGTACCTGATTCAGGCAGGAATCATCAATAAATACTAGAATTAATGGATGGAAAGCTGAGGACACGCAGGATATTTACACAGCCTCTTCTCACAAAGGGGAGAACAGTGACCACCTGGCAGAGACCACCTGCACCAAACCATCAAAGGAACATCACCAATATTGAGCCAAAGTGGTGTCACGTGACTCCTGTGACGCACCGAGAAGGTTCCGCTGCTGTGAATTGCAGCCGAAATGCACAACCTGACCCTAGTCCTGAGACGAAACCTGACAAACCTAAAGAGAGGGACATTCTACAAAATAATGAACTGCGCTTTTCAAAGGATCAGTGTCAAAAAAGATAGAGGCTGAGAAACTATTCTAGAATAAAGAGATGAAAGAGAAGAACCACAAAATGCAATGTGTGATTCTGGATTAAATACCACATCAGGGAAAAAACCACTGCTCTGAAGAACAATATTCAGACAGCTGGAAAAAGGTACAGTCTGTAGTTACATGAGGATGATGGATTCAGATAACACTTCTTGAATTTTGCACAGCGTACTGTGATTATATAAGAGAATGTCCTTGTTTGTTAAAAAAAAAAAAAAGTTCAGCCTTTTGATGTAAAGGGCATAATATCTGCAACTTACTTTCAAATGGTTTAGTGAAAAACCTCTATGTGTAAAAAGAATGATAGAGCAGATGTGGTAAATTCCTACCAATTGTGAAGGGGATACAGAAGTTCTCCGTACTTATCTTACAACTTTTCTGCAAGTTGAAAATGATTTCAAAACAATGTGTGTTTTTTGTTTTTTTACAAACATAGAACATCATCATGATCCTGAGGGGGGAAGAAATTTCTTTAAATAGGATATAAAAACTGCTATTGTACAAAAAGTTTGATAAACTTCACTATAAAAAATTATATTAACAAAACGGAAAGTTGCACAGTGGGAGAAGCTACTTACGTGTCTGACAAAGGATGCCAATTCACAGTGTAGAACGTGCAAAGTGGCAAGAAAAGGACAGATAACTCACTCTGCAAAGAAGTGGGGCAAAATATTTAAATAGGCACTTCACAAAGGAGGATGTCCAAGTGGCTGATAAGCCTATGAGAATGTGCCCAACGTCATGACTCATTATTGAAATTCTACCTAATACCACTGTGAGAGAATCAAGGACGGCAACTTGGAGATGCTCAACAATGTAACAACTACAATGTCCAGCATCTATTAAAAAAAACAAACAAGTGAAAAACCACAGAAAGGTCACCTTAAGGAGAAGAAAAATCAGTAAACAGAAACAGACCAAGAAATGACAAAATGCTAGCATTAGCTGATACAGGTTATTTTATATATACATACACACACACATAAATACATATACATACACACATACACATACATCTATATAAATACACACATATACATATACATACACACATATATTAGCTGACAACTGGCTATTATAAACATGATCAGAGCATTATAAAACAAAACAGGAATGAGGGGAGAAATGGAAAGTATAAAAAAGAACAAAACAGAACTTTAGAAAAGAAAGCCCTTGAGCATGAAGAAACCACAGCAGAGATTACTCGGCTGAAAGCCTATAGAAGAAAAAGTCTAAATAATAATCAGAACCTCAGTGACAAAAACATACATTTAGTTTAACTTCTAGAGGGTAAGGGGCAGAAGAATATTTGAAGAAACAATAATTTTTAAAATCCCAAATTTGATTTTTTAAAAAAGTAAAAATGCACGTGTTCAGAAAGCTCAACAAATCCTAAGCAGAATAAATACAAAGCAACACAAAGGCATCTAATAGTCAAATTACTGCAAACGTGAGATAAAAGCAGCCTGAGAAGAAGACACAATAAACACAGAAGAACATAGATAAGGATGACTGTGATTTCCTGGGCAATCCAGAAGACAAAGAATATGACACCCTTCAAGTACTGAAAGCAAAAAAGAACCGTCAACCTAGAATTCTATATGCAGCAAAAGCTTCCTTGAAAGATGAAGGTGACAATAAATTACACAAGGAAAGCTGATGCCTTTTATTGTATGCAAGGTTTACCTCACTTAGGCAGATATTTTTATATAAAGTTTTTTCTTTTTTTGAGATGGAATCTCACTCTTGCCCAGGCTGGAATGCAGTGGTGTGATCTCGGCTCATTGCAACCTCTGCCTCCCGGGTTCAAGCGATTCTCCTGCCTCAGCCTCCCGAGTAGCTGGAACTACAGGCACACACCACACCTGGTTAATTTTTGTATTCCATTGTATGGCCATACCACAGTTTGCATACTCATTACTAATTACTCATTAGTAATTACGAACTAAGCTGCCATGAACATGTGCATATGTGATTTTGTATGCACTTAAATTTTCATTTTTTTTTTTTTTGAGACAGAGTCTAGCTCTGTCACTCAGGCTGGAGTACAGTGGTGCAATCTCAGCTCATTGCAACCTCTGCCTCCTAGGTTCAAGCGATTCTCCTGTCTCAGCCTCCCAAGTAGCTGGGATTACAGGCACCCACCACCATATCTGGCTAATTTTTTGTATTTTTAGTAGAGATGGGGTTTCACCATGTTGGCCAGGCTGGTCTCGATCTCCTGACCTCAGGTGATCCTCCCACCTCGGCTTCCCAAAGTGCTAGGATTACAGGCATGAACTACTGTGCTTGGCCAAGTTTTCATTTCTATTGGGTCAATTAACCTAAGAGTAGGTTATATGGTTAAAAAAAAAATGAAAACTTAAGTGCATACAAAATCCAGTACACACATGTTTATGGCAGCTTAGTTCATAATTATTAAAAACCTAATGTCCTTTAACCGGTGAATGCGTACACAAATTGTGGTGTGGCCATACAATGGAATACTACTTACTCAGCAACAAAAAAGAATCAATGCTAATACAACATGAATGAATCTCAAAATGTATTCAGATCCAAGAGGCCACATACTGTATACAACACCATCTATAAGCCAGGAAACAGATTAGCAGTGGCCGGGAGTCAGGGGAAGGGGGGAGAAATGACCACAAAGGGGCAGGATGAGTTTAGAGTGATGAAATTGTTCTATATCTTGACTGGGGAGGTGACTACATGACTATACGTATTTTTTTTAAACGCCAGGCTGGGCGTGGTGGCTCATGCCTATAATCCCAGCACCTTGGGAGGCCAAGGCAGGTGGATTGCTTGAGCCCAGGCGTTCCAGACCAGCCTGGGCAATGTGCTGAAATCCTGTCTCTACAAAAAAAATCCACAAAAATTAGCTGGGTGTGGTGGCATGTGCTTGTAGTCTCAGCTACTCAAGAGGCTGAGATGGGAAGATGGCTTGAGCCTGGGAGGCAGAGGGTATAGTGAGTTGAGATCGTGCCACTGCATTCCAGCCTGGGTGACAGAGTGAGATTATGTCTCAAAAAGTAATAATAATATAAATTTTTTTAAACTTCCAAATTGTACATCAAAGAGTAAATGTTATAATATGTAAAATTTTAAAGTTATTAAAAATGGAAAAAGATGACTTTATGGTTAAAATTACTTCTTCATATGCTATAAGCCTGATGTTAAGTGCAGGACAACATTGGCACAAAGGACTGGAGAAGGAACATGAGAATATACCGTTTTAAGGGTCTTAAGTTATGCACGAGGGGCATCGCACAATTGAGGAGGTGGGCTGAGGGAAGTGAGAGATGCTACCATGCGGTCTAGAGCAATTGCTAAACAACTGAGGCAGAAGCAGGAATAGCTAGTAAGCAATCGTGGAGCTAAAAACGATCATATTCAACAGAGAAACATGCAGGGAAGGAGAAAAGGTAAATGAACAAATAGCAAGATGGTAGACGTACACCTAAAGCCACTGAAAGTAACAGCAAATGTAAATGGTCTAAAGATTCCAAATAAAAGGCAGATTGTTAGACTGCATAAAAATGCAAATCCCAACCATATGCCGTCTCTAAAAAATACACTTTAAGACACAGGTAAGTTCAAAGCAATAGGACAAAAAGAGCCAAAACCACACAAATACTAAATATAAGAAAGCTGAAGTGCTATGGTGATATCAAAGTGACTTCAGAGATGGATAAATGACATGAAAGACCATTACCATGACTAGAACAAGATGAAAGAGAAAATCCTAATAGTTCTATGTCTAAAGTAATATTGGTAATTAAAGTCAATTGTAATTGGTAAGAATGCTGCTAATTACAGTAAATTGGCAATTAAAAGCCTTTCCACAATTAACAACAGCAACAAACCCCAGGCCCAAGTGGCTTCGCTGGTAAGACAAGTTTATCAAACACTTCAACAACATCAAGCTTATATCAACTCTTCGAAAAAACAAAGGAGAAGGGAACGTAAAGCCAGCATAATGCGGATACCAAAACCAGACAAAGACATTAGAGGAAAATTACAGATCAATAACCTTCATGAACATAAATGCAAAATTCCTTGAGAAAATATCAGGAAGTTGAATCTAGCAATATATGTAAACACTGTAATACAAAATGACCAAGTGAGGTTTCTCCCAGGAATGCAAGGGTGGTTCAATACTGGAACACTAACTGATGCAATACACCATATGAACAAAACTAAGAACACCCACAAAATCACTTGCATAGACAGAAACTTCTACAAACTGGTCAAATGCAGCCATGCAAAACCTACAGGTGACATCACACGTAACAAAGAAAGGCTGATATGTTCCCCCCGAGAGAGAGCATGGCAAAGAGATGTTTGCTTTCACCACTTCCACTCAATCTGGAGTGGAGATCCAGAAATACAAGGTGTGCAAACTGCAGTAAAACTGTCTTTATTCACAAACAGGATGATGGCCTATGTAGGAAATGCCAAGGAATTTACGGAAAGCTATTAGAACTAATCACTAAAGGTAGCAAGGTTGTAGAATACAAGGTCAACATACAAAAAAACCAACTTTATTCCGGCTGGGCACAGGGGCTCACTCCTGTAATCCCAGCACTTTGGGAGGCTGAGGCAGGTGGATTACAAGGTCAGGGGATTGAGACCATCCTGGCTAACATGGTGAAACCCTGTCTCTACTAAAAATACAAAAAATTAGCCGGGCGTGGTGGCGGGCACCTGTATTCCCAGCTACTCGGGAGGCTGAGGCAGGAGAATGGCGTGAACCCAGGAGGCAGAGGTTGCAGTGAGCCAAGATCACACCACTGCACTCCAGCCTGGGCGACAGAGCAAGACTCCGTCTCAAAAAAAAAAAATCAACTTTATTCCTATGTACTGAAAATAAACAATTGGAAAATGAAATTATAAACAATATAATTCACAAACACATCAAATTAAAATAAAATAGGAGAACGGAGAAATACATGCAAAAAATATGTAACATCAGCAATTCTACTCCTAGGTATGTAGGCAAACATGCAAAACACATGTCTGTAAAGACTTCTACCTAAATGCTCACAGCCGCATTATTCAAAATAGCCAACAAGCGGAAACATTCCAAAAGTCCATCCACTACTGAACTGATAAATAAAATGTGGCATTATCCACACAATGGAATTTGACTTCACAAGAAAAATGGCCAGGCGCAGTGGCTCATGCCTATAATCCCAACACTTTGGGAAGCCAAGGCAGGTAGATGGCTTGAGCCCAGGAGTTCAAGACCAGCTTGGGCAACATGGTGAAACCCTGTCTCTACAAAAACGCAAAAAAATTAGCCGGGTGTGGTGGTGCACGCCTGTAGTTCCAGCTACTCTGGGGGCTGAGGCTAGAGGACTTCTTGAGTCTGGGAGGCAGAGGCTGCAATGAGTAGAGATTGTGCCATTGCACTCCAGCCCAGGCGACAGAGTGAGAGTGAGACCCTGGAAACAAAGAAAGAAAGAAAAGGAAGGAAAGGAAGGAAAGAAAGGAAGGAAGGAAAGGAAAGAAGGAAAGAAAGGAAGGAAGGAAGGAAGGAAGGAAAGGAAGGAAGGAAGGAAAGGAAGGAAGGAAGGAAGGAAAGGAAGGAAAGGAAGGAAAGGAAGGAAAGGAAGGAAGGAAGGAAAGGAAGGAAGGAAGGAAGGAAAGGAAGGAAGGAAGGAAAGGAAGGAAGGAAGGAAGGAAAGGAAGGAAGGAAGGAAAGGAAGGAAGGAAGGAAGGAAGCAAGCAAGCATTCTTGGCTGGGCACAGTGGCTCATGCCTGTAATCCCAGCACTTTGGAAGGCCAAGACAGGCAGATCACTTGAGGTCAGGAGTTCGAGACCAGGCTGGCCAATGTGGTGAAACCTCGTCTCTACTAAAAATACAAAAAATCAGCTGCCATGGTGGCGGGTTCCTGTAATCCCAGTTACTCAGGAGGCTGAGGCAGAAACTGCCTGAACCCAGGAGGCGGAGGCTGCAGTGAGCCGAGATCGCACCACTGCACTCCAGCCTGGGTAAGAGTGAGACATGATCTGAGAAAAAAAAAAAAAAAAAAAAAGAAATAAAGAAAAAAATGAAGCATTGACCTATTCTTCAACATGGGTGATTCCTGATGCCAAAAGAAAAAAGCCAGTCACAGTATATCATACGATTCCATTGAACCGAAGTGCCCAGAATAGGAATCTACACAGAGAGTAGACTAGTGCTTGTCTAGGGCCGAAGGGAATACGGGGAAATAGAAATGTCTGCCAAATGGCAAGGGGTTTCTTTCGGGGATGACAGAAATATTCCAAAATTGATTGTAGTGATGGCCACACAGCTCTGAATATACAAAAAAACCACTGGATTATTACTTTAAACAGATGAACAGTATGGCGTGTGAATTATGTCTCAATAAAGCTATTACATCTATGAATGACATCCATATATTAAAAGCTGGGGGAAATTACAGTGGCAAGAAACTGAGAGAGGTACTTTCTTCATGGATTAGAAGCCTCAATATTGTTAAGAGGTCAGTTCTTCTCAAACTGATTTACAGAATCAGTGCAACATCGATCAACATTTTAGTAATCTTTTAGTTAGAGATCAGCAAACAGCAAAGGACTAAGATAATCCTTCAAAACAATTTCTTTTCTTTTTTTTGAGACAGAGTCTCACTCTGTGGCCCAGGCTGGAGTGCACGATCTTGGCTCACTGTAACCTCCGCCTCCTGGGTTCAAGGGATTCTCTCGCCTCAGCCTCCTCAGCAGCTAGGACTACAGGCGCATGCCACCACACTGGCTAATTTTTGTATTTTTAGTAGAGATGGGGTTTCACCATGTTGGCAAGGCTGGTCTCGAGCTCCTGACCTCAGGTGATCCACCCACCTCGGCCTCCCAAAGTGCTGGGATTACAGGTGTGAGCCATCTTGTCCGGCCCAAAACAATTTTCAATAAGAAAATGAAGTTGAAGACCTACACCACCTGACTTCAAGACTTAAAGCTACAGTAATCCTGACGGGGAATATCTGGCATAAGCACAGACACACAGATCAATGGAACCGAACAGAATCCAGAAATAGGCCTGCAGGTACGTATTCGACTGATTCTTGTCAAAGGTGTGAAGGGAATTCAGTGGAGACCTGGTGCTGCAATGACTGGACGTCCACAGGGGAAGGAAATGAACCTTCCCACCTGACCCCTTCTGCAAAAACGAGCCCAACATGAACCATCCACTAGAACATCAGAGCAAAACTGTTAAGACTTTCGCAAGAAAACACACAGACACACACACAGACTCACAGACACACACACACAGAAACACACACACAGACACACAGACATACACACACAGACACAGAGACACACACACAGACACACACAGACACAGAGACACACACACACAGACACACACACAGAGACACACAGACACACACACACGTAGACACAGTGTTGCCCCATCCTGGATAGGCAGGAATTCACACACAGACACATACAGACACACACAGAGACACAGAGACAAACAGACACACACACAGACACATACAGACACACACAGAGACACAGAGACAAACAGACACACACAGACACACAGAGACAAACAGACACACACAGACACACACACATAGACGCAGACACACAGACACAGTGTTGCCCTATCCTGGATAGGCAGGAATTCACACACAGACACACACACACAGAACACAGAATTTTAGGTAGACAAGGATTTCTCGAACAGGCTACAAAAAGCACTAGCCGTAAAATACAACTTTAATAAATTGATCTTCATCAAAATTTAAAACTTCTGGTCTCTGAGAGTCACCATTACAATAATGAAAAGGCAGGTCAGACTAGGAGAGAATGCCCGCAATACCCATATGTGAACTTACTTGCAAATTATATAGGAAACTCTTAAAATCCAATTTTTAAAAAATGGACAAAAGATCTGAAGAAATACGTCACAATAAAAGTTATAAAGTATGGCTTATTCAACCTGTGAAACGTGCTCAGCGTTATTGACCATCAGGGAAATGCAAATAGAAACTACAATGGGATGTCACTGATATTCCACCCACTAGGAAGGGCTGAAACGTCAAGGCTGACAGAGAACCCCGGCTGCCGTAAGGCCGTGGGGCGCCTGCTGCTCTCACGGGCTGCTGGTGGGAGTGCGGCCTCATGCAGCCCCTTGGCCTCATGCGTTCAACCACATGACGAACAGAAACCATGACACACGGAAATATACAGGCTCTACGGCTGCACGGTCTCATGCACGGGGATCCTATGAGAAGCAAAAGGGCAGTAGGAGGCAGCAGGGTGGTGGTCCCGTGGGGCCAGGATGGGGTAGACGACTCTGTGCAAAGAACCCCAG
This sequence comes from Pan troglodytes, assembly GCF_028858775.2. Taxonomy (NCBI): domain Eukaryota; kingdom Metazoa; phylum Chordata; class Mammalia; order Primates; family Hominidae; genus Pan; species Pan troglodytes. The sequence goes on along the minus strand of NC_072409.2, from coordinate 2,395,448 downwards.
GGTAACATTCTACAGGAGGGAACTGTTCTGTATGCACTTGATTGCACAGTGAACTCACTGATGGCACACTTTGTAAAGGATACAAATACTTTTGGTTTTTGTTTTTTGGTTGGGGACAGGGTCTCGCTCTGTCACCAGGCTGGAGTGCAGTGGCGCAATCTCAGCTCACTGCAGCCTCTGCCTCCTTGTTCAAGTGATCCTCCTGCCTCAGCCTCCAGAGTAGCTGGGACTACAAGCGTGCATCACCACACCCGGCTAATTTTTGTATTTTCAGTAGAGATGGGGTTTCGCCATGTTGGCCAGGCAGCTCTCAAATTCCTGACCTTAAGAGATCTGCCCACCTCAGCCTCCCAAAGTGCTGGGATTACAGGGGTGAGCCACCACGCCTGGCCAATACAAATACTTTAGCAAGCAAAAAAGGCGGGGAGGAGAGAACGATAGCCTAGACGGGCCACACCACAGATGAACCACATCTACAGGATGCTGATGAAAGCAGACAGATGGTCCAGTGCGGTGCTCCCACCTGTAATCGCAGCATTTTGGGAGGCTGAGGCGGGAGGATTTCTTGAGCCCAGGAATTTGAGGCCACCTGGACAATATAGCGAGACCCTGTCTCTATAAATAATTACAAAATTAGCTGGGCATAGCGGCACACGACTGCGGTCTCGGCTCCTCGGAAGGCCTGAGTTGCAGGGGTGTTGGCCCTTCAAAGCAGAAGGAACCCTTCACCCCCCACCCCTGCAGCCAACGGCACTCCCCGGTCTGGCCATCTCTGCTTGGGGCCTCCTCTTGGGCCCCACCCTATCCAGGCCAGAGATGAAGGCACCCTCTGTCTGCTCCCTGGGTGGTGGTGGGGGGGCTCTAACAGTGCGGACGCCCCCATCCCAGGCCACAAGGCAGCAGAGTGGGGACGACGGTGCGATTTGCATACTCAGCAACCCCAAGTTCAGCCCCTCTTCTTGCTTCTCTCTGGGAACCCCAAACAACAGTCCTGAGTTTTGAGCTGCTGGTGGGAGCGGCCTCAGACATACAGCCCTGCTCCCCGACTGGGCACGTGTACCTTCTGGATGGGTAATGGTGGGGGGTGAGTGGCTGCAACGGAGACCACCCTAGCCAGCAGCCCTGGCCACCTGGGTTCTGTGGCCCAGGGCCGGGAGCACCCCACCCAAGCCTGGGTGTTCAGCCGGGGGATGGACGGGGCCAGTGCTGACCTTGCAGGTCACCCTGAAAAGGGCGGGGGCCGCAGCAGGCCTCTCCTGATGGGCAGAGCCAGGACAGATGTGCTGCTGTGTGCCACGACCCACACCCAGTGGCATCTGTCCAGGGTCCACGATGTGGGCAGCTGGTCTGAGGCTGGATGGGAGGGTCTCCTGGACCCTGAGCAGTTCCAACTTTGCCTGTTTTGCCTGAGTTCAGACCGCCCCACGGAAGTGGGTACCCAGCTTAGGGATGGGTGCCTGACCCCCATGCCCTGCAGAGAGGCACACAGGGGACACCGGGTGGACCCCAGAGAGGTGGGGGTGGAGGGAGCCAGAAGGGAAGGGGAAGCGGACATGCACAGGGCCACCCACTCATGGGACCACAGGCCCTGTGGCCAGAGCTGTTCCCTGCTGGGAAAGGGTTATCGTCACGGGCCCACGGGCCCTGTGGCCAGAGCTGTCCCCTGCTGGGAAAGGGTTACCGTGGAAGTGTGCAGCTGGTGTCAATACCCAGGCGTGGCTTTATCTCTGCCAGCCACACAGAGTGACATCTGCCAGCTGCAATTAAACATCTGCCCGCCCGAAGCCACTGCTGAGGGCATGAAAGGGACGGCCGGGCGAGCCCCGTCAGGCACAGGAGGGGGTGTGGGCGCAGGTCCGGGCAGCCCCCTCCCCTTCAGAGGACAGGAGAGAAGCCCCAGCATGGCACTACCCCTTCCCTCTGCGAGCTCCATTTCCCTGTCCCTCGACCTCAGCGGTCTGCCATGCCACAGGTGCCCGTCCTCAGCTTGGGTGACAACGGCCACCCCCACTCAATGAAATAACCGTCAGGGCCCCGTGCTGTCATCTGCCCTGGGGTGAAAGCAGCTGCCATGACCGTCTCGGCTGTTGCAGGGACCTGTGGATCCAGATGTGCCCAGGAGACCACGGGAACAGACCCCTGAGCGCAGCTGGGGAGCCCCCACCCCAAGCCCAGCCCCAGCTGGCGCTGCCCACCCGGCCGGCTGCCTTGCCGGGGAAGCCCCGGCTCCCGGTGTCCCTGCTGGACGTTCAGATGCCCCCGAGCCCTGAGCCCCAGCGGGAACGCAGCCGCACCCTGGGGGAATGAAGGCGGGTACGCGAGGAAGAGGGCCCGAAGAAGACAGGGGCTGCCGCTCAGGCCACGGCACCACCGAGTCCCGAGGCACAGGCTCCCTCTGCCCGGCCCACCTCCTGCTCTCTGGAGGGGCTGGCCCCTGACTCACCCCCGTGGTGGGGCGGGAAGGAACGGGGGTGCAGGGGAGGCGGAGGCAGGCATTTCGCAATCTCTAGCTCAGATGCAAGGCCCCTGACAACGCCAGGCAGGGATGCCTGCGCCTCACCCTCTGGGAGGTTTCCCCATCAGCCGGAGGGGAACTGCACTGGGCGTTTCCCTTCCGGTGGATACGATGTTTTTCTTTCACCCCTGGGTGCACCCCACCCCCAGCTCATCTTGCTCCGGGGTCTCCCGTGGCTGCCGGCCACAGGGCCAGGAGGAAGGTCCCTGCCTGCCGCAGGGGTGATGGCTTAAGGCCCAGGAGGGCGCCCCGAAGTGACTGCTGCAGAGATGGGGGCTGGTGGGTGGGAAGCACTGAGCGTCCCGAGCCAGCGTCCACCTGATGGGGACCGAGACGGGGCCTGCCTCGCTGGGGGTGGGGGGGGCTCGAACTCGGCCCCATCAACCTCACACACCCATGCATGGCGCCTTCTCGCAGCTTTGCTCCTGACTGCAACAAACTGAAAACAACCTGAATGTCCTTTGATAAGGCACTGGAGAAATCAAACGTGGCGGCTCCTTCTGACGGGTGGTGACGCTGGACCTGGAGGGAGGGAGGAGAGGCACGAGACAGACACCGCATGGAGACCCTTGCCGTGAGGCCACACAGACCATGGGGCGGGGGCTGTGCCGGGGACAAAAGGCAATTAACTTTATCTGTAATATTTTGACTTATTTCAAAAACAGGAGAACAGCCCTACAGGACAAACTGTCCATGGTTCTTAACGCGAGAGAGAGTGGAACAGGCACACGCATTACCACACGCCAAGGTGCAGCTCCGGGACCCTCGGCAATCGCTCAGGCCCGCCTCTCACTCAACAGGTGGGGAGACTGAGGCCAGAGAGGAGGAGGAGCTCAGCCTGCAGGGACCTTAGAACACGCTAGTCCTACCAGCTCAGAGAGACAGCTGCCTGGCTCCACTCCTGCACGGCCTGGGGAGGGCAGCAGCCAGCCTCCTGCGTGGGTGTGAGGACGTTCCCCGGACAAGCCCGGGACACGGAGGGCACGGGGAGCTAGCACCCAGGGGCAGCTCCAGGTCAGGCGACGGCCCCTCCCTCTACCTGCTCCCCCCATGGCACCGCCAACCCAGCACACCCAGCGACGCCAGCAACGTCACAGCCAGTAACCTAGATTTTAACCAAGAAATCACACACCCCCTTTCTCTGCCCCACTTATGGGCTTGCCGAACAGAAAAACCATGACAAGAAACCCAGACTGTGGCATCCAGAGCCAAACTGTATGGTAGGTGGGCGGGAGCAGGCCTGGCCTCCCAGCCGCCCACTTTCCACCTCGCTGGCGTCAGCGACACCCGTGCAAAGGCAGAGACTGCCGCGCAGCACCTGCGGCCTGGACAAAGCCCTGCAGGAACATGGCCTTGAGGGTGTCCCCACCCCTCAGCCCCAATGGGACTGTACCTCGTGTGGTCTGAGTACGGGGGAGTTGGAGGGAAGGACTCACCAGAGCAGCTGCCTCCCGTCCCCACCCAACACACATCCGGGACTCCACAGAGCCGCTTCCTGGCTGTGGTCCTGCCGGCTCCCCAAAAACCCATCAAGGCAGGTGGGCGTGAGGGCTTCTAGCTCACGAAGTCCAGGTGATGTGAGGGCTTAAGGCTGACCCAGCACCCAGGGGCAGATGCATGGGACAGGTCACGAGGCTTCACCGTGCTCCCAGCAAACCCGACACCCAGCCCTGGCTCCCATCACCCCAAACACACCAAGGCCCAAGGTCACATTGGAGCAGCAGGGGGCTGTGCAGGGAGGACCCTGGGAGGATGTTTGGATACGATGGGTCTGTTTCCATCTCCATGGTGCAGCTCCCTGACCCGTCGGCAACCCGTCGGCAGGGCACTGTCTGGCTGCCATTGTCGGCAGGGCACTGTCTGGCTGCCATCAATGGGAGATGTCCTCAGGGACTGTAGGGGTGCCCAGCCTGTCTGGGGTTCTGCCCTGGGACTGGAGCCCATGGACAGAGCTCCTTCCCAACAGGGGCCCTGGGTGGGCCTTGGGAGCCTTCCCCAGCAGCCTCTGGCTGGTCCCCTGCCTTCCCTGGGGTGGCTGTCAGCAGGGGCAGAGGGAAAGCGCACATGGGGCGGATTCCCCGGAGGCCTCAGCCAGCCGGGTCCACAAGCACTGACATCCTGTACGGCCTCTGTGGTGAGCCGGAGCCCGGTATGCTGTGCCCTCAGGAAGGGCCAATTCCGTAGCTAGCAAAGCTCCCAGTCTCAGGAAAAATCAAGCCCTACCCCCTACCACTAAAAGAAAACAAAAGCTGTGAAGCCCAGATCGAGGTGGCCTGTGAGCTGGCATTCTGTGGGATTCATGCAAACACAGCAATATACATTTAAACCAAGTGCGGAGTTCTCAGGAAGACACCACGGAGCCCAGAGCACCTGCTGGCAAGGCAGTGGCTTCTCCTGCAGGCGGAGAGGGAGCCAGGTTGGCCAAAGCAGTGGTTACCCTGCTGTCCCGGCTGTGGTGGCAGACGCTGCACAGGGACCCAGCTGGCCTAGGGGTCCAAGCTGGTGGGTGGTCCTGGCCCCCTCTGCCCCCAACCAGCACTGCAGGAGGGGAAGGGCAGGGGGGCGTCCCATCAGGGCACAAGGATATGCGTGGTGGGGTGGAGAGAGTCCCCACACTGCCCCTCGGGGTCCACCACCTGCCCGCGGCTGGCATTATGCGCTTGCACCCAGGCCCAGGCCGCTGCACACAGGCCCTGCATGCAGACCAGCCAGGTGGCCAGCACAGACACACAGTCAGGTTGCGGGGACACCTGATCCTGGGCACCAACTGTGGGACTCTGCCCAGCAAAGCCTGAACAGTCTCCAGAGGCTGTAACCAGGAATCTCCAATTAGGGCAACCTGGGTTTGTGGGGCCCAGGACGGGGAGCAGCCCTCCTTGAAAGAAAGGAACGGAGAGGAGGGGGAGCGACTGCTCACTCGGCTCAGCACACCGGGCGCTTCCTGGCCCATCCCTGGCGCGGGGCCTGGAGAGGTGGTGGCAAAGGGGCTGGGTTCAGGGGACTCTCTGGACCTCGCCGGGTGAGGCGCAGACTGAGGTTAAAGTGGAAGTAGGCGGGTCCTCCCGTACACCGCGTGGCGCCAGGCCCTTCACAGACGGGGAACGTGAACCCTCGGGCGGGTCCCTGGGCCACGGGACACCTGCGTTTCCTCATCTATCCAGTGGAGACAAGACCCTTCCTACGGGCTGGCAGAGTCTCCCAGGAGTTCTTGTCTCATCCAAGACCAAGTCTGAACCCCATGGTGAACAGAGCTCTGCCACCTCCTCCAGGCTTGGTGGGGGGCTCCCCTGTGGCCCCGCAGGCCTCCGGCCCAGTGGCCTGAGCCGCCCGGGTCCCAGGCAGGCCCCGCTTCCCAGCCAGGTGGTGTGGGGCTCCCCCCCGCCGCGTTACCTGCATAGCTGCCGGAGGCCTTGATGTACATCTGGCCGTACTGCTCCTCCACCATGGTGTCGTAGGCCTCGTCATCCTCCTCGTCCTCCTCGTTGTGGTACGAGGTGGGGCTGTCGGTGGTGGGCAGGCTGCTGGCGCCCGGACTGGTCCGCTCCCCCTGGGGGTAGGGCATCTGCTGGATGCCGGGGATGAGGGTGGCCAGGCTGGGCACCCCGTAGTAGGAGACGCGGGGCAGTTTGAGAGGGGCTGTGCCCGCCGCCACCGGAGCCCCTGCGGCCACCGCCACGCCGTCCCGGGGCCCCGTCTCCAGCGGGCGCTTGGGGGCCAGGCCTGGGCCGGCCGGCGGCAGCTCCATGGCTTCATGCTTTACTCGGGTCAGCAGCGGGATGGGCACCGAGGGGGACACGACGTAGGGGGCGGCGGCGGCGGCCGGCTGCAGCTGGTTGCAGGGGCTCTGGGGCTCGGAGCCGGCGTCCTCGATCACAGCGGTCTGCGAGTCGCAGTGGGGCGAGCTCACCTTGAACATGAGGTCGGTGCCGCGCTCCACGATGTGCTGGATCTGCAGGAAGCCGGCCGTGTACATGACCACGAGCTGCTCGCTGGCCGTCATGGTGAGCCTGCCCGTGTAGCAGAAGGACAGGATCTGCTGGAAGCAGGCGGGCGGCACGGAGCCGGGCAGCTCGAAGGCGCTCTTGCTGTTGCCGCTGAACAGGTCGCGGAAGTAGAGGCTGCTGGCGGCCAGCACCGCCCGGTGGGCCTTGAAGGCCTGGCCCTTGACCACGATGGACACATCGCAGTAGAGGCCCAGCAGGCGCTGCTCGTTCAGGCAGCCCAGCACTGTGTTCCCGAAGTTGGGGATCTCGATGTGCAGCATCTGAGACATGGCGGGCGGGCAGCGGCGGGGCTGGGCTCTCAGCGCGGGGCGGCCCTAGCGGGGCTCATCTGTGGGGGCAGGAGGCACGTGGTCAGTTCCTCCAGGTCAAAGGCTCCCCGCTCAAGGGGCCATTCCCACCGCCTCCTCCCCCGCCGGGGGCTTACACAGAGCGAGCCTTCCGCACGCGCCCTCCCCCACCCCTCCTGGCTGGGACACTCCAGCGAAGGGACACGGGGTCTCCCAGACCCCCTGGCAGAAGGGCAAGAGGGCCCGGCCAGCACTGCTGCAGATCCCCGGGGTGCTGCCCGGCAGGAGTGCGCCCACACCACTCCCAGGGGGCTGCTCTTAGCGACTCGGTCTCAGCAGGCGAGGAGGAGCGCAGGCCTGAACCTGCCCCGGGACAGGAGGTGGGGGCCGCCGGGGGAGCCTCTGGGCAAGCCTGCAGCCACTCTCCTCCCCTCAAAAAAGTTCCAGCCCGCACAGGAGCTCCCGGGAGGGGCCGCGCTGGAGCAGTGGGGAAGGAGGGAGGGAGGGGGGTCTCTGGAGCTGTGCAGTTTGCGGTTTGCTTTCCCTCTCTTCCCTCCGAGCAGCCTCGCAGAGGGCCCCTGCGGGGAAGGCGGGCCAGCGTCCCCTAGTCCCCCTGAGCCTCCCGGGCAGGTAGGGAATGGCTGGGGGTGCCGGGAAGTCCGCTGAAGCCGCGTCCACTCCTCCCTCGCGCAGAGAAACCACCCTGGGCGCGCCCGCTCCGTTCTCCCGTGCTCTCCCGGCTCGGACCAGACCCAGGTTCCCAAGCCGCCGCGCTCTCCCGGCTCGGACCAGACCCAGGTTCCCAAGCCGCCGCCAGGGCAGGAGTTGGGAAGCCTGTCGCAGCCCCACTCGCGGACGCCCCCCACCCCGCTCGCCTCGCTCCCCACGCGGGCCAATCCCGACGGCCTGGCCCCAACCCAGGTGACTACAGGGGTCCCAGCCCTCGCTGGGCTGCCCGGACCCCGGGGCTGGGAGCTGGGGAGGGCGCCGCTGTTTATCTGGTGCGGACTCCGGAGGGGGCGGGGGCGGCCCAGAAGGCGCCAGCCCAACTCCGCAGGGCCGCACAAAGGCCGCTGTGTCCCACGGGAGGAAAGTGCGGGCGGCCGCAGAGGCGCCGGGTGGCGGGAGGAGGGCGGAGCCACCGCGCCGGGAGCTGGGCAGGTGGACGCGCGCCGGGGGCGGCCCGCAGTGCCCCCGCTGCGGAGAAGTTGCCGGCCGGTCGGGAAGACCTACCTTCCGCCGCTGTGGCCGCCGGCCGGCACTGCCCGCTCCGCCCGGCAGGACAGGCTCCCCGCACGCAGCCCGCCTGCCCAGCTGCTCCGCGAATGCAGCAAACGGAGCGGGAGCCCTGGGGCGGGGAGGGCGCAGGGAGCCGGCAAGGGGGAGGAGGAGGAGGAGGAGGAGGAGATGGTGGTGGAGGAGGAGGAGGAGGAGGAGGAGGAGGAGGAGGGCAGAGCGCCTGGGCGCTGGGCTCGCGGCCGCAGCTCAGCTGCACCCAGGCCGGCCCTCCCGGGCAGCGCACCGCATCTCAATGAAGGGGCCGGATGCAGACGAACGTTCCGGCGGCTCGGGAATGAATAGCCGCCTTTGATTTGGGAGCCGAAGTAAATGCCAGCTCCCAGCCCCGGCTTTAAAAACAGTGGAGTGTTGGTGCCAGAGGAATGCGCGGCCCCGGGTGCTGGTACGAGACAGACTTTTGATGACTCACTGCAATGCAAACAAAGATGGCAGAAATACTGTACAGTAGTGGAGAAATGCTTCCCGGTGCCACGGCAACTGAGACAGCCTGGAAATTTATGGTGCAGTTTTGCATATGAATTACCCAGTAAACTGCCTCCCGGCCTTCCAGGACAGCCCCAGTGTCAAAGCATTTAAACTATTCCAAACAGTCTGCAGAGCTGGCAGAGCTGAACTCCTCCAGCGAGGGTGGGGAATGGGCAGAGGCGCCGGGGGGGAGGGGGTGAGGGGGTCAGGACAGCTAGGGGAGCCAGGGAAGGGGAGGGGAGGTACAGCAGGGGGTGAAGAGAGGCACAAAAACGGCAGGCAGTGGGTGGGCGAGGCGGCACCCCAGGTCCTGGGGGCCTTAGAGCTGTGTCCTCTGCCCAGGCGGCAGGCCCGGGAGTCCAGCCCCAGCACCCCTCCCCATCCCACTCCCAGCGCCCTCCTGGCACTTTAAGAAAAGAGCGACTTTGTGGCCGGGCAACCAGGAGCCGGAAGGGGCAGCCCCGCCTGAGAGGTCCCAGCAGAGGGCAAGGCGGCCGCCTCGCTCCTCCCGCACACTCCTGGCTGCGGCCACACAGGCTGCACCTCCTGCCCAAGGGGGTCTGCAGCGTCTGGCCGTTATTGAGCCTTTTCCTGGGAAGGGGCTGCTGTGCAGGACTTGTGGTGGCCCCGGGACCCCTCCAGAGAATGTGTACTTCATCCTGGGCTCATACCACCCTCTCTGCGTGGGGCCCTGAGGCTGACCTCTGGACTGCCCAGCCTCAGTTTCCCTGCCACCGGCTGTGACCCCCAGGAAGAGCACATTCCACCCAGAAGAAGGGGCAGGGTCCAGGCTCAAGGCCTTGAGGTGAGCCCCGTCCTGCTTGGCCAGCTGCCTCCACCACCCTTGGGGTAACCCTGGCAGCAGGATGCGGAGGAGGCCCAAACAGGCCTGGTGGGAGTCAAGGCGACACCGCCCTGCCCCTCACTCCCGGCGCCCCTCTGAGGCATCCGGAGACCAGAGAGAGGGCCATCTGGCTCCTCCCTAGTCACACACCATGGGCTCAGCTTCTCCAGACCAGACAAAAAGCCACTGAATGGGGACGGGAAGAGATCCAGGTGCGGGGAAGCTGCCGGCAAAGGCCCGTGGAGGTGGCTTCGTGCCTAGTGTTTTCTGCCTCCTACAAGGGGCTGGTGACAACTCAGGGAGACTGGGATGGGGGCGTTTACAGAAACATCCCCACTCGGCCATGCTGATGAGCTGGGCTCCACCGGGCCAGGAGACACAGGGCCCAGCTGTCACCCTCCCCGTCACACCCTCCACCCTCAGGTCCCCACTTAGTTTCTGCCTCATCCAGGAGGTCTGCCAAGTGCCCTCATAAGCTCGGCTCAAGGGCTGAATGCTGGACACAGCCCGGGCAGGGGGGTACAAGAGAGGGGCCTGTGCAACACAGCACAGAGGGCAGAGGCCCCTAAACAGCTCCCTTCACAGCCCCACTGCGCCCACCACCAGGAGCCTCCCAGAGAGCCCGTGGCTTCTGTTGTGGGCAACTTCGCCCCAAGGACAGGGGGGTAGGGATGTCTGAGTCATACAGGGGCTTTTGTACCAAAAGAGGGGACAGGCAGAGGCCAGCACGGCGCACCGGTTCCTGGGGGTCCCAAGTGCCTGGGCTGGGCAGGGCAGCAGCCAGGGCTGACACAGACAGCAAGGGACAATGTAGGCTCTCAGCCTGTCCCTTCCAGCAGCAAGAGGGTCCTGGCCTGTTGGCAAGGCTGAAATCCTAGGTCCCGTGGGCACCAGCCACTTCCTGTAAGGACACCGCAGCCTCAGACGCTGAGCTGTGAACTGGGGTTATAATTTACCCTCAGATGGTTCCTGGGGGTGAATGGAACAATGTTTGTGAAGCCGGCGGCTGAAGCCTCACACACAGAAAGCCGGTGATGCCTGCAACCTGCTGTGACCTGGGCAGGAGAGCAGCTCTCAGCTGGGCATCCAGGTGGGCGTCTTAGCGCCCAGCCCAGTTCGGCCTGCGTCCGCACCTCAGGAGCTGGAGCCCCAGGGCTGGGGGACAGACCAGCTCTCCCAGAGAAGGGACCATTATTCCCTTTGAAGGTGATGGGGCCGTGTGGTCCCTGGGGATCGAGGACAACTGGAGCTTTTGCTGGCTTGTCCTCAGGCCACCTGCACCGGTGAGGCTGCAGCCCCACGCCCCAGCCTGCTGAGAGCCGGACAGGAGCTGGTTTTAGGTTGCTTTCTTGGAAGGCTCAAGAACAAAGCTGAACTTTAGGAGAAAAGAATAAAATAAAGGCTTGGCTCACGCCCCCAGGGCCAGGAAAGCAGACATGCGGGGGCTGACCCTCCTGCTACACCCAGAGAGGAGGGGGCCGAGGGCCCAGGTGGGCCCAGGGACGTGAGCAGGGCTGTCTGCTGAGGAGGCCAGGGGCCAAGCCTGGTTCTCAGGCATCAGGGCATCCCCACCCTCCCCTGCACATTCTCCGGTGACTCAGTTTCCCCACCACTTTGCTTCCCAAGCAACACTTCCTATTGTTTCCCCTTCTCGGTGAGATTCAACACACTCATTCACTTATGGAAAGTTCTGCAGAGCCAGGCAAAAAATCAGAGGTCGCCAACTTTGCTTACCCCAGCCATCCTCAGGGTTGTGGCACCAACGACTCTTGCTCTCAAAACGCCCTTCAGAACGGAACCCACTTTGGAGAACCTCTGCAGGTGACCCAAGGCCCGAGTCCACTCCCTGCAGCTGTGCCAGCCTTCGGTGCCCCACCCGACACAGACACACAGAGGAGGCTGGGTTCCTCTGAGCCCACAAGCCACCCTCAGGAATAAGAAAATACAGGTGGCTGCGGTGTCGGAGTGGGGGGTCTCTTCTCTGCAGAGCCTCACTTGAGGAAGGCTGAGATCCAGGCCTGCCCTGCCCTGGGGTTAGGGGTTGCCGACCATGATGAGCCCCATACCCAGCAACCTGCTGGTGGGTGAGAGGAGCCCACCGGGAGGACAGGGGCTCACTGGAACTGCAGCCGGACGCGCACACAGGGGTTGGGGCAGCGTCTCCAGAACGACCCCCCTGCCTGAGTGTCGTCCCGGCAGGATTCACACAAGGACACAGGTTACAAGGTTGGTGCCAGGCCAGGGCACCTGGGTCCTGGCATCAAGTACCCAGGAGCAGAGGCTCTGGCAGGTACAAGACCCCTGAAAGCATCCCCCAGGCCAGAGGACTGGGACAGGGACCAGTCAGGCAGCCCAACAGGAGAAGCCCTTTTCCTGGGGCCCAGCCAGGCAGCTCCATGGTCTGAGGGCCTCGCCCAGAGTCCCCAGAAACCCTGCCCCCTCCACCCCTAGATTGTAAAGCACTTTCTAAGCCCAGCACAGCAAACCAGAGGAATGCGGCACTGAATTTCTGCAGGATCACCACCAGCAAGGGGAAGGGAGGCGAGAAAAATTAAATTAAATTAAATTATCTTGCAGGATTTAATTTCACCAATCTAATAAGAGGTTCTGGACCTCAGCAAATGCACAGCCATTAAACACGTGGTAGGGGAAGGAGAGAGGCGGGGCACGGGAAACGTTCTGCGGAGGGGAGAGTCCCTCTACCCCCAGCCCCGGCCCCTGGTGGAGACTGCCTGGCAGTTAGTTAAGTGAGGACATCTCCTAAAAGGTCAATCGAAAAGGTCAAAGGTCCTAAAAGGTCAAAGGCGCTCCTGGAGCGTGAGAAGGTGTGGGGATGGGGCAGGCCTGCTGTGCCAGGTGCTCTGGAGTCAGCAGGAGCACAAGGGGTGTTAGGAATACGGTCTGGGGGCTGCTTCCCCGTGGACCTTGCCCACCTCCGCGCAACGCCTTCCCTTTCCCATACGGTGCAGGCTCCAGGAGGATTTGCTTTGACCCTATACCTTCAGAAGAGAGGCCCTAGGGAGGACAAGGGGGCGGCAGGGGGCCCGGAGGTTAACCCTGGGGGGTAGAGGCTGCCCAGCTCCGGATGTGCCAGGGCCTCAGGGAGCTGGGCGTGGCACCAGCTTAGCCCTCAGGTTTGCATTAAACTTTTAAAATGCCAGAAAGCAGAGCTGGGCTGCCTGGAGGCCTGGCTGCTAATGGAACCACCAGCTCCATGCAGATGAGATGCAGGAGCTCTGGGCCAGGGCCCTCGGCGGCCAGAACTCCCCTCAACCCCGAGGCCCCCACAAATGCCAGGATGGCGTGTGCCGTGTGCTCACCTCCCCGCTACTGGACATACAGATGAGGAAACTGAGACCTCACAGTCGGGAGGCAGCAGGGCCAGGCCCCTAGCCATCATCCTTCCTGGGTGGTCTCTGGTCATCAAGTCACAAGAGCCAGAGGGGATGCCTGGCCCCGCCCAACAGACCCCGGGTAGCTACGACCCTGACCTGCCAGGGCCCTAAGGACTCTGTGGCAGAGAGGAGAGTTCCATCCAGGAAAGGGGCACAAAGGCCCCCAGCTTCAGGGTCACAGAGGTACGGAGGGTCTCTGGGATGACGGACCCCCTTGGACTGTCACTGTCGCCCCAGCCTGGGAGGCGGAGGAGAGCCATGCAGGGCTGGGTCCAGGCCGGGCTCTCTCCGTTCAGCCAGGTCCCTAGGCGGCTTCTACCCCAGACCACAAGCCAGGGCCAGCATCAGCCGTGAGAGCCGGCGGTAACTGCACTAAGGAACATCTGCCTGGAAGCTTTCTTCCCAGATGGAGAAGGGCAGTACTCCAGGACCTGCAAATCCACAATGCCGTGTATCAGCCCTTCCTCTCGGCCACCCGTGGGCAGGCCCACAGATAGAGGGGATGAAGCCAGGGACACGGCAGGCGGCCTCTGGACAGCACAGCCCCCAGCCCCCACCTCCAGGGTGGGCCTCCAGCAGCCAGTACCTCGAGGGAGGGCTGGGAGGACGCTCCATCCACGGCAGCAGCAGGCTCTGCATCCAATAGGGCCTTGTGGGGTGCCCATGGCGTTGGCTCTGCCGGGGGTCTGGTCCAGGGGCCTGTGTGACTGAGCCCAGCCCTGCGCTTATGGGGAATGACCCAAGCAGCCACGGCTCACCTGAGGCATGGCCCCTGGCCACCAACACACTCATCTCTAACCTTCACTTGCAGAATATTCTGACTTTCTTATGGGTAAGGACTTGGGGGACAAACACAGCACAGACCGGCAACAGGGATGGCTCAGAGGAAGAGAATGACTCGAAGGGTGGGGAGGGACAGCTGGGGCTGGGGTGGCTCCTGTTGAGCCCCAGATCCGCCCCATGGCCCCACCCCAGCCAGCAGACCCACTGGGTCCACACACTGTGGGATGCTCCCTCACACCACAAAACATTCTAGAAGGTTTCCAAAGAATTAAGCTGTGTTTCGAAAAGAGCCGACAATCTCCCTCACTCATATTTGTAATTTAAATAACGTAAGCTTGAAGAGCGTCTCCCTCGGGCATAGTTTAATAACTTAAAAAGCCAGCGCCAGCTCCAGCGCAGGGCCCCCTCCTCCCCCAGGGCTGCAGTAGGGTCTCCCCTGCACCGGCTCGGCCGGGTGGAAGCTGAGATTGGGGCTGCCCAGGCGGAGCGGCCGGGAGGGGAAGCACCCTCCTCGCTCGCTCACCCCCTCTCTTGATGGCCTGGAGCAGCTGTGGCCTGATCATCACCACTGGGGCCGGGGGTTGTGGAAGCGGTCGGATCCCAGGCACCGACGGTCAGAGGTGGGCAATGGGAGGCGGTCTGGAGCGTGCTGGGCCCCGCCGCTGGTCACCCAGCCCATTAGGGACGGCGACTTCACGGCACACTCTCATGGTTAATATTCATAGCTCTCCTCATCTGCATATCATGCCATAAATAGTCGAGGCGAGGTAAGACACAAAGCTCCCCTGCATTTCTAATTATGCTTAAAACTCTCATGTAAATCAGAGCGACACAGAAACACTACATCAGCCGCTGGGGACGGGGGGGGGGGGGGGGGCCCAATGACGCCCGGAGCCACACGCCTCTGGGCCCTGGCAAGGGGGCTGCTGGCGCCACCTCCGCCTGGAGTTGGGCAGCAGGGAACCCAGGCTATGTCCTTGGGGTCACCAACCTTGCCCTGCCTTTGCCCCAAAGGGCGAACTACAGGGCAGACACCCGCAGCACCTCATGGCCACCTCCATCCCTGCCCCACCCCATCCTGCCCGGTCCCCACGGCTCCCAGTGCCTGGCCCAGGCCCTTTCCAGCCAGGGACCCGGGATCCCATCCTCAGGGGTGTCCGGCGGAAGCAGCAGGCACCTGCTCAGGAGGGGGCTCCGGAGGCTCCCCAGGGCCCTCGCCATCCATATTTTACCCTCTGGACATTCCTGTCTGGGACCTGGGCTTTCTCAGCTCTTCAGAAAGATGGGACATTGGATACACACGGACATAAACATGGGAATGACAGACTCTAGAACAACAGGATGAGGGAGGGAAGAGGGCAAAGGCTGAAAACCAACCCACCGGGTACCATGCTCACCACCCGAGTGACGAGCTCAATCGCAACCCACCTCAGCATCGCACCATGCACCCAGGTGACAAACCTGTACACGTATCTCTGAATCTAAAATAAAAGTTGAAAAAAGGAAAAGATTCAACTCACACAGCAGCGGAGATTCGGAATAGCCCCCACCTGCACACTTCGGGCAATGCCTCACGCTGGGGCATGGGATTGGACAAAGGTCCTTGGCAGAGCCCAAGCCATGGAGGGGACGCAGGGGCCGGGGCAGGATGGTCTCCTGACCGCCACCCCACCCCAGTGGATAGCGCTGCCCCTGGATGGGTAGCAGAGGCCCAGGTGTGGGAGGCGTGGCTCTGGCCCCTGGGCCCCACCCTCCTGTCTGCAGGGAGAGGCAGTGTGGGGGCTGTAGAGGGAAGGTGCTGGGTCAGGGGCAGGGGAGAAGCGTGATCTGGAACCCACATCAGAGCCTGAGACGGTCCCAACCCCTGCAAGCAGCACAGAAACAATCACAGGGTCCCTGGAGATGAAGCTTTAGCTGGGACATCTGGGGGCAAAACTGCCACCCAGTGAGCCCAGGAGCAGGGCCATTCCCCGGGACTAGGGACACCCTCAGGGCTAAGGCCAAAGGTGCCCAGGCCAGAGCCACACGCACAGGGGCCCGCAGAGCTAAGCAAGGGGCACAGCCATGCTTGGTGTCCAGATGCATGCACCAGCCCATCCGGAGCAGGGCCCTAGGACGTGCCAGCTCAGCACCTCCAGAGAGAAGCCGGCACGGGGGCTGCGCGAGAGGCCCCAGAGCCCAGACCTGGCGCTCCTGAGAAAGTGGACAGGGGAGTGACCTGAACCCTGGCTGGGAAACCCCACCCGGGCCGCCTCCTTGGGTGTGTGGTCCACTCAGGAAGCACGGGGGTTACCGAAGTCCGCTAGACATTAAACAAAAGGCAAGTCCCTCCTCCAGCAACGCGTCCAGGTCAGCAGGCCCAGCAAGGAACCTGAGCAGGCCGCAGGGCCGGGACTTCCAGCCAGCCACGGGGACACCCTGCATACGGCTGGCCTTGGTCCTCTCCACCATGACAAGGACGGGACAGCCTGCCTTGGGCAGGGCTGCTGGCTACATGGGGACTGTTGGGCCTGTGTGTGTATCCGTGTGGCCCATGAGCATGTCACCTGGCTTCCCCAGCCCTCTACTCGGCCTGGCCTCCGTCAGAGTCCCTACCTCGCCGTCAAAAGGACCCCAACCCCTCCACCCTAACTCAATTGCAGCCAAGACCCACCCCGATGTCCTGACCAGAAGAGAGGGGCCGCACCCTGTCCCCTCCTCAGGGCGCACGGGGAGCCGCCTCGGGGGACCTGCAGGAGGCACAGGGCCGAGGGACACAGGGTGACCCCACTCTGCCATGAGACAGGGATGCAGAGATGCCGGCTGCCCGCATCTGCCCTGGCGGCATGCCCAGACCTATTTTTAAGCCCATTTACTAGAAATCCCACAAATTAAAGGAAATACGGATAATGTAGTAAGAATCCTAGGGGCCAAATAAAAGCTGCACATAATTGTCCTCGTGCTCCAGTGTGAGAATCTTAACCACAAAACCCAAATCTCCCAAAGCTCTTTTGCAACACCGAAGAATCTTGTGTAAAAGAGGGAAAAACGGCGGAAGGTGGGGAGGCCTGCACTTGGCTCTGGGATCACGGGGAGGCCCTGGAGCCGGCTGGGCTGCCTTTAAGCCGGGGCCATAAAAGGTAATTACCGATATGAAAAATAAAGACCATAAATACAAACACCCAACTTCTACAGCTCGGGAATGGCAACTGTGAAACTGTGGCAGCAGGCGCTTCTTTCCAGAAGACAGGGCCAGGCCCAGGCCCCATCCCTCTCCCCTCCCTGAGGGTCAGCTCCACACTGGGGCCGGGTGGGGGGTGCCACTCTGCCTTGACTCATCTGGTTCAGTCCCTGGCCCGAGAAGGCCAAGCCCTGCTTGATCCTCCCTGGCCAAGGCCACACCCCAGCACCACATGCTTAGCCCCGTCAGGTCTCAAAGGTGCCAGTTGGGGCCGCAGGATGCTCCCAGGTGAAGAGCGTGAGAAACATAGCCGGTGAGCACGGAGCCATCAGGGGGACCCTCAGAGCCCTGGGCACGTCCCCACCAGCCTGCCGGTCTCCAGGCTTCAGCCCTCCCCTGCTCATCCCTCCCGCCAGACATGGCTATCCAGGGATCTGCCAGCCGACTAGAGCCTTCTCCTCTGCATCCAGAAAGACCCCCAACACAGCCAGTCCCTGAGAGACTGGGTACAGGGGTCCGGGGGAAGGTGAAAGGGGGAGGGGAGGGTGTCACCCCAGGATGCCCTGGCCTGAGGCCATGGTTTGTTCTGCACCATCACAGGGTGGGGACAAGGGGCCCCTGGTTCTGTCACATACTGGAACGGACGGACGCCCCCTCAGTGGCTAGGGGAGGAGGAACAATGCCAGGTAAGGGGCTCCTCTTCTGCCTCCTCCCCTTGAATGCCCCTAAACCCCATCAGGGTCTGCACAGCCCCCACCATGAGCTCAGATTGTGCCGGCTACCGGTGTCTCCCACTGCCTGGTCGGGAGGGACAGGCCAGGACTCCTGACACCCCAGCTGGAGTGGTCACCAAACCCAGGCTGCCCCAGCCTCCAGCCACTGGGACCCACAGCAGGCTCTGCCCATGGCGGCAGCTCCGTTTCCCGGGCACTCACCACACAGAGGCACAGCCCTCAGATAGAGGGGTCCCCTCCCTCCAGGCCCAGATGCTGGAGGTCACCAGGCCCAGCTCCTAGGCCGCCCCCTCACCCAGGAACCCTGACCATTGAGGGGTCCATGGCATTTGGCCACAAGAAGGGGCTGGAGGCAGAGAGAAGGCAGCTGGGGTGGGAGAAGGCGGATGGATGGGCCGTGCTGATTGTACCCAAGAGAATGCGTGTACACGTTTGGGGGCTAAGACCCTGTGCAGCTCACACCTGGACCCAGCAGGTCTACCCCAGCCCCCAGCCTCAGCCCTCACACGGCCAGGTGGCAACATCCTCCTGGTCAGAAAGAGGCAGATCAGAGGTCTAGCAGGCTCAGGAACCAGCGAGAAGCCAGGTGGGTGGGCGGGGACAAGCACATGAAGCAGATACAGATACAGAGTACAGAGGCCCAGGTACAATGGCCCAGGTACAGAGCAGGCCATTACGAAAAGTTGGTGGCCGGGCGCGGTGGCTCACACCTGTAATCCCAGCACTTTGGGAGGCCAAGGCGGGCAGATCACCTGAGGTCAGGAGTTCGAGACTAGCCTGGCCAGCATGCGAAATCCCATCCCTACTAAAAATACAAAAATTAACTGAGCGTGGTGGTGTGCACCTGTAATCCCAGCTACTCAGGAGGCTGAGGCAGGAGAATCGCTTGAACCGAGGAGGTGGAGGTTGCAATGAGCCGAGATTGCACCACTGTACCTGTACTCCAGCCTGGGCAATAGAGCGGGACAGGACAGGACAGGACAGGACAGGACAGGAAAGGACAGGACAGGACAGGAAAGGAAAGAGAGAGAAAAGAAAGAAAGAAAAGTTAGCAAGAAATTAGCAACTAAGCAACATGATGACTGCAAATACTTCCCCCCAACGCCAAGGGACCACCCAGCAGTCACTCGCTTACCTAGGAGGATGCACCTTTGACCTGCCATCTACCCGGACCCTGGAAAGTTACAGGTATACATGTCAGCTTTTGTCCAGGAAACATGCAAAGATTTCTCTCTATAGAAAAGACAGTCCCAAAGACAGTGAGGTTTTGGCCCGTGGGGCATTAACCAGTTTAAACCTTGTCTAGCAAGATCTGGTAGCACTTCGTCTTCAGTGCCTAGGCCCAGAGGCTCCTCTGGCCCTCTCCCAGCCAGTGACCATCCTACCTGCTCCTTCATCGATGAGTTAAATACATAATACCTATTCTCTGTACGTTCACACCAGCCTCATTTATCACTCTAAAAATTATACAGGCTGGGCACAGTGGCTCATGCCTGTAATCCCAACATTTTGGGAGGTCAGCGGGGGTGGACTGCTTGAGCCCAGCAGTTCAAGACTAGCCTGGGCAACATGGCGAAACCCCATCTCTACAAAAAAATACAAAGAATTAGCCAAGTGTGGTGGTGTGTGACTGTAGTCCCAGCTGCTTGGGAGGCTGAGGTGGGAGGATCACCTAAGCCTGGGAGGCCGAGGCCGCAGTGTGCCATGATCGTGCCACTGCACTCCAGTCTGGGCAACAGGGCAAGACCCTGTCTCTAAATAAGTAAATAAATAAAATTATACGTTCACAGGACATCCCAGAAACATGAGGTACATGGCCTGTACTCAACCCCATGCCTGTCTTCTTGTGTCTCCCCAAGAGAAGAACCCAGACTTTGCCATCACTGTTTTCTTCTGATTTTTGTTCTTGTTGTTGTTGAACCCTTTTACCCCGGGACTGTTTCTGTGTCTGGTTGTGGGCCAAGTCTGTCGATCTATCTCTATCCTGTCAAACGTGTGGTTTGAGCTGCATTCCCATTACGTGGCGGGGACCAGGGATGAGCAGCTCCCGGGACCCCTGGGCTGGTCTCGGCCATGCTGTGCAGAGCACCTGGGAGCAACGCACCAGCGAGGGGGCCCTGGAGGCTGGGGTCTGACTCTGTGGGCTGATCCTGTGGAGATGCCTGCAGGGCCAATGAGGGGCTCGAGTCCTGTGCCTATTGGTCATCTTTGTTCTTCAACCCAGGAAAGAGGTCATGTACATTGCAGAAGCAAACACTTCCCTCCGAGATAAGAAGAGGGGCCATTTTCCAGATTTACGTTTGACCTGTGGCCGAGCCTGCAAGTTCTCTGCATGTCCATCACCAGGACCAGGACGAGCCTTTCCCTCCCATAAAGTATAGAGTTTTTCCTACCTGGGAAGGGTATGCACAAACAAGATTACGAAATCTCTTAAAGAGGCCGAGCAAGGTGGCTCATGCCTGTAATCCCAGCACTTGGGAGGCCAAGGCGGGTGGATCACCTGAGGCCAGGAGTTCTAGACCAGCCTGGCCAACAAAGTGAAATCCCATCTCTACTAAAAATAGAAAAATTAGCCAGGTGTGGTGGTGGGCGCCTATTATCCCAGCTACTCAGGAGGCTGAGGTAGGAGAATCACTTGAACCCGAGAGGTGGAGGTTGCAGTGAGCCGAGATCATACCACCTGCACCCCAGCCTGGGCAACAGAGCGAGACTCCAACTCAAAAAAAAAAAAAAAAAATCACTTAAACAGCTGTGCCCTCATCGGCTAGAAGATACTGTGCAACTTTACAAATCTAACACTGTTAGAGCCCCCAGAATATAATGAAACTGTAGGCCAGGTATGGTAACTCAGGCCTATAATCCCAGCACTTTGGGAGGTCAAGGCTGGAAGATCACTTGAGTCCAGGAGTTTGAGACAAGCCTGGACAGCACGGCAAGACCTCATCTCTACAAAAAATTCAAACATGAGCTGGGCGTTGTGTTGTGTACCTGTAGTCCCAGCTACTCAGGAGGCTGAGGGGGGAGAATCACTTGAGCCCAGGCGATCGAGGCTGCAGTGAACTATGACTGCACTACTGCACTCCAGCCTGGGTGACAGAGTGAGGCCCTGTCTCAAAAAAAAAAGACAAAAGTAAATCCTAATCCTTAAAAACTACTGGAAGAATGAACAAGCACAGCAAGATTGCAAAATATAAACTCAGTATACAAAAATCACAAGTATTTCTCTACACTTGCAATGAACAACCTGAAAATAAAATCAAGTAAACAATTCCATTTACAACAGCATCAAAAAGCATAAAATACATAGGAATACATTTAACAAAAGTAGTGTAAAACTCATACTTTGAAAGCTTCAAAATTTTGTTGAAAGAAATGAAAGATCTAAATAAGTAAAACATCCATATTCATGGGATGGGAAGACTAACATTATTAAAGTCTTCCTTAATAATGTTAATTAAGGAATACGTCCCGGATTGATCTACAGATTCAATGCAATCTCTATCAAAATTCCGGTTAATTTCTTTGCCAACATTGACGAGCTGATGCTAAAAATTCATATGGAAACGCAAGGGACCCAGGAGAGCCAAAACAATATTAAAAAAGAGGAGCGCAGTTAGAGCAGTCATACTTCCCAATTTCTGCTATAAAGCTACTGTAATCAATATAGTATGGTGCTGATCTAAGGACAGACTTAGATCAATGGAACAGATGAGTCTACAAATGTATTCATGTGTCTGCAGCCAATTAATTTAACAAGGGTGCCAAGACCATTCAACGGGGAAAGAACAGTCTTTTCAAAATGTGGTGCTGGGACGACTGGATAGCCACATGCAAAAGAATGAGGCAGGACCCTTCCCTCACACCATATACAAAAATTAACTTAAAATATTTCAAAGACCTAAATGTAAGAGTTAAACTATAAAATTCTTACAAGAAAAGACTGGATAAATCTTTGTGGTCTTGGGTTAAACAACGGATTCTTAGATATGACACCAAAGAGCAAAGCAACAAAAGGAAAGAACAAACCAGACCAGGTGAGGTGGCTCACGCCTGTAATCCAACACTTTGGGAGGCTGAGGCAGGAGTATCGCTTGAGCCCAGGAGTTCAAGACCAGCCTCGGCAACATAGTGAGACCTCGTATCTACAAAAAATAAATAATTAGGCTGGGCGTGGTGGCTCATGCCTATAATCCCAGCACTTTGGGAGGCTGAGGCGGGCAGATCACTTGAGGTCAGAAGTTCAAGACCAGCCTGGCCAACATGGTAAGATCCTGTCTCTACTAAAAATACAAAAGTCAGCCAGATGTGGTGGCGCACACCAGTAGTCCCAGCTACTCAGGTGGTTGAGGCAGGATAATTGCTTGAACCTGAGAAGCAGAGGTTGTGGTGAGCCAAGATTGCGCCACTGCACTCCAGCCTGGGTGACAAAGCGAGACGCGGTTTCAGATACATAAATAAGTAAATAAACAAATAATAAAAAATTAGCCAGGACTGGTGGCACATGCCTGTAGTCCCAGCTACTCAGGACGCTGAGGTGTGAGAATCACCTTAACCTAGGAGGTTGAGGCTGCCGGAAGGGGCTGGAGCCATGATCACACCACTGTCCTCCAGCCTGGGTGACAGAGACCCTGTCTCCAAAAAAAAAAAAAGAAAAGGAAAGAAAACCCAGATACATTAGACTTCCTCAAAATTTAAAAATCTTGTGCTTCAAAGAATACCATAAAGAAAGTAAAAAGAGGCCGGGCATGGTGGCTCACGCTTGTAATCCTAACACTTTGGGAGGCCAAGGCAGGTGGATAACCTGAGGTCAGGAGTTTGAGACCAGCCTGGCCAACATGGTGAAAACCCATCTCTACTAAAAATACAAAACTAGCCGGGTGTGGTGGTGGGTGCCTGTAACCCCAGCTACTCGGGAGGCTGAAACAGGAGAATCACCTGAGCCCAGGAGGCAGAGGCTGCAATGAGCCACAAACGTGCCACTGCACTCTAGCCTGGGCAATAGAGTGAAACCCCATCTCAAAAAAAAAAAAAAAAAAGAAAGAAAAAGAAACCAAAGAATAGAAGGGAATACCTGCCAACCATACAAGAGACTTATATCTAGAATGTATAAATAATTCTGACAACTCAACAATAAAAAGACAAATAACCCAATTTAAAAATAGGCAAGGCATCTGAAAAGGTATTTCTCCAAATACTATACACAAATGTCCAATATACACACGCAAAAATACTCAGCATCATTAGCCGTCAGGGAAATCCAAATCAAAACCACAAAGAGATACCACTTCATACCCACTAGGATGGCTATAATCAAAAAGACGGAAAACAAAGGTTGGTGGAAATGTAAAGAGATGTAGCGATCGGGAATGTAAAATGTTAAGGCCACTTATGGAAAACAGTCTGGAATTTCCTCAAAAGGTCAAATAGAATTCCTACATGACCAAGCAATTCCAACCCTAGGTATGCAGCCAAGAGAAAGGAAAGCATGCATCCACACGCAAACTTGTTTGGAGTGTTCCTAGCAGTATCATTTGCAATAGCCAAGAAGTGGAAATACACAAATGTCTATCACGGGCTGAATGGGTAAGTAAAATGTGGAATATCCATACAATGTCATTCAGCAATGATAGGAATGAAGTACTAGGAGAGCACGGATGAGCGCTACGCTAAGCGAAACAATACGCTAAGTGTGAAAAAAAATGCTGGTCACAAGAGGGCACACATTATGAGATTCCATTTATATAAAATGTCCAGAACAGATCATTTAAAAAGATTAAAAAAAAAAAAAAAAGATTTAGCTGGACGCAGTGGCTCAAGCCTGGAATCCCAGCACTTTGGGAGGTCAAGGCGGGCGGATCACCTGAGGTCGGGAGTTCGAGACCAGCCTCGGCAAGCAACATGTCGAAACCCCGTCTCTACTAAAAATACAAAATTAGCCAGGCGTGGTGGTTCATGCCTGTAATCCTGGCTACTCGGGAGGCTGAGGCAGGAGAATCGCTTGAACCCGGGAGGCGGACGTTGCGGTGAGCCAAGATCGCACCAAGATCGCACACAGCCAAGAGCTAGCCTAAGCAACAAGAGGGAAACTCTGTCTCAAAAAGAAAAAAAAAAAATTTGTTGTTGCCTAGAGCCGGGAGCAGTGGGGGTGGGGGAGGGATGGGGAAATGAGAATGACTACTAAAGGGTGTGGTTTTTGGAGTGATGAAGATGTTCTAAAATTCACGATGGTAATGGTTGCATAACTCTGAATACAGACGTGTTGATTAACGATGGGGATATATCCTGAGAAATGCATCATTAGGTGATTTTGTTGTTCTCTGAACACCGCAGGTGATTTTGTCGTTCTGTGAACACCACAGAATGCACTTAAACGATGCTCGATGGGCCGGGCGCGGTGGCTCACGCCTGTAATCCCAGCACTTTGGGAAGCCAAGGCGGGCAGATCACGAGGTCAAGAGATCGAGACCATCTGGCCAACATGGTGAAACCCTGTCTCTACTGAAAATACAAAAATTAGCCGAGCGTGGTGGCGGGCACCTGTAGTCCCAGCTACGTGGAAGGCTGAGGCAGGAGAATCACTTGAACCCGGGAGGCGGAGGTTGCGGTGAACCGAGATCGCGGCACTGCCTCCAGTCTGGCAACAGGGCGAGACGCCATCTCAAAAACACAGAAACAAAACCAAAGCCAGGTGGTACAGCCTACTGCACAGTTAGGCTATATGGCATAGCCTAGTGCTCCTGGGCTATAAACCTATAGAGCATGTTACTGTACTGAATAGCATAGGCAACTGTAACACAATGGGAAGCATTTGTGTATCGAAACATAGTAAAGGTTCAGTAAAAATATAGGATAAAAGATTAAAAATGGTACAACTGTATAGGACACTTATCATGAATGGAACTTGCGGGACTGGGCATTGCTCTGGGTGAGTGAGTAGTGAGAGAATGTGAAGGACTGGGATATTACTATACGCTACTAAAGACTGTATAAACACCGAACATTTAGGCTACACTACATTTATCTTTTTTAAAAAAGTAATTGTGTGGCTGGGCGCAGTAGCTCATGCCTGTAACCCCAGCACTTTGGGAGGCCAAGGAGGGCAGATCACCTGAGGTCAGGAGTTCAAGACCAGCCTGGTCAACATGGCAAAACCCTGTCTCTACCAAAAAATACAAAAATTAGTTGGGCAAAGTGGTGTGTGCCTGTAATCCCAGCTACTCAAGAGGCTGAGGCAGGAGGATCGCTTGAACCCAGGAGGCAGAGGTTGCAGTGAGCCGAGATCACACCATTGCACTCTGGCCTGGGCAACAAGAGTGAAACTCTGTCTCAAAAAAAAAAAAAAAAAAAAGTAATTGTGCAATGACATTATGATGGCTACATTGTCACTAGGCAATAGAATTTTTCAGCTCTATTATAATCTCATGAGAGCAACACTGTATACGCTGTCCCCTGAACTGCTGTTATGCAGCGTGTGACTATATACTAAAAACCACTAAATTATACAGTGTATGAGTGAATTGTATGGCATGTAAACTGTCTCAATAAAGATGTTATTTCAAAAATAAAAACACAGATAAACCAAAATGAAATTTTAAAAATCGAGTGGCTCACAGGAAGGCAGGAAAAAGAAACAAAAGACAGAACAGAATCAAAAACTAAAATAGGAGACAAGGCCTCAGCACATCAATAATTCCATTAAATGTAAATGATCTAAATACACCCATTAAAAGACAGAGATTGAAAGAATATATATTTTTTTAAGATGGAGTTTTACTCTTGTTGCCCAGGCTGGAGTTTAATGGCACAATCTCGGCTCACTGAGACCTCTGCCTCCCAGGTTCAAGCAATTCTCCTGCCTCAGCCTCCCAAGTAGCCAGGATTAAAGGCGTGTGCCACCACACCCAACTAATTTTTTGTATTTTTAGTAGAGACGGGGTTTCACCATGTTGGCCAGGCTGCTCTCAAACTCCTGATCCTGTGATCTGCCCGCCTTGGCCTCCCAAAGTGCTGGGATCATAGGCGTGAATTGCCATGCCCAGCCTGAGGTGAGTTTATTTTAGATAGCATATAGCTGAGTCATATTTTAAAATCTATTCTATTGACCAGGCGTGGTGGCTCACACCTGTAATCCCAGCACTGTGGGAGGCTGAGCCAGGTGGATCTCACCTGAGGTCAGGAGGTCGAGACCAGCCTGGCCAACATGGTAAAACCCCTTCTCTACTAAAAATACAAAAATTAGCCGGGCATGGTGGCAGGCACCTGTAATCTCAGCTACTCGGGAGGCTGAGGCAGGAGAATTGCTTGAAACCAGAAGGCGGAGTTTGCAGTGAGCCAAGACTATGCCACTGCATTCCAGCCTGGGTGAAAGAGTGAAACTCTGTCAAAAAAAAAAACACACAAAAAAAACCTCGCTTCAAATATAATGATATAGGTAGGTTAAAATAAAAAGAATAGAAAAAGATAAATTATGCAAACATAAAAGAAAGCAAGGGTTGTTTTACTTCAAATAAAGCATATTTCAGAGCAAATAAAATTATCAGAGATAGAGTAGGACGTGACATAATAATTAAAGCATCAATCCACTAAGACACAGCAATCCTAAATGTCCATGTACCAGACAACAGAACTACAAAATACATGAAGCACAAACCAATAGAACTAAAGACAAACCCACAATTCTAGTAGAGACTTCAACAGCCTTCTCTAAACAAGGATAGAACTAGATAGAAAATCAGCAGAGATAGAGTGAGTTAAATAACATCAGCAGGATCTAATTGACATTACAGAACTCTCCACTCAACAACAGCAGAACATATGTTCTTTTCACGTGCCTGTGGAAAATATGCCAAGACAGACAATATTATGGGCCAGAAAGAAAACTTCAAGAACTTTACAAGACTTAAAATTACACAGTGTGTTCTCTAACCACAGTAGAATCAAACTAGAAATCGTAACAAAGGTAACAGGGAAATCTAGAAATGGAAATAACATATATCTAAGTAATCCATATGTCAAAGAAGTCGTCTCAAGAAAATCAAATACGGGCCGGGCGTGGTGGCTCATGCCTGTAATCCTAGCATTTTGGGAGGCTGGGGCGGGTGGATCACAAGGTCAGGAGTTCAAGACCAGCCTGGCCAAGATGGTGAAACCCCGTCTCTACTAAAAATGCAAAAAAATTAGCCGGGCGTGGTGGTGGGCGCCTATAATCCCAGCCACTGGGGAGGCTGAGGCAGAGAACTACTTGAACCCGGGAAGCGGAGGTTGCAGTGAGCCGAGATCGCGCCACTGCACTCCAGCCTGGGCGACAGAGCGAGACTCGTCTCAAAAAAAAAAAAAAAAAAAGAAAATCAAATACAATGAAAAGAAAAATACAACATACCAAAGTTTGTGGGACACCACTTAGGTGGGGCTGAGAGGAAAATTTATAGCATTAATGGATGTATTAGAAAAAAGGAAAAGTCTCAAATCAATTATATAAGCTCTCATCTCAAGGAATCAGATAAAAAAAACAAAAACCAAAAACTTGAAGCAAGCAGAAGAAAAGAAATGATAAAAATAAGAACATAAATCAATAAAATTGAAAACAAGAACAACAGAGGAGGAAAAAAAATCAATGAAACAGCTGGGTTTTTGAAAAGATCAATAAAGTTGACAAACATCTAGCAAGACTGACAAAGAAAAAAGAGTAGATACAAATTAATTTTAGTATCAGAAATGAAACAGGAGACATAATTACAGACCCTGCAGATAGCAAAAGGATAACGTGGAAACAATAAGAACAATTTGACTGCTGGGTGCAGTGGCTCACACCTGTAATCCCAGCACTTTGGGAGGCTGAGGCGGGCGGATCTCTTGAGGTCAGGAGTTCAAGACCAGTCTGGCCAACACAGTGAAACCCATCTCTACTAAAAAAAACTACAAAAATTCGCCAGACATGGTGGCTCATGCCTGTAATCCCAGCAACTCGGGAGGTTGAGGCAGGAGAATCGCTTGAACCTGGGAGGCAGAGGTTGCAGTGAGCCAAGATCATGCCACTACACTCCATCCAGCCTGGGAGACAGAGCAAGACTCCGTCTCAAAAAAATAAAATAAAATTTAAAAAGGCTGGGCACGGTGGCTCACGCCTATAATCTCAGCACTTTGGGAGGTCAAGGCGGGCAGATCACGAGGTCAGGAGTTTGAGACCAGCCTGGCCAACATGGTGAAACCCCGTCTCTACTAAAGATACGAAAATTAGCTGAGCGTGGAGGCAGGTGCCTGTAATCCCAGCTATTCAGGAGGCTGAAGCAGGAGAATCACTTGAACCCGGGAGGTGGAGGTTGTACTGAGCTGAAACCATGCCAATGCACTCCAGCCTGGATGATAGTGAGACTCCATCTCAAAAAAAAAAAAAAAAAAAAATACCAGCAAGACCTTTTGTAAATATAGATGAGCTCATTCTTAAATATATATGAAAAGGCAAAGGAATGAAAATAGCTAAGACAATTTTGAGAGAGAATTAAGTGGGAGAAATCAGGCTACCTGATTTCAAGGCTTATTATAAACTATAGTGATCAAGACTGTGTGGTATGGACAGAGGGACAGACATATGGATCAATGGAACAGAATTTAAAAAACCCAAAATAGACCCACAAAAAATTTGCCCAACTGATTTTTTTAAAAAAGAGGCAAAAGCAATTCAGGGGAGAAGAACCGGCCTTTGAAGCCAATGCAGCTGGGGCAACTAAACGTCCAGACGCAAATGTGCTGAACTCCACCCAAGCCTCACACCCCATTCAAAATTACCCAAAGGCCAGGCACGGTGGCTCGAGTCCGTAATCCCAGCACTTCGGGAGGCCCAGGTGGGTGGATCACCTGAGGTCAGGAGTTTGAGACCAGCCTGGCCAACATGGTGAAACCCCATCTGTACTAGAAATATAAAAATTAGCTGGACATGGTGATGTGCGCCTATAATCCCAACCACTCGGGAGGCTGAGGCAGGAGAATTACTTGAAACCGGGAGGCGGAGGTTGCAGTTAGCCGAGATCGTGCCATTGCACTCTAGCCTGGGCAACAAGAGTGAAACTCTGTCTCAAAAAGAAAAAAAAAATACCCAAAGGCAGGGCATGGTGGCTCATGTCTGTAATCCCAGCACATTGGGAGGCCACGGTGGGCAGATCACTTGAGGCCAGGAGTTTGAGATCAGAATGGCCAACACAGTGAAACCCTGTCGCTACTGAAAATACAAAATTAGCCGGGCGTGCTGGTGTACACCTATAATCCCAGCTACTTGGGAGGCTGAGGCACAAGAATTGCTTGAACCCAGAAGGCAGAGATTGCAGTGAGCCGAGATCACATCACTGCACTCCAGCCTGCACAACAGGGCAAGACTCTGTCTCAAAAAAGAAAAGAAAAAAAGAAAAGAAAAGAAAAGAAAAGAAAGGCTGGGTGTGGTGGCTTATGCCTGTTAATCCCAGCACTTTGGGATGCCGAGGCAGGCGGATCACCTGAGGTCAGGAGTTCAAGACCATCCTGACCAACATGGAGAAACCCTGTTTCTACTAAAAATACAAAAAATTAGCTGAATGTGGTACATGCCTATAATCCCAGCTACTTGGGAGGCTGAGGCAGGAGAACCACTTGAACTCAGGAGGCGGAGGTTGTGGTGAGCCTAGATCACGCCGTTGCACTCCAGCCTGGGCAACAAGAGTGAAACTCCATCTCAAATAAATAAATAAATAAATAACCCCAAAATGAATTGGAGACTTAAACATAAAACTAGAAGGGAAAGAAAAAAACACACAAGAGAATAAAATATCTGCAGAATCTGGGGCTAGGCAGAGAGTTCTTCCATAAAAGAAAAAAACTGATAAACTGGACTTTATCA
This sequence comes from Pan troglodytes, assembly GCF_028858775.2. Lineage (NCBI taxonomy): Eukaryota > Metazoa > Chordata > Mammalia > Primates > Hominidae > Pan > Pan troglodytes. Next base: position 2,366,096 of record NC_072409.2, on the reverse strand, counting down.
AAATTTAAAAACTTTTGCTCAGCACAAGACACGGGTAATGGGATCAAAAGACAAGACACAGGCTGGTAGAAAAAACACGCCAGGGACACATTTAACAAAGGACTAATATCTAGGCTACATAAAGAATTAATTGGCCGGGTATGGTGGCACGTGCTTGTAGTCTCAGCTACACGGGAGGCTGGGGTGGGAGGATCACTTGAGCCCAAGAGTCCAAAACCAGCCTAGGCAACATAGGGAGACTCTGTCTGTACAAAAAATAAAAATAAACTAGCTGGGCATGGTGGAGCGCACCTGTGGTCCCAGCTACTTGGGAGACTGAGGTGGGAGGATCACTTGAGCCTAGGAGGTGAAGGCCGCAGTGAGCTGTGGCCTCGCCGCTGCACTCCAGCCTGGGTGACAGAGCAAGACTGTCTCAAAAATTTTAATAAAAAATAAAAAATGAGGACCCCAATAGGAGCTGCAGTGGACAGGGGGTGTGAGCGTGGATCCAGCTGTATCAGAGTATAGTCCTGCCCATCAGGGGAGAAGAGGCGCTTGTCTCAAAGTGAAATGCACAATTGGTCTTGAATGCCAAAGAGAATAGGAAAAGACAGAAGACTCCAGTGGATGTATGGACAACCCAAGAATGTTTGCAGAAAGTCGACTTGATTTCCCTCGGTTCATAATACCTGGAAATAAGGAGTATGAAAAGCAGCCGTGTGTGTGCTACAATTTTGGCACAATTTGCTCAGTTTCGATGGGTCTATTCCTAGTTGTTTTAAAGGTGCTTATGCATCCTCCACTGCCAAGTACTGCATTTGCGTCCAAGCAGGATTTGGTGTTCTGTCTGCTAAAATGCTGCCTGGTCTTGGAGTATCTGGTCTGCCCAGAAACAGGGTCAGCAGTAAGCGGTGATCCTTCCCTCTGCCCTGAAAGCAGACCCCGGCTCTCACCAAAGTAACCAACAGGGCTTTGCACAGACTCCGTCACGTCCTTGACTATTTTTTTAAAAAAATTAAGATCTTGGCCGGGCACAGTGGCTCATGCCTGGAATCCCAGCACTTTGGGAGGCTGAAGCAGAAGGATCACTTGAGTCCAGCAGTGAGAGACCAGGAGAGATGCTAAGATTATAGTCTCCACAAATAATTTGTTAAAAAATTAGCCAGGCATGGCCAGGCGCGGTGCCTCACGCCTGTAATCCCAGCACTTTGGGAGGCCGAGGAGGGCAGATCACGAGGTCAGGAGATCCAGACCATCCTGGCTAACACGGTGAAACCCCGTCTCTACTAACAAAATACAAAAAAATTAGCCGGGCATGGTGGTGGGCGCCTGTAGTCCCAGCTACTCGGGAGGCTGAGGCAGGAGAATGGAGTGAACCTGGGAGGCGGAGCTTGCAATGAGCCGAGGTTGTGCCACTGTACTCCAGCCCGGGCGACAGAGCAAGACTCCGTCTCAGAAAAAAAAAAAAAAATTAGCCAGGCATGGTGGGACACACCTGTCATTCCAGCTACTCAGGAGGCTGAGGGAGGAGGATCCCTTGAGCCCAGGAATTCGAGGCTGCAGTGAGCTATGATCCCACCACCACACTCTAGCCTGGGGCCACAAAGCAAGACCCTGTCTCAAAGAAAAGAAAAGAAAAGAAAAGAAAACAGTCCGGGCACAGTGGCTCACGCCTGTAATCCCAGCACTTTGGAAGGCCAAGGCGGGTGGATCATGAGGTCAGGAGATCAAGACCATCCTGGCTAACATGGTGAAACCCCGTCTCTACTAAAAATACAAAAAATTAGCTGGGCGTGGTGGCGGGCGCCTGTAGTCCCAGCTACTCGGGAGGCTGAGGCAGGAGAATGGCGTGAACCCAGGAGGCAGAGCTTGCAGTGAGCTGAGACCGAGCCACAGCACTCCAGCCTGGGCAACAGAGCGAGACTCCGTCTCAAAAAAAAAGAAAAAAGAAAAAAGAAAAAAAGAAAACAAAGTTCTTCATTCCAGAAACATTAAGGTTCCTTATAAAGATGTTAATAATTTCTGAGGTTATTTAAAATTATGTATCATCCCTTCAATTAACACAGACGGGCAGGTCAAAACCATTCCTCGTTCTGTCACAGCAAGGCTGCCTGCCTTCCTCAAGGAACCTATCTCTGCTTCAACATTGACTCAATACTGACTGTGCCTCCCCCAAGTCAGACCCTAAACTGCACCGACAGATGAAGCTGGACCTTCCGAACGACCATCCCCTGTGACTCCCAGAGGGCCCATGTCGGTGGTCACATTCTGTTCCCAGCTCACCTGCGGGGCTCGGGGATGTATCCCTCAGCCTCAGCGTCTACACCTCACACAGAGCGGCAGGAAGCGCGGCCTTCCCAGCCGAGGCGGAGTCGGCAGGGCCGGGGGATGCTGGCGGGAATGGGTTCTCGCATGGTCTCCTTCTGGGAGCCCGGGAGCTCTGTCCCCCACTCACTGTCGCGTATGGGGCTGGGGGAACAGCAATCGGATCCTCACGAAACAGTGACGTGAGGCCCAGTAGAGGACGTGACCTCCTCCAGGCCGACGCTCTTGGTTCTGCGTGAAATGAACCGATTCCACCTTGTCCTCAATGGCGGCTTCTGCTCCCTCAAAGCGGCAGGCCAGGAAGTGGGGAGCCCCAGGTGTGGGTGCAGCAGGCTGCAACCCCCCCCACACACAGACTTGGCCTCAGACAGCTGTCACATGGCACCAGGGAGGTGGCCAGGACTCCAGGACACATTCTGGTCCAGTCCGGCACTGACCGGGATGAGGGAGAGCTGGCTGCGGCCGCCTGGCTGGGATACTTGGGGGGAAAGCCCTCCCTAGCTCCCCCGAGGCTGGCTGCTGCGAAGTGACTGAAGCGCTCATTACAGGGTGTCCACTCTCCCCGGGCTTGGAACTCGGAAGCCAATGTCTCCCCGAGCCTGTGTCCCTTTCGTAGCCGTCGGCAGCGGCTCCGTGTGAACCTGCCGTCTCCTACATCGCGGTAGTTTCTCAAACAGATCGCGCAGCTGGGGCCAAGCCCAGGCTGTCGTGCTTGAGGACGCATCTTCTTTTATCGGGCATAGGCCCACATTCAGGGTTCAGGGTCGCAGGTCCTGTGGGAGCAGAGCCTGCAGGGCCCCCTCAGGAAACCTGTGCTGATGCTGTCCTGAGCTCCCTGTGCCCGGCCTTCCACACGCGGGGAGGACACCCCCGTGCAGACTGCGCCCAGGGGAGGAGACTCACCCAACACCCACAGGCCCTGTCGGTGAAACCTCAGAGACAGGGGTCTTGGGTTTGGGCTCTGAGGCTCGGGACACAAGATTCAAGAAGAGCAAAGTCATCTCCTCTGGAGTGAGAGGCTGCTGAAAACAGAACCCAGGCTTTCCTACAAAGCGCCCAGGAGCAGCCCCACAGCCCTCCATGTGCTCAGTGCCTGTGGCCCTGGTGCTGCTGCCCACTCCTCTGCCGCCTCTGTGACAAAACTCCGAGACACCCACTTCTCAAAGCCCTACATGAAGGTTATTTGTGGTCACGAAGAGATCCTGCAAAGAACAGTCATCGAAAACTTGGAAATAAAGTAAACAGGCACCCTTCGCGACCTCTGCCTCATTTGCAACTCAGTAGTGATGACACCCCGTACCCCGTGACATCCTAAGTCTCCTATATGCAACCAAAAGAGAAGTAAATGATTTCCATCCAGTAGCAAAGAGAACCCCAAGGGGCAGCGTTTCCCGGCCCTGCGGAACTCGAAGAAGTGCTGTAACTAACCGAACAATCTGTGCAGCCTCCTCTCCTCAGTGACTCTAAACACCCAGTTCCTCAAATGTTCTCTGAGCCAGGTTTCCTGTCCATACCATGACAACAATGAAATGAAATTCTGATGCACCCCCCAGCCCGGTGAACCTCAAAGACACGATGCCGAGTGAAAGCCACCAGGCACACAGAGACAACGCCACGGGGTTCCACTCACACGCGGGCACAGAGCAGGACAGTTCAGAGACAGGAAGCAGAACGGAGGTTTCCAGGGGCTGGGGGACCGCGGAGGGGAGGTGGTGTTCAATGGGTGCAGTTTCGGTCAGGGATGATGAAAAAGTTCTGCAAACAGAGCTGAGGGTTGACAGCCATGGGAATGTTCTTACTGCCACTGAACTGTGCACTTAAAAAATGGTTAAAATGGTAAATTTCATGTTGTGTATATTTGACTACAATTTTTCAAAAATGTATTGGCCTGGTGGTGGCTCATGCCTGTAATCTCAGCACTTTGGGAGGCTGAGGTAGGTGGATCATGAGGTCAGGAGATCGAGACCATCCTGGCTAACACGGTGAAACCCCTTCTCTACTAAAAATACAAAAAAATTAGCCGGGCATGGTGGTGGGCGCCTGTAGTCCCAGCTACTTGGGACTAGGCGGAGAATGGCGTGAACCCAGGAGGCAGAGCCTGCAGTGAGCCGAGATCGTGCCACTGCACTCCAGCCTGGGCGACAGAGCGAGACTCCGTCTCAAAAATAAATAAATAAATAAATAAAATAGCCCGGTGTGGTGGCGGGCGCCTGTAGTCGCAGCCACTTGGGAGGCTGAGGCAGGAGAATCGCTTGAACCCGGAGGTGGAGGTTGCAGTGAGCCAAGATTGCGCCACTACACTCCAGCCTGGGTGACAGAGAAAAAAACAAACAAAAATTAGCTGGGCGTGGTGGCGGGCGCCTGTAGTCCCAGCCTCTTGGGAGGCTGAGGCCGGAGAATCGCTTGAACCCGGAGGTGGAGGTTGCAGTGAGCCAAGATTGCGCCATTGCACTCCCGCCTGGGCGACAGAGCAAGACTCCGTCTCAAAAAACAAAACAAAAAAAGCGAAGAGAAACATGGCCTTTGGCAAAACAAACAAACAAACAACAAAAACCTTAACAGGGCACAAAGGATATTGTTGATAAATCGTGCTTCATTAAAATATTGAAAAATAAAGACCAACACTAAGAGAAAAAACAAGCCGAGAAGGACAGACCTTTGCAACATGTGTATCTTCAGCAAAGGGTGTGTGGTCAGAGTATGGAAAGAATTCTACAAATTCTACGAATCCATCAAGAAAAGGGAAACGCACAGAGGAGGGAGGGGCAAGAGCCCAGAACAGGCCCTTCACAAAGGAGAAAGTCCCCAGGCGGTGACACCTGAGCAGGAGGCAGCTGTGTGGTCACCCGGGAAATGCGAGGGGACCCCAAGGACTCTGGCCACACCCACACCGGGGAGCAGGCAAGGGACCAACAAAATTGTGCTTAAAATTATTTATAAAGTAATAAAAGGTAGTCAAAGTAGTTTGAAAACTGAATAAGGAATCAGTGATGAATACTGACTTGTGCTTTATACACAAAGGTGTGCCTTTAGGAGTGAAAACCACGTAAATAATATCAATCCAATCATAGTTTTGTTTTGGTTTTTTTTGTACTTCTTTTTAGTAGAGACGGGGTTTCACCACGTTAGCCAGGCTGGTCTCAAACTCCTGACCTCGTGATCCACCCGCCTCGGCCTCCCAAAGTGCTGGGATTATAGGCGTGAGCCACCGCGTCCGGCCCAATCATACTTTTATAATCACGAGGTTTGCCGTACTATCTTTAAACAATCCATGCACGAGTTTACAGACACAGTGGTAGAGAGTGGGATGGACCAGGCACCCACTCAAACCCTCTTCCCCAAGGCTGGGTGCATACCCACCACCTGGCAGGGGTCCCCAGGACCCCCACCCCCCGCAACCTTGCGGCCAGCCCCACTCGCCTGCAGGCCAGAAGACGCCAGAATTCCATGAAGCTCAGTCCCTCGGAATGCAGAATTCATGAGGGGGACAGGCACATTTCGGGGCAGGTTCTCCAAATAATTCTGGCTCTCTCATTTCAGGAACTAAAGGCCCAGGCTTTTCCATTTAATCTTTAAATGGCAATCCTTAATACAGGTTTTTCCATTTAATCCTTAAAGTAAGCGCAGGAGAAATACCATTACCCTACTGTACAGATGAGAAAACTGAGGCCTGGAGGTGGGACGTGGCCCGCTCACTGGTCCTGGAACCGTACCTGGATGCATAGACGGGACTCCAGGGGAATGTACTCCTAGGCCATAAACCTGTGCGAGGCAAGAGGGGCCAGCCCAGCCCTGAGATCGGGACAGAAAGGGGCGTGGGAATGGCTGGGGGACAGGTCAGGCGCCTGAGTCTCAGCCACATCAGAGCTGAGCAAAGCGAGTCCCTCAGGCAGGGCTGTCATCATGAGTGTGGCACCACAGCCACCGCCGCGTCCTGGTCCCCAGTAAGCACCCCCAGCGTGGTCCTCTCCAGGAACTGAGGCTCTCAGGGCAGGGCCTCTCGCCCCTTGTCCAGGCGACCCTGTGGGTAAGCAGGGGAAGCCAAGGCAAACTCAGGAGCACACACCCATCCCCGCGGGGAGCAGATGCCCTTGGCACCGTCGCCGGCATGATGCTGCGCCGCCGCCGCCCCTCTCCGATTCCCTAACGGTTCCCGAGGGAGCACTGAAGGTAAATATGTTAATTTGACTTCAATCATAGCTTCTTCTTTTTTTTTTTTTAAGTGCACGCGGTATTAGTTTAGGGCACGTAACCTGAAATCTACTCACGTATGTCTGTGCGTCCCGTCCTTAACAAGAGAAAGCTTGAGCTCTTGCCAAGAGGGCTAAGGGCTGAAGAGGCCGCAAGGTGCAGACATACTCCCAGGGTGGGAACTGCACTCTCTGAGCTGAGGGGGAGACCAGGGAGAGGCAGGGCACTTGCCCAGAGTCCCACACCCAGGAAGGGCTGCCTGGCACCCAGCCACCTTCAGGCCTGATGGAACGGGGTGCCATCCTCTGGCTTCCAGGCAGGAGACACTCCTACAAGCACAGGATGTCAACTGCAGAAGCCAATGCGTGGACTCTGGGGGCCCTGCAGGTGCAGCCAAGGAACCAGGATCTCCAGACAGGCCCCAGGCTGTACAGGCTGGACGCCAGCAGGTGGGGCAGCAAGCCCCTCCTCACCCGCAGGCATGGGCACCCCATGGCCTGCTGAGAATGACACGAAGGAACAGGCTGACTGAGTGGAAAGGCCACTTGGCCCTCAACCGAGGGCAGAAGAGAGGCCAGAGGCCCCCCAGAGCTCCTTCCTGGGGCCCTGCCGTGGCCAGCACTCCAGGGTCACCCGAGCCCTGGAGCGTGGCTGCAGAAGCCAGATGGGTCTCAGGCCTCCCACTACCCATTCTGCGACTAGGAATAGCAAAGTTACGAAATCTTGAAGCCTGTAAGATTTCAGGCCACCAGGACAGGCAGCAGCCGGGGAAGTCTCAACTTTCCAGGACCCCAAGGCCCCAGGGGCCAGGCCACAGCCGGGCTGTGGAAGAAGCCGCTAGCCCTGCCACCTGTTCCCCAGGGAAAGCTTTTGGAGCTGTTCCCCAGGGAGAGACGGCCCTCCTGGAGAGCTACAGATGGGCTCTGCTGGCCATGGGGCTGCCTGGGCCAGGCCTGGGGCTGACCTGATAGCCCACGCCCTTGGCCACCCACTGTAGTCATGGCCCAGCTGGCAGAGACACACAGTCCCTACCCCGGGCGTGGCTGCCAGCCAAAGCCCATGCCACTGTGCCCCACAAAAGCCAACGGTTTGACCACAAGGGCCTCCTAGCAGGGCCCTGTAGCCACGCCACACCAGGGATGGTGCCAGAGCGGTACTGCACCCCCAGCCTGTACAGCCTCATCCCAGCAGGGCCCCCGCACCCATCTCTGTGCTCTTCTTCTCTGAGCCCAGGCCCCTTCGCTGCTCCTACATGGGATGCCACCTCTCAGGGCATCCAAAACCCAACCCAGGTTCTAGGAAAATCCGCCTAGCAGCCCACTGCAGTGGGGTATTAAAAACGTCTCTATTAAAAACACAAAATTAGCTGGGCGTGGTGGCGCACGCCTGCAGTCCCAGCTACTCCGGAGGCTGAGACAGGAGAATTGCTTCAACCTGGGAGGCAGAGGTTGTGTGCTGAGATCGTGCCACTGCACTCCAGCCTGGGTAACAACAGCGAAACTCCGTCTCCCCACTACCCCGCTCCAAAAAAAAAAACTCCAACGCTACTGCCAGCACACCATCCCCCACCCCACAGACTGCACAGAATCAGCCCAGGAAGGACACTCCACGGAGCTCTTGCTTATCTGATTTGGAGGTCGTGGAGTGTGGGTTAGCTGGGGGTCTCCTCCTCTCCAGACACGTGGAGACGGGGGGCCGTGACACACACCCAGACCCCAGCGGAGTCACTGCAGAGGATGCAGGGAGAGCAGATGGCAGACGACCACAGGCCGGCCTGTGCCCGGCGCAAACTCCAGCCAGCTGCATCAGGCCCCCAGCAGAGCCGCCCCTGCGTGCTAGGGTGCCAAGCCCCAGCCGCTCGAGTAGGTCGGGGGGACACAGGCCTGGGACAGGCCCAAGGTGGCGGCCCCTCCCACTGTCTCCCACCCCAAGCACATTCCGATGAACAGAGGTGATGGACGAGGAAGTTTTCATCCCAGAACCCCACGGGCCCAGGGTCACGGATCACAAACGGCTGTGGGGAGAAGAAACGCGCGTTTCCCATATTCTCGTAACACAGGAAACCATTCCCAGAGGAGGAAGCCCAGACCAAAGGGACCCTCAGTGGCCACTCGGGGACTCTCCAGCCGCCCAGGCCACTGGAAACCCAGGGGAAGGAGCCAGGTGGACTCAGGCCCGACGGGCACTGGGGGCTCCGCAGGACAGGGCAGGGGTCAGCATGCCTGGGCTTGAACTGTAGAGTAACCGGAACGACCTGCACACCACACTCCCCCAACCAAGATGAAGCCGGCCACCCGCTGGGCTCCCCATGGCCCAGCCCCGCCCGCTCACAGCCATGGTTCCCATCCTCCGCGCGTCCTCCCAGCCGGGAACTCAGCACTCAGACCTGCTCTCTGAGCGCGGGGTGCCCAGGAAGGCGGTGCCGGGCGTCCGCTTCCACCTCGGGCTGTAACAGAATTCCCTCGTGACGTTTCTTGGAAATCAGTGGCTGTAATCACAGCTGCCGAATCTCTGCAAAGGCCTCTCAGCTGCTGGGTTTTGGTGTAATTATTACGAAAGCACACTTAAAGTGAGGATGAGCCGAAGCCTCTGGGAAAACCCAAGGGCCCAGGGAGGGCAGCTGCGGCCCCCAGGCCAGGAACACACACAGCCCCTCCTGGCTTGGGCCCCGGGGCACCATCCCCACCAAGTGGCGGCAGCAGCTGGCCCCTGACCAAGCTCCCTCTACCTGGATGGCACCTGGCCCAGGTAACCAGGCAACACCAGGCTGAGGGCAAGGCGGGGAGGGCAGCCAGCCCCCACCCCCGCCCACCGGACCCCTGCTGTCTTTGCACCGCTTCTCGCAGTCCAGCCCACCTACAGCAGCACCCCGAAACCCCAGGGCTCCTGCAGAACTCAGAGATCAGGGTGGAGCTGACGCGAGAGCCAGGCTGCAGCAAAGGCCGATCTGCCCTGGCCAGGGCCTCCAACCTCCCTGGGCCCATTTCTCCTTTCACAAAATGGGGGCACCAGCCATTCTCCAAAGACTCTCCACCTGAACACGACCTGCCGGGGCCCTGGGTCAGCTCATCACTGAAGCAGGTGACCGCCCAGGACTCCCAGCAGAAGAGAGAGGTGGGGCTGAGGGATGCCCCCTCTGCCCGTCTCCCCAGGGTCTTCACCCTCAGGACCATCGGTGTGGCCACGCCACGGCCTGACAGAAGGGGGCGGGGAGCCTCAGGTCCCACACAGGCTTGGGAAGCAGAGGCCACCCCAAGGCCAAGTCCGGGCTCTGCCCCGCCTGTGCCACGTGCTGAGCCGGCGGATGGGCCTCCGGGATGCTCAAGTTCACCTGCCTCCCCACCATGCCTGTGAGAGGTCTGGGCAGGTGTGCACAGGGCCGAGCTGATGGCGGCCCTCACCTGTGAGAGGTCTGGGCAGGTGTGTGCAGGGCGGAGCTGACAGTGGCCCTCATCTCAACGGGGTCACCATCCATGAAGCACTGGGTCTGGCCCTCGGAGCCCGACAAACAAAACCAGGTAGAGCCGACGCGTCTTAGCAGGTGCTGCTGAGCTGATGGAGACCCTCCACCCGCCAGGCCCGCGCTGCCTCCACGGACCTGCCTCCCAAGAAGCACCCCTCCTGCCAGCACCCAACCCCAACAGGGGCGCAGCCCTCAATCCAGCGTGTGCACCATCAGATCACGGCCCCCTCCCCCCGGCGGGTGGGGCTGGCTCTTGGCCAGCGGATCCCACGGACGCCCCGTTCTCTGGGTGTTGACTGCCCTCCTTCTCCCCAGAAGGAAAGACAGACGCCATCTTCCATAAGCAGCTGAGTGTATTTCTGCTCATTTCCCACCGTGCATGGCCCTCTCTACGCCTAGGATTTTGTGCTGCCTGCCTCACTCCTGCCAGATATCAGGGCGAGGGGGAAGACGCCGTGTTTTACGGCTGTCATAACTTCTGCCCCATTAGACATCTACACTCACATGAAAGCGACCAGATTGATCTCCTGACGACCGAGCACTTCACACGGCAGAACCTTTCTGGCACTGCAACAGAAACCTGAGGGCCCTCTTCCTCGATGCCAGAAACGGGGCCACCCTGCTGGAGCGGAGGCTGTGGGCATCACACGCTCCCAGCAGAAGAGCCAGTGGCCACAGGGCTCAGGGGAGCTGGTGGGGGTCAGAGCCCCTGGGGAGCTGCTCTCCTGAGTCCAGCCATGGTCAACGCTTCACCCCAACCTGAGCCTAGGCACGCGGACGTCATCTTCTTGCTCAGGGAGGCAGCACCGCCCTCCCTTCCTTCCCAGGCTGGGTTGCAGGGGAGGCAGCCACAGAGAAGAGGGAGTGGGGCAGGTGGGCACTTTGGCCTTCACCCCTGTACTAGGAATAGCATCTCTCCAAAATCCACATGCACCCCAAACTCGAATGTGACTGTATTTGGAACTAGGGTCTTTGCAGATGTAAGATCAAGTTCACATGAGAGCTTCCCAGATTTAGGGCAGGTCCAGAGGTGTCTTCTGAGAAGGGAAAACGCGGACACCTGTGAAGAGCGCCGTGCAGAGGCCAGGCTGAGACTGGCACAAGACGAGCATGAGCCCAGGGCACCACAGGCGGCCGGCACCACGCTGCGGAGGCAGGCGGGGGCCCCGAGACACTGTGGCCTGGGGCTTCTGGCCTCCACCGCTGTGCAAGAAGAAATTCCTGCTGTTTCAGGCCTCCCCACCCCTCCACCTGTTAGTGGTGCCACGTTCCGGCCGCCCACGACATTCACCTCGACCGCTGCTGAGGGGACCCCCGGCCTGGCTGGGTTGAGGGCAGATCTTCTCAGACAGATGATGTCCACCAAGAACCTGGCTGGCCCAGGCAGCTCTGGGGCCCAGAGACAGATGCAGTCAAAGCTGAGAAAGCCTCTCCGCCTCACCCCAACTTCTCCCGCATCACTGGGTGGGGAGACCCAAGACCTGGCCACAACCCCATCTCCTAGTTCCTCTACAGCCCCACAGCCTGAGGAAGAGCGGGGAGGTGGGGAAGGTGGTGCTCGCTGAGGGTGTCCCTCACTCAGTGGCTCCAGGGACAACTGAGGGACATGGATCCAGCCAGGAGGGGACCCGTCTTTCCAGGAGCAGTGGGTTCCGATGAGACCCTCAACACCCACTCACTAACCTGCAGCCTCCCCGCTCCCAGGTCAAAGACCTCCACACCCAGACCTGGTCCTGGGTAGCCAACCCCTCCCCTGCTGCATGCCCCAGCCCCTCCTGTGTCCAGCCCTGTCCCCATGCACACCTGGGGCCTTCACCAAAGGCGGGTTGCTGGAGGGTTGCTTCCGAGACTCATCCATCACACAGACACTTCCTACGCAATGTCCGGTCTCCAGCTGGTGGGGCAACGTCCAAGAAGGCGGTATCTCTGACGTCCCTGCCCAAGACGCCAATCACCAGGAGGCCACCAACAAACCCACCTCGAGGGTCCATCTATCAAATCTGTCAAACTGGCCCAGACCCCGGAGTCAGGGTCACGAAGGCCATGGAAAGGCCACAGAATACACCAGGCTGGAAGAGCCTAGAGACACAGCAAGACTCAAACAGACGCGCACGCCACGTCCACAGCGGCAGCACCAGACAGCCAAGAGGCAAGTGGCCCCAGGGTCCGCCAATGGGTGACAGTCAAAGGAAATGGCGGCGGGCGCACACACACACATACATCACGCAGCCTGGAGAAGGGACGGGCTCCGCCACTCCCTGCAACCCGGAGGAGCCGTGGGGACAGGGTGCGGAGCAAATGAGCCAGTCACACGAGGACACCCCCTGTGGGACTCCACTCACATGCAGTCCCGGAAGCAGGCCCACAGAGACAGGAAGTAGAAAGGTGCCTGCCAGGGGCTGGGGCAAGGATGGGGAGTTTGTGTCTAATGGGGAAAGGGGTTCAGTTTGGGCAGATGAAACAGTTCTAGAGATGGTGCTGAGGGCAGCACAAAAATGTGCATGCTTCATTCCACTGAAAAAGCTAAAACGGTAAATTTTATGTATAATTAATCAGAAAGTTTTTAAAATTTGAATTTATAGCCTGGGCAACATAGGAAGACTCCATTTCTACAATTTTTTTTTTTTTTTTTGCGAGACTGAGTTTCGCTCTTGTCGCCCAGGCTGGAGTGCAGTGGTGCCATCTCAGCTCACTGCAACCTCCGCCTCCAGGGTTCAAGTGATTCTTGTGCCTCAGCCTCCTATGTAGCTGGGATTACAGGTGTGAACCACTGTGCCCGACCCAAAAAAATTTTTTTAATTAGCCAGATGTGGTGGTGCACAAAATTTTTTTTAAATCAGCCATGTGTGGGGATCCACACCTATAGTCCCAGCTACTCCAGAGGCTGAGGCGGGGAGATCACCTGAGCCCGAGTTTGAGGCTGCGATCGCACCACTGCACTCCAGCCTGGGCGACAGAGCAAGACTCTCAAAAAAAAAAAAAAAAGTTTTTAATTAAATTTAAAGAGACTCAACAAGTAACTGTACTGAGGGGTCTGCACTGGATCTGCTGGTGTAAGGCCAGGAGGGGCCTGGGAGGCGGCTGCCAGGGGGTGGGTACAGGCAGGTGGCGGGCAGCCCTCTGCCCACACTGGAACAAGACACACAGGTATGCAGGGGAGGTTTACTCTCAAATCATTCGGGAAAATGTTCTTTGTACAATACTTGACATTTTTCTGTAGGTTTAATTACTTTATCTTTTACCTTTTTTCTTAAACATCTGAAGCAAAGTCCCCACCTGCCAATGCTGGGTAGCCAGGTGGGGTAGGTCCCTCCACAATCCTGAACTCACTGTGGAAACAAGGGGTTGGCAGAGCCCAGAGGCCGGGCGCCGTGCAGGGCAGCTCCAATGGGAGGGGCTGGCAGAGCCCGGAGGCTGGGCACTGCACAGAACGGCTCTGATGGGAGGGGTTGGCAGAGCCCAGAGACTGGGCACCGCGCAGGGCAGCTCCGATGGGAGGGGTTGGCAGAGCCCGGAGTCCGGGCGCCACGCAGGGCAGCTCCGACGGGCAGGAGCCGCCTCCAGGCCCTTCACCTCAGGCTGGAGAAAACCAAGTCACCCCTGGGGACCCTTGTTGGACATTCTAAAAACCTTCCGAAGCCACTCCCTGAATGTGGCCAGGACCCTCCGTGGGCCTTCAGAGCAGCAAAGCGCAGTGCCTGCCTTCCTGTGAGAGAACCCCCACACCGTGCAGCTGGGGACAGGATGAAGGGCACATGCCCCCCGAAGCCTCCCACTCAGAGCTGGGAGGGGTTTGGGGGGTGGGGGTGCCTCTGTTTTCCTGCATCATCAGGAGCCTGGTGAGGCCTAGGGCTGAGCTCTGGGGCAGCTGCTGGTCTGGATGGCACCGGGCCTGGCTCTTGAGGTCCCAGGTCTGCGAGCGGCTGGGCTTCCCTGAGGTCTGGCTTGGTGTGGGCCCCAGGGACGTCGCATGCCCCCAACTTCCCGACAGCCGTCTGCCTGCCAGCACCCAGCCACGGTCCCACCCCGGGCTCCACTGTGACCCACACGCTGTCATTTCCAGGCCACTTCCTATGACATGGACTCACCGCCTAAACTGGGTTACAATAATTAACACGAATCCTGTTCCCAAACTTACATAACCGCAGATGACAACGCCGACTCCTAGGAAAACCCTCCCCGACCAGTGGCCCCGTTTCCCTCCCACGACCCCCGCTCAGCTTGGGCCTGGAGCTGGCCAGCTGCACTGGTTTCATGCCGGTCCAGGTGCCATCCCAGCAGCGGCTGCTGTCTGTGCCTGGCTCCTCCCACTGTCCTGGGCAAGTGCAGAGCCAGCCCCCCAGTGCCCTCTACGCACTAAAGGCTTTCTGCCCCTCCCACACCACACCGGGGGTTCACATCTACCTGACCCTTTGAACGCGGCCTTATTTGGAAACAGAGTCTTTACAGATATCATTAGTGAAAGGTAAGATGAGATATCCCGGATTTAGGGTGGACCCTAACACGCATCCTTACAGAAGGGAGAAGTTTGGACACAGATGCACAGAAGGAAGGTGGCCGTGTGAGGACAGAGGCAGAGACTGGGCCCATGATCCCACATGCCAAGAAAGGCCCAGGACAGTGGCAGCCTTGGGAGCTGGAGGGCGGCGTGTGACAAAGTCTCCCTCAAAGCCTCTGGAGGAACCAGCCCTGAAGATGCACAGAGTGTCAACTCCAGGCCTGCAGAACTGGGACAGGAGCACTCTCTGAGGCTTCCTGCCACCAAACCTGTGGGCTCTGTCGTGGTGGCCCCAGGAGATGGATACCCTGCCCCCCTCCAACACACCCCAGGGTGCTGGAAAAGCCCCTTCCCTCCTCCTGGCCTGTCACCTGCACAGCTGCAAATAGACACCATGCCCTCCTGGAGCTGGCAGACTCCCACGGGGACCCCCAGAGCGGCATTCGCAGGGGTCGGGCCAGCCCCACTGGAAGGGAGGGCGACAGAGCCAGTCCTCGCAGGGCCCGGCTGGGGAAGGGCCCCGCAGCTTCTGGGGCCGCCTGGGAGCCCTCTCTGGGTCTGCCTTGGGCTGGCCCTAGACCTTCCTGGTGACCAGAAAGCAGGGTACGGTACCCCATTCGGAGCTCACAGCGGGAAAACTGAGACCCAGGGAGGCCATGGTGTTTGCCCAGCTTCCATCGCAGCACGGGGGGAAATGAGGCTCGAATCCCAAGAGAACACTTGCTCTCCAACCCTGGAAGTGGCTGCTCAGCTGAGGACAGCCCAGGACGGCACCGGCAAGATCCCCAACGAGGCCCCAAGCGCCCTGTCCTCCCCAGTCTGAGCTGCTCGAGGGAGGGCAAGCCCTCCCCGTCCCTCGTCTGCTGCCCAAGGCCGGCCATGGCCCAGGCAGGCCCAGTTTCCCACCCCGGGGACTCTGCTGGGAAGTTCCGGGAGGTGACCTGGGGACTCTGCTGAGAAGTTCCAGAGGTGACCTGGAAGATGGGCACCCCCAGTGGCTGTCATCTCATGCACGGAGGTCAGCAGTATTCGGGGACTGTCGGGCTTGTACGGTCTCCAGGTGGACACTGGTTCAGAGAGAGCATCAGCAGCCCCTTGGCTGTGCAGGGTCAGTGGAATTTTGCTCTAAACGTGCTCTGTCCGGCTCCCTTCCAGTGGGACGGAGCCTCTGGGGAGAATCTTCAATCTGGGAACTGTACCACTGCCCACATCAGGCCCAGCTGGAAGGGATGACGGGGGCAGGGGACACACTGTACTCAGCAGGGTGGGAGGGACCCTCAGACCCCACTCCCTGCCTTTCTCCCCTAGGGCACAAGTTTGAGTCCACACAGCAATGCTGGATCCAAGCCACCGTCCACATCTTTCCCAGTAGCTGCCCCTGAGCCCCTGGAAGCTGCAAAGCCACAGTGGTCAGTCGGCAGGATGAGCCACTGCGCATGGACATGGCCCAGTCCGTGGCCAGGGACTCTTTCTCGGGGGCACTTGGGGCTCGTGAGGACCCAGGTCCGGTGACCACCGCAGTCAGCCATGGTTAACCATCAGCAGGGGCTTCACTGCCATCCCAACCACGATGGCCTCGTTGAGGCCCCCACCCAGCCGGCCAGGAGGCATCGTGGTCTGGGGTCACTGAGACACAGGGAGGCAAAGGACTTGGTCTTTCCTGACCCACTGCTTCATGCCTCCTAGGGTCCCCTCGCCACAGATGAGGGCTCAGGCCTGGGCGTGGAGGGCGGGATGGGCAGAAAGGACAAGGGCTGGGCTGTCCCACAAAGGGACCTACCCCAAGCCCCGAGGGGAGCCAGCCCAGCCCCCGGCATCCTGGGGGAAGGTTTCCCGGAGGAGACAGCAGGCAATTTGCATAATATTCTTTGCAAGTTAATATCAGCCTCTGATAATGATCTCGGCATCGCGTGGAGCGGCTGAGGCGGCTGTTACAACACTAAGTAATCATATTTTAAATTATGTTTCCCTTTATAGAAAGGTGTTGCAAAAACACACAGACACGAAATCTGTCTGTTGCAGCCCCGCTGCCAACCACCTGACCAGCTTTCGGTTACGCCGTTACGTTTGCAGCACTGCAGCCCGGGAGAACCAGCGGGGCGGCAGCCACAGGCTACCCCCGGGCCCCCACCCAGAGCCTCCCCCTGCCAGGGGACCCTCCCAGCTGGGGACCCCACCCAGATCTGAGCCAGGCTCTGGCCAGGGCCCAGGGCCTCAAAGGAGGACCCACGGGCCACGTCTTCCTGAGGTCCCCACGGCCCTAGGAGGGAGACAAGGGGGCTCCCCCTCCCCATAGCCACCCCCCTTGCTAGAAATCTAGCACCCGCGAAGGCCTGACTTCCAGGCGAAGGGTAGGGGGTACAGACTTCAGTGAACTCAAGGCCCTTCAGGTTCTGCTCTGCCTGAGCCTCCATGTCACCCCCCACAACCCCACCTGGTGGGGGGCTCCTGTTAGCCCCTCCCCCAGCGCTGGGGGCCTCTCCCCAAGAAGGTGAACCCAGCCTCGGGGTGCCCTCCCTCCTCTGAGGCTCCCCCAACTCATATACCTCTACACCACTTGGCACATCCACAGTTGGGGGAGGCCCTGGGTGACCCCTGTCCCCATTCAGAACGGGGGACCCCAGCCCCAACAGAGCGAGTCATGTTCTTCTACTTTCCCTCTTCATTTAGGAGCCACGGCCGACCACTCAACCTCTATTTTCTTAAAAGCTTTTTTTTTTTCCTTTTTTATTAAAAAAAAAATCCAATTATAGCACAAATCTCTCAGCAGGGGTCAGTGTGGAATAAGAATAGCCAAAGTTAATGGACATGACACAGGCAAGATTAATGCCTAAAGGGTTTCAAAAGTTGTGTGATACGGATTTCATTAACATTTTAATTGTAATGTATCTTTTTAATCTTCTCTCACCCTAATGGCTTTATATCCAAAAAAAAAACAACAAGAATAAACTGCTGACAACAACAAAAAGTATCAATATACAACATTTAACACAGGCGCTTAGCTGTGCAATGGAAATGAAATTAAATGAGCAAAACTCTGTTAAAGCTGATTTTTTAACAGCACAAAAGTCAAGAATTCAGCAAAGATGGTACTTCCCCTTTCTTGGCACAGACACCAACTGGGTGGTAGAAGGGAGACAGGCACAGCCCCCGAGGCAGATGCCCAGGGCCTGGGTGGGGGCCCTGGCCAGAGGGGATGCCTCAGGGGTCCCTAGGAGGAGGAAGATGTGGGACAACTTCCTTCTGCTCCGATCCAAAGGCAGGGCCAACGCTGACTCCCTCCAAGACCGCCCCAGAAGAACCAAGGAAGGCCCACAGCTGCCCCCTGACTCCAGGCAGTGCCCAGGAGTGAGAAGGTAACTCCTCCAGAAAACACCAGCACACTGGGAGGAGGCCCCAGGACAGTAGGGGTGGGGAGGGAGCATCTAAAGTGTCACTGTAAAGAGGGGGGCACTAGCATTTTGTGGGGTGGGGGCTGGGTTGCTAGCAAGTCTCCTCTCAGCAGGCACCCAGCTCCCAATGCCCTCCGTGAGGGACCCCAGGCAGCTCTGGCCAACAGCACAGCCCGGATTCCAGCCTCCAGATTCCAACATCAGCTCCTGAAATGTCCTCAAGCCTGACTATGGAGGGCTGGGGGGATTTTTATTTTCAATCAACAAACATTTCTTGAGGCCTGACTATGCGGAGGCTGATGCTCTACCCCTTCACAGACTACCAGGGAGGCCACCCCCAGCCCAGGGCCGGGCTGCCCTTGGGGCCCCGGTGGCTGAGCTGGGGCCGGCCAGCCCTGGGCTTGGGAGACATCCCTGCAGCATGGCTTGCCGTTCACCCCAGTGACTATATATGGGCACTTTCAGGCCCCTTTGTTCCCCGCCCCCAGCCCTGCCTGCTTCCCAGGCACAGGGGCAGGAGCTGGGCGGGCCCAGGAGCTCGCGGCCATCCATGGCCCTGTGCCCTCCTGGATGCCAGGGCCCCGCACTGGGGGAGGGGAGATTCCTTTAGAGAGACCCGGAGCCAGCCTCTCCTCCCTGTGGGTCCCTGCAAACAACGTCTGGAGAAAAGCCTGCCTCTCGTTCTCCCGGGAGACTCCATGGCGGCCTCCTCTTAAAGGGTAATGAGCCTCACATGGAATTCAGCGGCTTCAGTGGCCCAACAGCCCCCAGGCCAGCCCCAGCCGGCATGAAGGCGAAAAGGCCGGGCTGCCCACATTCAGCCTCCAGCTCCTCGGAGGAGGCAGAGGATGCTACTCTGTAGCAGGATGGCCTCAGGGAGGACGGGTTCCTCACTCAAGGTCACACAGCCTGGGCTGGGCGTTCTCCCAGGAGACCTGAGCCCAGGGTTCTAGCTGCCAAGTGCTCCAGTGAGGACCCAGGCCCAGCAAGCAGACACTGGGGATGTGGTGGGGCCCCAGGAGCCCTGGGTCAGGGTCCCAAATGCCCTCCCCTACTCAGACTAGCTCCCAGCCTGATCCCCTGTGTGGACAGGGGTGAGTGCCGGTCCCGGAGTTCATGTCCCCAAATGACAAGCAACCAATACTTCCAGACAGATGCCTTCACGCCCGCCCACTGCGCTCTGCTGAGACCCTATACAAGGGTGTGTGCTTCCAAAACCCAAACCGTAAACAGCAAACGCAGGAAGGCCACAGCTGAGGGAGCTGGGGCTCCCAGCAAATGGGCAGCTGCAGGTGACACAGTAAGGAGCCCCAGCCAGCCAGGAAGCATATTTTACAAATGATCTCATCTCACCAAGAGCCAGGACTGGTGAGAGCAAGGATTTGCTTAAAAAAAAAAAAAAAAAAACAACAAAAAACAAAAAAACAGAGGTCACCAGGATCCCTGCCCTGTGAGAGAGGCGGGGGCAGGCGTGGAGCAGCAGCCCCTGGCCTGGGTAACCTCGCTCCCCGGCCCCCACAGCCAAGGCCCAAACAACCTTCCAGTCACATCTCCTCTGTGACTCTGGACAGGCTGAAAGGGAAACGAGATCCACCTGGGGATTAGGGGGCGCCTCAGGGAGGCCGGTGTGGGGGCCACACACAGCTCTGAACTGGGGCCCAGTGGGGAGACAAGAGTAGAGAAACGCTGGCCAAGCTCCCCCACCCAAAGCCCGACTGCCCACCTCTGGGAGGACCAAGGGCGTGCCCAGAGAGGGTGCCAGGAAAGGAACGAAATGCTGGGGAGAGGGCACTTTGGGGAAGGCCCAGGACCCAGGGAGCTGGGTCTGCAGACACTCACCGCCGCGGAGCCTGACCGGAGATGGGCTGAGAGGCCCCAGTGAGCCAGCTCTACACAGGTTCCCAAGACCCCTCATCAGCCCCCAGTGAGACCAGACCCAGTCAGACCTCATAAACTCCCGCACCTGCCCACATGCATCAGACGGCGGCTCAGGTCCAACGTCCAGACGGGCTAGCGCTACTTCTCTCCTGCCTTGGAGGGCGCTCCACGGCCTCACACCACAGGGCTTTGCTTCTCCTTCGAGCCACGCCTGGAAGCCCAGCCCCAGGTTTCCTCAGCCTAGGCCAGAAATGTCACCCTGAAGTGGAAGGTGGCCTACCTTGTCCTCAGAACCACAATGGGAGGCTGGTCAGCCTGGGCCACTGAGGCAGGGACATGTGCTACCAAGGTGAAGGTGGACTGGGCCGGAGGAGCAGCAGAATCAGGGGGCCCCATAGTGAAGTTCCCAAATGTGTTCGTTACACTGGGGTCTGTAGAAGGCCTTGGTTCTCCGGAGAAACATGCTGGTGTATCCTGGGGTAAGGGGTGCCACCTGCTGCCCCCCTGTGGACTCGGACCCTCATCCCACCGGCCACAGTCCAACTGCATCTCGGAACCCACTGCGTGACCCTGCAAAGGGGATGGAGTGACCCCAAGGGGCTGTGAGATGCAGAGAGGCAGCCTGGGGACAGTGTGTGGAGGTGGCTAGGACAGGGCTGGCTGAGGAAGGAACATGGGCTCTGCACCACTGACAGTGGCTGGGGCCACTGGGCACTCGGTGCCCTGTGCGTTCCAGGGACACAGGTCAGAGGCACAGACCTCAGAGGAAGGGGCACAGGGTGGAACCCTGGGAACTCAACATCCCGGAAAGGACAACACCTTGGTTCCCCATTCCATCCCTCGGGCCTGGGAGACCACACTGCCCACAAACCAGGAAAGCAGGACTCCGGAGGCAGAGGCCAAGAGGAGCGCAGGCCTGGAAGAACCGCTCAGCACCAAGATCGTCACTGTTGTTTCATGAATAATGCAGCCTCATGCTTTAATTGGAAAACAAAGGGAGGATTGAAGAATTTTTTAAAAGTCACCACTAGCCCCCTGCCCAGGGCAGAGCAGCCCTGCGCACCCTTCCAGCAGCCGGTGGTAAAGAACAGAGCCTGTTCTCGCAGCCTGTAGCAGCCCAGCTCCCACTGCTCCCAGCATGAGATCTCCCGGGTGGCTCCCCGGCCGCAGCGGCCGCCTTCCCGCCAGGCCAGGGCCAGCACCATCGAGCCCTGGGTGTGACCACTGCGAAAGGATCCCTGGCCACTAAGAAGTGACAAGTGATATCTTGTTCCACTTTCTGTGCCCATTCCAAGTGGCTTTGCCGAAAGGACAGGGGGCCACCACCTTGGGTGGCAGCTCCTTTTATTTCCTCCCCTTGGACTCTGGCCCAGCTACCACCCAACAGTGACCCCAGGGGAAAATGCCAAGAGGCCTCTTGAAGAGAGGGGCTGGGAAAGGCCCCACAGAGGACCAGAGGGGTGCTCCAACGGTGGCCGGGAGAAGAAGGGGTGGGTGGCTGAGAGGTGGCGGGTGGGGCGGGGGCTGCCTGAACCTTGACCTAACTCTAGGCGCCCCTGCTGGGGGGTGCTACAGGCTAAAACACCCTGCAGAATGCTGAGCTGAGTGTCCCACTGGAGAACAGGAGGGAAGGAGGTCAGGAGCCTGCCAGACGAAAAGAGGGGTGGGTGAGAAGAAGGGGCGCCCTGGAGGGCCACGGACTCTGGCAGGAGAGTGCGGCCGCGCTGGCGGGCGGGAACACCAAGGTGCACGCGCTCCCGGAGGCAGCTCCACGGGATGGGAGTCCGGGCTGCCTTGGGCACCCCCGGGTCAGCACCCCCGCCACACACAGGAAGGAACGCGCAGCAGAGAACACAGCTCAGGGCACCCAGCGGCCCAGGGAGACGGGCCCACCAGCACGTGGGTGAAACACCTCCAATCCGGAGGCCCCGCGCGGGGGTTGGGGGAGGGAGTGGAACGGCCTGGGAGGCCAACTCCAGGGACCGGGCCTCGCGGCCTTCAGACCCACAGGTTTAAGCGGCTCCACGACGAGAGTCCAAGACCAAACTTCCCCCAGAGCCTGGCAGAGGGGCTGGGAGGTGACCTCTGACCTCCGACCCCACACGATCCCAGCAAGAGAAGCAGGAAACTCCGTCGGAAGGCCTCGGTCCGCCCTGGCCGTGCGGGGTGCGCGGCGGGCTCCGCTGAGTTTCTTAGAGAAGGGGCTGGGGCCCCCGACCTCAGCTCCGCAGAGGCACAGAAGCTGGCAAGAGGCAGAGCCCCCTCCCCCTGCGGCCGGACCCCAGTTTCTCCCCAGGCTGGGGCCCGCGTGGGGGAGGAGCGGGAGGCGGTGACGACCCACGAACGGGCCCACCTGGACCGGGAGGGCGAGGCGCGGGCCCGGCAGGGCCAGGCAGCTGCGCAGATGCGCCGGGAGGGGTGGGTCCCTCCGCCCTGGCCCCGGGCCAGTCCTGCCCGGGCTTCCCCACCCGGAGGGCTGGATCGGCCAGTCGGGTCCCTGGGGAGGCCGCGCGGGTCCCCAGAAATCCAGGGAAACCCAGCAGGCGGCGGGGAGCGCCCCGGGACGCCCGGAGCCGGGGTCTCCCCGAACGCGCGGCGCGGCGTCCCGGCCCGGGGTCGCGGGCGCCTCCGCCGGGACCCCCCGTCCCCGCCCGGCTCCCCTCCGCGGGCTCCCGAGGCCGGTTCCCGCGCGCACGCCCGGGCCGGCGCGGAACTCGGCCGCACCCGCCCCGCGCGGCCGGCACTGCGGCAGGGGGCCCGCGCCAAGTTGGGCGGCCGCGGAGTTTGCGGGAAGTGCGGGCCCGGCCCGCGGGACGACCCCGCCCGGCGGCGTAACCCGGGGGCGGCCGCGCGCGCCAAGTTGGCGGTACCTGCGGGCGCCCGGCCCGGTCCGGCCTGGGCAGCTGCGGCGCGCCGCCCGCGGCAGGAAGTGCTTGGCGTCCCGGCGCTCCGGCTCCCATGGACTTTCTCCGACCTCGCCCAGCACCGGCGGCCGCACCGCGGCGGGGGCGGGGCGGCGGCGGGGGAGGCGCCCGCGGGCCGTTAAAGGGACAGCGCGCCGGCCGCGCGCGCGCGCACTGGCAGCCAGGTGGGCTCCCGGGGTCGGGGCTGGGGTCCGGGGTCCGGGAGGGTCCCCAGTGGGGGCCGGCGGGGCGTGGGGAACCCCGAGCGCGGGGGAGGGGAGGCGGCAGCTCCTCGCCCCTCGCGCGTCGTCCTTCCGGAGCTGCCGGCGGTCTACCCTGCGCGGGACACCCGGCGGGAGCCGGACGCCGCGGCGCAGAGGACGGGGATCGGCGGCCGGGCCGGGAAAAGACCTGGAGCGCCGCCCTCCGCCCTCCGCCCTCCCCGGGCCCCGGCCTCGGCCGGACTCGCTAAGCCCGGGAGAGCCCCCGGGCCCCCATACCCCGCCCCCGGGCCTCCCTACCCCGCCTACGGCGCGCGCCCTGCCCGCGGCGGCCGCGGCCGCACGGTGCAGCCTCCGGGATCCGGGCGGGGGAAGTGCGCGCATCCGCAGCCGCCCTGGACGCTCAGGCGGGCCGTGAAAGACGCGGGTACAGGAGCGCCCTTGGGCGAACATCTGCGGGGCTCCGGCGCCCGTCCCTGCGGCCCGGGAACTGCAAGCTGCCTGGACTGGGCCTGGTGCTGCCTTCAGGCCTGGTGTGATCCGGGCGCACTGGGGCGTTGACAGTCATTCCGGCACCGGCCACGCAGCTCTCCATCTGCCCAAGGCCACGCTCCTGAGGACAGAGGTGCAGTTTTAAAACAAGGGCACGGAAATAAAACCGGCCACACACCCGAAAGGACCCAGAGACCCCTCCTCAGCTGCCCCCTAACCTGGGGCCTGAGGTCAGGACAGGCTGCAGTGGTCCTCAGAGGCTAAGCCAGCCTCACTCCCACAGCACGCTCAAGGGTCCTTGCAGGAGAATGGAGTGATACCACCTCAGTGGTCCCGAGCGAGGGCGCTGGGAGAAGGGTTGAGAAGGAGATGGCCACCAGCATCCCAGAGAACGCCCTTGGGGCTCTGGGGATCAGAAACCCCTCCTGGCACAGTCAGCCAAGGTCATTCCCTGGACAAATCATCAGAAGCTTGGCCAGGTTCTTGTCACCCCAACCTCAAGCTAGGCCCTTGATCTTGGCCACAGACTGGCCCTTGACCCCAACTTTAGGTTCTACTCAGCTCTGCGTCCAGAACACACACACACACACACATACAGCTCACTGCCTGGCTTGCCTTCTATGGGGGTGAGTATGGAACCCCGCAGGGACTCTGGGCTCTCCCCACAGAGTCCCATCTAGACCTAAATGCAGTCCCAGGTCCCACACCCCAACCCCCCTCCCCCCACCACTGCCACTTCCAAACCCGCCCCGCAGTCTACTGTGGGAAGGAGGTGGGGTAGGAGGGTTCTGAGTGCCTCCCACACCCAAGGCATGAGCTCAGCAGCCTCAGGGTTCCGGTGGTTCCTAAGCCTGACTTTACAATCTCTGCAGGATCTCTCAGTGAGCATAGCTACCCCAAGCCCCTGAGAATCGTGAATCCCAGAGACAGATGCCTGGAGCTGCTTCCAGCCCTGGGGCAGGCCTCAAGGGGCTACCCACTAGGACCCGTGGCCCTCCAGGGATGGGACTGATTGTTTTAATCACTTTTATTTTCTAAATATTAAAGACATTCTTCCTTAGTGAAGGATATTTGGAAAGCATTGAAAAGTGTTTAGAAGATAGCGGATACGCAGAAATCAATTCCCCAATTTCTGTGTGTCTATACGTATGTACACCAACATATATTTGCACCTTTTAAAGCAAACCCTGCATCCCTACTGAATTCCAGGCCCGTGCTACTGAGTATGTACACCTTACCGCATTTAACGTTCACAACAGTACCATGAGGTGAGCTCTCAGTTTATTCCTTTTTTTTTTTTTTTGAGACCGAGTCTCACACTGTTGCCCAGGCTGGGGTGCAGTGGCGCGATCTCAGCTCACTGCAACCTCTGCCTCCCGGGTTCAAGCGATTCTCCTGCCTCAGCCTCCCGAATAGCTGGGATTATCAGCACGTGCCACCACGCTCAGCTAATTTTTGTATTTTTAGTAGAGACGGGGTTTCACCATGTTATGCAGGCTGGTCTTGAACTCCTGACCTCAGGTGATCCACCTGCCTCAACCTCCCAAAGTGCTGGGATCACAGGTGTGAGCCACCGCGCCCAGCCTTATTCCCGTTTTACAGCTTAGCCTGGGGCTCACTCAGGGGTCCCCAGCAGGGCCTGGGGCTGAGTGGGGCTCACCCCGGGTGCGTCCTCCGCATCTCCTCCCTGCATTTGATCTTGTTGATTCCTGGCTGCTACAAGGGCCTGGTGGCCACAGTCTCAACTGAGCATAGCAGCACCGCTGCTATGGGTCTCCAGCTCAGGGAGGCCCCATCCGGGATCCAGGCCTGAGTTCTCACGGCCTTGCAACTTGATTTTTCCCCTTCCATCCAGAAAGCATTGGGCAGGGGGTAAGGGGAGGTCACAAGCCACATCTGCAGACACTGCAGAGCCCTTGGGTGCGCTCAGGAGCCATACACAGAGGACCAACCTGTTGGCCTGGACACCTGTGTGTCCTCCCCTGGATGGCAGAAGCCTTTGGTGGCTCTCCAGGTGCTGCTACCATTGGGCAGGTGGTGACATCCCACCCCAGTCTCACGCCAGATCCAGTCTGTGCCCATCCTAACAGCTCTGTGTTAAAGTCATGTCGGAGCCACCCTCCTGGTCCACAACTGCCCTGTTCTCCAGTGATTGCCACAGCCCCCTTCCCCACCCCGGTCTCTAGCCTCCCCTCCAGCCCTGCCCCAGCCTGTCACAACACAGCAGCACAGGGCTGCGTCTAAACCTGTTGGATTACCCCCCCTCCCGCTCAGAACCCCCAAGAGCTCCCCAAGGTACTTCTTGCTCAGAGCACAAGCCCGGGTGATTGGGTGACCAGGACCCAGCTCCCCACCCCCGCCTCATACCCCACCCCACCCCTGCCCCACATCCTTCCCCACCCCACATCCCACCCCCGTGGTACCCTTGCCCACGCCAGTGCCTGCTCAGCTGTAGCGAGGCTGGCTTCTGCTGCACCTTCTGCCCCAGGGCCCTTGCACCCGCTGTTCCCACTGCCTGAACCTTCTGCCCCTGTGTCTCCAAGGCTTGCTCTGTCACTTTCTTTGAGTCTCCACCCCAATATCCCTGGCTCAGGAAGCCTTTCCTGACCCTTCCTTATGAAAGAGCCACATGGCCATCGGCAGCGGGTACCCGGACCCCATCCTGACACTGGTCCGCCCTTGGCTTCCATCGGCATGGTCTCCCGCTTTGTCCACTGTCTCATCACTGGCTCAGTGTGGTGCCTGGCACACAGCAGGTGCCCTGAGGAGTCTCAGAATTGGAGCCTAGGCTCCATCTGTCTCCACCCTGTTTCCTGGAGTTGCTGGGGGATGCCGTGCCCCCTCTCCCACACCTGCCTGAGTTCTGATGCCTCTTCCCGGTCCTCAGAGTATCCTGGGAGCTCGGTCAGCAGAAAGGGAAGTAGCAGGCGGGGGGCCTCAGGTGTCTCCCTGGTGCTGCTGTTCGGGTCAGCCCTTGGCCAGGGCTGTTGGGCTGAGAAGACCCCAGGAGGACCTGGAGCCTCTCACCAGCCCAGCACAGGCTTTCTCGGCTGTGCTTCCGGGACAGCTCCCCAGAGCCAGAGTGCGCCCCTGCACCCCTGCGGCAGGAGGACAGCCAGAGGGCTTCTCTGCTCACTCTCTCGCTTGCGTCTCGCCTGTCAACACAGAAGAGAGGTGCAGAACAGCCTTTGGTGAAACGGCCAGTGGTGCCGCTGTCTCGGGAGGAAGCCGCTTTCATTGTCTGAAGAGCAGTTCACGGGGGGCAAGAGAAACCATCTGATTTCAGTCCGGTCCTCTGCCTTCCTGGGGCAGGGCTTGCCGGTGGGGGAGGACTTTCCTGTTCACTGGGAGCCTCCGTGGTCCCCCACAGACACCCCAGTCCCAACAGAGAAGACGTGGCCAGGCCCCTGGCCTTGTAGCTTATGTGCAGCAGATGATAAAGGCCCCGTGAAGACACATGTGCCCAGTGAGACAGCCAGAGAAGGCTGATCCTACTCGACGGATGGGCTGAGGAGGAAACGAGGGAGTGGGGGACCCTCAGGGGTCGGGGGGTGACAGGAAGCCGAGCATGCCAGGGCCTGCACCCTCACCTCCACCCAAGGGGGCCCTGTCCTGTGAAGCTGCCCCAACACCTGGCCTCAGAGGGCTTGTGGTCCAGCAGGCAGCACAGGGAAGATGTGGCAGAGGTGATGAAGAGCGGGGGTGTGTGTGCAGGGCGGCGGGTGGGGGGGGGTGGTGTGCGGGGCGGTGGGGGCGTGTGTGCGGGGTGGCGGGGGTGTTTGTGTGGGGCGGCGGCAGGGTGGGTGCGCGGGGCGGCCGGGGCGTGTGTACGGGTCGGCGGGGGGGTTGTGTGTGGGGCGGCGGGGTGGGTGTTTGTGCGGGGCGGTGCGGGGGTGTGTGCGAGTCGGCCGGTGGGGGGGGGGTGTGGGTTGGTGGCGGTAGGGAGGGGGGCGTGCGGGGCGGCGGGGACAGGCCCAGGGCCATGGACTCCAGACCAGAAAGGCAGAGACTGACTTGGGGTGGGCTCTTTCCTTCTTTTTTTTTTTTTTTTTTTTTGCCTTTTTTTTTAAATCGAGGTGAGATTCACCTAACTGACAGCAACCACTATCAACTGAACAACTCCGTGGCATTTAGCACATTCCCGGGGCTGTGCGTCCGCCACGCCCAGCTCCCAAGCAGCCTTCGTCCCCGCGGGGCTGTCTCCCCTGCTTCCCAGTGCTCAGGATTTTACCAGCAGCGCCGCCTCCATGCCCTGCGCGAGGCCCCCTTTTTGTTTTCTGAGTGCTCGCTCCTTTCTTCCGTCATAATCCATGGTTACATATCAGTGTGTCGATTTCGCTCCCATCCACCCTAGAGAGAGGCTCCAGGAAAGCCCCGGCTGCTCCCACAGGGCCCCTTGTCAGGGCCCCACTCTGTGCCAGCCTGAGGGGGCCGAGAGCGGAGCAGCTGAGCTGGCCCTTGCGACTGGGGGCTAAGCTGGGCCCACCAGCCTCACCCTGGGCCCTGGGTGCAGCCCCCATACTTGGAGTAGAAGCCAGGCCCTGTGTTTCTGCAGTTGGGGTTTTGGCTGGTACCTCCAGCGTGGGGTTCAAATTGAGCCTACTGCCCCTTTTTTTTACTAAAACTTTCCCAATCCTGTAGCCCCCAGGCTGCTCCAGGGGGCAGCCTCCTCCTACCGTAGGAAGTCAACCCAGGAGCCCAGGGTGGTGCCTGCTGAGTCCTGGAAGAGAGTGAGGGGCCAGGGGGCCCCAGAGCCCAGGGGACGAGAGCTGTGCACAGCAGAATGGCCCAGGACACTGCACAGGGCCTCACCCACCTGTCCACCCAGGGACTGAGGCCACACTCCAGCCAAAGCCCCACTCAGAACATCAGGCCTTGGCAGGCCCCCGGGGAGTCCACCTTGAACACCACCCCCTCGGGGTCCTGAGGCAGCTCCGGGGAAAACCACCTCCGCTTTGGTTCTGGAGCCAGTTCCTAGAAGATGTGCAGTTTGCAAGACCAAGCCCAGCTGGCCCCGCCCCCACCACCGGCTGCACTGGGTGCGGCTCCGCCCACCTGCAGGACAATGGGAGATGCAGGCAGGTGTTCGTGACTCTGCAAGGCCCTACATCTCCCGCAGAGCTGGCTCGGGCCCCTGGTCACTCCCCCACTGCCATTTCTTTCTTTAGGACGGTTATTCTAGTGAATGGGTTCAAAGCCTGGGCCAGACTGCCCTGGGCCCTCCACCCCTTGGGGGGTCCCCATCCTGTCTACGATCCTGCTGGGCAAAGGGCACTTCTATGGGCCTCAGATGCCAGGGACACTTGCCATCCTGGCGGCTCTTTTGGGTGTCCCTGCTGTGACCACCACGAAGCCCAGCGTGCTGATCCCAGCAGCTCCCGCCTCTGCCTGCTGGGCTGACCCTTTGAGGCCTGTGTCCATACCAGGCACTGGGCTGTGTGGAGGGGACAGGACTAGCTCCAGGAGGCCAGAAGGACCCCGTTTGCCCTGTAGTGAAACTGTCCCTCTGTGCTCAGAGATGTCCCTCCCAGCCTGAGCTGCTGATCTCGCCCACTCCTCAGCCTTGGTCCCCCCACCCACGCTGTCTCTTGCAGTACACTGGGCTCTCCCTGAGCTGCTGACACAGGACCTTTGCACCCGCTGACAGACACAGGGCCTTTGCACCCGCAGCTCCTCTGCCAGGACCCCCATCTCCCTGCAGCAGCAGGTGAGCTCCAGCACATCCCCAGGGCCCAACTCGGGACTTCAGGGAAGCTGTCTCTGAGCTCCGGTGGCTCTCCCAGCACGAGGCTCCCTCCTCAGGGCCCTTGATGCGGCTGAACTTACATCCCCCCACACCCCGGACGAGGAGGCACAATTTGCTGGAGGAGCCAGGAACCCGGTAGACACAGCAGAGGCCTCTGTGGGTTCCCCGAAGGGCCAGATTTGGGGTCCAGCTGGCCCAGAGGGAAAGTGGCCAGCAGGGCTGCAGGTGAGGCCCTCCGTCCCTCTGGGCTACGTGGGCGGGCCGGCACCCCTGACTCCCAGGAGTGACCAGGAAGGCATTTGGCCCCTTTGAGAACAAGTCACTGGCCCCTGCTCATCTGGGGCTCCTGTTCTAGTAGCAGGGGTGGCAGGCTGGTTAAAAAAGAAATCCAGGTCTGCCATGGAGGAGGCAGAGGTGGCGAAGGAAGAGCCTGGGCCAGGACTCCGCCTCGTTGGAGCTAGCGGCTGGAGGGGAGCCTCTGAGGTCTGGCTGCCGGGGAGAGGGCTCTATGAGACCTGCTGGGTTCCCTCCCTGGGGTCCAGTGAGGGTGGGGGTGGCGGTGGAGGGGCTGTGAAGGTGGAACCCGGAGGAATGAGGAGGGCTGGGAGGGAAGGGGAGGTGGGAAGCGTTCGGACTGAGGCCGGGCAGGTGGGCCCGTGAAGGCCACGCCATGTCCTGGGATAGGGAAGATCGAGACGAATGGCCTGCTGTGGCCACCCAAGTAGGGACAGGCAGTTGCTGCTGGATTCTCAAGTGTCCAGGGAGTGAGGGCCAGACTGGGCTGGGGTCAATGATGCAGGGATGGTCTCTATGGCTGGACAAGGTCACTAGGGTCTGGAGGTCACTTGGAGTAACATTTGCTCCAAATCCGCCCCCAGTTCCTGGTCCAGGCTTTTTTTTTTTTTTTTGAGACGGAGTCTCGCTCTGTCACCCAGGCTGGAGTGCAGTGACGCGATCTCGACTCACTGCAAGCTCCGCCTCCCGGGTTCATGGCATTCTCCTGCCTTAGTCTCCCAAGTAGCTGGGACCACAGGCGCCCACCACCACGCCCGGCTAATTATTTTTATTTTTATTTTTAGTAGAGACGGGGTTTCGCCATTCAGAGGATGATCTCTATCTCCTGACCTTGTGATCCGCCCACCTCAGCCTCCCAAAGTGCTGGGATTACAGGCTGAGCCACCGCGCCCGGCCATTTTTTTGTATTTTTAGTAGAGACGGGGTTTCACCGTGTTAGCCAGGATGGTCTTGATCTCCTGACCTCGTGATCCGCCTGCCTCGGCCTCCCAAAGTGCTGGGATTACAGGCGTGAGCCACCGCGCCGGACCCTGGTCCTGTCTTAATCTCTAGCGTCTGGCCACAGCTGCCTCCCCCTCCTCTACCTTCTTCCAGTGGCTCTGGAGCCTCGCTGCTCTCCTGGGCTTTCGTGCCTCCTGGATGCTCTGCCTACCCTCCGTCCCTCGAGACCCCCAGGGCAGAGCAGCTGCCTCTAAGAGAGGTGGAACCATTGGAATCACAAGGTCCCGGGGCCAGACCTGCTGAATCCGAATCGCAGGCGACCCGTGTGCAGGCTGGAGTCCACGATGGAATCTGGGGGCAGCCCCTGAGCCCAGCCCATCCTCTGCTCCAAGCTGCAGGTCCTGGGACCTGCTGGTGCCTGTGGAACTGGCTCAGGATCTGGCCCTGGGAGGAAAGGGAGGCTCTTGGTCATCCGAAGGTCCCATGGTGTGAGGGTGAGTGAGGGAGAAGAGCATCCCAGGGCGGCGGAGGTGGCGGGAAGGTCCCCACCATGAGAAGAGGGACATGGCACGTGGGGCCCCTCCGGGCCGGGGGTGCAGCCGGTGCAGCACAGGTGCCAGCAGAGCCCTTTCCTCCAGGTGCCCACAGTCAGGCCACACTCCACCTGTCCACCCTGGCGCACCCCAGTGGGATGAATGCCGCCCCCACACCCCGTGCATAGGGGCCTCCGGGGCGGGGAGGAGTCCCTGAGGTGTCCACGCTGCACCCCTGGCCTCCCGCCAGCCAGCCTCATGGCCGTGTGTCTGCTGGGGTTCAGGGAACTCGGAAGGGCTGGAGGGGAGGCCAAGGTCCCAGGAATGCACCCCAGAGCAATCCGGAGTGCCTCTGTGCAGTGGAGGGATGGGGAAGTGGGGCGTCGCCAGGGACTTGGGCTTCAATTCCCTAGTAATGATGGGCCAGGAAGCCACCCTGCTGACCGCCTGCCCGGACGCTGGGCTCGGCGCACTGCCCTGCTGCTGCTGGAGCAGCCCCTGAGCCCCCAGCAAGTGCAGCCAAACACTGCCCGTTTCTGTGACCTTCGTGCCTGATGCCCAGGAATGTGATCTCAGGAGAGAGTGAGCACTGGTGTCCCACCCCACCCTGCAGCTTGCCCCCCCCTCCACCCCTGCAGCCTGCCCATGCAAGCCCAGGGCTTCTCCAGGTAGAGAGCTCACCTGGCTCCGGGCAGGGCGTGCCAGCAGGTGTGCAGGTGCACAGCCATCTGGAGGTGGCTGCTCCGTGACAGAACGGCCCCTGCTTTAGTGTCCATGGGGGAGGGTGTTTCCTGGTGCTTCTTACATACAAGCTGAAGGACGGAACAGGCAGCTGAAGATCACATAAACCACCTCACTTCCAAAAACCCTGGGCAGAGCACATTTGCTTTTATTATGCTAATTCACCTTACCAGGACCAGGGCAGGAATGCCTGTCCATTTCAAGTCCTGCTAATGTGCTCGAGCACTACTCTGTAACTGAAGCATGCATTTGCTTCAGAGATTCCTAAATTCCCCCAAGAAAGCAGCATCTGGGTGGGCCTGCAGCTCTGCCCCACTGAGAGGGTCTCACTTTCCTCAGTTTCTCCGGCCCTGGCCTATTGTCATTTGGTAGACCCCACTCCACTAGAGGCTAAGCCAGGCCCCAGTACAGTGGATCTGGCCGATGGTGCCAGCACACCTGCACTGCGGGGGTCAAAGGGGACCCTGGCAGCTCAGATGCTGGGTGCATGGTGGGGTGGGAGGGGAGTGCTCACTGGCTTACAGACCAACCCGGCAGGCAGGCCCAGTGTGCTCCTGAGGGCAGAGCCAGGGTCCCCAAACCATTGGCCTCCCTTGTTTTGCTTTTCCCCTCGTCTCTGTGGTCCTGTGGTTAAAGTGAGGACTGGGTGCCCGCATCTCGCAGCTGGAAGTTGCTGAAGGCTGGTCTGGAGATAGAGACCTGCTCATCTGGCCCCATACCGAAAGCCCCACACGGAAAGCCCCCGTCTCTGGGCAGCCTCTGCTTCCCTGGGACCATCTTCTCCAGTGGACAGCAAGAGCCAAGGGGCACAGCAGAGTTGACCAGCCAAGGGGGCCACACCCCTGTCCCCAGGAGGAAGCACCATTGCAGATGCTGACCCGAAAGCAAGAGTGTTGTGACCCAGGCCCAGGAAGGCTGGGGTCAGACCCTGCTGTCCAGGCCCTGCACGGCCTTAGGCTGGGCCAGTTGGTCCAGGGAGAGCAGAGAGCAGGGAGGGAGCTGGGGGGAGCTGCCTGCACAGTTGGATGTGGCTCCTTCCCGGCCACTTCTCAGCCTTGCTCTGGCCTGCCACAGCGGTGCCCACAGAGTCTTGGCGGAAAGAACAGAACATCCCATGGCTCTGAGCCAGGTCCCTGGAAGGATGGTGACCTGGGGCATCTGCTGTGCCCTGGGCCAGCTGGCATGGGCACGGAGCGGGCTGCATCATCCCCTGGGGAGGAGGTCGGCTCCCGCGGGGCCTGGGACATCTGTGGGCGTCTTGTCAGGCAACTTTGGGTCTCTTTTGCAGAAGAAAACTGGGTGAGTATTTTGGTTCTTGTCAGCAGTTGCAGAGCCCGTGCCTCCCTCTGCTCCTGAATTAGGGCAGTGCCGTTTTGGGTTCCGTATGCCCTCCCTAGGTTTAAATTGGATGCTCTAATCGTCTTCCTCTTTTGTCCTAAATTTCCCTCTAATGTTTTATGCAGCTGTAAAGCAGCTGCTGCCTCCTGCTCCAGAGAAGGCTGAGGGTCAGGCGGCTGCAGTGACTCACCTCCTCCCGGGAGGCACTGCAGAGCCCCTTGGCCAAGTCAGGCTCAGGGGACAGCCACTGTCCTTTGCAGGATACATGTGAGAGCTGGGCTTGGGAAAGCCTTTGGCAGCAGCTAGAGG
This sequence comes from Pan troglodytes, assembly GCF_028858775.2. NCBI lineage: Eukaryota > Metazoa > Chordata > Mammalia > Primates > Hominidae > Pan > Pan troglodytes. The sequence goes on along the minus strand of NC_072409.2, from coordinate 2,332,851 downwards.
CTCCCAGGTAGGACAGACAGAAGGACTTTAAGGGGTCAGATTCCAAACAGCAGGGCTGCTTTTCCGGGCTGTGTTGGGGGGGGGCTGGGGGGTAGTTGGCTTTTTTGTTTGTTTGTTTGTTTTTGAGATGGAGTCTTGCTCTGTCCCCCGGGCTGGAATGCAGTGGTGAGATCTCGGCTCACTGCAACCTCCACCTCCCAGATTCAAGCGATTCTCCTGCCTCACCCTCCCGAGTAGCTGGGATTACAGGCGCCTGCCACCACGCCCGGCTAATTTTTGTATTTTTAGTAGAGTCGGGGTTTCACCACGTTGGCCAGGCTGGTCTCGAACTCCGGACCTCAAGTGATCCGCCCACCTCGGCCTCCCAAAGTGCTGGGATTACAGGTGTGAGCCACCGTGCCCCGCCTGGGAGTGGGGTTAGTGGTAAGTTGGTGAGAGGCAAGCACAGCTCTCGAGGGACATCCTGCCCGGAAGACGTACTCGTGGGGGCCACAGCTGGCCCTTGGCACAGTCATTCAGAAAGTGAATGTGAAGGCTTGCTCTGCACCCAGCCCCAGGAACCCGTGGGGCAGCAAGCTGTTCTTTTGTTTGTTCGTGTTAGGCTAGGAGCTCCCAGAGAGGGTCTAGCATCCTTCTACAGACCGACCCCTGGAGACACCCCCCACCAGGATACATCCTTGAGAATAAGCCCCAGGAAAGGGTTTGGGCCACAAATGGCCTTGTCTTCCTGGCCCAAGGTCATCAGATCTGCCTCAGGCAGGGCCTGCAGCCAGCCCCCGGCACCTTCCCTTGAGGAGAGGGTCTGCCCAGTTTTGGTGGAAGGAACAGGGCACCAGCCTCCAGTGCTGCTTCTGCGATCCCATGGCCCCAACCCAGGCCCCAACCCAGGCCCTGGTAAGACGGTGACCCAGGGAATCTGGAGCTCCCTGGCCCACTGCAGCAGCTGTGCCACAGGTGACATCGTGAGCCCTGCCCCCCCGCCCCCTGCCCTGAGTCCAGCCCCAGCCCTGGTTCCTTCTCCCTGAACTTCCCACCTGGGGACAGAATGCGGGCCTAGGGCTTTCCCTGGGGGTGACCTGAGAACAGCTAGTCCAGCGCCTCACCCCACTGCAGGCTGTAGGCCCAGCCTCCCTGGGTTCCCGCCCCCTTATCTCACAGGAAGAGCTGGGCCTGGAGAGGGGCAGATGGCTGCACAGCCCCACGAGGGGCTGGGGAGCCGCACCTCTTCCTGCCAATCAGCCCAGCAACCGGCGACCCCAAGTGCGGCGACCGCAAAGGGAGTGCTTGCCCATCCGCGTTTGAAAGCAGACTTTTTCTCGGCAGGAACACAGGACTCACCTGCCAGTGGCTACCCAGGCAGGGGCTTCCCTGTTCCTCAAGGGGCCGGAGTCCCTCCGTTCTTTGGGGGACCATCTGAGGGAGCACGGGAAGGAGCCATGGATGTGGAGGGCGGCAGAGCCAGGACGTGAGACACGACAGCAGAAAACACTCGGGCACACAAATGCCACACACCCACACGCACATACGTGCACACATCCATGTACCAGGCACGCACCCCAGCCAGGTGGAGGAGGGTGGGGGTCAAACCAGGCTGCACTGAGCACAGGTGGTGGCTGAGTTCCGGTTGGCCCAGCTCCAGGCTGTGGGGAGAAGAGAGATGGCGGCATTCTTTCGGACGCTTTTATCCACTATGGGAGCAGGAAGACAGCCAGGGTTATCACAGCACAATTTGAAAAACATACAAATAATTCATGTCAGCATAATGTCATGGTGTTGTCAATAATGAATCCACACTTAAAACCCAGATTGATAGCTTCAAAGGGCAGCCCCCACCCCTGGACAGGTAGGCAGGGCGCAGAGCCAGCCCCTCTTGGTTCTGAGAAGCAAACTCGGAAGCAGTTCAGGTCAGAGGAGTCCAGGGACCGCCCTTGCTGGGAGGAAATGGGTGCAGCGCGGCCCAGCGCAGTGAGCAGGGCCAAGGGTCTAGCAGCACTCGAGTTTTGCCCAAAGACGAGAGAGAGGGTGCCGGCCTACGTGCGCCCGCTGGGAAGAACTGGAAATCCACGTGCTCCCGTTCTGCGAATCCCTTCACCAGGGCGTCGGCCACCGGAGTGGGAAAAAACCTCTCCTGGCATGAGAGCTGGGGGCAGGCCCAAGGTGCTAGGGGCTCCCGGGAGGACTGGCCATGGCCACCCAGCATCCCCGTGCCTGGCCTGGGCCTCGGTGGCCAGACCTCCTCGGCTGCAGACCCCAGTGAGGACAGGGACCTCACCACCCACTGCCTGGCTTCTGAGGCAGCAGTGCCCCCGTTAAACCTGAGATGAACTTCTCTGGGTCTTTCAGGAAGGAGCCCCGCCCCAGCATCTGGGCTCCCAGGACGAGGGCAGTCACTAAGTGGTGATGTCATGTCACTCATCGGCCTCTTCTGCCTGTGGCCATACAACAGGCCCAGGCCTGTCCCATCCCGAGGGAGGCAGATCCTGGCTGGAGCTGGCGGCGACTTACGGCCACACCCTGCCAAGGTGTGCCCACTGGGACCCGGGCACAGCCCGTCACGGCGCCTCTCCCTGTGCCATCCGCCAGCCCAGGCTTGATTGAGCTCCATATGAATATTCATACAGCATTCTGCTGGGACGGTCATTAATATTCTGAGGAAGCGGCGAGAATGCCCGTCCCCATGTCGTGAGCCATGGTCAACGTGCTGCTGACACGATGGTGGCTGAGGATTTTTCGGATGCAATTGTCAGGCCTCCAGGCTCAGGAGGGTGGAGGCAGCACCGCCATCTCCAGGCCCCACCAGCACCCGTCCTCTGACCACGGACCTCCCAGGCACCCCACCTGCCCCCTGGCCTTTGCCTACCACCGTGTCCTTACCTGACCCAACCTCGACCAACTGCCCCTCTTCCTCACCGATCCTGCCCCTGCTTCTCCTGCTCAGCCCCGACCCCTCTCCCCTCCCCGCCCTGCATTTACCCCACGCCCACAGCCCTCACAGGGCGGGGACACCAAGGTCCTAGCATAAATTAACCAAGCCCCTTTACAAAGCCCACTTCCCAAATAGAGCTGGCACCCTCCTCCCCTGGGCCCTGGGGCTGGGTCACCGCTGGGTCAGCGCCTACCGGCTCCCCAGGCCTGCCCCATGCCCTCAGCTAGAGGCAAACCCAAGCTCATGGGCGCAGCGAAGCTGGCAGGAGGGGCCCTGGGGGCTGTGGCTCACCCCTGCACGGCCCTCCTGCTGCCCTGAGAGCCCCTTGGCTCTGGCTGTCCCCATTAGTCGGGTAGGACTCTGGGGCCCCGCCCCACCTGCCCCTTCCAGTCTCCGCCCAGGTCAGGACGGCAGGTGGCCCCAGCAGGGCTGGCCTGAGATGGAGGAACGCGGCCCCGACCCGGGCTATGGGGAGACTCTGGATGTGGCGGTGGATCCGCTGACGGGGCTTCGGGATGTGATTATTTCCTGGGGGCTGACGGTAGCCCAGGAGCACCAAGACCCAGCTCTGCCTTCGGCCTCCCACGGGGCCTCTCCTCTGCAGGAGGCCATACAAGGACTGCACGGAAGGGGAGCGGCCCCGCAGGGAGGGGGCACCTGGCAGCCCGCCCGCCGCAGCAGCCTGCAACCCCGCCCCCAGGCGCAGTGCGGGCCACACACCTCGAGCCACAGCAGCCCTGCCAGAGCCCGTGTGACACAGCTGCCGGCATGCCCGGGCACGCTGCCCAGCTGGGCTGGGGGAGGGGCGCCGGGCCAGGAGCCGCTGAATCAGCTGCACCCGGACGGCCCCGCCTGGGCAAGGATGCTGGTGCGGCGGGGCGCTCTCTCTTTTGGGAACTGTCAGGAGGCGCGCCAGGCGGTGGGGTGGGGGGTGTTTCTGGACTGCGGCCTCTGCAGCCTGCTGCATGGGAAGTGCGGCTCACCGGGGCTGGGTGCAGGGCAGCCCCCGCCTCCGAGGGCATGAGCGGAGGCCTGCAGGGAGGGCCTGGGCAGAGAGGGGCCCTTTCCAAAGGAGACCCATAAGGAAGAAGAGAAACGCACTGGCCTCTGCAGATCGAAGCACGTTTGTCTCCCCCAGAAAACGCTGAATCAGCACTCACAGCACTGCCAGGGCCCGCGCCCTCCTCCGATCGCACGCTGGAGGGGACAGGCCCTTCCAAGGTCACGGAGCATCAATATCACCATCGACGCAGCGGCACCGGGGCAGTCATGCTCTGGTCTGGAGTGGGGGCCGCGCTTGGCCCTGCCGTCCTTCCTGCTGGGGGCTGTGTCTGGAGCCGGGCACCTTCCCCCTCAGCCCCTGCTGTCCTGTCCTGCCCCCTGGGGAGGGGCGGGAGGTGGAGGACATTCCCGTGTGTGTGCGTTTGGGGTGGTTTTGCCTGTGGAGGCTGCAGACGGGGGCTCTGACGGGGCAGCCTTCCGAGGCCACCTGGTCTACCCTGTACTGGGGATGGGACAGCACGTGGCCCATCTTGACCGAGCATCTTAGATCTTGAAATCCCCAGCACCACCCCCTTCCAGCCATTGCCTGCCCTCTGCTGGCTCCTCAGCTTGGATTCCGCTTTTCAGCAAGAGAGACCCCCGGTCTGGTGCCCAAGCTGGTGTCCCCGTGTGGTGGACGACGGGGAAAGGGGGGCTCTGGGAGCCACTCGGCACAATCCCCCCGGGCCAGGCACAGACTGAAAATCAGACCCCACTAAGTCAACAGCCCGGGGCTGGCTTTGGTGGCTTCCTGCACACCCCGCGCCCGGCTGTGACTTCCTGACTCAGCACTCTGTTCAGCCCGAGATGGAGCCGCTCCCCACCTCCAGGCCTCCCTCCCACCCGTCTCCACCCAGGGGCCGCCCTCCCCAGAGCCCCTCTGATTCCTCCCTCCCCGGCCCGCCCAGCTCCCCCTCAGCTTCGCCCCTGCCTTGGGCTGGAGACCTTCTCCGTGGTCCAGGCTCAGGGATTGGTCCAGGGCCGCCCACCCTCCCCCATCCCCCAGGCTGAACACTGACCTCTGGTGCCAGGCTCCTCACTCCCAAACCCACTGCGGTCACTGGGGGCCTCTCATCCAGCCAGCGCCGGGCAGCTCTGATTCCAGAACCTTCCCAGCACGTTCCTGACCTCCAGGCCGGTCTGCAGCTACCTCCACTTCCCACCGTCCCCAGGAGCAGCCAGCGGCCCTCCCTGCCCACACCTGTCCTTCCCAGCTCACACAGGTCTGGCCGCCACCCTGAGTCCCTGGGGCCACTTCCCTCCTTCGCAGGCAACCGAGGCCACCTGCAGCGGGAGGGGAGCCGCTGTATGGACCAGCCGCCTCGTAAGGATGGATCCTGTCTCCTAACCAGCTCCCAACTCCCTCCGAAGCGGCTGCGCGCTGCCTGAGATCTCTGCAGGAAGCCGCAGCAGCCACATGCTTAGGTTCTGTCTCAACACCTTCCCAGTCCTCGACTCCTCACCACTGCTGGAAGCTTCTGGAAGCCTCCAGGCCTGCAGGTCACTCCTGTGTTTTCAGACATGTGGAGCCCACCACCAGCAAATCAGGCTGCTCTAAATGTGACGTGTCCGTGGAATGCGCTGGTCCCCCAGCAGTGGTCCTGGCATGTCTCCCGACCCAGCAGAAACACAGCTGCTGCTGGGAGGGCCCAGGCGGCCCAAGACAGACAGCCCCAGACATACAGCACCATCGGCGGTCCCTGGAGATCCCTCTCTGGGTGGCACCCTTACCAGTCACTGCAGCATGGTCTGGTCTGGGTGTCTGTCACTGTGGACAAAGGGCCTGGGGACAACCTCCAAGTAGCTCCGGCCTTCCTTGGAGCCGTGGCCCTTGCACAGCTCAGCTGGTCATCTGGGACCTCAAGGGGAGAACAACTTTGAAAACAGAACCTGTCAAACAGGGGAAACGCCTGGTTAATACGGCCCGAGGATGGCAGGTCTGCTGGGGAGCGGTCGTAAGCAGCTCCACCGCCCCTCAGATCCCCCACAGGGCTCTTCAGCCCCCCCAGAGGAGCCGGGTTAGCGGGGCTCCCGCAAGGCACACACTGTGGCCATGGGGAAGCTCCTTGGCTCTTGGAGCCTGTGACATGCCTCTGCCCGGGGAATGGCCTGAGCCTAGGAGGTCGAGGCTGCAGTGAGCCGTGACTGTGGCCACTGCAGCTTTGGCAACAGAGCGAGACCCCCATCTCTGAAAAAAATTAAAAAATGGAAAAACGGAAAGAAAAAAAAAAAAAGCCCTTGTTAAAATCCAGCTATGAGTGGCTCCTTCTGTGGGAACTGCTTCCTTGGGTCTGATGAGACATTCAGTGTTCACGGTGGCGTCTGTCCCTGTACTCAGTGGTCCCATGGGCTGGTGGCTCCTGTACACAACAGTGTGGATGAGGCGTTGCCACTGTCGCGGGGAGTTCTATCAGATGGAGATGGCCCAGGCAGGGAACAGCAGAAAACATGCCAAATCCACTGAAAACCAGAGTGAAGCCGGGCGGGGAGGGCCAGGGAAGCCCCCAGGGAAGGCAGGAGCCCTTGTGCAGCCTCTCTGGTGTGGTGCGTGGCTGGGTGTGACCACAGTCAAGGGCATAGCCACCTTCGCCCACACCTGGCAAAGCAACAAGACCAGGCCGCTCTCCCAGGCCGAGCCTCAGACGGCCCGTTTGCTAACTGCCCCGGCTTTGTGTGCACAGGTAAGGCTGCGTATCCAGGCCCTGCGCCCACCTCAGGACTCGGCTGTGGCCTGGCACCCCCTGTGGGGCACACAGAGCCCCCAGACCTTCGGATCAGAAGCCTGGTCTGGGAAGCAGTGCTCCACACCAAGCTTCAGCCCTAGGTTTGGTAAAACAAGTGTCACCCTCCTAAGCTTTTCAGGGGCAAACATTTTTGTAAGGATTTCACAAACTCTGCCATCAAAAACAAAACCCCAGCAGTTTGGTGAAACAGTTCCACAAAACTCTACAATGGATAGGTTGTTACGTAATGGAATCCAGAGTTTTCCTTCATTTTCTTGAGAAGGGGTCTTGCTCTGTCACCGAGGGTGGAGAGCAGTGACAAAATCATGGTTCACTGTAGCCTCAACCCCTCCCCGGCCTGGGCTCAAACAATCCTCCCCACTCAGCCTCCGGAGTAGCTGGAACTAGAGGTGAGCACCACTACACCTGACTCATTTAAAAATATTTTTTTGTAGAGATGGGGTCTCCCCGCTGCCCAGGCTGATCTGGAACTCCTGGGTTCAAGCGACCCTCCCGCCTTGGCCTCCCAAAATGTTGGAATTACAGGTGTGAGCCACTGCACCCGGCTGGTTTCCCTTTAAGTGACACTTTCTTGCCATAATGACTGCCTGGGAGGAAATCGTTGTCATCTTCACGTTGTTAGAAGCCTTTGCAAGTGAAAAAATGAGAAACGTGAACTTCCTCCCTTCACAGAAGCTAAGAAAGCCTTTACAAAGCAAAGATTCTACAATAGTATGAATAGTATGTCTCTCGATCTTCAAACTTTTTTTTTTTTTTTGAGACAGAGTCTCACTCTGTCACCAGGCTGGAGTGCAGTGGTGCAATCACGGCTCACTGCAGCCTCGATCTCGTAGGCGCACACCACCACGGCCAGCTCATTTTAAAATTTTCTGTAGAGATGGGGTCTCACTATGTTGCCCAGGCTGGTCTTGAACTCCTGGGCTCAAGTGATCCTCCTGCCTTGGTTTCCCAAAGTGCTGGGATTACAGGCGTGAGCCACTGCACCTGGCCTCAAACGGTTTTTTTGGATAAATAAGAACTTTGGTTTTATTTTTCTTCCAACCTTTTTTCGTGTGTGCGCATCTTCCCGAGGTGGATCGGGCTGTCCTTACTCACAGCCCTGAGGCCTCTTTCCTTTCAGCAGCGTCGGAAACACCACCCCAGCTTTAAGACTCTGAACTAGGCTGGGTGGAGGGGCTCACGCCTGGAATCCCAGCACTTTGGGAGGCCGAGGCAGGTGAATCACCTGAGGTCAGGAGTTCAAGACCAGCCCGGCCAACATGGTGAAACTCCATCTCTACTAAACATACAAAAATGATCCGGGCGTGGTGGTGGGCGCCTGTAATCCCAGCTACTTGGGAGGCTGAAACACAAGAATCACTTGAACCCGGGAGATGGAGGTTGCAGTGAGCTGAGATCGTGTCAATGCACTCCAGCCCGGGTGACATGAGCAAAACTCCATCTGAAAAAAAAAAAACAAAACTCTGAACGGGCCAGTCAGCCGAATGCAACCTCCACCGGCCTGCACAGCAGTGTCCCGGTGACTGCCCTGCTGACAAATCCTTGCCTGTCAGCTAGGCTACCTCCCCAGGGCAGCTTCCCATAAGGGGAACCCTGGCCTCAGGGGCTCCTTCCCCAGCGTGGCAACAAGTGTTTGGGAAAACTTTCCCATCTTACACAAGATGATTTCTATGGTGCTCTGGGTGATTATTATGTCCTTCAAAACAGAATAAAACAAATTGAACTTTAAGCAATCACTCCATCAACACATTAAAAAAATAGGTTTAATGCAGGTGGGTCATCGCATGACGAATTTCACAGGCACCGGGGACAGCAGGCGGCCAGGTGCTCAGAGGGCACCAAGGTGCCACAACTCCCTGCAGCGTTGACACCACACGAGCGGCACCACCAGCCCCCTCCCGCCTCCCGTCCCACCTTCACCCTCAGCCAAGGGGCTTGGGTGACTCTGAGTAATACGTTAACAAAAAAACAAAGCTTCTTTGAGGAAACAGCGTGACTTAGTGCAAAAGATTCTCTGCAGCAAGAAATGAGGCCCACGCAGGGAAGCTCCCGCCTACCTGCCCAGGGCCTGGACGCAGCCCAGGCTCATCAGAGGTCATCCACAGAAGCTGCCGATAAATTAGAGAGCACGGTTTACGGCCAAAGATTTTTTGCTTTCTCTACCTGATTTAGGGTTTTTCAAAGTTTCTCTTCCAGTGGCACACAACTGTCCTCATGGCTCCTGGGCCACTGGTCCGCCTGACAGGGCAGGGTCACAAGTCCCACCCATGCCCAGAGTGTGGGGACATGGATTTGAGGTGATACTAGGGTTGTCAGTACTACACCCTGTGTCCTGCTCTAGGGTAGCCTCTGCCTGTTGTCCTTGCAATCATTATTCAGGGCGCCCTCCCACTTGCCCCCAAAGTCACACGGCCATGGGCAGTCCACCATAGTGCTGCCGTGACTGCAAGGCTGAGGAGCAGAGCAAGGGGTCCTGGGTGAGACCTCGGCCCATGGTGGCCACCCTCCCTGAACACAGGCATCTGCGCCCCTCCAGCCCACCTGCCCCTGTGCCATCATTTGTGCCCCCCAGACACTGGAGGACAGCGTGAGATAAGATCTCAGCATATACCTGGGGCTCTAAGATGCTGCTGGTGCCACACAGGCTCTGGGGCTGTGTTTGCCGCACTGAGGCCTCTGCCGCCTGCTCCGGACCCTTGGGACAGGCGTTTCCATCCTGGCTCACTGCAGCCTCGATCTCCCAGGCTTTCTTTGACGGTGTTCCCTCAAAGAAAGAGGCCCAAAGCCCTCCCCCGCAAAAAAAGCCAGAAAGGAATGGAGGTGCCTCCGCAGAAATCCAGAGCATCTGCAAGACATCCTCACAGCCCTCCCAGAACAGGCAGACAGGCCAGTGTTGCTGGAGTCAGCCCCTGGCTCCCAGGGTTCCCCCCAGGCCAGCCCCTGAGCTGGGAGCCTGCTGAGGCCCCTCCCACCTGAGCCCTTCTCCGGCCCCCCGCTAGACTGCATCTACACAATCCAAGGGGACCCTGAAGGCTGGCTGGGGACTCAGGACCCACACAGCCCCTCAGGATGACACACACAGGGTGGTCCGCGGGCAGTGCCAGGCCTCAGGCGGCCCAGGGCAGAGTAAGCAGCTTTGTGGCAGTGTGGTGTGTCAGGGAGGGGAGCCTTCCGTGTCCCGTTGGCTGGGGCTGGGACCAGGGCACGCAGAAGGGGCTGTGCAGCCAGGAGGGCCCCCCTCCGGATTTGCTCCTGGGCACACAGCCCTCTGTGTCCAGGGGCCTCCCAGGGTGATGTCTAAAGTCCCTGGCAGCTGTGGTCCTGGAGAGAGGCCCACGGAGAGGCGGAACGGAGGGCCCACCCCGCAGTACGACCTGAAGACGTGTGAGCAGGAGCCCCCGGCAGGTGGGCGCTGCCCCTGAGAGTGCACACGGGGAGGGTGGGTCCAGGAAGCCAGCCTAGGGGCGGTGTCCGCGCCCGCATCACAGAAGTCTCAGCCCTTTCTTTTCTCTCCGTGGGCGCCGGGCAGCAGCGACTGCCTGGGGGATGGGCGAAGGAAAGGCGCTGGCCGACCCCACCCATGGAGAGAACACAGCCACAGGCCGGGACGATACATCAAGCTCGCACCCACGGCCCTCACATGTCCACGAAGACCATGAAGCACCAGCCCAGGCCCCCGACCAGCAGCATGGTGACGTGGATGCCATAGACGAGCAGCTCGTTCACCAGGCGGAAGTCCACGCGCCGGCGGCCCAGCAGCAGCAGCAGCACCGACAGCTTGCGCTGGAAGCGCAGCAGGACGCGAACGCCCAGGTACTGTAGGCAGAAGAGGGCGGCCAGCGCACCCCAGAGCGCCGCAGTGAACAGGCTGCAGCTAAAGTAGAGTAGGAAGCGGATGAAGCCGTACAGCCAGCGCGTCTTGATGTACACGTCGAAGTTGTTGTACTTGGTGCGGGCCAGGTGGGAGGCGCGCACGGGCCCGCAGGCCGCATGCAGGCAGGTGGTGTGCGGGCCGTGGAAGGAGCGCACCCGCCGCGGAATGGGCATGACCGGCATTGGGCCCCGGCGGCGGCGGCGCTAGGTCGCAGTGGCGGCGGCGGTGTCCAGGCGGCGGTCGGCGTAGGGGTCATGGGCGCCTAGGCCTGGGAGCCCGCAGCTGAGCCTGGGGGGAGGCGTCGGCCTGCGGGGAGAGCCGCAAAACCCACGTCAGTATGAGGACACCATGCGGATCCCTCCCCAGGCAATCAGCTGGCGAAAGTGGACACAAACTCCAGCACCAGGACTACGGGAAAATGGAGTCCAGGGCGGGATCTGCGGGCACTCCTGGGCTCTTTTCCACAAACCCTCCCAAGGATACTTCCAAGGGGCCCACCACCTGGGGAAGCCAAAGTGCTTGTTCTAGGGCAGCACTGGGGAAAGGGGGCCTTCGGGACAGTGGCCAGGGGAGGCCCCCGGAGGTGGTCAATGCCAAAACGGATGGGAAGGGGCAAGAGTGGCTCTTTCCTGCAGGATCCTCGCAGCTCCCCACTAGCTGGACCACACTCTGCTCTTAGGCAGTCTGTCCTGGTCTTCTGTGGCTGCCTGACCCAGGGCTGATGCAAGCCCTTAAATGGCATCTGCAAGAAGCCACCACAGGGCCGGGAAAAGGGACTCCAGGGCTCGCAGGTGAACCGAAAACGAGCCCGGCGGGAGCAGGTGACTCCAGCAACCTGCTGGGTGCCAGATGGACGGCTCGGGGGCCGTGGGGTCACCTTGCTGGGCCTGAACCCTGGCACTGTCCTTCCCTAGCAGTGACTTTGGGCAGGTCACCTGACCCCAAGACGGCTCCTGCTCTGTCCAATGGGGGTGCCAATAGCACTGCCCTTGTGGGTAGCTGTGGGAGGGAAGGGGCTGGGCCTAGCGTGCACAGTGGGGTCGGCCCGGGGCCTGGCAGCGGCCCTTACAGACTGGGCTGCAAAGAGCAGACGCGGCATTTGGCTCTCCAGCTTCACCTAGTAAAGGCCGTTTATACCTTGCCTAAATTATCTGTAGACGGAGTGAACTCAAAGGTCAGGAAATAAAATCTGAGCAGTAAAGTTGGTAACATTACAGGGGACTGTTGCCAAGAGCTTCGCCTGCCTTCAGATTCAGCCTGGGGCCCTGCCGTGGGGACCTGGCCGGGGCGGAGGAGGGAGGGGCCGGGGCCGCCTGACCCTCCCGTGCCCGCAGGGGCCCGGCCTCGCCCTCTCCCTCCGCCCGGCTCCTCCACGGGGTGCAGGGGCCAGAGCGGCCCTATTTAAGGCCGGCCTCGGCCCGGAGCTCGCCCCGGCCGGGACCCCAGCCATGGCGGTGCCACTCAAACGCGACTCGGCGGAGCTGTGTCCCCGCAGGGTCTCGCGGCCCGCGGCTCCATCCGGGTCCCTGCCTTTCTGCAGACGCCCGCTCGGCCCGGCCCATGGACCCAGGACTGTTTCCTCGGGGCCGCAGAGACGCGACGGGCCCCGGCCAACTCCGCGTGAGCACCGGGCCTGCGCCGCGCCGCGCCGGGCCCCCTGGCTGCAGAGCCCCTGCCGGAGCTACTTCCGGGTCCCGCGCCGCGCGTTGCCCTGGAGACGGCCCCCGCCTAGGCCGGGTCCCCCCCCCGCAGCTCACCTGGTGCCCTCTCCGCGGCGGCGCCGGCGTCCCGGACCTCGGGGCCGGCCGGCGGTGCTAGGGGCCGGGCCTGCGGGTGCCCCTGTCCCTCGGGGCTCCGTGCGCAGGGCGGCCGCATGGTGCTGGGGCGCGCGGCTGGGGGTGCTGGCAGGGCGGCTGAGGGCGTGGTTCACGCGTCCCCGGCTGGGGTCGCCCTGCAGGTGAAGGGGCTCCCGGGCGCTGCCGCCGGAGGCGTTTGGCCTAGCGTGGGAGCCGTAGCGCCGTCCCTCGACGGCCACCGTAGGGCGGCCTCACGCCCCCCCTCCACCCGCGCCGACCGAGCCGCACTTCCCTTCCCCCTGCTCCGGGCCCGCGCTGGGCGTCCCGGACTCGTCGCTTCCCGAGGGCGTGCGTGCGTGCGTGCGTGCGCACGCTGCGAGCAGTCCGTAGCGTTCCCTCCCCCGAACGCCCTCGGTGCCGCGCCTGGTCTTCTGCGCCTGCGCTTGCCGTTCCTGGGCCGCGCCTCCGCGCACGCGCTACCGCATCCCTTGGAGAGGCAGTGCGCAGGCGCGCTTCCGTGGAGCAGTCCTTTGGCCCCAGCAGAGGGCTTGACCGTGGTCCTGGCCCCAGACTGAGGTGTCTGCGACCCGGCGGGCTGCTGCCGTCGCTGGGGTGGGGCCGGGCCCCGGAGGAAGCCGCTTTCCCGGCGGGGGTGGGCGGCCCAGGGACCGGGAGCAGGTCTGGTCCTCGCGGGGCCGTGTGCGAAGGCCTCCTGCGCGGCCCGGGCCTGGGGCTGGGAGGACAGGGCGGCGGCGGGAATGGGGGCGCCCCCCTGGCTCCAGGAGGGCGGGGAAGGGTGGGGGCGGCTGACACCACGCGGACCCGGGCGGCACGGAGCGGGTGTGTAGCTGCGAGGCCCGGTGGGCCGGCGGCGACGTCGGCAGCCGAAGTAGGGACAGCTCCGGAGCACGAGCAGGCCCAGCAGCAGCCCCAGGGCCGCCCCCCGCCCCCCACCCCAGTGAAGGAAGGGGACTTGTGTTAGTGTCCTCACGCCTGATTCGTACAGGCTGGTGGTTGTCCTGGGGGTTTCCAGCGAGGAATGTGTTGGGGAGCGCTCCTGGGTGTGGCTGCTGGGTAGGAGGGGAAGGCAGGGTCAGCAGCCCCTGGGGCGACCGTAAAGTGGGTGGCCCTTCAAATTCAAGGCACTAGAACAAGGGGGCTGGGCCCTCCTGCCCACCAGGCCCGTCATTGGCTGCAGGCCTCCCGGGACGGCGAGCTGGCTCCTGGGCCCACGTCCTTTGGACCAGGGCCGCCTTGAGGGCTGGCACAGCTACCTTCTCCACTGTGGCCCCATCCCCGCCACAGGAGAGAGAGCCGCCTTTACCCGACATGAGCAGGAGTTCGAGGAACATCTGGACGAGCAAAGGCCACCAGGAGGTAGCACAGCAAAAAAGGCCAAGAGCCTGTTTTCTTTACCGATGGCTGGCGGCAAATATTCCGAAAGAAACGTGTCAGGCAAGAAGCGCTAGTTCACGCCTGTCTTTCCACAGCTTTGGGAGGCCAAGGCAGGGGGATCACTTGCCCCAGAAGTTTGAGACCAGCCTGGGCAACATAGTGAGGCCCCTGTCTCTACAAAAAACTTAAAATCAATAAACAGGTCTCCTTCCTTCCTCAATAGCCCTGTTGGTGGCTCACCTCTCTGCCTCTCCAGATGTGAGGCAGATCCACACGTTTAGCTACTGAGATAAGGCTGGGCGTGGTGGCTCACATCTGTCATTCCGGCCTCAGATCTCTTGTGCCCAGGAGTTTTAAGACTAGCCTGGGCGACCTGGCTGGCAACATGGCCTCCACAAAAATAAATAAAACATTTTAAATATATAAACATTGAGATAATAGCATCTTGATGCCTGTCTTCATTTTTTGTCTTCTGTTTTAAGGACTATTAGAGACAAACTAACCAAAGATAATTCTCCCCTCCCACGTGGCTCATGCTGGGACGCCGGCACCGTGAGATGGCGCCCGTGGCCAGAAAGAGGGTGGCATGTAAAGCAGGTGGTCACCCGTCACTCGACTTTTCGCATGCTGGTGAGGGTGGTTGCATGTCCATGGATCAGGGCTCACACCTGGCCCATCTGGTGGCTGTGCCATGGGAGGAGCAGAGCCACAGCCCTGCTCCTTGCTGTGGGTTTCCCGTGTCCTCCCTGCCCTGCAGTCCCCTGGCTCCAGCTCTGGATTAGACACCCCCTGCTTCCCACTGTGCACCCGCCCAGAGAAGCACAGCATGCGTGCCTGCACTTGCCCCCACGCTGCTACCCTGCTCTGGGTACCAAGGACACAGGTACAGCAGAGCCCCCACCCTCGAGGCACCTGTCATCTTGTGACAGGGACAGGCTGAGGGGCAAATAACCAGAAAGGGCGGCAAGTGCCATGTCAGACATATGGTCTTCATACAGGGGATGTCCCACGACTGCTGGGCAAGAGACCCCTCCATGTGGGTCAGCATCACCCAAGCCAAAGGCCAGGGAGGTCTCCTGGGGGGTGTGGCCGTCAGAACAAAGCTGTCAATGCGCATACTTTTAAAGGTGCGGTCAGCTAGTGAGGCTGTGGCTGGCCCTGGCTGCATCCAGACCCTGGTGTGTCCTGCAGCCAGGGGCGGATGCAGGTTTTGTGGGGCCTGAGGCTTCTGTGGTTTAAGGGACCTTCCTTAAGAAAATACAAAATTAGGAACAGGCCTTGAAGCTTCTGCTGCTAAACAGGGTCAGGTGAACCCACTGCCAACTGTGCCCAGAAGACAGTCCCCCAGGCTGAGTCAAAAGTGGTTCATAGGCCGGTCATGGTGGCTCACGCCTGTAATCCCAGCACTTTGGGAGGCCAAGGTGGGCAGATCTCAAGGTCAGGAGATCAAGACCATCCTGGCTAACACAGTGAAACCCCGTCTCTACTAAAAAACTACAAAAAAAAAAAAAAAAATAGCTGGACGTGGTGGCGGGCGCCTGTAGTCCCAGCTACTGGGGAGGCTGAGGCAGGAGAATGGCATGAACCCAGGAGGCGGAGCTTGCAGTGAGCTGAGATTGCGCCACTGCACTCCAGCCTGGGCAACGGAGTGAGACTGTCTCAAAAAGAAAAAAAAAAGAAAGAAAAAAAGTGGTTCACAAAGTCACATCTAGTGTGACCCCTCATCAGCACAGACATACCCCTAGGTGTCCGTTTCTGGGTGAAGTCCTGGAAGCAGATAAATGTTTGCAGAGGTGATCTGTGTGTGGTGAGATTAAAGAGATGAATATATTTTACTCTTTTTTTAACATTTCTGTACTTTCTGATTTTATTTTTTCAGCATGAACAAAAAAAAAAAAAAAAAAAGCCGGATTTGGACAAATAAAAAGAAGTGCATGTCAGCCCGAGTGTCCTGAAACATGTTCCTGTATTAGAATCTCCAGGAAAGCTGGGGTCCCCACTCGCCACTACCTCAGGCTGGGCCCGCAGTCACGTGCTTCTCCCTACAGGAGGGTTCTGTGTCCTGAATTCCCAAAGGGTGCAGCTGTCCCCTTGTCACCTTGTCTGTGTTGATGGTTCCACACTCTCTGGTCAGCCACCTGCCCCGCCAGTCTCTGCTTGTCCACGGATGGGGATGACCACTCTAGCTGTGAGGGTGGCTTCACGGGCTGACCCTGCTGCTGCTGCCCATTGCTTCCAAGGTTGGGATATCACTTGGGGTTTGGGGTGAGGGGACAGTAAGGGGGAGCCCTGGTTGCCCTTTCCAGGAGAATGAGTATTTAAGTGCGGAGTTGTTTATTACTTGACTTCAGCAGAGGCGCCATGGTCGGGGAAACGCTTCACGTGCCTTGGGTTATAGGGCAAGTCCCGTCTGTCTGCCTTGAATTTCGGTTTGGAGAATCTGCAAGCTCCACACACGTGGAAGCGTCTGTGCCCCGGGTGTGGGTTCTGATCTTGGTTGTGTTCGTGGCTGGACGCTGTCCTTGAGGCCACCCCTTGGCACCCTTCACAGAAGACAGTGGGGGTCGCCCTTCCCTGGCTGACCCTCCAGAACTGCCAGCCTCCCCTAACTCCCTGTGAAACCAGGGTACAGGGCAGGAGCCTGGACCTCTTTACAGTTGCCTTTTCTCTCTCTCTGTCCCTTCTCCATCTTCCGAGCTCCTACTCGCCCTTCAGGACCCAGCTCGAATGCCCCATCTCTGGGAGGCACCTTCAATCTTGGGCTGCCCCTTCCGTCACACCCCCTGTCCCCTGTCTCCTGCCTCCCCCTCCTCCTCACGCAAAGCCACCCCCACCTGTTGGTGGCCTGTGTCTCCGCTGGCCCAGGGCTCTCTTGCTGTGGCCACCGTGGGTTTTGGCCTCGTGACGCAGTCCATGCGTGCACAGCGCAAGTAGCTTCCCAGGACACCGATTCCCTCCCCGGCCGCAGCTGCTTCTGGTCCTCTGCCCACTCCCGGGTTCTGCGCCCTCCTGCGTCCCCGGCCTGGCCACAGCTCGGTCACCCCAGGACCACCGTGTGCTGGGGATTTGTCACGGGTTTGTCCTGACGTGTGAGGTCCAGCCGGGGTCCCCATCAGCCTCCCTGTCCCCGTCCCTGTCCCCGTCCCTGTACCCGTCAGGCCTCCTGCTGCGCTGTGGGCAGTGGCTTAGCGCCATCTGCTGGGCTGGTGCCTGTAGTGCCGCCAAGCGCAGGAGGGACCCAGCGGCTCCAGGTCTGTGGGAGACTTTAAGTTGGGGCCGAATGTGGTGCTCGCTGCCAAAGCAGAGCCCCCAAGCTGGACAGGACCCCTGGCCGTGCGGCTGAGAACACCTGGGGTTGTCCTACCTTTGCAGGGACAGCGAGCCAACCCCTGCTTGGAAGGAGCACTTTCCCCACCGAGGCCGGCCCAGGGCGCGTGCTGAGCAGGTGTGTTGAGTGGGTGGAAAGAATGCAACCCCTGGTTGTGGGACATGTTGAAGCCCACCCCAACCCCTCCAGTACCGTCCTTCTGTCCCTCCACTTGCTGGGGCTGGGGGCCGAGGATGGGGTCACTGTGGGGACTTTATCCAGCTGGTTGACTTCAGGGTCCTGGCAGGGAGTGGCTCTTGCTGCCAGGACAGTAGAGGCCTAGAGAGTCCTATCTCTGACACCAGCCACCTTGTGGGAGGCCTGATCTCTGACACCAGCCACCTTGCAGGGTTTGGGCCAGGGAAGGGGAAGGGATGGGAGAGAATGGAAGCCTCCAGAGTCATTTTAACTGGTCGTTGGACAGAGCCAGTGCGACTTCAAGTTCAATGACAAACCCCCTCTCCATGTCTCTGGGGTGGGGTGGGGCCTGTGGCCCCACAGAGCTGAGCCACCCAGGAGGCCAGGGAAGGAGACGCAGTACACAGGAGGCCAGGGAAGGAGACGCAGTACACAGGAGCCCAGCATCCTCTCAGCTGCATGGACATCTCTACCCAGACCCTTCTGCAGCCACGTCCCCACTTACCCAGCAGGAGACCAAGCCAATTCTTTCCTGCAAAACTGTGCTGGCCTCTGTGACTGTCCTGCAACCAGACAGAGGCCTGAGGGACTCTGCACAGTTTCTGGGCTGAGGCAGAAGAAGCCCCATGGCTTCCCCTCTGCCTCCTGCATGCTGCCTCTTAGCTCTTAGCACCTGCTGGGAGAAGCTGGCCCCAGCGTGGACAAGCCTCCAGGAGACCGGAGCACCCACCGGAAGGAAGGGAGGGAAGGAGGGAGGGAGGAAGGGCCATGGAGGTAAAACGAAGTTATTAGGGTGGGCCCAAATCTGACTGGTGTCCGTAGACAAAGGGGAGATTAGGACACAGACATGCACAGAGGGATGACACCGTGAGGACACACGGAGAAGACGGCATCTGCAAGCCCAGAAGAGAGGCCTTGGGAGGACCCAACCCTGCCCACACCTTGATCTTGGACTTCCAGTCTCCATGACTGTGAGAGGGTAAATAAATGCATGCTGTTAAGGCCACGGAATCCGTGGTCCTTTGTTACGGCCGCAGGGCAAGGCAATCCAAGGGGTACTTATTGTTTGAAGGCGTCCCATTCTGGATGTTCTCTGATGGGGAGTGATGGGGAACTGTGTACCAGGCACTCCACTGAGCATGGTAGGGGCCTTGGTCACAGCGACCTGGGAAAGTGTGTTGTGGCTGTCCCTGTTTACAGGGGTCAGGGGGTGCAGCAACTTGCTCGAGGTCACTTGGGCCATCAGGTGGAGGCTGGAGGGCAGCACTTGGACCAGGGCTTTCTGTACCCTGTTGGTCTGGACACAAGCTCCCCATGGTGTCCTCTTCGGAAGGATGGGGAGCAGTGGGCCCCTCGGAGCCCCTGCGGGAGAATCCCCTTCCCTGACGGAGGCAGACACTCAGGTTAGGGAGAGAGTGGGCAGCCTCAGAGCCCAGGTCCTCCCCTCCCTGCGGTCCCCTCAGCCTGCCGGCACTGTCCAGATCTTTCCAAGCCCGGCTACATCACTCGATCTCAGTGCTGAGTGCTGGGTGCAGAGGCCCCACTGCCTTTGCCATCTCAGGGTCTTTGTTACTTTCATGCTTGTGCTTTCTTGTCCAACCTCTCTGGAGCTCAAGCTCTGAAAGGAGGTGCCCTCCTCTGTTTCCCTGAGTTCCTGGTACCTGGCAGGCGGTAGGGCTCAGGGTGTACTTGCTTGGTTGGTTGGATGGTTGGTTGGATATGACTGGTTGGTTGGATGGATGGATGGTTGGTTGGATGGTTGGTTGGTTGGTTAGATGGTTGGTTGGTTAGATGGTTGACTGGTTGGTTTGTTGGTTTGTTGGATGGTTGGTTGTTTGGTTAGATGGTTGGTTGGCTGGATGGTTGGTTGGATGGATGGTTGGTTGGTTGTTTGGATGGTTGGTTGGTTGGTTGGTTGGATGATTGGTTGGTTGGTTGGTTGGTTGTTTGGTTGGATGGTTGGTTGGTTGGATGGTTGGTTGGTTGGTTGGTTTTTTGTATGGCTGGTTGTTTGGTTAGATGTTTGGTTGGTTGGATGGTTGGATGGTTGGTTGGTTGGTTGGATGGTTGGTTGGATGGTTGGTTGGTTGGTTGGATGGTTGGCTGGTTGGTTGGTTGGTTGGTTTGTTGTATGGTTGTTTTGTTGTATGGTTGGTTGTTTGGTTAGATGGTTGGTTGGTTGGATGAATGGTTGGTTGGTTGGATGGATGGTTGGTTGGTTGGATGGATGGTTGGTTGGTTGGATGATTGGTTGGATGATTGGTTGGTTGGATGGTTGGTTGGTTGGATGATTGGTTGGATGACTGGTTGGTTGGATGGTTGGTTGGTTGGATGGCTGGCTGATTAAAGTGCCTGGCTTGTGCTGGATTTTCAAAAATGGAGGCCCAAGGACTTTGGAGGGCCACAGGCCTCAACCTGGCATGGCCCACTGGCATCCACAGGCATGTAACTCACCCGGGGCAGCCCTGGCACCATGTGTCCAGTAGCCTGTTGGTGCCATGCAGGGGTGAGGGAGACAGTGGGCACAGATCTGTGTCTGGGGCCTTGTAAGTGGTGTCAGGGGCCATTAGGGAGGCATGGATCACAGATGTGCTTGATTTCAGAAGTGTCCCCATCCCACCATCCCAAGCTGCAAGAGGAGATTCTACGGTTGGGTGAACGACTTCAGATTCCTGAGCATGCACATCTATGTGCTGGGCTTATCCTTGGTGGCCATTAATGAAGATTTAATGATGCGAAGCCCTTAGCTGAGGCTGAGGCAGGATAAGTGCTTAATAAACACCACCGTTGGAAAGCAGTGATGTTCATGGAATGCAGGCCATTGGCTAGGCTCATGGACAGAGACCCCAGCTTCTCAGCATGGGGAGGACGGGGCTGCTTGCCCATCTTCTTGGTGGTCCTGGTCTTCTCCGGGCAGCAGGCCCTTGGCTGCCTAATGCAAGTGGCCTCATAACACCCAGATTCAGATTACAAAGGAAGCCTGCATTCAAGGTTAGCACTCACCCTGGGCCCTCCTCCCAGGGCCACAATGTCCCTAGACCCAGGTCTGGGCTGTATTTTCTCCTGTGCTAATTTCACAAAACACACAACTCATATTCCTGTTGATTGAACAGTTTTGCGTTGACAGCAGTGAAGATTTGTGACCAAGTTTATCATTACCCCAGAGCATGGACGATTTGTATGGCTCCGAGGAGCTCACAGGGGGGATATATTTTATGGCACACTTGGAAGACAAACATACGCATTTATATGTCACTTGTTGCAATATAAATGCTAACTTGTACTTCTTTCAAAACTTTTAATGAATTGTATACGTTCTGGAAGATTTACAGGGTGAATGGGATGGCTCAAAATGTTACTTTAAACATATTTGTCACTTTGGCAATAGCATCAAAAAAATCTGGAAGATATTGCATTCAGAAATAAATCATAAAAAGATGCATCTTAAAAGAGGTTTATTTTGGTCGTTAATGGTTGATGGGCCCCCCCATGCAGGATTTAAAGTTAAATTATGCAAAATCAAAAACAAACCTTATAATACTTAATCAAACATGCATAAAACTGTCAGGCCCAAATAAATTCTCTCAATTAACTTGCTTCAGATTGTGATTGCATTCGCTAATTTAATCAGCCCCAGAGTAATCTAGAAGCTGGGAAATGATGAATTCCTGTGAACATGAGCCCAAGGGGGGCCAGGGCGGGACACCAACGCTGGGGCCGAAGGCCTTCCGAGGTGGGGACGGAGAACCAGCTCTCTTTCCACCTGGGGAGCTGTTTCAGTCACTCCCTGACGTGGAGGTAGGTTCTGTCAACCAGGCACGGGGCTCAACTTCACTGCTACCTGGGAACGGCCTGGGGCAGCCTCCTTCCCACACCTGAATCAGCCAGACCTGGGAAGCACCGTCTGGAAAAAGCTCCACTCCGGTTTTGTTTGGCTCCACCAACCTTGGCCTGGGTCCCTCTGTGTCTTTTCCTGAACAATGAGAACCCAAATGTGCTCAGAATGGCTGTTTCCTTCCACATCACCCTTTCAGAGCCCGCTTGTACCTACCGAAGATTCCCGATTTCATCGGGATTATGTCCTTTTCTGGGGGAAGGGGGCCTGTCTCGGACACCGCGGGCTGGAGGTGGCGCCTGCACTGTGGGCGCGGAACCTCTCGGGTGTCCGCGGCTCTGCCCCAGGCTTACTCGGCCACCGCAGGAGGCCGCCTCGTCCAGCAGGAACCCCAAACCCAGGCAAACTGCACCGACACCCCGAGACCCATGCAGGTGTTTGTGCTTAAAAATGGGACCGAAGCTTTATGGGTGTTTATTTTTGTAAAATTTAGTGAAACTAATTCAACCAGAGCCAAACCTGCTTATTGTGTCATTCTAGTGGATGAGGAAGAGACAATGGAGAGAGAGAGAGACAAAGACAGAGAAAGAGACAGAGAGACAGAGAGAGGGAAGGAGAGACAGACGGAAGGAGAAACAGAGAGACACAGATGGAGAGAGACAAAGAAAGAGACAAAGAGAGGGAGGAGGAGGAGGAGGAGGCTGGTGCATGCCTTTTCTGAGCTGACCGTGAGCTGAATCACTTTGGTGCAGTCCAAGGCCTTGACTGTGCCTGAGCCCACCTTGGGACCCCACCTCATTCCCCCAAGGCCCCCGTCCCCCCACCTCTTGGTGGAGGACCTCTGTGAAGCCCTCAGCACGCATCCCTGTGGGGCCCTGCACAGATGGGGCTCCAGCCCAGCCTGGGACGTTTGACGGCCCCTGCTCTCCATCTATCTGGCTAAATGCTTTATTTTATTGAATTTCAAAATAGGGCTGATGGGACATACATGGGCTTGCATTCTGCTTTTTCCCTGCTTGACCTTATGGAATGAACATTTTTTCAAGTCCGAGTACCCCTCATAAATCTCATGTTCAGTAGCCACGGTGTATTCCAGAGCTCGGATGCACCATGATTCACCTCACCTTTCTTCTCTGATTGGATGTGTGAGTTGGTGCCAATTTTTTATTATAAATAATGCTGTGATGAACATCCCTGCACATAAATCTGTGCACACACACATTTCAAATGCCGCTCTCTGGTTGGACCTGCTGATGGGGCTGACCTTTCTGAGGCTGCTGACGTGCCCTGGCAAGCTCCGTGCTGCCCGCTAGCTGGCGGGGCTGAGGGCTCCCTGCCCGCGTCCCGCCATCGCCACCCTCACCCGCCCTCCCTGGGGTCTTCTGAGAGACGGTGAGGCTGTTTTCTGCCAAGGGAACCAGGCCTGGCATTGGCCACTTCCAACGCAGGCAGCTGAAAGCGCCCCTCGCAGGGAGGAGCTCGGGGGCTGAGGGGCTCAGGAGAGTCTGTCTTGGGAAGGGAAGGCCCGAAGGCCCTGGGGAGCTGCTGAGCTGTGGCCTGGCTGGAAGCTGGGAGGGTGACGTCCTTGGAAGGAAGACACTGGCATGCGGCAGCCAGGTGCAGGCAGCCAAAGGACAAACCCGCGTGTGAGTCTTCACGTCCAGAGACTGGAGGTGGAAAGGTGGGTGCCAGGGGCTGGGGCAGGGGTGCGAGTGTTCCATGAGGACAGAGCTTCAGTGGGGAAGATGGAGACTTCCGTGGATGGAGGGAGGTGACAGCTGCAGCGTCAGATGAATGTGCTCAGGGCCACTGAACTGTGCGCTTAAAAATGGTAAGATGGTGAATTATGTGTATTTTACCACAATAAAAAGAAAGAAAAAAGAAAAAAAAAAGGATATCAAAAGCGACAGGGAGCCCAGGCAGAGGGTGGGTAAAGTGAGGAGGGCTGGAAGGTGACAGTGAGAGCCGTTTTCATCCAAACTCCCAATTCCAGCATCGCTGGGCAGCTTCTGTTTGAAGAGAATGGAAATAAACGCTCTGCCAGGAGAGCAGGTCTACACAGGACAAGCTCTGGGACAGACGCAGGACGGGGATGCATCCGGAGGGGCATCCCCACACCTGCCTTTGGGGCCTCCCAGACTGCGAGGGCGACGGGGTCCAGGCTGGGCACTCACAGTGGACCAAGCAGGGCCACCACTGACGGACCCCTGAGCTGTGGGCGGAATGACAGGCCGTTCCCAGAGCGTCTAAGGCTGTGGAGCTCTCACCGGAAACACGCTCCCATCCCACTCAGGCATCTGGGGCTCTCGAGACCACTCACCACCCGGCTGGGAACAAGGGGCGTGCCAGACTCTCCTCCTCACTGTCACTCCTGTTGGCCAATCTTGCTGTCATTACCTGTTTTGTTTGTTTGTTTGTTTTTGTTTTTGTTTTTTGCAGACAGAGTTTCGCTCCTGTTGCCCAGGCTGGAATACAGTGACATGATCTCAGCTCACTACAACCTCTGCCTTCCAGGTTCAAGTGATTCTCCTGCCTCAACCTCCTGAGTAGCTGAGATTACAGGCATGTGCCACCACGCCCAGCTAATTTTTGTATTTTTAGGAGAGATGGGGTTTCACCACATTGGCCAGGCTGGTCTCGAACTCCTGACCTCAGGCAATCCACCCACCTTGGCCTCCCAAAGTGCTGGGATTACAGGCATGAGCCACTGCGCCCGGCCCCGTTACCATTTTTTAAATGTAATTTTTTAGTAGGCATGACATTTCCATGATTAGAGATCAAACCACATCCTGGCTGTGATTAGGAATGTATCTTTTCATTCCCTTTTTATTTCTTTTTTTGTAATTGTGGCAAAAGACACACAACAAAATTTATCATCTTCACCATTTTCAAGTGCACGATTCCGTGTCACTGAGCACCTTCACAGTCCTGCAGCCACCACCCTCCGTCTCCAGAACTCGCTATCTTCCCAAACTGAAGCTCTGTCCCCATGAAACACTCACCCCCGTCCCCTCCCAGCCCCGGGACCCTCCATTCGACTTTCTGTTTCTGTGGCTCTGAGGGCCCTGAGCGGAATCACAGGGTCTGTCCTTATTCATCCTGCCTCTCTTGCATTCAGGCTGGAAGCATGCCATGCCTCTGCGGTCAGGTAACTGAGGCCTGGAGCTCCTTCCACAGCAGAGCACAGACGTCCTCACCCACCTGCACAGCTGCGTGGCTCTCCCTGGGGGGATGGACAGGGAGGCTGTGGCGTCCCTGCTTGGCTGTTCAGGTACCTGCAGTGTCAACGCCTTTCCAACTGTGATCTGTCCCCTCCCCGCATCACACCCCACAGCGCTGGCCCAATCCTTCCAGATGTTTCCACAGGTCCTCCTGCAGTTGCCTCCCACTCAGAGGGAACCTTCTCAAAGGCAAGCCTGACCCACAGGCAGGAGTCCGAGCTCCTTTCTGAGCATCTGGAGACTCTAGCTTGGCCCAGTCATGGCTGAGGCCACCCTGTCCCGAGGACACCAGGCTGTCCGTGGCCAGGGACCACACCCCCGACGCCGCTGAACCTTTGCCCACGTGGCCCCCCGCACCCCCTTCTTGGCAGTCTCGCATACCCTTGCGAACTTTTCCTTTCATATCCTTCAAAATTCAGCTCAAGGCCTCCTCTTCCAGGAAGCCTTCCTGATTGTGGGCCGGACTCACCCCAGTGCCTGTCCCACAACCGGCCCCAGGGAGGGAGGGGCTGTCTGTTTGCACACCTGTCACCCGCTGCGTCACATGCTCTCTTCAGGCAGGGCTGACCTGGTTGGAATGACAGAAACGCTCTCCAGGCATCTCTGACAAAAGGTTCTTGGCAACCGTGCTGTCTTGGTTGTCCTGGGGCAGGTCCTTGCCTCTGATTGCTCTGTCCTCTGTCCTGGCAGCAGTCCTGGACACCAAGGCCAGGCTGGACCTACCTCTAGGAGTGCTCTAGTAGGGAATGGGGCAGGTGGGGGTCTACGAGGAGGCCAAACAGGGATCAGGAGGGCGGAGGGCGGGCCCGGGAGAGAGCTCTCCCTGCAACCTGGGGTGTGGGCCAGGGGCCTGTGTGAGAGCAAACCTCGGGCAGGGCTAGTGGCCTTCTAGGCAGGGGTTTGGGAAGCGCCACACTTGGGTGCGGGGGGGAGGGGAGCATGGGGGTGGTGCCGGGATGTGGCACCGAGACCGTGGGTATGAAGTGCTGGGTCTCAGAGGTGAATGCGGGTGGCCCAGACAGGCTGCAGGGTAGACTGAGCCCTCAGGGAGGCAGCAGTTAGTGCTGCTGGCAAAGTTGGTGGTTGCAAGAGCAAGGACGGGGCATGTCGGGGGTACCCCACACTGCACGAAGCCCCCCGGGGCCGCTGGTCCTGCTGGCGCCATTGTCTCCCTCTAGGTGGGAGTCCCACAGCCCTGGGACTGGCTCATGGTGTCCTCTTCTGGGGGCATTTGGGCTGCAGCTTGGACACAGCCTGATCATCTTCCCCCCAGCAGGCCCACCCTGCCACCTGCATACCCAGCATCCGACTCAGCAACTGGGCAGGAAAAGATACTGAAAGAGCGTTTGTCTTCGGCGTCTTCCCAGGCACAGAGTGGGGTGGGCAGGCCAGCGATGGCCTCCCATGTTCTGGGGTTTCTGGAAAGATCATTCCATTAGGTCTGCGGGGCAGGACGGACAAGTTCAGATGGGAGATGGTCCCATAAAAGCATGGCCCGTGTGAGCACAGTGAACACTGATTCCAGACACTCTCAACCTCATCACCAGGCACTGACCCCTCAGATCACGGCGCCCCGTGTCCTGGAAGCCATTGCTAGAGCGCAGCTCTCCTCTGTGCAGTGTGCGTGTGGGGAGTGGTGACCGTGTCTCTGATGGGCACAAGCTGAACACAACCCAGGCAGGTGCCCTGTCATCATGGGAGGGGCAGCGGGGGCACACCCTGCCGTCCTAAAACCCAGTCCTCTAAAGTGTCAGTTCTCATCGGTGGCTGGGTCTCCTGCCTCCCTGGGTGACACTGGGGACCAAATAACCCCTTCCCTTCCGTGGCCTCCTACCCATGCCCCCGGGAGGACCCAGGTGCAGGCACGGCTAAGCCCTCCTGCGCACTCCGGACACTCAGGCCTCAGGTAGGGAGTGGGCAAGTGGCCAGTGCTGCCCCTTCCGGGTAGGCTGTCCCAGTCAGGCCCCTCGTCCCAGCCTTCTCCCTATTTGAGGGGTGAGGCCGGTTGGATGCCTGCAGGGCCGCCTCGGCCTCTATGCGCGACCCCCGGAGACTGAGACGGTGAGAGAGCTCCCCTTCCCACTGCGCCCCCGCGTCCCTGCAGCCAGGGGTGCGCGCCCCGCCGCCCAGTCCTGGGATGGAGCTGGGAAGCGCCCGCTGCGGGGTGCCTGGGACCCTCGAAGGCGTCGGGAGTTGGGGGCAAACGGCCGCCGCGCGGCCAGCAGGGGGCGCCGCCGGCCCGCGCCAGGCGCCCGGCCTCGCTGGGGTCCGCGGCTCGGCTGGGTCCCCCCACTCCGGGCCCGGCTGAATCTCCATCCTCCCTGTGCGGCTCCTGCACCCCGGCGAACCTGGCTCTCTCTGTGCCTCAGTTTACTCCTGCGGTCCGCTGAGCAGGAAGTGCAGCCCTGGCTCCGGGACCTCAGCCCGAGGCCGGCGCTGCTGCGGAGCCCAGGCCTCCTGAGGCCGCCCCACGCGCAGGGGCGCTGCAGAGCGCGGAGCCCGGGAGCTCGCACCGCCTGTTCGTGGGGTCCCTGGGGTGCAGGGGTGGAGGACATAGGAGTGTGGGGGTCGTGGGCAGACCCAGGCGGGACGCTGTGCCAGTGCCGCCCCGAAAGCCCAGTGCGCAGGGTCCCCTGCGCCCCAGAGCCTGCCCCGCCCCTACGCCGGTACCCCCTCCAACCCCGGCCTGCCCCTCCCCCGCCCCACCCCCAGCCTACTCCCCCCACCCCCGCTCCTGTCCCCACCCCCGCTCCTGCCCCCACCCCCGCTCCTGCCCCCACCCCTGCCCCTAAGCTTGCCCCGCCCCAGAGCCCGCCCCCAACTCCCGCCCAGCTCCTGCAGCCGCCCCGCCCCGCAACCCCGAGCCTGTCCCGCCCCCGCACCGCATACTCCACCAACCCCGGCCTGCCCCGCCCCGCCCCGCAGCCGCGCAGTCCCCGCGCTGGCTCCGAGCTGGTCTGGGGAGCTGCAGCGCTCGCCAGCGCCAGGGGGCGGCCTTGTCCTTCCCGCGGCTCCCGGACCCCCGCATGCTGGGTCGGGGAGACAGCCCGGCAGCACCGCCCCCAGCCCCGCGCCCGGACTCCTGTGCCCCTTCCCTTCCTCCTGAAACGGGAAGAGCGGCCCCGCGGCCTGGGCCTGGGCTTTTCTTGCAGGAGCACGGGCGGGGGGTGGGGGACCCAGGCCAGGGCGCGTGCGTGCTCGGCGCCCACTCCAGACGGTCACCCAGCAATCACCAGCTGTGGGGCGGGGAGAAACAGAGATAGAGAGAGACAGAGAGGGAGAGAGAGAGAGGGAGAGAGGGAGAGACGGGAGAGAGGGAGAGACGGGAGAGAGGGAGAGAGAGAGAGGGACAGAGAGAGAGAGAGATGGGGGAAGAGAGGCAGAGACAGAAAGGGAGACAAGAGCGCATAAGGCATGGGTTGGTGCGAAGCCCGGGTGTGCACCGGGGCTCAGGTGAGCCAGGCTGGCACCGGACGCCTCCCGTGGAGACAGCGCGGGGTCCCGGTTCCACCAGGATGTTCCACAGTCTCCTTCGGGGCTGGCAGCGAGGCCGTGGGGAGGAAGTGATTTGTCTCCGCGCTGACAGGCTGCGGGGCACAGACCGAGCCCTCGGGGAGGCAGCCGTTAGTGCTGCTTGTAAGATCAGTCAGTGGTCGCAAGAGAAAGGGCTTGACCTTTCAAGGGTGCCCCACACTGCACAAAGACCCCCTGGCCGCTGGTCCCGGCTGGTGCCATTGTCTCCCTCTAGGTGGTCTGGGCTGCTGAGGGTAGGTGTGGACAGGAGTCCCACAGCCCCGGGACTGGCTCACCCCGTCCTCTTCCCGGGAGCGTTAGGGCTGCAGCTTGGACACGGCCTGGTCATCTCCCCAACCTTCCCCCTGGCAGGCAGTTCCTCCACTACCCACCTGTGTCCCCAGCCGTCCCACTCAGCAACTCGAGCATAAGACAGACACCTGTTGGGTGAATGGCTCTTCCAGACAGAGACAGCTTCAGACAGGAGGCAGGTTGGCGGGCCACCAATGGCTGACGATGCTCCGGGGTTTCTGGAAATAGTTCTGTGAGCTCTAGGAGACAGGGAGGAACAGTTCAGAAAGGAGTTGGTCCCGTAAAAGCATTTGCGTGATAATGGGCCAGGCGTGGCTCACATCCATAATGCCAGCCCTTTGGGAAGCCAAGGCACGAGGATTACTTGAGGGCAGGAGTTTGAGACCAGCCTGGGCAACATGGTGAGACCCCTGTCTCTACAAAAAGATTTTCTTTAAAAAAATTAGCCAGGCATGGTGGTGTGCACTTGTAGTCCTAGCTTCTTGGGAGGCTGAGGCAGGAGGCTCACTGAAGCCCAGGAGGTGGAGGCTGCAGCAAGCCATGATCAGGCCACTGCACCATGGCACTCCGGCAGTGACAGAGTGAGACTTTGTCTCAAAAAAAGAAAAAAGAAGAGAAAAACTAAATATAGCCTTTTTTTTTTTTTTTTTTGAGTTGGAGTCTGGCTCTGTCACCCAGGCTGGAGTGCAATGGCGTGATCTCAGCTCACTGCAACCTCTTCCTCCCAGGTTCAAGCCATTCTCCTGCCTCAGCCTCCCAAGTAGCTGGGACTACAGGCATGAGCCACCACGCCTGGCTAGTTTTTGTATTTTTAGTAGAGACGGGTTTTCACCATGTTGGCCAGGCTGGTCTCGAACTCCTGACCTCAAGTGATCCACCCACTTTGGCCTCCCAAAGTTCTGGGATTACAGGCATGAGCCACTGCGCCCAGCCTAGACTTTATTGTTTAGAGCAGTTTTAGGTTCACAGCAAAATCATCATTCCTCAGAGTCCGCAGTGTACATTAGGGGTCCCTCTTGGAGGTGTGCATGGCGTGGCTTTGGACAGGTGCATAAAGACAGCACCCGCCCTCACAGCGCTCTGTACAGTAGTTTCCCTGCCCTAAGGGTCCCCGGTGCTCGCCTCATGCCTCCCTCACCCCTGCCCCGGGGTTTCACTGATTCTATTGGATTCTTTCTTGGGATTCTGGCCAGGCAGGGGCAGGGGTTCACATTGCTCAGACAGGAGACAGGCTCCTGGGGCAGGGGCACTCACCCTCAGGACGGGCTGAGGCCTGAATCGAGGCCAGGGCCACCCACCTGGAAGCGTGGCTTAGCCCCATCCTGTGGGCAGCCAGTCGGGCAGCTGCCGTGGCCCTTGCTGGCTACTGTCACATGCTGCCGTGGCCCTTGCTGGCTACTGTCACATGCTGCCGTGGCCCCTGCACGCCCCTTGGCACAATCGTGGCCGTGGGGAGCTGTTCTGTTGTGGAACGTGAAGGTTATGGAGACCCACAGTGGCACAGGCAGCATGTGACCAGCTCTCAGTCAAGTGCTCAGGGAATGTCCAGCAGGGCTCTCACCCCGTGCGGAGGGACAGCCCCGAGGTGGCCCCAGCATTTCCTGCTGTTGGCCGGGGAGGCAGGGTCAGCTGCTTGAGTGTCTGGAGGCTGCTCCCCTGCCCAGCCCGCCTGCTGTGTGCCCACAAGCTTGGTGGCCAGGAGACATTTGTCAAAGGAATGCCTGATTGCATGAATGAACAGATGCCTTCTCCCATGAATTGCCTTGGTGCCTACAAAGGCAGGACCAGAGGCTCCCGCCTGGCTGTCAGAACTACAGGGTGATAGGGTGGCCTGCTGTGCCCACCCCCACAACCTCCCAGTGGCCATTTATCTGCAGAGCTGGTCCCCACAGGGATCAGAGCTTGGCAGGGGCTCCGATTTGCCCAGTCTTGAGGACTTGGCCATCACATACCAGGCTCCAGGTAAGGACAGCCAGTCTATTGTCCCTGGAGTGACGCTTGTGGTGGAAGCCACAAGTGTCCCTCACCCCAGATGCCCGGGATGCGCCGGACACAGGCCGCAGGGGGCACGGGTGTCGAATTAGCATTGCAGGAGGGTCCCGCGACTGTTGATATCAGCACTTCGGGGTTATTTATGAATTCATCTATTTCCTGGGACAAGCCATTCTGCATTCGGTTACCATGGTAGCTTTAAACCCGGTATCTTATTAATTCTGCATGTTATGAAATAAATATAGATCAGACAATTGCAGTGATGGTTCTATCTTTTTATTATGCATTTGGTTCTTGGTGCCGGGGATGGGATGCTCCCAACACACCACCGTCAACACACATCCATCAGCCTCGGGGGCCTGGGTGGGCTGCAGGGGCGCACTCCTGTGCCTGAGAATGGAGTGGGGCTGAGGAGGGGACACGAGGCTGTCTCAGGGAAAGGGTGAAGCTTGAAGACCCCCAGGGCACCGGCAGCTCCTGAAGGAATTCCTACAGCCTGGCAGGGATGGACGCACCGGGGAAGGAGGCCGGTGTCCTGGGGTGCTTCGGCTGAAATTGCAGGGCCAGTGGGTTGGAATGGCCCCCAACTGCGGAGTGGGACCTCGTGGCGCTGCCGAGTGGAGGTGCCCGGGGCAGGGGCCACTCAGCCGCCCCTGGCACTGCCTGAGCAGAAGAGGAGACTCCATCGGTACCAGCACTCAGCAGCATGAGCAGAAGAGGAGACTCCATGGGAAGCAGCAGGCATCGCAGTCCCTGATGTTCTTGAGGTTTCAGGCTGGCAGGAGGAGTCCGGTTAGAGACGGCCCAGAGGTGGAGAGGGGGCCTGCTGGGATCTCTTTTGGGCACCTTGGCTTTCACTTAGTTTCGTGGGCCATTGTGGGGACTCAATGAGCACTTTACGTGCCCCGGATAAAGCTGAATCCCCCAGCGGGCGGAAGCGGGGCTGTTTCCACCTCCACTTTGCAGAGCCCAGAGACACGAAGTCACAAACTCACTGGCTCATGGCGAGCAGGACTTGAACCCAGGGCTGTTTACTGCGGGGCCTGGCCCTCCCTAGGCTCTGAAGCAGAGTCCCCTGTGCATTCCTGATCTCTTCGCCCCCCCGAAAAGCATCCCCAGGTCTATCTGTGCTTGCCCACTGCAGACCAGGCAGGGGCCGTGTGGCCAGGTGTCACCTCTGTAGCAGTCAGCACCCAGGTCTGGCAGCAGGCAGTCTGAGGAACAATGGGGGCAGGGCGCTGTGTCTGGCAGAGTGGCTGCTTGGGAGAGACATTTTCTCCCAGAGTCTCCACTGCCCAGGGTCATGGTTCTGGCATAGATGGCTCTAGGGAAACAATGACAGCCTTTGGCTGGGTCAGGCCTTTGCTTCCTCTGACCACTAATGGCCCTGGGCTGAAGGCCAAGAATGCACCAGGAACCGGGACGGGCAGGGCCAGGTGAGCAGGGAAGAGGGAAGGGTCCCAGTAAGGGAACTGGGTGCAAGGTGCCCAGCTAGGGCTTTGCAAGCAGCCATCAGGCAGAGACCTGGGGCAGAGGAGACTTCTGGAAACACGCCCCCTGCAAGCAGAGGAGGTGGCGTGGGCCTGGCTGCGGCGCTCGCAGGTACCCCCTCAGCGTGTCATTGGCTCAGGGGCCCCACCCCCTTCTGTCAAAGGACTGGGAGGTCACCAGGGTCTGTCCAGCCGCAAGTCCCCGATTCTCTGCAGAGTCTTGTTCTTTGGGGCAGGCTGGGACCCCAGCTGCCTGTCACCCTGCCACGGCTCCACAGCGGCCCATCGATCCCCCCATCCCCTGCCAGCGGCCACGCCAGCGTGGGCCACTCAGACGTTCCCAGCCCCCAGGGCCCGATCAGGGCATCGACAGAACAGCACGCTCGCCATTTAATTAAGCTTAGTTTAATTAAAAACCTGGAGTTCTTTATTAGACTTGGTAATTGATTTAATTTTCTGTGGAATTCAAGTGCCAAACACCTCTTTTGTGTGAGCTTCTGAATTTTGGCAGGTGGAGACGGACAGCTAAAAAGGAAAATCCTTCCTCCACTGGGTGAGGTTTGTCTCACAGCAGCACGGGCAGAATCCTCTGCTGACCCACCCTCCTCTCCCCTCGCTTCCCCTCCTCTCCCCTCCCTCCCCCTCCCTCCCCCTCCCTTCCCCTTCCCTCCTCTCCCCTCCCCAAAACCTCCCTTCCCTAGGCCAAGGGTTTTTCGCCATGGGGAAAGGCCGCCCTTGCTACCGGGTGGGGTTTCTGGAAATCCCACAGTGGCTCGGGTCTCTGCTGGTCCCCGGGCTGGCGGTGGAGAGGGGTTTCCTTAGGTGATCCCAGGGGGCCTCTGGATGGGGAGGAGGATGTGGGGTGCAGGGAATCCATTTTGTGGGTTATTTTTGGAAAGTTTGGTCCTTCCTGGACAGTTTCAGCCCTGCCTCGCTCCTGAGGGAGCTGTAGTCCTGATGGCAGGTGGTCTCACCCAGTGGTGCCTCACATGTCCCCAGCCAGGTCCCTAGAGTACAGAGCACCACGTGGTGGCTGCACTGGAGCTTGATGGCCCCCGGGAAGGAGCGGGACACAAGAAAGGCAGTGGGGTGTTTGCACACAGGAAACCCTTCACTCACCTGTCTCCCAGGAACGCCAGCGCCCTCTGCAGGACATGTGAGCCTCCAAGTCACCTCGAGATTAAAGCCCCCCAAGCATCTGGAACAGCAGCTCCGGCGACAGCCCTTCATTACTGAAAGCCTCAGAAGGACGCAAGCCCTCCTGTCCAGTATGCAGTGGTGACCTTTGACTCTTGGCTGCTCCCAGGGCGGGAGAATACCTTCTGTAGAAGGAAATTTCTCTTTCCTAATTGGGATAGATCATAAAAGCAGGGATTTTTAAAAATTATTTATTATTTATTTATTTTTTTTGAGATGGAGTTTCGCTCTTGTTGCCCAGGCTGGAGTGCAATGGCACGATCTTGGCTCACTGCAACCTTCACCTCCCGGGTCCAAGCAATTGTCCTGCCTCAGCCCCCTGAGTAGCTGGGATTACAGGCACCCGCCATCATGCCTGGCTAATTTTTGCATTTTTGTAGACACGGGGTTTCTCCATGTTGGTCAGGCTGGTCTCGAACTCCTGACCTCAGGTGGTCTGCCCACCTTGGCCTCCCAAAGTGCTGGGATTACAGGCGTGAGCCACTGCACCCAGCCACAAACAGCTTTTAAAAATAGAGGCTGGTGGTGGGGCACAGGGGCTCCTGCTTGTGATCCCAGCACTTTGGGAAGACGAGGGGGGACTGATTGAAGCCTGGAGTTGGAGACCAGCCTGGGCAACATAGCAAGACTCCATCTCTACAAAAAATAATGTAAAAAAAATTAGCCAGTTGTGGTGGTGCGTGCCTGTAGTCCTAGCTTCTCAGGAGGCTGAGGTGGGAGAATCGTTTGAGCCCAGTAGTTCAAGCCTGTGGTGAGCTGTGATCACACCGCTGTACTCTAGCCTGGATGACAGAGTGAGACTCTATCTCTTACCAAAAAAAAATAAAAAATCAATCAATCAATCAATAGAATAGAGGTAAGGGCTGAGTGCGGTGGCTCACGCCTGTAACCCCAGCACTTTGGGAGGCCGAGGCGGGTGGATCACCTGAGGTCAGGAGTTCAAGACCAGCCTGGCCAACATGGTGAAAGCCCGTCTCTACTAAAAATACAAAAATGAGCTGGGCATAGTGGTGCATGCCTCTAGTTCCAGCTACTCAGAAGACTGAGTCAGGAGAATTGCTTGAACCTGGGAGGCGGAGGTTGCAGTGAGCTGAGATCGAGCCACTGCACTCCAGCCTGGGTGACAGAGCAAGAATTGACTAAAAATTAAAATAGAATAGAATAGAATAGAATAATGGTTGAGCTTTGCAAAAACACTCTGGTGGTTCTTCAGACTCTGAAGCACAGTTACCATGTGGCCAAGCAATCCAATTCCTGGGTTCAAACCCAAAAAAATGAAAGCAGGCACCTGCAAGAACTTGTACAGGAATGTCCACAGCAGCATTACTCACAAAAGCCAAAATGTGGAAACAGCCCCAAGGCCCATGGATGGGTGAGTGGATAAACAATAGATCTATTGAGGGAACTGTGATGTGGGCCTAAAAAAAGAAGGAATGAGTGGCGTGATCTCGGCTCACTGCAGCCTCAAACTCCTGGGCTTATGTGTCCCTCCCACCTCAGCCTCAAGTAGCTGAGACTACGGGTGCACACCACCATGCCCAGCTTATGTATGTATGTATGTATTTATTTATTTTTTGAGACAGAGTCTCACTCTGTCACCCAGACGGGAATGCAGTGGCACGAACTCAGCTGACTGTACCCTCCGCCTCCCAGCTTCAAGTGATTCTCGTGCCTCAGCCTCCCGAGTAGCTGGGATTACAGGTGTGCACCACCAGGCCCGGCTAATTTTTGTATTTTTTAGTAGAGGCGGGGTTTAACCATGTTGGCCAGGCTGGTCTCGAACTCCTGGCCTCAAGTCATCCGCCTGCCCCGACCTCCCAAAGTGCTGGAATTACAGGGTGAGCCATTGTGGCCAGCCTAATTTATTTATTTTTGTAGAGACCGGGTCTCACTGTGTTGCCCAGGCTAGTCTCAAACTCCTGGGCTCAAGCGATCCTCTGGCCTCGGCCTCCCAAAGCGTTGGCATTACAGGCATGAGCCACTGCACCCAGCCAAGTGTTCGAACAAATATCTGGGAACCCAGCAGCCAAGTCAAGTTGACACATGAAATTAACCATCACTCCATCCTCACAATTCTGAACCGCACGCCTCGGTGGCATTAAGTGCATTCACGTTGCTGTGCAAACAACATCTTCCTCCATGGACACAGCTTTCCCTCTTTCCAAACTGAAGCTCTGTTCCCACCCCCTCCCCCCGCCCCTGGCGTACACGCCTCTGCTGTCTGTCTCCAGGGCCTCTCAGAGGAGGAATCAGGCAGGCCTTGCCTTTTCATGGCTGGCTCCTTTCCCTGAGCACAACATCCTCCAGGCACGTCCCCATCGTAGCTTGTGCCAGAATTTCCTGGGGTTTCTTTCTGAAGTGAAGAAAATGTTCCAAAATTGACTGTGTTGATAGTTGCACACATCCGTGAGTATACAGAAAGCCGCTGAATCATACGCTCTAACTGAATAAATTGGATGCGATGTGAGTTCTATCTCAATAAAGCTATTATTTAACATATAGAGGTCAGCTGGGTGCAGTGGCTCACACCTGTAATCCCAGCACTTTGGGAGGCCGAGGTGGGCTGATCACCTGAGGTCAGGAGTTTGAGACCAGTCTAGCCAACATGGCAAAACCCTGTCTTTACTAAAAATACAAAAACTAACTGGGCGTGTTGGTGCATGCTTGTAGTCCCAGCTACTCGGGAGGCTGAGGCAGGAGAGTTGATTGAACCTGGGTGGCGGAGGTTGCAGTGAGCCGAGATCGCGCACTCCAGCCTGGGCAACAGAGGGGGACTCCATCTCAAAAAGCAATAAAAATGAATAAAAATTTAAAATAAATAAATAAAATATAGAGGCTAAGTGCAGGCCGCCTGCCCCATCATTCCTTATCCTGTGAGGGGCTGAGCGCTAGAGACCAGAAGCTGTGGATTTTCCAGCCAGGCCCTATTGGCTGAGGCACACGTGTGGCTCCCCCAAGACAAGAAGCTTCTGGAAACTCATGGCGCCCAGCACCGAGCCAGCGAGCCAGCTTCCTTCCCTGCTAAGCCCATCCCACCCCGGCAGAGCTCCCTTGTCTCTGCCCACCCCAACTCGGAGGCTGCTCACCCTCAGCTCCTGCCCAGCTCTGGCCTCCTGGCAGCATAGCGAGCTTTCTAGAGCATTCTGGAGCTTTCCAAGGCAGCAACTGCAGTCCCAGCCATTCTCCAAAGCTTAATTCTGCTCTCACCTAGTCCCAGCTGTGACCAGTGCCCGCCTCAAGAAGCCTACAGCCCAGGGCCCGCCCTCCCTGCAGACCGGACAGCAACGCCACCTCTGGGAGACTCGCGGGGACGGGGCCCAGGGCAGGCTCACAGTGGGAGGCTGGCAGCACCTACCCGGGGCAGGGCCTCCTCCTGCCACTACCACGTCAGGCATCACTGAGAAGGAGGCAAGGCCTAGAGCAGTCGGCACCCTCTGCAGAGCTGGCACATCCAGGGAGCTTAGGGTCCCTGCATGCTTCTGGGGTTCAAAGGGCAGAGGTGCTTCTGGGGTTCAAAGGGCAGAGGGTGTGAGGGGCAGCAGGGAGGCTTGAGACCCTCTGGACTTCGAGATCACCATTTCTGCCCCAAAGCCGATGCCTCCACCAGCACTGGCCCCTGCAGTCCTCGCAGCTCCCCTCGAGCTCAGGAGAAGCCCGCAGGACCCCACTCTCCCTCCCAGGGCTCCCTCTCCACCTCCTGGGGCTCCCTCCCTCCCCAACCTCCCCACACTCCCCAGGCTCCCGCACTTGCCAGGCCCTTCCCCCAGCCTAACCCTGGCTCACCATTTACTCAGCCTATTTAGCATCGTAATGCAGACTGGTTGTGCTGGGTCCTACAGGTATTGATTTTGCTCTATTTTACTGGTTTTAACTTAATGACTAGAAACCACAAACAAATAAAATTTCCTTTAAAAACTCAGAGACATCAATGCTCATGGGCCAGAATCACTATTCTACGAGCCGAAGGGACAGTCCCCTGGGTTCTCCGCATCATCGCTCATGGCCAGAGGCTCCCCGGGGGCTCGGGAAGGATCCCTGGGTGGGGGTGGGGGCAAGCATACCCCACCTGCTCAGGGCGGCCCGCCCTCATAAAGCGAGACCCCCACCCTCTGGCTGGTGAGTCTGTTTAAAAGCCTGTCTCCAGGTTGTAAAACTGGAAAAATTTAAAACTTATTATTCATCTGTTTCCATGTGTCCCAGGTGGCCTCTGAGGTTGGCCGGGCTCTGAGGCAAGGAGGGGTCCTGACCCTGGGCATGGATGCAGATGTGGAGGACCTCTCGGAGCACGCAGGTGCTGAGGCCCCCAGCCCAAGCCAGCCAGGACCGTCCCCATTCCTGGCTGGTGGGCTGGGCCACAGGTCAGTCCGTGCCCCATGGCCTGGGGGACACTCCTCCCGTGCCCTCCTGTGGGCTGCCCAGGGCGGCTGCCTTTGTGATCTCCAAGGTCTCCCAGAGGTCCTGGGGTGGCAGGGGCCCCAGTTTATTCAGTGGAAGGGGAAACTGAGGCAAGGTCCTGGACAGGGAGTCCTGGCTCTGCCTCTTCCCGTGAGACCTGGAACAAGTCTCCCGCCCTCCTAGGGTTCCAGGCTTGTGGTTGTGAAACAAGGGGGCACTCAAGGGACACTCAAGGCTCTCAGTTCTCCCCATCCAAGTCCTCCAAGTCAACAGGACCCCCAGGAGTGGGGGAGAGGAGGAGCAGAGCTGGCTGGGGGCCGGGGTGGGGAGTGGAGGCCTCGCCCTCCCTTGACCTCCCGGATCTGTCCCTGTGCTTCCGGGAGGGTGAGGAACCAGCAAGAACCCCCACCCCCTGCACCGAGGTCCCCAGGCCAGGCCTGCAGCCTCCCTGGAGGGAGCCCTTTATTGCCCCTCCCCAGAGGCCCAACCCAAGCTCCTCACCCTGATGGCATTCATCCAAGCAGCCAGGATGAGGGTTCCCATCCCCACTGCTCACACTTGGGAAGGTTTTAAAACCAGCTGGGACCAGTTACAGGGACAGCAGGACCTCTGTGCCCACTGGGGCCAGCCCAGCTACCTCCAGGGGGTCTGGGTTGGCCTTGGCCTGGGAAGCCTGTGCATGCCGGAGAGGGGGCACTGGGCTTTTCGCCTGCTCCCTCAGCCCAGTCTCTGGATTGCACTGGCCCCCAGCAGCTGGAATCCCTGCTCCCCGGAGGCCCACCCATTTCTGCAGCCCAGCCCCCCACCTCACCCCTCTCCCTGCTAGCATTTAGGCAGCTCCAGGGACACCCTGGTCACCCCATCCTGACTTGGGCAGGATCATAGAGCATATGATTTAATCTTCTTGTGCCTCAGTTTCCCCCTAGGTGCACTGGGTCCATGCCTCTGGCCTGGCAGAATTTGACTGCTGGGACACTTAGGCCCCTGGAGGAGCCAGGAACAGCCCCCTGGCCGGCTCTGCAGTGCACACGTGGTCAGGCCCTGAGGTGGTATCTCCTGCAGGTCTGGAGAGAGGCTGGCAGGTGGGTGGTGAGGCTGTTGAGAAGGGCACTGCCAGGGTCCAGGGCAGAGTCTCCACGTTCTACCCACCCACATGGGCTCCCTGGCTGTGCGCTCTGCAGAGGGTGACACGTCCAAGGAATGGGGAACGCAAGCCTTCCCTCTGCTGGGTCACGGCTCCATCTCCAAGTCTGGGCCAGCAGCTGGAGGGCTAGACGCTATTTGCAAATTAGTGTTTCACCATTAGACTTTTGGCTGTGGGAGGTGGTGACAAAGGTCTTGGCCCCCCACACTTAGCTCTTGGGAACGGCTCTGCCTGGGTTCCCCCGAAGCACAAGCACATGTCACCCGCCACCCACTCCGGGCCCTGTGGGTCCAGCTCTGCAGCCCAGCCCGCCACTTACAAACACAGTAGGTCAGGCAAGAGGCTTCTGCTCCCAGGTCTTGATTTTCTCATCCGCACAACGGGCCTGAGCTCCTGGAGGCCAGGACAATGGCAAGGACTGAAGAAGGTAAAATCCCAGGACCTCCAGTCCACTGCCGCCCCACGTCCTGGGGATGCTGTGTGGATCGAGCATTACAAATGCATTTTGTAAGAAGGTGTTTGGGGGACTCCAGCTCCACTGGACAGATGGGAATACTGAGGCCCCAGAAGGCACCTGTGGGAAAGATACAGGCTCCAGTCCTGGTTGCGACACAGACGCATGCCTCTCGGATCCTCTCTGCCCGCCATTTCCCCAGGGGTCAGCGTTCTCAGGAATGCTCAGGGCCTGGCGGCCCACCTGCTCAGAAGGCCCAGGCAGCTCTGCCAAGGCCAAGGGCAGCAGAGACCCTCCAGCAGGCCAATGTGCCCAAGAGTCCTCGTCCTCCAAAGCCCAGTAGCTTAAGCACGATTGAGGGATTCTGCAGCTGTGTTTCTGTAAGGAGGAAATCATTGACTCTGGTTGGGGGCAGGGCATTTGGGGGGCATACCTGGAAGGGGCACCATCACAGGAGCTGGGAGGCTGGCACCTGGACGGGTCCCATGGGACCCACTGAAGAGTGACCTACATGTGTGAGTGGCCCATGGCTGGGACTTGGAGAGGGGCAAGGAAAGAAGGGTTGCTGTTCCAGGCTCCCAGACAGCGTCTGCTCCAGGCAGAAATTGTTTATTCGTCACCCACCCAAGGCTCCCGGGGCTGGAGGGGCAAACCCACCAACTCCTCTCTCCCCTCCTCCCCTTCCTCGTCCTCCATGCAGTGGGGGCTGCCTGGCTTTGGGATCCTCTTCCATTTCCTCTCTGCAGACATCACTCCTGGACCCAGTCCCCCAATCCCTGGAAGGTTCCGGAGCCTGAGATGCTCTCCCCCCAACTCAGCCCATAGGTGAGACCTTGGCCTCCCTCACCTGCTAGGAAGCCCCTTGCTCGGGCTGCCTGCCCTTGGGGCCTCCAGGCAGAGCTGGACTGAATCTACTTGAGGGAGTAGCACCATCCAGATGGGCCCCCAGTGGGCCGGGGAAGGGCAGGAGACCTGTACCTTGCCAGCTGCCCTGGCTTCCCGGCACCCTGGGGGCTGGTGGAATGCTGTTATCACTATGTCGGGGAGCAGAGCCCTGGGGTCAGGGTGTGGGTGGCAGGAGGGCTTGGGGAACTTGGCTGTGGACATCTGGCCACCTGATTTGGAGCTGGGCAGCACTGGGCAAGTTCTTCCCTACCCCTGGCCTCAGTGTTCTCAGCTGTAAAATGGAATAAGGACAGGTTGTGAGGCTTAAACAGTATAAAGTGAGGGAAAAGGCTTAGCTCATTCAGTCCTGAGAGCAGCCACCCCGAGGAGGCCTGAGGGAGCGCCTCATAGACGATGCCTGTCTCCACACTCAGGTGGTTCTAAGAAAGAAAAGTCATCGGAGGACCCATCCGGCTGCCACTCCAGCCCCAGCAGCCACCCCTGGTCACCAGGCCCGCACCCCCGACCCCCTCCTCACTCAGGCCTTAGAAGGAAAGAGCTGCTGCTTCTACAACGAGGATGCAAGACCTGGGCGGGACCCCCGGCATTCCGGCTTCGCCGTCCTTCTTTCCACCTCCAAGGGCAGAGCCACAAAAGGAACTTTCTGAGCAGAGCCCAAAGAGGTCCCTGAGGTCCCTGGAGCCTCCAATGGGCCCCCAGAGTCAGGGCAGAGGTGGCAGGTAAGGAAGTGTGGACATGTGTGTGGTGTGTGCACAGTGTGAATGTGCTTGTGTGTGTGTATCTGTGCGTGTGCGTGTGTGATGTGCAAACATGCACAAGTGCATGGGCGAGTGGTATGTGCGCGCACGTGCACGTGCACACGCATGTAAGCATGTATATGCACGACCTGCTGTGTGCAAACCCGTGTGTGCTGTGTGGTGTGTGCACGTGCCTGTGCAAGCAAATGTGCACGCATGTGGTACAGTGTTCAAGCATGCACATGTGATATGTGGGTGCACAAATGCATACGTACGTGTGTGATATGTGCAATGTGTGTGTGCATGGCCGTGTGTATGAGTCCACGCACGCCATGGGAGAAAGGAGCCCAGGCTCACAGCAGCGGCTCCAGGACCCGCAAAGCCCCCCTTGCTGATGAAGTTCCCAGGCCCAGGCCACCCCCGTGTGGAGGAGGCACCGGCCACAGAGTCGTGAGTGGGCAGAGCTCCTCTCCCAGAGCCTGGCCAGGGCGGGCCCCACTTCCACCCAGCCGGTGCCCCTGCCTCTCAAAGCCGGTTTAATCTGATTGCTGCTGACCGGGTGAGAAGCTCCCTACCTGCCAGATGTTCTCCAGGATTCAATTGTTAATATCTTTCATCAATTATTGAAGGGGAGGGCTCCCTCTTTTCTTAAAAAAAGCAGCAGCACCGGCGCACAGGAGTGGCTCAGGTTACCTGGTCTGCAGGTGCCAACTTGGCTGCGAGGAGGGCAGGGAGGAGCTGAGCCCCAGGCCTCTCAGTGAGCTGGGTCAGCACCCCTGGAACAGCTGCCCGGGAAGGAGGGTCCCTTAGCTGGAAGCTCCTCCACTGCAGCCCCTCCCTGCCTGGACCTACAGGGGCTCTGATCTCTTGATCCTCACAACAGCCCCCCAGGGTGCCTGGCGGAGGGGATGGCACAGGGGGCTGTGCCTGCTCACGGGCTGCGCTCCCTGGGGCCGCATGTCTTGGGGCAACACAGTTAAGGGCTTGTGGTCTTCCAGGCTGGCTCCTCTGTGCCTGGCATCCAGCCCCTAACTGTCCGCTGGGACTGGCTGGTAGCTGGGCCGTGAGAGCTGACCTCCACCCCATTCCCTCCATGGGGAGCGAGCGTTGAGCTGCCACGCACCCATGGCGGGGCCAGGAGGGAAAGCCCAGGGGCCTTGGGACACAGACACGGCAGCTGCAGCGGTGTGTCCACTCGGAGATGCTGTGTGGCCCATGTGGGTCCCCGGCGGTGCATACCAAGGTCCAAGGTCTCATTTTAGAGTTGAACATGAGGGTGGAATTGCCTCTCTGGCTTCGTAGAGCCGAAGGTGCAGCATGGAGGGGGAAGCAGGATCCTCAGGGCCAGAGCCGGGGCTGGGGTTCGTGCCCAGGGCTCCAAAATGCCAGCCCCGAGCTGCCCCACCCTGCTGGGCCTCCAGGGGCCACTTGACAGTCATCCTCATGCCCCCTCCAACCATGGAGGGCAGGTCCTGCCCCGGGTCCATTTCACAGATGAGGAAACTGAGGCCTGAGGAGGCAGCAACCCGATCAAGGCCACACAGCAGGTGGAGGGATGGAGCTGGGACCAAAGCCCCCATGGCCCAGCCCCGAGCCACGGAGCACGTGGCTGCCTCTGGGGCACCAGCAGCCAACTTGACCCCCATGCCCGAGCACAGAGACCACCCACACTGCTCC
Source organism: Pan troglodytes (assembly GCF_028858775.2). Taxonomy (NCBI): domain Eukaryota; kingdom Metazoa; phylum Chordata; class Mammalia; order Primates; family Hominidae; genus Pan; species Pan troglodytes. Next base: position 2,290,697 of record NC_072409.2, on the reverse strand, counting down.
CTGCCTGGCCTGTCACCGCAACACAGACAGGGCAAAAAGACACGTGTCCTATTCAGCAAGTGTCCGGTGTCGTGACATCCGATCAGGCCATTCAGCCAAAACTCATTCTCTGGGGCCTCTCTTCGGCCCCTGAATTATGCAGGAGGCCAGGCCACACGGTGGCAGATGGCGGCACACACAGTAACTGGAGCCCGGGCAGGCGGGGCACCCTTCCCCTCCCCTGCTGCTCTCCCGGGGGATGAAGACACACACACGGGGTGGGGGGGCCCCCAGTCCCAGGGATTCCACTGCAAGGGACAAAGGGCCCGCATAATACAGGTTCCAGCAACGTCCCCCTTAAATGCGTTTGTTCCTCTTTGAATTTGAATTCCAGACGGAGGGTGCAGCCTCGTTTGTCGTGTTCTGGGCGGGGTCCCTGGGCATGCGGAGCTCAGATGGACGGGAAGGCGGTGCCAAGAGGGCAGGGGCCTGGCCCAGCCAGGGAAGGGGTGGGGGAAAGAGGGCAGGCACCAGGGCCTGTCTACTGGGACAGGAGAGCCAGCACTTGCTGGGCAGCAGGGGCCGGGCTGTAATGAGGGGACCTGGGGCCCAGATGAGCAGAGACCAGGGGCCTGTATGGGCCAAGGGGGCTCCACCCCGGCATTCCGTAGAGTTGGTGCTGTCTGCCCCAGGCTTCCCTGAGCAGCTGGTGAGCTGGCAACATCTACTTTCGCTGGAGCACCAAAGTCATGAAAGCCGCTCTGCTGGGCCCAAAGGTTCAGGCACCCCCCAGGGCAGCTGAGGCCAGGCTGGCGTTGGACGGCGGGGTGGGAAAGGTGGGTGTTCAGGAAGACAACACAGCCTCGCTGCGCCTCCAGAAGGGCAGTGGTGGGCATCCCGGTCTAGGACAGAGCCCACCGTTAGGGTGGGGGGCAGAGATGCGGGGGCACTTCTGGGTCCCTGTCTTTGCTTGAGAGGTGGGCTTTCTGGTCCTCACTCTGTGAAAATGGCAGCCCCGAGGCCTGTGCACTTCCCAGGCTGCAGGACACAACCTCGGGCCTTGAGCCGTCCCCACAGGCAGCCCCAGGCTGAGCTGGTTCCACCCCTCAGCCTCTCCCAGGCCCTTAGCCTCTCCCAGGCCCCCAGCCCCCGGCCCTTCTCCCACATCTGAAGAACTGGATGGAAGAGCTGGTCATTCCGACCCAGAGCCCACCCCTCAGTGCCTTGGGTTCCCTGGGGGAGCAGGCCCAGTGTGCGTCCATCCAAACAATGATTTATTTCAGAATTAAGTGTATTACACCGAGAACTTGCCAGTTCTGTCCTGCCAACGTGCACAGGAGATCTGGCTAATTAAATATATTATTCAGTGTAGCCTTGATTGTTGGAAATGAATCAGTTTAATTACAGTGAGAATCACGCATCATAATTAACGTTACAGCTTTAAATCAAAGATGGAGGAGGGGCCTTCCTGCTGCACACCCTGGTATGGAAGCGGCGGAACCCAGGACGCACTGGGAGAAGCCACCATGTTCGCCCACGAGGCCTGATTCTGCCCTGTGGAGGGGGACCTGGGCACATCACACACTGCCCTGTAGAACATGGACAATGATAGGAACAAGGCTGCAGGCCATCAAGAGATTTGGGGCGACTCGTCAGTAGAATTCCGGGACCCAATCTGGCACCGGACTTGGCTCAGGAAGTGCCAGAGGCTGTTGCTGATGCCAAGCTCTGCTCTTGACAAAGACCACTCGTCCCGTGGGCCAGGCCCGTGACCCTGCTGGCCGTGAGTCCCTGGGGTGGGTCTGGGCCTGACCTGTCCCTCCTCCAGGGTGGCCTGAGTGGAGTGTGGCGCCCAGACAGATCTGGACAGGCCGACCCTGATCTTGGAGGTCCTTGGACTCATCTCCGGCCACCCTCACCCTGGAAGCAAGCCCCTGCTTTCTGGGAGGCCACTGCCACCAGGCTCTCCGGGACAATCAGATGTCTGCCCTCTCTCTGCAGCCCCGGGGCTGGGGCCCTGGGAGGAGGCTCAGGCCACAAGTCCATCTAGCCCCTTGCTCCCAAGCCTGAGGTCCCGCTGTGGCAGAGCCATTCTCTTGGGTCTGGAAGCCCCCTCCCTCTCCCAGGGAAAGCCAGGCTGACTGGCAGGGCTATGAACACCCTGGGAGGAGGCCGAGTCCATCTTACCTGTGTCTTCAGGATCCAGTGCACTGACATCTGTGGAATGAATGAGTGAGTGAATGAGTGAGTGAGTGAGTGAATGAGTAAGTGAATGAATGAGCAAGTGAATGAGTGAGCGAGTGAATGAGTGACTGAGTGAGTGAATGAGTGAGTGAATGAGTGAATGAATGAGTGAGTGAATGAGTGAGTGAGTGAATTGAGTGAGTGACTGAGTGAGTGAGTGAATGAGTGAGCGAGTGAATGAGTGAGCGAGTGAATGAGTGAGCAAGTGAATGAGTGAATGAGTGAGCAAGTGAATGAGTGAATGAGTGAGCGAGTGAGTGAATGAGTGAGCGAGTGAGTGAATGAGTGAATGAGTGAGCGAGTGAGTGAATGAGTGAGTGAATGAGTGAATGAGAGAATGAGTGAGTGAATGAGTGAGTGAGTGAGTGAATGAGTGAGTGAATGAGTGAGCGAGTGAATGAGTGAGCGAGTGAATGAGTGAGTGAATGAATGAGTGAGTGAGTGAATGAGTGAGTGAATGAGTGAATGAGTGAGTGAATGAATGAGTGAGTGAGTGAATGAATGAGTGAATGAACAAATGTGCTAGAAATCTGGGGCTTTCAGGGATTGTGCATCAAATCCCCAGAAAAGGAAGAAGGCAGGTCCCCAGCAGCCCCCATCCTGACTCTGGGGACTGCCAGGGGCTGGGGCCTGAGCTGTGATCACACTCTCCAGCTCAGGTGGGCCACAGGCCACGCTGGGGGATTCAGATCTGGGGAGCCCTGACTTTACTGCTGAAGAAATGACAGCCAAGAGAGGGGACAGGGCAGGAACAAACGGGGTGTGGGGATCACGGGCACAGCTCTGACCCCGCCACTGTGCGCTTATGGGATCAGACCCAAACCCCCTGCCAGCAACAGCCCCTGCCTGTGTCCTCCGGAAGTTCTCAAGGTCAAAGTGGTCCCCTGAGGAGTGGGGTCAGGGCCTGGAGAGCGTCTGTCCAGAGAATACCCAAACAGCCGAAGGGCGCAGGCCCTTGGGGAGCGCTTGGGACAGCCCAGTAACCACCTGATTCCGTTTTAATTTTATTTCCTTGATGAAAACAGCAGGATCAATCCTGCTGACCATTTAGCAAGGTGTCCCATTTGCATATTCAAAAGATGCTGCAGCGGGAGGGCGGTGGGGGATGGGAGGACAGGCTTCAGGCTGATTGAAGTGGAGGCTCATTTCGGCTACAAGGAATTTAATTTCCACTTGCAAACTCAGAATAGATTGCGGTGCGGTGGCCGCCCACAGGACGCCGTGCGGAGGAGCTGCGAGAAAGCAGGGAAAGCGTCTCTGGAAGCGCTGTGCGTTAGCTCCGTGTCACTTCCCTTCAGCGTCTGTCCCGCCGCTCCTTTTAGCTGAAGTTATGATTGAAATTTGAAGGCTGGAGGTCTAGAGAAAGGGGAATTTAGTCCTGTGAAGGTGGCAGCTGGAGAGTCCCATTCCCCGAGAGTCCCAGACACAGCCCCACACAGCCCTGCACAGCGCCTGGGGAGGAACCCTGGTCCCTGGGATATTGGGAAAGGCCCCCACAGCCAGTGGCCACCTGGCCTGCAATCTGCATGGTGAAGCCACAACGGACACTGCGGCCTCACCCTCAGCAGCTTTGGGCGAGGGGGTCTGGTCAGCTGCCCTGTGGCCGAAGCCCCACCTTCATGGGGTGTGCAGTGGTGGCTGAGATGCCTCAGAATATGGTCATCCTTGGTCCCCTGCAGAGAGGCCTGCCATCTCCCAACAGTGAGGGTGATCCTGCCGGCCCTCCGCTGAGGATGGGAGCCTGCACAATGCCTTCCTCCTCCGGGATCGGGCTCTAGCTGGGACTGGAGTGTGGGCTCAGGGCCTGGTCTGTGACGGGGATCGGGGCCTGGTCTGTGACGGGGATCGGGGCCTGGCCTGTGACGGGGATCGGGGCCTGGCCTGTGACGGGGATCGGGGCCTGGTCTGTGACGGGGATCGGGGCCTGGTCTGTGATGGGGATCGGGGTCTGGTCTGGATCAGGGTCTGGCCTGTGACGGGGATCAGGACCTGGTCTGTGACGGGGATCGGGGCCTGGTCTGTGACGGGGATCAGGGTCCGGCCTGTGACGGGGATCAGGACCTGGTCTGTGACGGGGATCGGGGCCTGGTCTGTGACGGGGATCAGGGTCCGGCCTGTGACGGGGATCAGGACCTGGTCTGAGACAGGAATCAGGGCCTGGTCTGTGACGGGGATCGGGGTCTGGTCTGTGACGGGGATCGGGGCCTGGTCTGTGACGGGGATCGGGGTCTGGTCTGTGACGGTGATCGGGGCCTGGTCTGTGACGGGGATCGGGGCCTGGTCTGTGACGGGGATCGGGGCCTGGTCTGTGACGGGGATCGGGGTCTGGTCTGTGACGGGGATCGGGGCCTGGTCTGTGACGGGGATCGGGGTCTGGTCTGTGATGGGGATCGGGGTCTGGTCTGGATCAGGGTCTGGCCTGTGACGGGGATCAGGACCTGGTCTGTGACGGGGATCGGGGCCTGGTCTGTGACGGGGATCAGGGTCCGGCCTGTGACGGGGATCAGGACCTGGTCTGAGACAGGAATCAGGGCCTGGTCTGTGACGGGGATCGGGGTCTGGTCTGTGACGGGGATCGGGGTCTGGTCTGTGACGGGGATCGGGGCCTGGTCTGTGACGGGGATCGGGGTCTGGTCTGTGACGGGGATCGGGGCCTGGTCTGTGACGGGGATCGGGGTCTGGTCTGTGACGGGGATCGGGGCCTGGTCTGTGACGGGGATCGGGGTCTGGTCTGTGATGGGGATCAGGGTCTGGTCTGCATCAGGGTCTGGCCTGTGACGGGGATCAGGACCTGGTCTGTGACGGGGATCGGGGCCTGGTCTGTGACAGGGATCAGGGTCCAGCCTGTGACGGGGATCAGGACCTGGTCTGAGACAGGAATCAGGGCCTGGTCTGTGACGGGGATCGGGGCCTAGTCTGAGGCAGGGATCAAGATCAATGGCCAGGGTCGGGGTCAGAGTTTGAGAGGAACAGGGCTCAATGTGTGGCTGTGGTCAGGAAGGGCTGGCTGAGCAGCAGTGAGCTCAGGGAGGCTGGAGGAGCTAGGAAGGAGAATGAGGCTCCAGAGAGGCCAGAGGAGTGGATTTGTCACTCGACCACAGCAGAACGTGGGCTGAGGAGGGGGAACTGCCAGGCCAGGTCACGGGTGAGCCTCGTCGCTGGGCCTCAGCTTCGTAGATGCTCACCCTGATCATCCAGTGAATTCTCACTGAGGGGAAGAAGAAACCACCTCCTTTGAAGGGCTGGGCACAGCAGAGTGCCCCAGCTCTGCGACCCTCTGGGCCTGGGCACGAGGCCTCCTGACTCCATCCCCCACAGAGCCCTCACTTCAGGACTTAGCAGCTCAGAACCCCAGACCCTTCCCAGAACCAGGGCTCCACTGTCGCTGCCTGGGTGGTGCCCGCCCCTCATGCTGTCACCCACGTCTGAGGCTGGAGGGATCAGGAGAAAAGGGGCACACAGCTCAGAGATCCCCCTGAGCTGACCACAGGCCCAAGACTTCATTTTTCACAAGGGGAAACTGAGGCTCGGGGCCTGCAACCAGTATGTCCCACATCCCAGAGCTGGTGAGTGGCTACCCTGCCCATGGCACATGAGGCTGGGCTGGGGTGTGTGTGTCCACGCCACACCTCCGCCAGGAGCCTGCCCCACCCAGCGGTGAGGCCCCTGGCATGAGAAGAAGTCTGGGCTCCTGGCCCGCCCTCAATGCCAGCGGCTGCCCTGCCTGTCTTGCACACGGCTTTAGGCAAGGGCCGAAGGCTGCCCTGGCCGCCCCCTTCTGGAAGGGCCACCCGGCAGGTGGCAGAGACACTGCCATAAAAGGGGCTGCCAGGGCGGGGCAGGCTCTGCCACCTGCGGGCTTCAGGACCTCACCTCTCCTCCTGCAGTCTGCTCATCGGTGAAATGGACGGAACAGCAGCCCCTGCCCGAGGTGTGGCAGTGAAGCAAGCAGTCCCGTGTCGGAGGCTTAGAGCAGAGCCCGGCACACAGGAAGGGCCTGCACGGGTGGCTAGGTCTGGTGAGGAGTGAGGTCTCCATGCACCACGTGTGTTAGGAGAGGTGCATGTCCTTCTTGGTACAGTCGCATCTGCTCCAGAACCAGTTTCAGACGCTGGATTAGAAGGGAGCCTTGTGGCCAGTCTCTCCCATCCCCCCATTCTCTCCCATCCCCCCAGTCTCTCCCGTCCCTCCAGTCTCTCCCATCCCCTGAGTCTCTCCCGTCCCCCCAGTCTCTCCCATTCCCCCAGTCTCTCCCATTCCCCAGTCTCTCCCATCCCCCCAGTCTCTTCCATCCCCCAGTCTCTCCCCTCCCCCCAGTCTCTTCCATCCCCCAGTCTCTCCCATCCCCCCAGTCTCTCCTGTCCTTCCAGGCTCTCCCATCCCCCCAGTCTCTTCCATCCCCCCAGTCTCTTCCGTCCCCCAGTCTCTCCCATCCCCCCAGTCTCTCCCATCCCCCAGTCTCTCCTGTCCCTCCAGTCTCTCCAGTCTCCCAGTCTCTCCCATCCCCCAGTCTCTCCTGTCCCTCCAGTCTCTCCGGTCTCCCAGTCTCTCCCATCCCCCAGTCTCTCCTGTCCCTCCAGTCTCTCCGGTCTCCCAGTCTCTCCCATCCCCCAGTCTCTCCTGTCCCTCCAGTCTCTCCGGTCTCCCAGTCTCTCCCATCCCCCAGTCTCTCCTCTCCCTCCAGTCTCTCCGGTCTCCCAGTCTCTCCCATCCCCCAGTCTCTCCCCTCCCCTCTCTCCTGTCCTGCCCCTCCCCCGACATATTGGCAGCCGTCCGTGAGGGGGTCTGGAGGCCAGTGGTGTCCTTTGGACCCTTGTGGAAAATCCCCCCAGGGTCAGAAGGGCCCAGAGGGAAGACAGGACTCTGTGGAAGAGGTTGCCTGCCCATGGAGAGAGTCCAGATGCATTGTGGGCCCTGTGGGTCGGCCCTAGTCTCTGCCACTGGGACCTCAAGCTGGCCAAGGCCATGGCCAGGCCCTGGCTCCTAGAAGGGGTGAAGCTGATGGCTGGACATGTACGTGGACGACAGCCTCCAGGGAGGGCTGTTCAACCCCCGGCACTGGTATCATTCTCTGCCCCCCTGGAGCTCCTGGGAAGATCCGTTAAGCAAGTGGTGGGGCTTCCACGGCACGGAATATTACGCAGCTGTCAAAAACGACGTGTAGGAAGAGTTTCCAGTAACGCAGGGAGATCCCGTGGTGAGAAAAGGCTGGTTCAAAAACAGAATCTATAGGATGTCCTTGGTGTGCAAAGAACGAGTGTGGCAGAAAATGTGGGAGAGCAGCTGCCAGGATCCATGGATGGACGGGGAAGGGGTCGCTGTGTTTCTTCAACTTTTCTGTATTTTGCAGATTTGGGATGATGAGCGCGTCTGACTCTGATAACCAGGGAAAAGTGGAAAATGAAATGGAAGTGGCCAGCAGTCAACAATCCATCAGTTTCCTCAACTGCTCTTTTAAACACGGGTGACCCCACAGCCCAGAAACTCCCTTCCAGGGACTACCCGAGAGATTGAAGGCAGGCCCCACAGAGACGCGCCCAGCTCCTGCTCCTCAAACTGCTCCGTTAAACACGGGGTGACCACACAGCCCCGAGAGAATGAAGGCAGGCCCCACAGAGACATGCCCAGCTCACGGTCACAGCAGCATCATTTACAGCAGCCAAAAGGTGGAAACAGCCCAGGTGTCCGCCGGCAGACGGGTGGATTAACACGCGGTCTAACTGCGCCATGGGGTATAATTTAGGCATAAAAAGGACGCAGCACTGACACACGGGAAAACACGGCGAGCCTGGGAGCATCAGGCCGAGGGCAAGAAGCCAGGCACAAAGACCACGTTATGGGATTCCATTCACAGGCACAGCCTAGAACAGAGACACCTGTAGGGACGGATAGCAGATTCGAGGTTGCCAGGGCTGGCGTGGGGGGCTGGGGAGGTGACTGAGGACATAGGCTGTCTTTTTTTTTTTGAGATGGAGTCTTGCTCTGTCACCCAGGCTGGAGTGCAGTGGTGTAATCTGGGCTCACTGCAACCTCTGCTTCCCATGTTCAAGCGATTCTCCTGCCTCAGCCTCCTGAGTAGCCGGGATTACAGGCACCTGCCACCACACCTGACTAATTTTGTATTTTTAGTAGAGACGGGGTTTCTCCATGTTGGTCAGGCTGGTCTCGAACTCCCGACCTCAGGTGATCCGCCCACCTCGGCCTCCCACACTGCTGGGATTACAGGTGTGAGCCGCCACACCTGGCAGCCTTTCTTTTTGAGGTGATGAAAATGTTCTAAGATGGACTGTGCTGACGGCTGCACAGCTCTGCGAATACAAAAAACACCCCACTGTTTTCGCATATTCTGAACGGTACACTACAGGTGAGTGACTTGTACAGTATGTGAATTCCATCTCAATAAAGCTATTGTTCGAAAAAGCAGCAGCCCCAGCAAACAGTGAATCGGGGCAGCAGAGGATGGAGCCCTCTCCTCCTCCTGGGGGGACAGATGGCGCGGCCCCCCGGGGTTCGGCACCCTCGTCTGGTGCCCTGTGCTGTGGGGCTCCAGGAGCCCGCCGGGCGGCCATCGCCGGGGTGACGGCTGAAAGGCGGGATTGAAAGCCTTGGAGGGGCCTCCGTGGGTTGAGGTCAATAAATCTCGCCGGCTGTGCGGCCTCCCGCCCGCTCTGTTCAGCAATCTGTCCGGCTGCCTTTCACCAGCCCAGTGGCTCCCATTACCTCGGGGGAAGAGCCACAAATCACCGTGACAGACCAATCAACAGGCCGGGGAATTTTTACACACGCTGCCTCTTGAAGGATGAGTCCCCCTCAGCAGCGCATCAGAATAAATCTCCTCAAAAACTTTCCCCTGAGCCCACCTCCCCCCGGGGCCCCGAGTGGCTGGTGGCCTCCCCCGAACTCACCAGGGCTAAGCCCACCTGCGTCCCTTCCGGCTGGCGGGGCTGGGACCCTCTGCCGCCGTCCCCACTGGACGCCTCCCTGTGTCCCAGGAGGCCGACTCTGAGCTGGGGCTGGTCTGGGGGCCACCAGGGCTGGCTCTGACCAAGTCCACCCCGAGCTGTCCAGTCACGTCCCCGCCGGGACACTGCTGGCCCCTCAGTCCCCCACTCAATGGTGTTGGGCCCTCCCAGCAGGGCCGGAACACCTCATTTCAGCAGGAAGAAAGAAAGCTTTATAAAATAATTCATAGGAAACTTAAAACACTCAGACACCAAGAAATTGCAAATGGGGAAATATGATAGATTATGGGCTGGAGGAAAGCGACTTCCGCAGGCAAAATTGATCCCTTGGAAAATGGTTTTGTCTGCTATGAAAAATGGGTAATATCTCGCTGGGGCTCAAGAGCTATAATCCCGAAAATAATTTGCTTTTGATTTCCTCTTAGCCCCTGTTCTCCCCCTACCCGTCCCCATTTAGGAGCCCTGGGCCTGCTCGTGGTGGGGGCCCCCTCTTTGTCAGGGCACCTGCTGGGGGCTCCAGCACTTGGTATTGGCTGGTCTACTTAGAGAGGGTCTTTTCTCAACTGATGGCTGACGGGGGTCGGCTCCCAGCGTGGCCGCCTCCCATGCCCCCAGCCCTCCTGTCTTCAAGAATTCCCAATTAGCTTGTCCCTTATCAGGGACTTTTTAAAAACCAAGCATCCAAGAAAAACATCGCATCATCTCTCAGCTGGGCTTGCAGGAAACCGTATCATTTCCTCTCCACCAGATATGCCGAGCAATGTTTCAATCAGAGATTGATGTCAGTACAACAGAACCAGAGAGGGGCATCCCAACCCCTCACCCTACAGAGGGGGAAGCTGGGGCCAGAGGGGAGGGTCTCTCCAAACAGTCAGAAGTGGAGCTGAACCCAGGGTGGGCTTGGCTTTGGTGGAAGGTGTGGACACAAGCCCAGGACTCCAGCCACTGTGGAGAGGGTGGGGACAGAGCTATGAGCCCCGAGGGCCGAGGCCAGGTCAGAGCTCCTTCCTCTGAGGCCAGCCCTGCCGGGGGCTTTCACGACACCCAGACGCTCTGCTCCTCCCCAGGCCTACTAAGTTGGGGTTTCCAGGGCAAGGGCAGGAGGCAGCCGTCCCACGTGTGAGAGGTCGTGCCTCCCAGTGCCTGGAGCTTTCTGTAGGTACAATGCTGCCCCTTCAACCCGCGAGCCACCAAAGGTCTCCCTGGGAGCAGCGTCCCCAGCGGCTCCAGGTGGCTCCACCGGGTCCCACCTGCCGGGAGTCTCTGCAGTTCCCCTGTGGGCTGCAGCCTTCAGGGCCCTGTGGCAGCCCCAGGGACACTGGCAGAGCCACAGGGCCACTCGTGGACAAAAGACCTTGGGAGCAAGGGTCCAGAGTGCTGTCCCCTGAGGTTGCTTTGTTCCTGTGGCAGCTGCCAGGTTTTCCAGGGATGTGGCTGCCTGTAGCAGGAGCCCCAGCTGAGGGGTGCTGGGCCCAGGCTTCCAGGAAGAGGGGCCTGGAGGTGGCTGCTCAGCATCTCCTCGTGGCCCAGGGGCCTTTCCCTCCCGGGTCTGTTTCTTGAGGGTCACTGCGTGTCTCCAGCAGCATTGTCCTGTGGCCCTAGGGAGGAAAGCATGGGTGACCTGCCATGGGGAAGGCGTTTCCTGGAGGAAGAAAGGGCCAGAGATGGTGGGTGGCCACCCTGTGATGGGTGAGGGCCAGGCCTCATGCCTCACTGCTGGCTGCTCCGCTGCTGTGTCCCTGCAGGGTGACACAGGCACACCTTGCTCTGGGCCAGATATCTCCAGGAAAAGCCTCCATCTGTCAGAGCAGGTGCATGCAGCCCTGTGGGAGAAGCACAGCCAGGGACTCAACCCATTTCTTTTGGCTTGTGCAGCCGGGAAGTAGGGCTGTCCCGTCCCTTACCTGTGGGGCCGTTGAACACTGGCCTCCTTGGGCGTTTGTGCGTTCACTCCCTAACCAAGTACCCTGACAAAGCTGAACGCATACATTTGTCTTGGAGCCTTCTGGAAAGAGATGATAAACCTCCCAAAGTTCACCCATCAAGGTCAGCACAAGTGATGTCCTGATCCTTAAGCTCCAGTCAAGCTTGGCAATGCATTTGTTAATTGATTGATTGATTGGTTGGTTGACATAAACTTCCTGATCCCTTTCCCAGAGCTGCCTGTTGCGTAGCACCGGTGATCCCCCACCCTCACCCCATGCACCGCAGCAGCCGGTCCTAATCCAGCCATCGCCAAAACGTGTGCATGAGAGAAGGTATGAGGGAATGGCTTCCCTCCCATTTACCTAGGAGGGATTAGACACCCACTGGCCTCTCCCGGAAGACCATCAATGGCCGAGGGCTCTGTGATTCAAGGCCGATCAGCTCTGTAATGAAATGTACATCCCTTGGTGTATTTCAGGGACATTTGCACACCTGGGCTGGCAGGGACATGGCCACCGTGAGGAGATCTATTTCCCTTGCCTTGCAGACGATGGACCGGGCCCGTCTGCAGAGCCGTGGCGGAGCTGGCCGCACGCACACGCAGGCCTATATTTCAAACAATTGATGAATTCCGCAGCGATGTTTGCTGCCGTACATCACCTATGGCCTCACTGTGGGGTTTCCGGTTCTCCTCCCACCTGTAATATTCCACAGCTGATGGCTGGAAATGGGGAAAGCTTTCTCGAAAACACTCATTCGGGGCTTACTGAGGTCATCAATCAGCTATTTTCAAATGTCAACTTTGAAGGCGAAAGGGGGATGCTCAGAAAACAGGACCCTCATTGGGAAAGTGGGGGGCAGGCTGGGGCAGCGGGGGTCTGTCACCCCAGGAAGCTGGAGCCTAGGTGACCTCAAGTCTTCGAACCTGGTCTGAGGGGCGACTGAACCCTGAAAGCTTGCTGTTGGCTCTCCAGATCCGCAGAGACGGGTTCAGGGTTGCCAGGGTCCCTCAGCGGAACCTGCTGCAGGTGTCAGAGGCCTGGATATGACCAGGTGGTCAGGGCCTGGTGCACCCGAGAATGTCAAATCCACTTCACAGAGACGTGGGCACCTGCCGGGGGGGGCTGTTTGCCCCATTCCTGCTGCCCCTCTCCGCAAAACAGGAGCCTGAACTGGCTGCCCCGAGGCCTTCGCCAGTGTGGGGCCACGGCCTGGAAACAGCGGGGTCAGAATGTGCACGAGGCCTGGGCTGCGTGAAGCCTGTGTCGGTGATTCCACCGCAGGCAGCCGATGGAGAGCCCAGCCCTGGAAGACCCCATCAGCCTCTGGTTACCTAATTAAAATGAAAACCCCTTCCAAGAACTCAGCACCGAGTTGGCCGTCCTGCCCCCAAGAGCTCATGTGTCGGGGAGGGGGCCACTCAGCCCAGGCCCCAGTCTGGGACTCACAGTTACCCAGGAAGAGGAGTGGCCAGTTATTCCCGGGACCGGACTGGAGGCAGGTGGGCGGGATGACTCAGGAAAAGCCACTGCTTGAGGGCCCCCAGCACAGCAAGGTGCCAGGCCTTGGTCCGAGGAGGCAGGGCCCAGGAAGCTGGAGTGTGTGGGGCATGTTGGGAGGGTGGCGTGGTGGCTGCACTGGGGCTGCCTGGTCACTGCAGGGGTGAGGCTTGGAGACTGCAGGAGTTGGAGGGCCTGGGTGGGGCCCTGCTCTCCATGAGCTGGCCCTTATGGCTCTCCCTAGGGAGCAGACACCTGCAGGGAAGGCCGGGCCAGCTGAGGGGCAGCCTTGGAGAAGCAGCTGCAGGAACATGATGTGGGCTGTGTCTGCAGGTGAACGGCTTCTACAGGGCAGTGTGGGAGGGGAGGTTCCCAGGAGCGGGGAGGCCTGGGTTGCACTCCTCAGGCCCCTCGCCTCTGGTGTTCCCTGGAAGGAGGGGCGGGAAGCTGGCGGCCCCGGCTGATTGTATTAGACAGGCCTTTATTGATCCAGCTCTTGCTTATCCCTGGTGTCTCATTTCAATAAACAGCAGTTTGGAGAAATTAGCGAGGGACCCTGGCTCCTTCCCCTCCCCCTGCCCCTCTCCCCCATCTTCCTTTGGATTTGTCAGGAATGGAAGATTTATGAGGATTCGAGTGAGATTCTAATTTGTTCCCGAGACAGCGGGCTCAGCGCATTGAGGGCACGGGCCAAGCCCTTGCTGTTTACATGCCCTGACATGGGGACACAGTCTGGGCCAGGCCAGGGTCCTGGGCAGGGGCCTCACTGCTCAGCCACAGCTGCAGTCATCCGAGGAACTCAGCATGGTGAGAGGGAGATGTCACCAGACCTCTGGGGCCGAGTCAACCATGGGAGAAACCATCAGGAGGCAGCCTGGTGGGAGGGGACTGCCCCAGAGGGCACCACAGAGTTCTACCAGTCCTGGGCAAGTGGTCGTCACATTGCCCGGGCCTCAACCCCTCATCTGCAGGGGAGATGACAGATGTATGTGTGTGTGTGCATATGTGTGTGTGCATGTGTGTGTGTGCCTGTGTGTGCGCATATGTGTGTGGGTGTGTGCATATGTGTGTGGTGTGCATGGTATGTGTGTCTGTACATGAGTGTATGTGATGTTATGTGCACCTGTGTGTGTGTATATGGCATGTGTGCATATGTGGTGTGTGCGTGCATGATGTGCTTTGGCACACATTGACACTGGCAGTGTAAAAAAACTCCCATTTTTTTACCCAAATGCAACAGACATTTTCCCAAGTTATTCAATACTCCTTCTCTTTTTCAAAAATATATTTGTCACAGCTACAGAAACTCAGGGGATGGGCTGTAGCATAAAACCCTGAGTGGTTTCACTTTTCTCCAGACCTTTTGGGGATGCTGTCCCTTCCCTCCCCTCCCTGCCCCTTCCCTCCCTTTCCCTTCCCTTTCTTTGGAAACAGGGTCTGGCTCTGTCGCTCAGGCTAGAGGGCAGAGGTGTGATCACAGCTCACTGCAACCTCCACCTCCTGGGCTCAAGCGATCCTCCCACCTCAGCCTCCTGATGAGCTGGGACTACAGGCAGGAGCCACCACACCGGCTATTTCTGTATTTTTCGTAGACTCGAGGTATTGCCATGTGGTCCAGGCTAGTCCTGAAATCCTGGGCTCAAGCGACTGACCCACCTCAGCCTCTCAAAGTGCCAGGATTACCAGCGTGAGCCACCATGCCAGGCTGGGATGCTATTTCTTTATAAATGACATGTCCATGCAGGTGCCAGCCCAGCAGCCTCTGCCTGGAGGCCCCCTTGGCTGCCCTGTCTCTCCCTGGTGCCCATGGGGTCCCTCCTAGTCATAGGGTCCCATTTAGTGAGGCCCACCCAGCCCCCCAGGGAGCCACCTCCCTCCCTCCCTTCCATTCCCTGCTTATTGCCTGTCCCACCTCCAGCAGGTGGGCTCTAGAAGGGCCAAGCTGGCTTTTGTTCCCTGCTCAATCTTCAGTGTCTAGAACAGTGCCTGGTACACAGTGCCTACTGGATGATTTTTAAAATAGATTCTGGCCAGGTCCAGTGGCTCACGCCTGTAATCCCAGCACTTTGGGAGGCTGAGGTCAGGAGTTTGAGAACAGCCTGGCCAATATGGTGAAACCCCATCTCTACTAAAAAAACAAAAATTGGCTGGGCGCGGTGGCTCACCGCCTGTAATCCCAGCACTTTGGGAGGCCGAGATGGGCGTATCACGAGGTCAGGAGATCGAGACCATCCTGGCAAACATGGTGAAACCCTGTCTCTGCTAAAAATACAAAAAATTAGCCGGGCGTGGTGGTGGGTGCCTGTAGTCCCAGCTACTCGGGAGGCTGAGGCAGGAGAATGGCGTGAACCCGGGAGGTGGAGCTTGCAGTGAGCCGAGATCGGGCCACCGCACTCCAGCCTGGGCGACAGAGTGAGACTCCATCTCAAAAAAAAAAAATTAGCCGGGTGTGGTGGCTCGCACCTGTAGTCCCAGCTACTCAGGAGGCTGAGGCAGGAGAATCACTTGAACCTGGGAGACAGAAGTTGCAGTGAGCCAAGATCACACCACTGCACTCCGGCCTGGGTGACAGAGTGAGACTCCATCTCAAAAAAAAAAAAAGATTCTAACAATCATTGACTTTAAAAAACAGCTTGATTGAGTTATAATTCTCATACCGTATAATTCACCCATTTAAATTGTGTAATTCAGTGGGTTTTGATATATTACATTAATTTTTAAAAATTGAGGCAAAACATATATAACATAACATTTGCCATTTTAACCTTTTTAAGTGTGTAATTCAGTGGCATTTAATACCTTCACATTTTTGTGCAACTACTACCACTATTTTCAACACTTTTTATCCCCCAAACTAAACCCTGTGATCATCACACGAAAGCCCCATTCTCTCGTTTCCCAGTTCCTAATAACCACTGTTCTACTTTCTGTCTCTATGATTTTGATTCCTCTAGATACCTCATGTATGTGAATCACACAGTATTTGTCTTTTTGTGACAGGTTTATTTCACTCAACAAATGTCCTCAAGGTTTATTCATGTTGTAGTATGTGTCAAAATTCCATTTTTTTTTATGACTGAATAGCAATCACTGCCTTTTAATTGGGTGTTTAGATCATTTACGCTTAATGTGATTATTGATATCACCTGCTATTTGTTTTGATTCCTCCCATTTGTTCTCTGTTCCCTTTTCCCTCTTTTTTTCTGGCTTCCTTTGATTTAGTCCAGTGGTTTTATTTTATTTTATTTTTTTATTTTTTGGTTTTCTTTTTGAGACAGGGTCTTGCTCTGTTGCCCAGGCTGGAGTGCAGGGACACAATCATCATTCACTACAGCCTCAACTTCCTGAGCTCAAGTGATCCTCCCACCTCAGCCCAGCCAAGTAGGTAGGGCTACAGGTGTATACCATCACACCCAGCTGATCTTTATTTTTTTTGTAGAGACAGGGTTTCATCTTGTTGCCCTGGCTTCATTAAGTATTTTTATGATTTCACTTTATCTTGTGTCTTTTTTTTCATTTGTTTGTTTGTTTGTTTGTTTGTTTGAGATGGAGTCTTGCTCTGTCCCCAGGCTGGAGTGCAATGGTGCAATCTTGGCTCACTGCAACCTCCACCTCCCAGGTTCAAGCGATTCTCTGGCCTCAGCCTCCAGAGTAGCTGAGATTACAGGTGCCCACCACCACGCCCAGCTAATTTTTGTATTTTTAGTAGAGACAGGGTTTCACCATGTTGGCCAGGCTGGTCTTGAATTCCTGACCTCAGGAGATCCACCTGCCTCAGCCTCCCAAAGTACTGGGATTACAGGCATAAGCCACCATACCCAGCCTCATTTTATCTTGTTCCTTGGCTTTAGTTATAACCCTTTGTTGTGTGTTTTTAGTGGGTGCTTTCGGGTTTACACATCTTAAATTTATCACAATCTATCTTCAAGTGATATTGTAGCACTTCACATACAGTATAAGAAACTCCAGCCGGGTGCAGTGGCTCGTGCCTGTAATCCCAGCACTTTGGGAGGCCGAGGAGGGTGGATCATCTGAGGTCAGGAGTTTGAGACCAGCCTGGCTAACATGGTGAAACCCTGTCTCTACTAAAAATACAAAAATTAGCCAGGCATAGTGGCATGTGCCTGTAATTCCAGCTACTCTGGAGGCTGAGGCGGGAGAATCACTGGAACCCGGGAGGCAGAGGTTGCAGTGAGCTGAGATGATGCCATTGCACTCCAGCCTGGGCGACAGAGCGAGACTCTGTCAAAAAAAAAAAAAAAAAGGGGCTGGGCGCGGTGGCTCAGGCCTGTAATCCCAGCACTTTGGGAGGCTGAGGTGGGTGGATCAGCAGGTCAGGAGATCGAGACCATCCTGGCTAACACGGTGAAACCCCGTCTCTACTAAAAATACAAAAAATTAGCCGGGCGTGGTGGCGGGTGCCTGTAGTCCCAGCTACTTGGGAGGCTGAGGCGGGAGAATGCTGTGAACCTGGGAGGTGGAGATGCAGTGAGCTGAGATCGCGCCACTGCACTCCAGCCTGGGCGACAGAGCAAGACTCCATCTCAAAAAAAAAAAAAAAAGGAACTCCTCGAAGTGCTTCCGTGCCTCCCTTCTTGGTCTTTGTGCTACTATGGTCGTACTACATGTGTTATGAACCCACAGCACATCACCATTACTCCCCCCGTAACAATTATTTACATTTACTCACGTAGTTACCATTTCCAGTGTCCTTTGTTGCTTCATAGACAGGGTCTCGCTCTGATGCTCGAGCTGGAGTACAGTGGTGCGATCATGGATCACTGCAGCCTTGACCTCCTAGGCTCAAGCAATCCTCCCCCCTCAGCCTCCTGAGTAGCTAGGACCACAGGTGTGTGCACCACATCGGGCTAGTTTTTTAAAAAATTTTGTGAGACAAGTTTTCACTATATTGCCCAGGCTAGTCTCAAATTCCTGGGCTCAAGCAGTCCTCATACCTTGGCCTCCCGAAGTGCTGAGATGATAGGCATGAGCCACTGTGCCCGGCCAAGATTTTTTTTTTTTTTTTTTAACATTTTTTGCAGTTTGGGATTGCTGGTAATGAATTCTTTCAGGTTACATATGTTTGAAAAGTCTTTATTTCACCTTGATGACTCAAGATTAATACTGATGAGAGAATTAATAGTCAAGAACATTCAGTAGTTCTTACAACCATATTCTATATGACACGGAAGACAGAAAAAGGGCTGAACTGCTTTTGGGAGGCTGAGGCGGGTGGATCACTTGAGGCCAGGAGTTCAAGACCAGCCTGGCCAACATGGTGAAACCCCAGCTCTACTAAAATTACAAAAATTAGCCGGGCATGGTGGCTCATGCCTGTAATCCCAGCTACTTAGGAGGCTGAGGCACAAGAATCGTTTGAACCTGGGAGGTGGAGGTTGCAGTGGGCAGAGATTACGCCACTGCACTCCAGCCTGGGTGACAGAGTGAGACTCTGTCTGACAATGGAAGACAGGTGGCACAGCACAGTGATCCCTGAGAGATGGGAAGCGAGTGAGACTCTGTCTGACAAAACAAAACAAAAATACCTGAATAAGACCTGGAAGATATTTTGCCTGTTGTAGAATTCTGTGTTGACAGTTATTTTTCTTCAGTGCTTGAAAGATGTTGCCCAACCATCACTGAGCTTGCATTGTTTTTGACGTGAAGTCAGCTGTCCTTTGTTTCTCTGTGGATAATGAGTCTTTTTCTTCTGGCTGCCTTTATTTAGTTGTTTGTTTGTTTGTTTGTTTGTTTTGAGATGGAGTCTCACTCTGTCACCAGGCTGGAGTGCAGTGGCACGATCTTGGCTCACTGCAACCTCTGTCTCCTGGGTTCAAGTGATTCTCCTGCCTCAGCCTCCCGAGTAGCTGGGACTACAGGCATGTACCACCAGGCCCAGCTAATTTTTGTATTTTTAATAGAGATGGGGTTTCACCATGTTGACCAGGATGGTCTTGATCTCTTGACCTTGTGATCTGCCCGCCTCAATCTCCCAAAGTGCTGGGATTACAGCACTGAGCCTGAGCCGTCGCACCCGGCCCTTTATTTAGTTTTTTAAAAATATAATGTTTGTTTGTTTATTTTTAGAGACAAGGTCTTGCTCTGTCACCCAGATGGGAGTGCAGTGATGCAATCATAGCTTACTGCAGCCTCAAACTCCTGAGTTCAAGCAATCCTCCTGCCTCAGCATTCCAAGTAGCTAGGACTATAGGCATGTGCCACCATGCCTGGCCAATTTTTTAAACATTTTTTTGTAGAGACAGGGTCTTGCCCAGGATGGTCTTGAACTCCTGGCCCCAGCGATCCTCCTGACAAGGCCTCCCAAAGTGCCGGAATTACAGGCATGAGCCACTGCACCTGGCCGCATTGGAGAAGTTTTTGGCCACTATTTCTTCATATTTTTGGGCTCCTCCTTCTCTCTTCTCTCCTTCAAGGACTCCAACTACAAGTTTATTTGGCCACTTGAGGCTGTGCTGCATTTTTATGGTCTTTTTCTCTCTTGCTATGCCCTCAAAGTCACTCACCTTTTCTTCCTTCATGTCTACTCTGTTGTTAATTGTACCCAGTGTATGTTTAAGAATTTGACTGAAGTCAGGGCCAGGCACGGTGGCTCAAGCCTGTAATCCCAGCCATTTGGGAGGCCGAGACAGGCGGATCACGAGGTCAAGAGATCAAGACCATCCTGGCCAACATGGTGAAACCCTGTCTCTACCAAAAATACAAAAATTAGCTGGGTGTGGTGGCAGGCGCCTGTAGTCCCAGCTACTCGGGAGGCCAAGACAGGAGAATCGCTTGAACCCAGGAGGCAGAGGTTGCAGTGAGCCAAGATTGTACCCTTGCACTTCAGCCTGGGCGACAGAGCAAGACTCTGTCTCAAAAAACAAACAAACAAACAAAAAAACAAAAAAAGAATTTGATTGAAGTCTTCCATGTCTGTCTTTAACATGCTCCATCTTCCCTCTACCTTCTTGAACCTATGGAACGTGGCTATATGAACAGCTTAATGTCCTTGATGAACCCGCTCATCTGTGCCATTCTGAGTAATTGTATTGATTGATCTCAGGATGGATTCTTTTTCTCCTGCTGCTTTCCAGGCCTGATCATTTTTGTTTGGATGCCAGACATTGCGAATTGTATCTTTTTTTTTTCTTTTTTTTGACACTGAGTCTCGCTCTGTTGCCCAGGCTGGAGTGCAGTGGCACAGTTTCGGCTCACTGCAACCTCCGCCTCCCGGGTTTGAGCCATTCTCCTGCCTCAGCCTCCCGAGTAGCTGGGATTACAGGTGCCCACAACCACGCCCAGCTAATTTTTTGTATTTTTAGTAGAGACGGGGTTTCACCGTGTTAGCCAGGATGGTCTCGATCTTCTGACCTTGTGATCCGCCCACCTTGGCCTCCCAAAGTGCTGGGATTACAGATGTGAGCCACCACGCCCGGCAGTGAATTGTATCTTGTTGTGTGCTGGATACTTTTGTATTCCTATAAATATATATATATTTTTTGAGTTAGAGTCTCACTCTGTCACCCAGGCTGGAATGCAGTGGTGCGATCTCGGCTCACTGCAAGCTCCGCCTCCCGGGTTCATGCCATTCTCCTGCCTCAGCCTCCTGAATAGTTGGGATTACAGGCGCCCACCACCACGCCCGGCTAATTTTTTGTATTTTTAGTAGAGATGGGGTTTCACCGTGTTAGCCAGGATGGTCTCGATCTCCTGACCTCGTGATCCACCCGCCTCGGCCTCCCAAAGTGCCGGGATTACAGGCGTGAGCCACTGCGCCCGGCCGTATTCCTGTAAATATTCTTGAGCTTTGTTTCACCCATTGTTAAATTACTGGAAAGGGTTTGATCCTTCGGAGGCTCGACCTTGAGTGTTGTTATCATGTTAGACTAGAGCACCTTCTGTTCAGGGCTAATTTTGCCCCCGCCCTAAAACAATACCCTGAGGGGTACTCCACCCGATACCCCACGTGTTATGGGGTCTTTTCACTGTGGCTGATGGCAGCATGAACTACTCTCAGCCCCATATAGTTACAAGGACTGCTCCCTCTGCGACTCCCCTGTGGTCCTTTCCCAGCCTTGGGTGGTGTCCTCACATGCATGGGCTGGTCAGTCCTCAGCTGCTGAGTGGAGGGGACCCTGCTGCCGGTCTCTGGAGCTCTCCCTCTCTCTGTACAACTCTCTCCTTTCACCTAGCTCTCTCCCCTCCAGCTCTTTGTCCTGGTCTCCCCAACTTTTCAACTTTGTTTTGTCAACTTGCAGGAATGGGGACTCTCTTTGGGTTTCCCCTTCCTACCTTGAGGCCTGGCAGTGAGCTGGAGCCACTGTAGGGCTGCCTCCCTCGCTTCCCATCTCTCAGGGATCACTGTACTATGCCGCCTGGCTTTCAGTGTCAGAAAACCGTGTATTCTGTACATCTTAGCATGAGAGCAAATGCAGCCCCTGTTATTTCATCATGATTGGAAGCAACAGTCCCTTAATGGTTTAATAACTATTTCTTGATGAATGAATGAATGATGCTCCCAGGATGCCTTCACACAAAAGGCTTTTCTCGCCCTCAGACTGATGACAATTGCCTTAGCACCATGAGGGTCGGGCAGCTTGTCCTCTCTGCCTCCTTCTGCAGTGTCTGAGCCACGTAGGCCAGATGGCTGGCATGAATTGACCCCAGAAGTGCAACTGGAAGGTCGGCAGGTCTCAACGCTTTTAAGGCCCTTGTCCCATGTGACCCCGCTGCTTTCTGGCTCTCGTGGAACAGCCCTCATGTCCAGCTGGACTCCTGTGGCCGAGAAGGGGGCGAGGAGAGGAGGGGACGCTGGCAGTGACCAGCCCTTGCTGGTCTCCACCTCAATGAAGCCCAGGAAGAGGGGCTGGAAGCTCTCCCCTCCACGTCCTCTTCTGTCCAACAAGGACACCCAGGTGGCCAGTCAGCCCTAGACCTGGTGCTCAGAAGGGGCCCTTCTCCCCGAGGCTCCATCAGCCTACTGGGGTACAGCCCACACGGGACTGATGGCACGTCCCAGCCCTATGTTCAGCCCCTGAAAGCCTGCGGGGAGGGTCCAGAAGTCTGAGCTGGTGGAGCCCCTGCATGAGGGGCCTGGGGGGCTGTCTGCAGGAGGGCATCAAAGTGACAAGCTGCAGGCTCCACCGCAAAGAAATTCTGGAAATCTTGGCGTTTCTGGGCCGTTTTCCCCGCATGTGCAGGGGCTCTTGCGGAAGTTATGGAGGAGTGCTCTGTCCTCGGAGGAGCATCCCAGCCCTGCTGTCTGGGCACTGACACCCTAGATGGGGCCTCACCGGACTTTGACCTCACAGAGGGGGAGGCCCTGAAGCTCGGCCCAGTGCATTTAAGGTGCCTTGCAGGCTCACAGCCTTGTGCCAGGTTGGGAGAGGAGGGGACAAACAATAGTGAAAGAGAAGAGAGGTCAGGGTGCCCAGTGTGCACAGCCAGGCAGAGGGGGCTCTCCCGAAAGGTCAAACAGAGAGGGGAGGCTGAGGACGGGGAGAGGGCCAGATTCCTCCACCTTGCTTCCCTCAGCCCCTGCCACGGCGTCAGAGCAATGGCCCTTCATAGAGAGACCTCAGAGTGCCCCCACCCCCATCACTGGGAGAAGGGCTGGGTGAGAGGGGGAGGACAGGGCCATGGGGCCTGATGGAGAGGGAAGGGGCTTTCAGGGATCCAGCACTGTGGCCAGAGCATTGAAAGGTTCCAAGGGCGCTGTGCCCCTTCCACCCGCCCTCCCTCCTGGGCAAGCCCGGGCCCCCGGGTGGGCGCCTCGGCTGTTTGGGATGATGGATCGTGGCGTCTGCCCTGATGCAGCAGATGTGGGCTGCACTTGGCCTCAATCGCTCCCCAGAGGCCCCGATCGATGGCGGCCTGTGCGTGGCCCCAGCAGCCTGTGATGAATGGCTGGAGATTGATTTTCACTTAATTGACAATTTGGTGAACCTGTTTGCAAAATCCCAGGTTGGGCCCAGACAGTCTCGAGGTTATAGTTGGTCGAGTTGATGCTGCTCGGGCCAGAGTGGCAGCCAGGGGGCAGTAGAGGCCGCCCAGCGATGGGGGACCCGGCTGTGCCCGGGCTGAGCTCCCCTCTGTAGACCCAGCAGGGGCAGGGGTGCCAACCCAGATCGGGAACCCCCAGAGGGGTGGGCCCCGGCACTGGTGGTCACTAGGGCAGGTTGGCATCCCGCGCAGGGGTTTGATCCTGGCTGGGCCCCCCTGCTGTGTCACCAGGGCACTGCCTCTGACCCTCCCTGACCCTCCGTTTCCTCTTCTGTGAAGTGGAGCCCACCTGGCGCAGCCCGGTCCCCCCATCGCTGGGGGCCTGTGCTGCCCCCTGGCTGGCACCTGGGCTCAGGCATACCCTACAGCCCCATCTCATTGCAGAGGCTGCCCGCCCACCCTCTGGTCAGCCACAGAGGACCCCACACTGGCCCCAGGGCAGCTCCCCTCCCACCTGGTGGCCCCATGCTGACATGGCCCTGGGACCCCTGCAGATCCTGTGGATGCCCCTTTCTGCCCCATCCATCTTCCCCACGGGCCTGGATGACACAGCCAATCAGATGAGGTCACTCCCTGCCTAGACCCTTCTACTTAGGTCCCCACCGAGCCTCAGACCCTGTCCTCTCCCGCCAGCTCCCACCCATCCCCCTGTGTTCTGGGCGCCTCTGTCTCCTCCATGTGGCAGCCTCCTTTCCACTCCTGGGCACGACGGCTCCTGCCAGCCTCAGGGCCTTAGCACTTGCTGTGTTCTGTGGCTGCGAGGCCTCTTCAGTGACCCACACAAGGGTGGCTCCAGTGCGGCATCAAAGCTTCCGTTTAAATGTCCCCCACCCAGGGGAGGCCCTCCCTGGCCCACGTCTCTGCCCCAGACAGGCCCTCTCTCGTCTCTTCCCACCTCCTTTTCTTTAGAGCCCTCATAACCAGGTCAAAGTGTCTTCCTGGCATGTGGCTTGTTTGCCCGCCTGTCTGCGGGTCTGTCAGCCCTGTAACCCAGGGGCACTGCCTGTGTGGTCACCTGGCTCTCCTGGCCACGGCCAACCCAGCCCTGTGTCTGCTCAGCTGGCACCCAGGAAGCGCTCTCAGCACCTGGGCCAAGCCCTGCAGATGCTGTTCCCAGGGTGACATGGAAACACCCTGGAGCTCACCTTGCCACCTGCCCCTGAACTCATTAGCAGGGCCAGACTTGGGAACTGTAATAGGACCCTCGGGTAATCCCCTCCGGGGGCCGCCCCAGACAAAAGCCCAAATTAAGTCAGCAGAATCGCAGGGGAGAGGCCAAGGGGCTGGAATTTACCCACTAGGAGCAAACAAAGAATCTCCCGTCTCAGAGGCAGTGGCTGCCTGAGGTCTAATTTCCATTCCATGCAATTTGACACCACCCAGGAGCCCCTTGGAATGGCCTGCCTCCTGGTCAACGAGAAAGCTCCCAGCCCATGGATTGGCACCCAAGGTTCTTGGCAGAGCCTCACCATGGCCGCAACAGGGCCCATGGGCCCCACCCCTGCCCTGGGACAGAGCCACAGCTGGGCAGAGGGTGGGTCCCTTCCCGTTGTGAGGGGTGCTCAGGGGACCTCTGGAATCTGCCTCTCAGTCTGAGCTTCAGAGGCTGTTCTGAGGAGGCTGGCAGTGGTCTCGGAGATGTTGGACACCCCAGGGGCTCCCACTGTGCTGGGTGTGAGAGACGGGGTGAAAGGGGGAAGCACAGCCTTTGATATCAAGGCCCTTGGCGTGGCCTTGGTCCTGACTCCCCTGCTGCTGTGTGAGCAGTTCTAGCAAGTGGCATCACCCCAAGAGGCTCAGTTTACTCATCTGTAAATGGGGCTGGTGTCCCAGGGAACAGATTGTTATAAGAATCCGCTAAGATGTCTGGGGTCCCTGCTTCTCTTGGGGCTCTGTGGTCATTGGTAACAGTGTCTGATGAGGGAGCCCCATGTATAAGCCTGAGGGTGTGCGAGTGGGGGATGGGACCCTCGCATATACGCTGGCACTGTGGGGAGGGAGGCCATTGAGGGCCGGCACTGTGGGGAGGGAGGCCATTGAGGTGTCGGCCTGGCCTTGCTCCATAGTGACCAGGTAGCCTCTGAACTTGCAAAGAGTGTGTGGGTCAGGGCAGGGGTGGAAGTCCTTCTTTCTGGTGTGCCGCAGCCCTGGTGAGGTAGACGTGCTGTGGCTGAGCAGGTTTTTCACTCCTCTGCTCACACCCAGCGCCTGACGCACCCCAGGAGGTGCAGGTGAGCGGCCAGTGTGGCCTGTCAGGCCATGGGCTGGGGCAGACACAGGCACTGCCTCCAGCCCCCTCGGATAACAGGAGAGGCGGCCGCGAACCCTGCTGGGTTCATTACTGAAGACCGAGATCATCCATTCCTCCCATCTGTGGTTTCCTGAGGCCTGGACAGCTCAAAGAGCCCGAAACTCACCTGGAGCAGGTGCTACTCTGCAGCCGGGCACGGGTGCACCTGGTGGACACTTAGAGACATCCCTCTGAGGACAAAATGCTTCCCTTTGGAGAGCAGGAAATGCAGCTGTCAGTTCGCCCCTGGAGTCCTCCAGGTTCTTGGCCCACCTGGCTGTCAGGAGGAATTGCTCTGAATTCCAGAGTTTTACAGGCTTCCTTGGAGACAGCAATTGCTCTGAATTCCACAATCTTAGAGCCTTCCCTGGAGGCCCACGCAGGAGGCCCATAGAGTAGAGCTGAGGCCCATGTGACAGTGGCAACAGTGCTGCGGCCCACTTTCCACCGAGGGAGGACACGTGAGACCCTGGAGGCTCTGGGGAGTGGGCTTCACCCCAGCTCACTGTCAGCCCAGGAGCAGCAGACCCAGGATGCAGTGGGCTGGATGTGCCCCCAGAAAAGGTGTGTTCAAGTCCTAGCCCCTCTGCATCCTGGGAGTTGACCACATCTGGGAAAGGTCTTTGAAGAGGTGATTGAGGTAAACATTTTGAGATGAGATCCTCCTGAATTAGAGTAAAACCTACATCTAACGGCAGGTGCCCTTGAAAGGCAGAGGGACACAGAAGGGAGGGGCCATGTGAAGACAGAGGCACAGACGGAGCAATGCGGCCACAAGCCAAGGAATGCCGGGGGCATCAGAAGCTGGAAGAGGCAGGAAGGATCCCCCCTGGAGCCTCGGAGGGAGCCTCGAAGGGGGCCCTGTGACACCTGGTTTCTGACTATGGCCTCCGGAACGGGGAGAGGATCCATGTCCTGTCTGGCCTCCGGAACTGGGAGAGGATCCATGTCCCTCTGTTTTAAGCCCCTAGTTTGTAGACCTCTGTTACAGCAGCCCCAGGAGACCCTGATACAGACCCGGGTGTGTGGCCGAGGCCGCGCATCCCTGCTCCTTGTCGCCCCCGAGCCAGCGCTGCCTTCCCATCTGCAGCAGCTCTGCTCTGCTCCTCAGCTCTTTCCCTGCCACAGCATCTTCCACTGTGACCCCATGGGACCCGGCCCCACAGCCCAGGCCCGGCACACTCGAGTGACTCCACCCAAGGCGGGCCACACAGAAGGAGTCCAGGCAGGTCACAGGCACTGACCCCACATCAGGGAGGCCTGGGGCAGGGTCTCAGGGAGCAGGAGGAGAAGAGGGTTCAGCTGGGAGACAGCAGGTGCAAAGGCCCTGAGGCTGCAGACTCAGAAAGGAGCGAGTGTCTGGGGTGTCTAGAGTATCTGGAGTCTCTGGGGTGTCTGGAGTATCTAGGGTGTCTGGGGTGTCTGGGGTGTCTGGAGTGTCTGGAGTATCTGGGGTGTCTGGAGTATCTGGGGTGTCTGGGGTGTCTGGAGTATCTGGGGTGTCTGGAGTATCTGGAGTCTCTGGGGTGTCTGGAGTGTCTGGAGTATCTGGGGTGTCTGGAGTATCTGGGGTGTCTGGGGTGTCTGGAGTATCTGGGGTGTCTGGGGTGTCTGGAGTATCTGGGGTGTCTGGAGTATCTGGGGTGTCTGGGGTGTCTGGAGTATCTGGGGTGTCTGGGGTGTCTGGAGTATCTGGGGTGTCTGGGGTGTCTGGAGTATCTGGGGTGTATGGAGTATCTAGGGTGTCTGGGGTGTCTGGAGTGTCTGGAGTATCTGGGGTGTCTGTAGTATCTGGAGTGTCTGGAGTATCTGGGGTGTCTGGGGTGTCTGGAGTATCTGGGGTGTCTGGAGTATCTAGGGTGTCTGGGGTGTCTGGAGTATCTGGAGTGTCTGGAGTATCTGGGGTGTCTGGGGTGTCTGGAGTATCTGGGGTGTCTGGAGTATCTGGGGTGTCTGGGGTGTCTGGAGTCTCTGGGGTGTCTGGAGTCTCTGGGGTGTCTGGGATTTCTGGGCTGGGCTAGAGGGGCTGGGGCAGGAGGGGTGGAGAACTGGGAGGAGAGCCTCTGCCCTAGGGGAGAGTTTTGTGCACAGCAGGGACATTGGCTGTCCCCAGCTGCTAACCTGCTGCCAACCTGGAGCCCCCGTGGGCTGGGCAGGCCTGGCTGACGCTACCCAGGATGAGCAAGGTAACAGCTGTGAACAGGGGCCAGGGGCCAGGGTGGAGCCTGCTGGGTCCTCTCTCTGCACCTGCTCCCCAGGTTCTCCGTGGCTCCTCTCACTCAGGCCTATCCCTATGGCTCAGAACAGCTCAGAAAGCCCTGGCCAGGGTGCCCCCCAGCTGGCCTGGGCGGTGCTGCAGTCCAGCCTTCCTGACCACCTCGAGGCAGCCATGCAGGGGCCTGGACTCCAGGGACCTGGACAGACCCTCCCTCAGCTGGGGCAGCTCTCTGGGGGTGAACTCAGGAGTTGGAACCCAACGCATTCCTGATCCTCTCCGGGACCACTTCCACTTTCTGACTCCTTTTCCTCCCTGAGCTCAACATGACAGAGGAGGGCTAAGGCCTTTGTTCTGAGCGAGTGAGAACTGATGCTAAACTCTCGGGCTCACACCAGACAGCAATTAAACGTCCATCAGCCTTCCCGTTCCCAGGCTGGTCCTCCTTAGCCTGGGGTGACCTGGAGGTGGCTCCTCACCCCTCCCAACCAAAACTTAAATTGAATAAATAGATGGGACTTCCGAGGGGCCTTCGAGGAGGGGCTCTCCCGAATGCAATCAGCCAAAAAGGGCTGAGAGCTTTGGAAACGATTTCATTCATCAGCCTAATGGCTTTGCAACCCTGTCTGAGGAAGCTCAGGGTTAGGGCTTTTGTCTCTGATGCCAGCGCCTAAGCCCCTTCCCTGGGCAGGAATGTGGGCTCCCTGGACCCCAGCCCAACCCCACCGCCCTGAAACCAGAGCCACAGGCTCAGCCGGGTTGACTTTGGCTACAGGGCCAAGGCCCCCGCTTTTCCCAGGCTCTGCAATATTTTGTTCCGAGCAGAGCAATTTCTTGGGCACTTTCCCTGGGATCAAGTGTTAGCCAGGGCTGTAAATCTTTTGTTCCAAAATGCAGACCTCATTCTTCTTGGTTTCTGACACAGATTTGCAGTAAATTAAATGAGAGGGGCCTGGAGGTGGGACTTAACGTCCTGAGTGATTCTGTGGGGTGCCAGCCATGGAGAGTGCCGTCTGTGGAAAGGCCACAACCTTGGACCTGGGATGTGGGTTTCTCTCACTCCTCTTGGTCTGAGAGGGCACCAGGAGACCTTCTGCCCAGGGCCAGGCTGTCCTGGTCACCAACCTCCAACTTTTTTTTTTTTTTTTTGAGCCATCTCGGCTCACTGCAACCTCTGCCTCCCAGGTTCAAACGATTCTCCCGCCTCAGCCTCCCAAGTAGCTGGGATTACAGGTGCCCGCCACCACGCCCGGCTAATTTTTGTGTTTTTAGTAGAGATGGGGTTTCACCATGTTGGCCAGGCTGGTCTTGAACTCCTGACCTCAAGTGATTCATCTGCCTCAGCCTCCCAAAGTGCTGGGATTACAGGTATGAGCCACTGTGCCCAGCCAGTGACCTCCAACTTTAACCAGGAGTGGGGCTGGCAGGGGGCTGCGGCTTTGCTGGCTCTGTTCCGTCCGCACAGGGTGCAGGACCCCCAGCCCTGCTGCTTCTGTTCTGAGTCCTAGCTTTGGAGCACATGGGCCGCAGGCGCCCTCCCCCGTACTCCAGGCCCCAGGCCAGCTCTCTCAGGTGGTCTTGTCTTCCTTTCACTGATTAGGAACTGGGGCTCTGAGAGTGGTCAGGGGAGGTCTTAGCGGGTGGAACCAGCCTCAGCCCAGTGCTCCGAACCGGTACCTCTGCCCACACCCCCAGACAGCCTCACGTGGGGCAAATGTCACCCAGAAGTTCACGTCCAGCACAGTCCTCAGGCAGCCCCACAGGCGGGGCCTGGATAGTGCTGCCAGGGGCCTTGCCAGCCCAGGTCCTGAGTGTCCCCATCTCTGCCATCTGAGGAGGGCAAGGATGGCTTCGTTCCTTATTGCTACAGAGATTTCTGGGACTGTTCAACCAAGAGCTGCCATGCCCTTGGTGGTGGAGGGTCCGGGAGCGGGTCACTGTGGAGGGCCCAGTTCTGCCGAGGAAGCTGCGTGTTCTCCCTGTGCTCCAGGGAGGGCGGCCGGTGGGGCGGGCAGCGGTGCTTGGCTGGGCGACTCCTGCTCAGCTTACTTTGAACAAACACAGTGACCTAAAGCAGAGCCGGGCACTCCAACCTTTTCATCAGGAAAGATTTAATTTATTGGGAGCGCAGAGCCACAAATCACAGGCCTGGAGATTTATCGTCTCCAGGGGCAGAATTGACCACAGAGGGAAGGCGGCCTTCCCAGGCCCGCCTGGCTCCTTTAATAAAGTTGAAAATGTAAAATATGCCCCGTCCCGCACCAGGCGCCTTGGGTCCCGCGGCTGAGTTTATGGAGGAGGCAGCATGACCGTCATCTCCTTACGGAGAACTCGGCAGGGGCCTCCTGCGCCAGGGCTCGCGTGCTTAGGGTTGCAGTGCTGGTTGGGGTGGCGCTGGGGAGAGTGGTACTCCGCGGGTGCCAAGGAGGTGCTGGGGCCCAGGAGGCGCCCCGAAGATCAGCCTTTGGAAGACCTGGAAGACGGGGAGGAAGAGCGCCAGCACTGTAGGCAGGGGAGCACTGGGGGAGCTGGGATCAGCGAGGCCGTGGAGAGCGGGGGGAGCACTGGGGGAACTGGGATCAGCGAGGCCGTGGAGAGCGGGGGGAGCCCTGGGGGAACTGGGATCAGCGAGGCCGTGGAGAGCGGGGGGAGCACTGGGGGAACTGGGATCAGCGAGGCCGTGGAGAGCGGGGGGAGCACTGGGGGAACTGGGATCAGCGAGGCCGTGGAGAGCGGGGGGAGCCCTGGGGGAACTGGGATCAGCGAGGCCGTGGAGAGCGGGGGGAGCACTGGGGGAACTGGGATCAGCGAGGCCGTGGAGAGCGGGGGGAGCACTGGGGGAACTGGGATCAGCGAGGCCGTGGAGAGCGGGGGGAGCCCTGGGGGAACTGGGATCAGCGAGGCCGTGGAGAGCGGGGGGAGCACTGGGGGAACTGGGATCAGCGAGGCCGTGGAGAGTGGGGGGAGCACTGGGGGAGCTGGGATCAGCGAGGCCGTGGAGAGCGGGGGGAGCACTGGGGGAGCTGGGATCAGCGTGGCCGTGGAGAGCGGGGGGAGCACTGGGGGAACTGGGATCAGCGTGGCCGTGGAGAGTGGGGGGAGCACTGGGGGAGCTGGGATCAGCGTGGCCGTGGAGAGCGGGGGGAGCACTGGGGGAACTGGGATCAGCGAGGCCGTGGAGAGTGGGGGGAGCACTGGGGGAACTGGGATCAGCGAGGCCGTGGAGAGCGGGGGGAGCACTGGGGGAACTGGGATCAGCGTGGCCGTGGAGAGCGGGGGGAGCACTGGGGGAGCTGGGATCAGCGTGGCCGTGGAGAGCGGGGGGAGCACTGGGGGAACTGGGATCAGCGTGGCCGTGGAGAGTGGGGGGAGCACTGGGGGAGCTGGGATCAGCGTGGCCGTGGAGAGCGGGGGGAGCACTGGGGGAACTGGGATCAGCGAGGCCGTGGAGAGTGGGGGGAGCACTGGGGGAACTGGGATCAGCGAGGCCGTGGAGAGCGGGGGGAGCACTGGGGGAACTGGGATCAGCGTGGCCGTGGAGAGCGGGGGGAGCACTGGGGGAACTGGGATCAGCGTGGCCGTGGAGAGCGGGGGGAGCACTGGGGGAACTGGGATCAGCGTGGCCGTCGCGGGCTGGGGCAGCCCTGGGGGAGCTGGGATCAGCGTGGCCGTGGAGAGCGGGGGGAGCACTGGGGGAACTGGGATCAGCGTGGCCGTCGCGGGCTGGGGCAGCCCTGGGGGAGCTGGGATCAGCGTGGCCGTGGAGAGCGGGGGGAGCACTGAGGGAACTGGGATCAGCGTGGCCGTGGAGAGCGGGGGGAGCACTGAGGGAACTGGGATCAGCGAGGCCGTGGAGAGTGGGGGGAGCACTGGGGGAACTGGGATCAGCGTGGCCGTGGAGAGCGGGGGGAGCACTGGGGGAACTGGGATCAGCGTGGCCTTCGTGGGCTTCACAATCAACAGAGCCCGCCCCTGCGCTCATGGAGCCTCCAGGCCCCGAGCTGGGCTCTTCACGATGTCTCGTCCCCGAAATCCTGGTGACCAGGCGTCAGAGGCTCTTCCTACTCCTGGCTCACGGGCAAGGATGCCAAGTCTCAGACTGGCAGAGGCCCCTTGTGCTGAGTCCCCAGAGCCTACACACCCCCGCCCCCGGCTCCTCACTCTACCTCCTCAGGTCCCCAGCTGGTAACACTACCACTCATACACAAACCCCAACCCACCGGGGCGCAGTCACACATTGAAAGTCAGCCCCGACCCTGTGGGCAGAGCTGGGGGCAAGGAAGCCCCAGATGCCCCTCAAGTCCGCAGGAGCCCCCCATGCTGCCTGGGGCATTGAGATCTTTGTGGGGGGTAAGGGATCCCCTTTCCCAGCATTGCAGAGAGCATGGGCAGGCCTGTGATCAAAAGCGGCCCCTGCTGGACCTGGCACCAAGGCCAGGAGGAGACAGAGCTGAGCTGGCCAAAGGGGCAGGGCTGCTCACCCCCATCCCAGGCTTGTCCCCCTCTGTAGCTGCCACAGCTCCATCCCTGAAAAAATGCCCCCAGTCCTCAGTGAAGAGCCCCAGAGCTGGAGGGACCCTCCTGGGGCCCCCTCCCCGTTCCTGGCTCTCCTGTCTGGGAC
This sequence comes from Pan troglodytes, assembly GCF_028858775.2. NCBI lineage: Eukaryota > Metazoa > Chordata > Mammalia > Primates > Hominidae > Pan > Pan troglodytes. Next base: position 2,258,959 of record NC_072409.2, on the reverse strand, counting down.
AATGACATCCTTAGAAGATAAGCTAAGCCTGTGCCATTCAACCTCAATCCACCCCTCAGGCAGTGTCAGCTCCCGAGCCTCAGGGCTTCCCTCAAACTGCCACTTCCAGGGAGGACTGAGCAGGAGCAGGGGTGTTTTCCAGCAGGGACTGCAAGGGCTCAGGGCTGGGCCACAGGCCCCCCTGGGAGGTTCCAGAGTCCGAAACTGGGGCCTGGAATCTTGGGACCTCGGACAGTCTGGCAAGGAAAGACAGACTCCCGAACCTCTTCAGCTGCAGCTGGGGAAACAGGCCGGGAGGGAAGGGATTCACTCAAAGCCACAGGGGAGGTAGTGAGCCCACAGAGGGCCCAGCCAGCCTCCAACAGACCACAGACCCAAGGGTCACCCTTGCCGGCTGGGATGGGTCCAGTGTACCCCAGACACCCCCCGGGGCCCCGTACATGGCTCCTTGTTCTTCCACCCACCCTGCAGTAGTCCGCTGAAAGTCAGGCTGCCTCAGGAGGGGCCGCCTGCCCTTTGTCCTGCTTTCCAGGTGGGATGTTTGCTCCTTGCCGGAATCAGACAAAACGGTGAAGCCCTTTCTTTGGCCTGAGCTAAATTCTACAAAACAGCACCCCCTTGCAATGTGTATTTTTGCATGTAAAATAAATAAATAAATTTTAAAAATAAGGCAGTGTCCCCCTAACCTCCATACCCCAATGGTGCTTTCTTGCAAGTTTATCCAGCAACGCTGAGGGCAAACCTTTCCAACCCGGGACACATGTGACTCTGGGTCTCTCCAGGAGCGGGAAGTTCAGGCTCAGAACTTTCTTCAGCAGGGAAATCGGAGAAGTGGCCTCGGAGGAGAGAGGAGGTCAAGCAAGGTCTGGCAAGGAGCAGATGTGTGTGTGCACAGACGTGTGTGAGCGTGCACACCTGTGTGCAGTGTTCATGTATGTGTGCACGCGTGTAACTGAGCACAACGTGGCCGTGTGCGTGTGTCCCCGCACTGGGTGGGCAGCCCCCTGTGTGAGCGCGTGTGTGCACACACAGCGTACTTGCCTGGTGTGTTCATGGATACCTTTGGGCAGCCTCGCCTTCTTGGGGCCCTCCCGCATCAGGCCTGGTGCTCCGGGGTTCCAGAGCCCTGAGACCCCAGGGTTGGGATAACCCGGCAGCCCCTGCTCTGAGTCACCCGTGGGCCCCTGGGCAGACCAGGCCTCCCCATGCCCGGGGCCTCCCCAGTGCCCAGCTGCCCAGGCCCTGGCAGAACCTGCAGCCCAGCCCCTGCCCGCAGCCCGCTCTCTCCCCTCACCAGAGGTTGCAGCTCTGGGACCACCCACTTGTCCAGCCCCTGCCCCCCCGTCCCCCAAGCACTCTACTTAATGTCTTTCTCATCAGGAGTTTTAAATTATAAGCCTAAATGAGGTCTATAAATTTGACTTCATAAAATCCCGTGCACATCATTTTCCAGCAGAAAAGACTCTGTAAGAAATATTTGCCATGCGACCCTCTGCACCCCCTCCCTGGGCAATAGAACATTTATTCTAATATTAAAATGGCAGGCGTTCTATAAATCGTGAGTCACCAACACTCTTCATTGATTTTCCTGTGGTCTCCAGCCCGGGGTAGGAGCCGTGTGAATATCTTGTCTATTCGATTGAGATTCATACCCTATTTGGGGGTCAAAGAGCGAGACCTTGTGAGCTTGAACTTCTATCAGCCCAAAGCTGATCAATACTTGGAGATATATTGGGGCCCGGCTGCTCACACAGATTAAGTGGCCATAAATACGAGGTGAGGGGGTACCTGGGCCCTCCAGAGGGAGGCAGGAGGCCTGGAGGGTCTGATCAGAGTTGGAGGCTTCCCTGGGGGCCCCAAGGGGAGGGGTCACCTGAGGGGCTGGATCTGGCGTGGGGGAGCCAGGGCTGCAGAGCCGAGTGGTAGGGCAGGTTGAGGCGCTGCCTCCAGCCCTATGCAGGCCCTCCTGGCCCACCTCGACGGGCTCAGAGGTACGGGAGCCCAGAGGGATAGCCGCCAAGGCCTGTGGAGGCTGGAAACAGCCGAGAGACCCTGGTCCTGGGTGGAGAGGGGCCTGGGAGGCAGGAGCTGCTGCATCAGAGGGATCTTCTCACCTCCATTCGCCAGAACGTTCTGCAGGCTGGAAGGGCATACCAGGAGGGGTTTTAATCCTTCAGTGAGATGATTTTCATCACTAAATCACTTGTTTTAATCATTAAAAATGATTTAAATTTTACCCACATTCTTTGCTTGGTTTCCGGGGCCTCGGAGGCCTGTCCTGTCCTCTCATAGACAATGAGATCTTGATACTCTGTACAAGTTGATGCGATATCCTGATGCATTTCGGGGAACTCGGCATAAAACGGAAGAAATTTGTGCAAAGGGGGCCGGGGGATGAGAGTAGAGACTGTCTGTGCTGGAGCCTGAACTGCTCTGGAAGCAGCATCTTCAAGGTTCACATGTCCAGCGACAAGTTCATATGAGTAACAGACCAGGTAAATATTTGAGGTCAAAACCCTACCATGTTTTTGGCCGGGCGCGGTGGCTCACGCCTGTATTCCCGGCGCTGTGGGAGGCCAAGGAGGGCGGATCACGAGGTCAGGAGATCAAGACCATCCCAGCTAACACGGTGAAACCCCATCTCTACTAAAAATACAAAAAATTAGCTGGGCGTGGTGACGGGCACCTGTAGTCCCAGCTATTCGGGAGGCTGAGGCAGGAGAATGGTGTGAACCTGGGAGGCGGAGCTTGCAGTGAGCCAAGATTGCGCCACCGCACTCCAGCCTGGGCAACAGAGCGAGACTCCATCTCAGAAAAAACGAAAACAAAAACAAAAACAAAAAAAAAACTTTACCATGTTAACAAAAGTATTTATTTGCTTGGGGAGGAAGGAAAGGAAGGAAGGAAGGAAGGAGGGAGGGAGGGGAGGAGGGATGGAGGGAGGAAGGAAGGAAGGAAGAAAGGAAGGAGGGAGAGAAGGAAGGAAGGAGGGAGGGAGGGAGGAAGGGGAGGGAGGGGAGGAGGGAGGGGAGGAGGGAGAGAAGGAAGGAAAGAGGGAGGGAGGAAGGGGAGGGAGTGGAGGAGGGAGGGGAGGAGGGAAGGAAGGAAAGGAGCAAAGGAGGGAAGGAAGGAAGGGAAGGAGGGAAGAAAGGAAGGAAGGGAAGGAGGGAAGGAAGGGAGAGAAGGAAGGAGGGAGGGAGGGAAGTAAGAAAGGAAGGAAGGAATGAAGGAAGGAAGGAAAGAAGGAAGGCAGGCAGGCTTGCTCCTCTCCGGGCCTTGGCCTCCCGGCTTGTCCTCCTTCCTGGGGCTACTCCCCTGCAGAGGCCACCTCCTTCCTCTCCTGCACTAGACCCACCCTCACCCTCGGGGCCTCTCCTGATTCTGCCTTGGACTCCAGCTCATTCTGTTGGACCTCAGGACCCTTGAGGCAGGCCCAGGGGCTCCCTTCTCCCTGCACCCTGCACAGCCCTGGGCTGGTGACATGGTTCGTCCTACATTTTCTGAGCACCTATTGGATCCCGGTCCCAGGAAAGCATTAGGAAGTCTGCAGAAGCCGGCCCTGCCTCATCTGGGGCAGGAGGAGCCACGACCCCCAGGATGCGGGGTTTTATGAAGGACACTGTAGGGGCACAGCTCACAGGGCCCACCTCTCCTGGACGTGTACATAGGGGTCCCCAGCTCTGCAGGCACGCCCTAGCTGTACCCTTGGGGTGGGGTCCCTCTTCCCGCCTCCTCATAGATCACCCACCCCGACTGGCTGGAGGCCTGCCTGCCTGCCAGCCTCTGACATCATGCATGCAATCTATTAAGTTATTAGGGAGATAAATAATTTGAACTCTGGCCTTTTACCTTTTCCCCTGTGGGCGGCCACCCTGCACGGCACCTCGGGCCGCCCCGCCCAGAGGAGCAATTTCATTAGGAGTATCCGCGGCAGCTGGCAGAGGCCAACCGGTGAGGCCCGCGAGTGGAATTTCTTTATGGAGATGAGAAATAGGAATATGAAATTTTAAGCCTCAGCGGATGTAATTTAACTTTGCATTATTTATCGGGGACACAAATCCTTTCTAATATTGGCGGATTTGGGAGGCCAGGGCAGGGTCTTGGGGGCCCTTAGGGAGCGGCCAAGGCACTGGCCGGGCACCCCTGCCTGCCCCCTCCAACCACCCGCAGCCAATAAAAAGCTGCTGGGAGAGTCAGGGCACCGAGGCGTGGTGGGCGGGGGCTGCAGATGCCTGCCCGGGCTGAAGGGTGAGAAGGAAGGGCCCCAGCTGGTGGCAGGACAGGGGTCATTGCTGCCAAGGCTGGTCATTGCTGCCAAGGCTGGACAGAGCTGCCAAGGCTGGTCATTGCTGCCAAGGCTGGACAGCAGCCCCAGGAGAGGTGAGGCCCCAGCAGGTGCCCTGGGCTGGAGCCTGCACCCAGGCTGACTTGCTTAGGGCCACACAGGGCCCTGCTGTCCTGTGTGCCCAGCCCCAAGTAGGGACCCTAGTGCACCACGTCCACGGGCCTGGCCAGACCTCAAGGCACAAGTCAGCACTGGCCAGGGACCGGCCCGGGCAGGGGGAGCCAAAAGTAAACCCCTTGGAGACGCATTAGTGTCCTGGGGCTGCTATCATAAAGTGCCGCCAGCTTGGCAGTTTACACAACGGAAAGCCATCCTGCCGGTGTCGGGGGGCCACAGTCTGAAATCAAGGTGGCCTGCTGGGGTGGCTGCCTCCAAGGGCTGGGGGAGAATCATCGTCCCGTCCCACGCCTCTCTCCCTGCTCCTGGTGGCTGCTGGCGTTTGCCCGTTGGCTTCCGCCACACCTGCCTCTGCCATCACTTGGCCTTCTGGTAACGCCTCCCATGTGCCTTTGGTCCAAATCCCCCTCTAAGAAGAGGAAATGCCTGGATCCGGGGCAAGGACAGTCTGAGAAGGATCCGCCTTGGATCAGGGCCCCCTACTCCAGCGTGGCCTCATCTCAACTTGCTCTCATCAACAAAGACCATGTTTCCAGATAAGGCCATATTCACTGGGACGGGGGTTAGGACGTGGGCATATTTTTTTGAGGGACACAGTTCAACCCCTAACAGGAAGTGGGGGGCAGGAATGGGGGGCCTGTCATCTCACACCCACAGAATGCTCAGAGCACCCAATAGCCCAAGTGTGAAGTTGCGTAAGAAAAATTTAATTTGTTGGCTGGGCGCGGGGTGGGTCACGTCTGTAATCCCAGCACTTTGGGAGGCTAAGGCAGGTGGATCACCTGAGGTCAGGAGTTCGAGACCAGCCTGGCCAACATGATGAAACGTCTCTACTAAAAATACAAAAATTAGCTGGGCTTGGTGGTGTGCATCTGTAGTCCCATTTACTCTGGAGGCTGAGGCAGGAGAATCGCTTGAACCCGGGAGGTGGAGGTTGCAGTGAGCCGAGATCACACCACTGCACTCCAGCCTGGGCGATAAGAGCTCTGATATTTAACAAATCTCAAAAATAAAAAAAAAAAGAAAGAAAAATTTCTTTCAAATTAAATAAAAATTTAATTTGTTAAATATCAGTATTCCGTGCTCTTGAATGTTTTTGTTTTTGTTTTTGCATAGAAAAGATTATTCAGCATAGTTATTTTGGTTTTTGAAATATTCAACTAATTTAAAACTGTAGTTGTTCGTTAAGCTTTTATGTTCAGTTTACAAATATGATTCCATTAGGAATCTCAGTAAATTTTAGGAACAATGTGAAGGAACTTTCACTACTCAATTAAATTTCCTTCAACATTTAAACTTAAAATTTGGTTTCCTGGCTGGGCGCGGTGGCTCACGCCTGTCATCCCCGCACTTTGGGAGGCCGAAGTGGGCGGATCACAAGTTCAGGAGATCGAGACCATCCTGGCCAACATGGTGAAACCCCGTCTCTACCAACAATACAAAAATTAGCCGGGCATGGTGGCAGGTACCTGTAGTCCCAGCTACTTGGGAGGCTGAGGCAGGGGAATTGCTCGAACCCGGGAGGCGGAGGTTGCAGTGAGCCGAGATTGCACCATTGCACTCCAGCCTGGTGACAGAGCAAGACTCCGTCTCAAAAAAAAAAAAAAAAAAAAAATTGGCTTCCCTTTTAATTGCTTCAGTTGTTGGACATAAAGCAAACGTCTCATGAACATGGACCATTCTTTCATATCTTAAAAACACATTAAACTTGCAAACATGAAGACTCTTCAGCCCTCTTATATTTTCGATCTAGTTTACAAAGTTGATCATGGATTGACCTAACAGCTTAAGTCGATGAATTAACCATTTCCTTTTGGAATCGCAGCTAACTTCTGACTAACGGGCCAAGTTACTTTAACCAAGACAAAAACAGAAGAGAGCAAACAGGCAGGTTCCTTTACCCCAGATGCATTGACATTCCTAGAACCAGTTCTCCGTGTTGTTGAGTTCAATTATGCCTACTCCAAATGAAACAATGAGGAGTTGTTTTAGGGGGTACCATGTGGCCCCGACCCCCAGGCCAGACGCAGAGTCACAGCCTGTAAGAAGTCACAGCCTGTGCAAGGCCGGGCCGTCTCCTAACACCACCTCCCCACTCGAGCTGCTGCTGCCTGAGCCCTGACCTCTGTCAACATCTCCCCCATCTGGAAAGCCTGACCCCCCACCCTGGTCAGCTCCCGGCCCCTCCTCACCCCTGCACGGCACTCGCCACTCCTGACGCTAGATGTCAGCTCGGTGGGATCTCAGTGGAGGACAGGCCGAGTGCCCCAGTGTTCTGGGGGCAGCTGAGGTATTCCCGGGAACAGGAGGAAGGGGTGGCAGGGTCTTGCCGGCTGTCTCAGCTCCCCAATCCCCCACAGCTGTCCCCGTCGACCCCGGGCCCATTAACACCTCTTGTTGCTGCCCCACGACTGGGGGAGTCAAAGGAGCCGGTTCCGTTTAAAAATCCCTCAAAGGGTTTGTTAAGGAACAGTGACAGGGGGCGGGTCTGGGCAGGCCTCGGGGGTCCGACCCTTCTAGACCCTCATGTAGTGCCTGCCTGCCTGAAGCCTGCACACAAAGGGACAGATGGATGGCCAGATGCAGGCATGGGGGCGCGGGCGGCAGGGATGGGCGTGGGGTTGGATGGTCCAGGCGGCCACCAGGGCCTTCCTTCTTCGCAGTGGCCGGCCACGTCCCTGGGCCACCCAGGCGGCACCTGCCCCTCAGGTGACTGAGCCCCACCTCCGGAGCCAGCTCCCCAGGCCCACTGGGTGCCCTCCCTGGCCCGCTGCCCAAGGGTGCCACAGGGCAGCCACATGCCTGCCTCAGGGTAGGAGGAGGGAACGGGGCCAATGGTGGAGGTGCCACCCAGGGCGGCTCCTGGGGTGGAGGGGACAGAGCGAGGGCCCCAGAGCCCGGAGGCGAGCTCTGCACAGCAGGAGGGTGAGTGGGTACTGGCACCGCGCGGTGGCGGGCAGTGGCGCTGGCGCTGTGAATAGGATTGGTAGCAACAATGGACAGCAGCTGCCGCTGTTCCAGCCGTTACTGCGGGAAACGGTTTTAGGCCTCAGCCTTTCCAAGCTTCCTCTCTGGGTTGCTGGGACACACCACGTGGTTCTCCTCCTTCTCTGGGACTCGCCTCTTGCCCACCCCTCCTCCCCACCCCTCCACCCTAGCCCACACCCCCGTCCCAGGGCACCTCTTCACACTGCTGCTGTGCCTGGAGAGGTCACATTCAAAGCTGCCAAAACTTACTGTGTGACCCCAAATGCACCACTCCCCTCGGACCCTCCCAGTCCCCCGTCCCACGATGGGTAAAAGGGGCTTCCTTCAGTTGTTCCCTCCCCGAGAGAGACCCCTCACTTTCTCTCAGTGCCCCCCAAAGCCGTCACAAGCTCATGACCACATCCACACACATCTCTACCTCCATGCCTAACCCCAGGCCCCGACCACCACCGCCTCCGCCAGGGACATCAGCTGGTCCCTGATCATATTGCTGCCCTGGACTGAGCCCCTCGAGGGGGGCAGGCAGCCCTCTGGGCAACCCAAGGACCCCCACCCAGCTCTGGCTCAGCCTCTTTGGACCTGAGCTCTTCCCACGTCCGCTCTCGCCGGGATGCCCTTCCCAGGTGGGGATGCCTCAGACCTCGTGGGAGCACGGCCTCTCCAGGAGCCTCCCTTGGCCACCGCTGCCACTGCAGCTCAGCTCCTTCCTGACCTCTGACACTGGAAGGGGACCCTGCTGCCTCGTTCAAGGTCAATCCCCAGGCTGGGAACAGCATTTGCCCCCTTAACCCTAAGGACAGGCCCACGAGATAAATGTATTCCCGACCCCACACTGCAGGTGAGAGAATGGGGCTTCAGAGAGTTCTGGTGCTGATGGAAGCCAGTCAGCTGCTCTGCGGTGCATCCATAAACCATGAGGGCTCCAGGCCCCCTCGACTGTCCCGGAAACGGGCGTGGGGACAGTGTTTCAGAGGGAAACTTTTCTCAGGTCCTCCAAGCTGACCTCAGCCGTCTTTATTATAATTTCAATATGTGAAAATCAGAAGGCAGGTGAACATCCCCGGGCCTGTGGCCTTCGGTAAAGATAAAATCAAAACAGCTTTGGCTAAAATTCAGAACACTGCATTCCAACTAACCGTTCATTTCAGTGACAAGAAGGCTCCTTCCTCCGTCAACCGTGTCATCGTTGCACCCGAGAAGTCCATGCCCGTCGCGCTGTCCAGCGTCCAGCCCACCCTCATTGCCACCTGGGAGCTGTAGGAACCCTGGGTACCGGGCCTCAAACCTGGGGTTCTTGGCACCTGGGAGCTGTAGGAACCCCGGGTACCAGGTCTCAAACCTGGGGCTCTTGGGGGAGGGTCCCCGCCGCCACGCGATTTGTTTCTAGCCCCTCAAGTGGTTCTAAACGCACAGGCAGGGTCAGCTCCAAAACACAAAATTTTAAAGATTCTGGCAAAGCACGCAGGATGCGCTGAGAACGATGGCCCCTTCGCTGCAGCGTGAGAAACTCAACGTCACCCAACCAGGACAGGGAGGGAGGAAGACCGGGGGCCGGGGGGAGCCACAGTGGCGACCGTGAACAGGGTCCCCACATGCTCAGAGGCCCCCTCAGCGACAGGGAGGATTACAGATGGGAAGGAGGAGTGGCCTGGGCACGGGAACATTCTAGAAATGAAGAAGAAGGCTGCAATGTGAAGAGTCCTCCCGGAGGGGTTGCTCCTTTGGTCAGGGAGGTGCCCCTGGGGAGGGGAGATGCTGATTCCCTGGGGTGAGTCCTGGGCCACCGTCCAGACTCTAGGCTGTGTGCGTCTCGGTCTGTGTGTGTGCTGGTGGGGGACTCGTGAGCCCAGGTGCTGCCAACATGGCCCTGTTGGCCTGACGAGCTGCCCCTACTCCGTCCAGCTTGGACGTGGACCATGACTGCCCAGAAGAAACAATGAGAGAGGCCTAAAGGGCCAGCCCGACCTCAGAAGGCTCTGCCACCCCAACTCTGGAGGGTCACCAATGGCCCGGGAAATGGTCATAGTGTGACAATCAAGCCAAGAAGTAGGTTTCAAGGCCGTACATCTCGGCCGGGCGCAGTGGCTCACGCCTGGAATCCCAGCACTTTTGGAGGCTGAGGCAGGAGGATCACTTGAAGCCAGAAGTTCGAGATTGGCCTGGGCAACATCATGAGTCCCTGTCTCTCCAAAACATTTAAAACATGAGCTGGGTGTGGTGTCGTGTGCCTGTGGTTGCAGCTACTGGAGGGAAGGAGGGGCTGAACTGGGAGGGTGGCTTGAGGCTGGGAAGTGGAGGCTGCAGTGTTTTGCACTTAAGCCTGGGTGACAAAGGACCCTGTCTCAAAACAAAGCAATACATCTCCTAGAAACCCAACCCTGGGGCCGGGGACGGGGCGTGGTATTTCCTGCCTGTAATCCCAACACTTTGAGAGGTAAAGCAGGAGGATTGCTTGAAGCCAGGAGTTAGACACCAGCCGGGGCACCAAAGGAAGACCCCGTCTCTACCCCCGCCCAAAAAAAAAAAAAAAAAAAAGCCAGATGTGGTTCCAGCTGTGGTTGCTGAAGTCCCAGTGACTCAGGAGGCTGAGGCAGGAGTTTCACTTGAGTCCAGGAGTTGGAGGCTGCAGTGAGCCATGATGGCACCACCGCACCCCAGCCTGGGCAACTGAGTGAAACCTTGTCTCAAAATAAGTAAATAAAAATAAAATTTTGGGCCGGGTTTGGTGGCTCACACCTGTAATCCCAGCACTTTGGGAGGCTGGGGGGTGGGGGTGGGGGCGGATCACGAGGTCAGGAGTTCAAGACCAGCCTGGCCAAGATGGTGAAACCCCATCTCTACTAAAAACTACAAAAATTAGCCGGGCGCGGTGGCAGGCGCCTGTAAATCTCAGCTACTCAGGAGGCCTTAGTAAGGCAGGAGAATCGCTTGAACCCAGGCGGCAGAGGTTGCAGTGAGCCGAGATTATGCCACTGCACTCCAGCAAGGGGGGCAGAGCCAGACTCGTCTCAAAATAAAATAAAATAAAAAATTATTTTTTAATTAAAAAGATAAACCCACCCGGGGCAAAATATGCATGTGTACCGTGTAGGAAAACCCTGGAAGGAGCAGCAGCAAATGGGGTCTGGATGGAGGACCCGCGGGGCCGCGTCGGGGTTCTGTTTTCCAAATTCTCCACAATGAGCATATGTTACTTTCATAACAAAACATCAGCCATGCGCGTGAGTTTATACACGCTGAGCGAGGCCAGCCTGGCCCCTGGGAGATGGGACTGGAGGAACCCAGTGGCCACCTGGGTCTCTCTGCCCCGAGCCCCGGTGGGGAAGGAGGCAGCCCCTGCCAACCACGCTGCCTTTCAAATGCCCGGTGGGGTCAGGGCTCGGTGTGCTCACTGGAGACATCATCTCTGCAGGCGGTGGCCTCTCCACACACCCTGGCTGCAGAGGTCCCAGGCCAGAATGTCTCAGCCCCCCCGAGAGCCTTGCCACAGCCAGCCCAGCCCTCCCTCGGTTCTGAGGCCATGTTACCTGAAAGACTGGGGGGACCCCGCCTGTCCGTGTTCTGACACCAGCCTGGGCGGCAGGAAAGGTGCCCACCCGCCCATAAAACTCCCAGCTGCCTTATCCATCTCCTCCACAATCCCAATCCCACCGCCATCAAGTTTCACTTTAACTAATGGGACACTTAGTTTAATGAGGAGAGTTTGCATAAGAGGAGCCTGCTAATTAAATTTTAAACCTTGTCATTCCGAGGATTACTGAGCTCTGAACAAAGCGTTTGCCAGGGAGAGGAGCGAGCCCCACCCTAGCAGAGGCCCGGAGCCCCCTGGTGTCAGCTGCTCTCTGCCCTGCAGGACGCATTGGGCGTCTCGGGCACAAACCACAGAGGGGCCTCTGGCTGCCACAGCCAAAAAGGAGCTTTCGTCAGGCCTAGGAGTCTCAGGGCCCTACATCCCCAGGCAGCCCCCAGGAGGGGCCTGGCTCTGGGGCCTTTGCCCCGAAGAGGCGACTTCAAGGGCCCTCCGGCCCACCCTTCCAGGGTGCCGGACCGGGGGGGCAGGATGGCCGTCTCCCAGGGTCAGACCCGGGGGAGTAAGTGCTGTAAGGAACCGCCTGAGGTGGGGCTCCCGGATGACCCACCGCCCTTTCTGCCGTCCTCCCCCTCCCCCTCCCCCTGCCTCATCCCAGGGTCAGCCCTCTCGGGCTCAGAGCAGGTGGCGGCTGGCTGGTCCCACCACCCCGTCCTCTGGGAGACCTAGCTGAGCCTTCAAGAGTAGCCATCCCTAACGCTCAGCCACCCTCCATATCTCCTAATGCTCAGCCACCCACCATATCTCCTAACGCTCAGCCACCCACCATATCTGCAGCCAGCGTTGTTCCCCAAGCAGAGGAAGAAAATGGGGAGGGTGGCATGAGTCATGGTGTCACCCCTAGAACATCACAGGTCTCAACCTCTGACCTCTCTGAAGGTCTGACAAAGCCGGCGGTCAGGGTGGGCCAGCCTGAGGACCAAGCTCTTGCAGAGCTTTTGGCTGAGGACAGGACACAGCCACTCTATAAATGACCACCAGGCACAGGCAGTCAGTGGGTTTGGGGGCACTGGAGAAGCACATCCCTGCTGGGCCCCAAGGACCCCAGTTCCCTGCCCACCTGTCTGGGCTCTCCCAAGTCAAGGCAAACCTGTGGAGACGCAAGCCTTCCAGGGAAGCCCTGGGGCTGCGGGAGGTGGGTAAGGACATCCTGTCCGACACAGGCCAGCCGTGATCAGGTGCTGGGCACAGACACGCTGCTGCCCACGGCCCAGCCCTATGCACAGGCCAAACCCGTGTGGTTGACCTGCACAGGCAGGAGAGGCTAGTGAGGCTCAGTCCTGCTGCCCTGGGCCAAGACTCTTCAGAGGGGTGAGGCGGGGAGCGGCTCCCAGAGATGGCAGCTTTTGGAGCCAGGTGGGACGTGGCCGGCACCAGGCTAACCACAAGACTTCCCGTCTGCCTCTCCCACTGGGAGGCAGGCTCATCCTCCAGGGCGGCCTGGGAGGGAGTAATTTTAATTTTAATTGAGGTAAAGTTCACATCACCTAAAATGAACCACTTTAAAGTGAGCCCTGTGCAACCATCGCCACGGTCTAGTTCCAATCCAACCACCACCTCCCGCACCTACGCTCTGGGAGAGCGTGGGGGATGTTTGTGTGTGTACCGTGCAGTGGGTGTGTGACCTCTTGGAGAGCGATGAGCGTGTGGATGAGCAGATGTGGGTGTGCAGGTCGGAGTGGGTGTGCCCTTCACCCACCCATCCCAGGCTTTGCCTCCGCAAGCCCCACGGTAACCCTGGGAAGGAGACTGTACTTGCTCTTCACAGACTCAGAGAGGCTGAGCGGCTTGTCCACGGTCACACAGTGTGGCCAGTGAGTAGCATGGATAGGAAGGATGAGGGGCCAGTTCTCCCGAGCCAGTGCTCTGGGGCCTTTTCTGCCCAGGGTGTCCCACCGTGGCTCCCCGGCTCCTGGACCCACCCAGCCCCGACGATGTGACCTGGGGGACCCCAGCCCTCCTGAGATGGCACCCCAGGATGGTGTAGGGGGAAGTGTGTGGAATTGGGTTTGGAGGGCTGTGTGGCATCTGGGGCCTGTGGCTCCCAGGCAGGGCCGCCCCCCACAGCGCTGCAGCCTCTCACGCACGTGCAGCGCAGACTCTGCCCCCGGGCTGCAGAATCCGGAGTCTTCTCCTAGGTTTGGCCTTGGGCTCCATCCTACACCCTGAATGTGACAGCTGCGTCTTCGTCTCATACCTACTTTTGAATGCCAAGAGGGGGCTCCGCTGGCCAGGACGGAATATTTTTATGGTAAAAAATGACCGGCAGTTGCATCAGCTCCAGGAGGGTGGGAGCCGTCACCCGAGGTCGCACAGGCAGACTGATGAAAATTCTGCTTATGAAGTCACTGCTCCCCCATTAATTAGGGGGGAGGGGGCGCTCCGGAGCCACCACGCACCTCGCCCACGGCCAAAAGCTTGTCAACATTTTCCACGAAGGATGAAAATGTAAATAACTTTCAGATTATTCAATGTCACCAAGGTATGGAAAAAGGTCGCCATACTGGGTGTCATTTATCTCGTTGTGGATTTAAAGAGCTTTTTTCTATTAAATTTCTTAAAATTAATGTTTTATGTTGCTCAGAGTAATTTAAACAATTATGGGCTTAAAGAATTGATCATTACAGCCCCTGGGATTTAGCGCTGCAGGCTGATTCCCCTGAAAAACCTCTGATTTATCAGGGCTGCTACTCGACCAGGCAAGCCCGGGGATTTGGGCCCCCACCCGCTCCTGTCCACCCTTGGGGAGGGGGGCTGGACCTGCCGGCAGATGGTGAGGAGGGAGAGGAGGGGAGGGCAGGGGGTGTCCCTGCTCTTAGGGAGAGGGAGGGGTGCCTCTGTGACTTCTAAGGCATCCCCTGATTCGGGAAGGTCCTTCGGGCTAAAAGCAGCTCTTCGTGTGAATTTCATATTTAAGAGAAAATAATCCCTTTTAATGTGTTGGTTGAAATTACTTTATTATTCAGATATTTAAGTTGGATGATGTAATACAGTTGCCAGATTCAAAGTTAGCAAGCCCCTCCCCCGTCCCGCCAAGGGGACGCCACCCAGAGCCCTGTGCCACCCCCATCCCCGCCCCCGCTGCAAGGGGGATGGGGTCCTGGGCAAGGGTCGGTCCTCTCTGGTCAGCGACCCCGCTGCCTCTCGGGTCGGGACCCCAACGAGCGGGAGAAAAAAAAAAAGACAGAACGCGTGCCGGGGAGTATGACCCCGGCCCCGGCTCCCTGCACCCCGGGCTGCGCAGAGCCCTCGCCCTCCGGGTTCCCTCTGCCAGCGACGCCAGCAGAGCCGGGCAGGTCCCATCTCGGGGTCTCCCCGCGCCCGGACGACCCCTCTCCCACTGCGGCCCCGGCCCTGCCTCACCCGCCGCCCCACCAGGGTCCGAGACCGGGAGACCCCAGCCGCGGGGGGAGACATCAGCCTTCGACCTGCCCCCGCACCTCCCGCTCCGCGGGGAGACTGGGCGCCAGGAACCCCGAATTCGGGGCTGACAACCCGCAGGCGCGCGGCTAAAGCTTCCACCGTCCGCGAGAAGGCGTCTCCACCCTGGAAGGAAGGGGGCTCGGACCCAGGGAGGATGAGGGGTCCGCCTTCTCCTTCCCCTCACCTCGCTACAGCCCAGAGCCCGCAGACAGCCCCGCGGCCCAAGGTCTCTCTCCGCCCGAGGTCTGCAGCTCTGGCTGGGCGTCCCCCGGCCTGGCGGGGGTCCGGGTGGGGGCCGCGGCCCTAAGTCTGATTCTGGGTTCGCCCTCGCGGGTACGGAGCAAGAGCCGGAGGAGGTCGGAGCCCGCGTTTCTGTCCCTGGGGCGCGGGGAGGTCACAGGGCTCCCCCCAGGCCCGCGCGGGGCGGAACCGGGTACGGCCAGAGCGGCGCGCGCTGCGCTCCGATCGGGAACCGGAGGCCGGCGAGGTCAGGCAGACACGCTCTCCAGGGCACCGCGGGTCTCCCATCGCCGAGGCCGCCTCCGCAGGCCCCGCTCCCCTCCCCGCGGCGGCCAGGGCGGTGTCGGGAGCGGCCCCGCCCCCACTCGAAGCGGGGGCGGCCACGGGCTCCGGGATTATCGACGCGCCGCCAGCTGGAGCGGGCCCGGGCGGGGGCTGCCGCGGGCGGGGTCCCCGCGGGAACAGTCGGCACTTTATTAACCTGTCAGCGCCTAAAAGGTCCCGGGCGGCCTGGGGGAGGGGCCGGAGGCCGGGGCGGGGTGGGGGCGCGGCTGGGGGATTTGCGCCCCCTCCTCGGGGCTGCCCCCCGCCAGCCCGCGCTGCACCCCGGCGGCCGCGCCCCCTCCCTAAATTCCGCCTTCGACCTGGGCCCGGAGCCGCTTTCCCCGCGGGCTGCCCGTTGCCCCCGGAGAGTTCGGGGTGGTCCCTCCAGCGCCCGTCCCTGGCCGCGGGGCCGCTGGCTGGAGTCTCTGCCCTGGGGACACCGACTCCGCAGGCCGGCCCCGAACCTCGCACTTCCCCGCCGGCGCGCCTTTGCCCGCACTGGTCGCCGTCCCCACGCGCCATCCTCGCGTCCAACCCCATCCGCTTCCACGCTTGGCTCCAGTGTTGCCGCCATTCCCAGTGGCCGTCGGGGCCCTTCTCCCCTCCCGGGACCGCCCTGGTGATCCGCGCGTCTCTGCGCTTCCCAGGGGTGCTCGGTGCCTCCTTAGACACAGCGTGGCTGCCAGAGCCTGGGGGTCGAAAGCCATGCGCCACAGGGAGGGAGGGAGGGCGGGTGGTGCTGGGGCGCGTGGGGCTTGGGAGGACCCCACAGAAACCCCGTTGACCGCCTGGTCAGCACCCCTCCTTCCCCACAGCGGGGGTTGGGGGGGTGGGGGGGACCCAGGCCAGGACAGGCCCTTTCCTCGTCTGGGCCTCAGTCTCCCCACAGGCAGAGGCCGCTGGGCGGAGCACAGCCAATTCTAGAAATGTTTATGGAATGAACAGGTCCAGGAGCCTGCCAGAGGCCCTGCCCGGTTTAGCCCTGCAGACCTGGGGTCTGTGGGCGCCTAGAGGTCAGCAGAGGTCAGGGTCAGGGCAGACTGGACATCAGACCTTCTCCCTGTGATGTTCCTCAGAGGTCCTTTGCCCCAGCCCCATCAGTCCCAGACCCCAGGGTTGCCCAAGCCTGCATGGCTGAGGACAGTCTCCCGCTCTTTTCTCCCAAGCTGCCCTCCCCTCTTCCCCCTCTTCCCTCCCCTTCCCCTTCTTCCCTCCTCTCTCCTCCCTCCCCACTCTTCCCTCCCCTCCCCTTCTCCCTCTTCCCTCCCCTCTCCTCCCTTCCCTCCCCTTTCCTGGGCCTTAGCTTTCTCTTCTGTGAGATTGAGGGGAAAGGCCGCTGTGGGACTCAGAAGAGGATGTGCCTGACACACATCCCAAAACGATGAAAAGGACGTCCCTTAAAAGACAACTGTTCCCTTGGCCAGGTGCGGTGGCTCACACCTGTAATCCCAGCACTTTTGGAGGCCAAGGCGGATGGATCACCTGAGGTCAGGAGTTCGAGGCTAGCCTGGCCAACATGGTGAAACCTTGTCTCTACTAAAAATACAAAACTGGGAATGGTGCTGCGCGCCCGTAATCCCAGCTACTTGGGAGGCTGAGGCAAGAGAATCGCTTGAACCCAGGAGGCGGAGGTTGTGGTGAGCGGAGATCACGCCATTGCACTCCAGCCTGGGCAACAAGAGCAAAACTCCATTTAAAAAAAAAAACCACACAACTGGTCCCAACCAGTTCCCCCCAAAAGATGGCTGGTCCTGGAGAGACTTGGGGGTCTGCAGCTCAGAGCAGCTTCCCTTGGCCACATTCTGGAGGGGCCTCCCCACCCTTACTGGGGGAACTGAGGCCAGTGCAAAGGTCCCCATGAAAGGCATGGGGACTCCTCCACCTTCCCTCCCCGTCCACTGAGAAATAGGGAGCCCAGGCTCCAAGGGGCCTCCTCCCTCCAGCCCCCACTCTGCTCCAGGGAGACCCCCTCAGAGGAAGAGACCCTCAGGGAGGAGGCCCAGCCCTCCCATCCTGCAGGAGGGAAGGCCAAGGTGGAAGGGCCAACCCTGCCTGCTTCTACCACTGCCCCTATAGGAGCACTTACCTGGGGGTGGGGGTGGGGCGCATACAACTTCTTTCTGCCCTCTGAGGGGACTGTCATCACTGTCTTCTCTTTACGGTGGCGGGGTTGGGGGGGTGGGGGGTGGGGACGGGGAAGCAGGGCTCAGAGGGTTCCAGCCCCCAGCCCAGGGTCACACAGCAAGTTAGAAGAGCCAGGATTGGAATCCAAGCTGGAGAGACTTCCATGACCATGAGCCTGGTCACTCTACCAGCCTATGTACTGGGGTTGGTGCCAGCTGCAAGCTGTGAATGGCACACACGGCCCACCTCCCACCCCCATCATGCTCTCTGGACATCCCAACCCCTGCCTCTCCCAGGGACAGGGTGTGGAGACCGCAACCCCTCCCCTCCATCAGGAATGGACGGGCTGTTCCCCCCACCTCCTTCCAGTGCTCATGAGCATGGCCAAGATCCAGGGATAAAGAGAGCCCAAATTCATAGTAGGTGCCAGCCCAAGCAACAAACTAGGGGGACTCAGGGCCCCTCCAGGGCTGCCTCTCAACATTCACAGAATGTTCCCCACACCCAACACTCCCCAACCCCCGCAGCCTCAAAAAAACGCGGGCCTTCCATTGACTGTAACTGACAAATTTATTGAAGTCTTGGAAAGAGCTGATCACCCGAGAATAAATAAAAGACACAGAACATTCACAGAACCAATAGGTAGCTCGAGATTCAGGTTTGCGGGAGTGACTTTGACTTACACACAGGCCAGGCTTTGTGTCTGGGGCACGCACAGCTGCGGGCGTCTCCCAGAAACTTCTTCGCAAAGGATCTGATGGAGGAGGCAGGGCAGGCTCAGAGGAGCCCCACCCTTCTCCAGCGGGGAGACTTCCCAATCTGGGGCTGGCAGGCTGTTTGGCAACAGACATCTGTGGGTGCAGCCTGGACACCAAGGGCCTGGGGTGGGGTGAGGAGGAGACCCTGAGGGGCTTAGAGAATTGAGCTTGGAGAGAAGGGGCGCCAGGCATTTTTGCCTCCTCCACAGGATACTCGAGAACAGAATGATCTAGAGACCTGGGGATTGGGGAAAGCTGCTCCCGGGGAAGGTGGGGCTGGAGGCAGGGAGGCCCCCTGTGGTCTGGGGAGAGGAGGGGGCCTCTCCCGGAGGAGACAGGTGTGTCCCCGCCTCTGCATCCTCTTGCCTCGACAGGCAAGGCCAATCTCCGACCTAAAGAGGGAGCCTCGGGGTGACAGCTCCAAGACACACGGAGCCTGGGAAGTGAAAGCACAATTATGATGATTTCTCAGTTTTAGAGATGAAAGCGTTTTTCCAGCCCTCGGGCTATGCTGGGCTGGTCTGGGCCTCAGCAAGGTGACATTTCATGTCTAGAAATAGCAGCAAGTGCTCAGTTAATTGGTCAATAAAGGGGAGAAATTTGCTTACAAAAAAGGCTGGCTTGCTGGGAGGCCACCTGGCGGGCCAGCCCTGTGTCAGAGGAGGGGCCAGGTGGGTCCCTCAGCCCCCAGAGAGGGAGCTGTGCGGTCGGCAGTGGGAGGCTCCGAAGGCACCAGCCCTCCCTTGACGCCCTGGCCCCACTTCCTCGGAAACCCCAGCAGCCCCGAGCCGCCCACCCAGGGGCAGCTCCCTCGTGTCTGGTGCAGGGTGGAGCCGGGCCTGGGTCAGAACTGAGCGTGGTCTACCTCATCCAGCCAGGAGGCGGGGCTGGCAGGGAAGTCGGGGTAACCCCCGCTGCTCCCCGTGGATAGGTCAGAACTGGGTCCGTTCCCTGCCAGCACCCTCATGGGTGGGGGCCCGCCGGGGGCTCCCGAGGGCACAAGGCCCAAGCTGGTGTCTGGGTACACCAGGCTGGAGAGGAGGGGCTGGGGGCCAGGGAGGCTCTGTGGGGCGGCGGGGGATGGGGGGACACCGTAGGGGCTGCCGGGACGCAGCTCTCGGTACTGCTCTGGGCCTGCCAGGCCTCCATGCTCCAGGGAGAAGTTGCCCAGGGCTCCCGAGGGCCGGCCCAAGGCCTGGGTGGGTTCCCCCAAGCTCCCGTAGAGGCCATTGGCCGGGCCCATTTCCGCCAAGGAAGGCTCATCTGCAACAGAAGCAGAGGCTCAGTCAGCGCCTGCCCTCCACCTGCGGCCCCTCGGAGTCCCATCCCGCAGGCGGAGGCACCCCTGGGTCGGAGAAAGAGTGGCTGCCCCACACCACATGACAGGTCAGCACAGGCCCCTTCTACTGTTGGAGCATGGCTGCCCCTGCCCCTCCACTGCCCTCACCCCTGAGTCAGCCCAGGTGTCTCAGGCCTGGTGGGATCAGAGTCAGGAACA
The DNA here is from genome assembly GCF_028858775.2 of Pan troglodytes. Classification (NCBI taxonomy): domain Eukaryota; kingdom Metazoa; phylum Chordata; class Mammalia; order Primates; family Hominidae; genus Pan; species Pan troglodytes. Next base: position 2,239,553 of record NC_072409.2, on the reverse strand, counting down.
GCCCAGCCAGGGCCCAGGCTTTCAGGACCAGCCCCACAGCAGCCTAGGAAGGGGGCACAGATACCACCACCCACATTTTGCAGACAAGGATATTTAGTTCCAGAGTGGCTGAGTGAGTAGCCCGGGTCACGAGGCAGCCCAAAAGAGAGTGTCTTGTCCACATTCTGAGGATGGGCATCAACAGATGGGGACGCAGCATCCCCGGTGCCCGGAGAATGAAATAAATAATCCAGGCCCCACAGAGGGGTATGGAACCTTCTCTCCCTGACCCCAGGTAGCCCCCTCCCCCAACTCCAAGCAGCTGGGACTTTGACTCAGTCTTTCCCGAAATGCACTGCCCATTCTCCTAAAAATCACTGCAAGGGCTAGGAGCTAGAGAGACGGCCTGGACACGCCCACCCCCCCATGAGAAAGCCCGTAGGCGCCCAGCTTGGGGACAGGTCGGGCCACAGGGATTGTGTCCCCACCAGGGGAAAAGCAGTGGTCCGGAGTGGCCACCCAGGGCGGGGAGGGTGCTGGGGGAGCAGGTTCTGTAAGTGAAATGCTTTTGAAAGTAGAACTTAAGGAGTCCACTAACTCCATGGGAAATTCAGATCCGCGGGCTCCCTGCGACCCCTGGGACCCCTGCGACCCCTGCGACCCCTCCGACGCGCGCTCGTCCCTCCCCGAGCTCCGCGATCCCTCCGCCTACCAGGGAAGGAGACCTCAGCGTCGCTGTCCTGCCCCTCCTGAACGCTGTCCTTGTCCGACTTGGAGCCGCCGCGGGAGCGCTTCATGTTGCGGAAATACTGCCCCCAGCGCTGCCGGCCGGCGTCCTTCTTCAGCCTCTTCTCCTTGGCCCGGCGGTTCTGGAACCAAACCTGGGGGCGGGGCGGGGTGAGCGGCCGCCCGGCTCTGCGGGGGCCCCCAAGGCCGCGGGCGGGAGGGAAGCAGGGGCGAGCGCTGACCTGCACCACGCGCATGTCCAGGCCCGTCTCGGACGAGAGCTGCTCGCGCACGTGGCGCGCCGGCTTGGGCGAGGTGTTGTAAGCGCTCTTCAGCGTCTCCAGCTGCTTGGCGGTGATGGTCGTGCGCGGCCGCTTGGCCGTGGCCTCGGCCTCTGCGCGGCGGGCGAGCGTTGAGGCGCGGCAGCCCCTCCGGCCCCAGCCGGACCCCCAGCCCTCCCACCCCGGCCGGCGCGGGGACGTCGGGGCCTCAGGTGCCCACCCCCAGCCCGCCCCACAGGCTTCTCGGAACGCGCGGGCGCTGGGAGCGATTGGCAAAAACGGGCAGCACCCGGGCCGGGGTGGAGGGGGCGCCGGCGGAGGGCGGGTTCTGCTGCGGGGGTGGGGGCGGCGTCTTCCCTAAAATCACACCACCCTCCACGGCGCCCCCGCCTTCAGCCTTGGCTCCCTTCTCCAAGCACCCTGATTTCCCCGCGGGCTCCCCTTTATTCTAAGGGTGTGGGTATGGCCCAGCCTTCGCGGCCAAGAATTTAGGGCGATAATTCCGACCAGGGGTGAAAAGCCGCACACTTCGGACCGAACGAAGCGGTTCGGGGCGCGGGTCTGTCCGTGACTCCGCCGTTCCCGGCCTCGGCTTCCTGCTGCCTACACCGCCCGAGCCCAGGCCCCCTTAGTGAGCGCTTGGGGAGAGAATTTCCCCGGACGCCCCCCTGGGCGTGGCCTCAGCCCCATTTTTTTCAGACCAGGAAAGGTGGGAGCGTCGTCCCCTCGGCTGACCTCGCTGCTTGGCGGTTTCGTAGTCCGCCTTGCACACGAGCCGGCTGTCCTCCATGAGGTAGAACTCGTCGCCCGTGGCCAGCTGCCGCTTGCACACGACGCAGGCAAAGCAGTGCAGGTGGTACACGAAGTCCTGGGCGCGGCGCACCACCTGCGTGGGCGGGATGCCCAGCTGGCACGCGGCGCACTTGGTCCCGAAGCGCCTGCGGGACGCACAGGGCCGGGCTCAGCGCGGAAGCGCGAGGCTCATTTCGCCCCGAGCGGGTTGGAGAGCGGCAAGCGGCTGCCTGGGAAGGCGGCCCCGGAGGAAGGCTCTGTCCGGCCCTGCAGGGTGGTCGCCAGCCTGGCCGCCGGGGCAGAGCTGCCCACTCCCACTGAGAAGGGAACCTCAATCTCAGAAAGACCTCGGGGAGCCCAGCCGCCATGGCCTGCAGGACCCATGCTGGATCTGGGAAGGTGAATCCGGAGGGAGAGGACCCATCTGGGGCCAGTCCCTCACACCCCACAGCTGGAGCCATGAAGGCCACTGGGCCAGAGCCGCTGGGTGCCAGCATTAGGAACTAAAACATCACCAACTTCGGAGGAACTAAGTCCAGTAGAATCCTACAAATAGGGGTGTATCTTCTCTAATGACTGCTTCTGTGATTTAGGTAATAAATTGCTTTTTTTCCCCAAATAATACTTGCTGATGTCCCAGCCAGGCCCAGCCACCCAGGGAGCACCCATGGAGAGGCCCCACCCTTAATTTGGCCAGGCCGCAGGGTGCCCTGCCTGGGTGACAGGAGTGGGCTGGGATTGTGAGAGACGCGGGCTTCGAGGGCCTGGCCTTGGTGATTGTGAGGGGAGGAGTCCCTGGGGCAGGCGTGCCCTCCGCTCCCACGCTGAGGTGAGGTTTCGGGGCTCACCTGAAAAAGTCGTCCTTGCAGTAAACGCTCTCCCCTCGGCTGAAGCAGCGCTCGGCCAGTGGCGTGTGGCAGTCGCTGCACTTGAGACACTTGCTGTGCCAGTGGCGGTCCAGAGCCTTGAGGATGAAGCGGTCCAGGATGTGCTGGTCACAGCCGGCGCACAGCGGGATCTCTGTGGGCACCAGGAAGTTCTGGGTCACCTCGTAGAACAGGAGGCAGTGAAGCCACCTTCCCACCCCAACGCGAGCCAGCCTCCCCTCCGGCCCACAGGACTCAGGGCTGCTGAGGGGTCCTCCTTTCCCTACACACCCTCTTCCCCAGCCAGCTTAAGTGGCCCCGCAAGTTCCGGGAGTGTGCAGGCGCCGCATCCTATGTCAGGAGCTAAGGGGAAACTGACATCGGTCTAAAAATGCGTGTGAGCAAGAAAGCAGCCCAGGCCGTTTCACGAGGCTGAATACTCAATTACAAAATGTTGCCAGTGCCAAGAAGGGTGCATGTGGAGCTCAAATGAAAACCCCACCCCAGGGTGATCTGCTCTCTGAAGCCTGGCAGGAAACATAGGGAAACGGGTCTTCACCATCACCCGGAGCTGGGGCACCCCATCGGGTCTCCTTCATGTTAAGCGTCATGGCCACTCTTTCTAGGGACTCCTCGCACATGTGGCTGCCCTGCCTGGTGGCCCTGTCTGCAGGCCTCCGGGGTAAATATCAATGCCTTCCCCATCACTGGGCAGCCGCAAAATTACTTATGAGTGGACTGGACAAGCCGATCCACTGCCTTTGTGTCAGGCATGGGTGCCCCCAACACCGTGAGAGTTACTCAAACGTCTGGCTTCCCGCTGCTTCTGCCCCCCATACCCCACTTCGGTACCGCAGGCCCCCTGGAGGAACCACGCTGGGGAGGTCCAAGGGTGCCCTGTGGGAGCCTCGAGTCTGTGAGCGGGTTTTCCAGGTGTCAAGGGCTGAGGACTCCCTCTTCACTTAGAAAAAGTCTCTGGAAGAGAGGAGTGCCCGCTGAAGGGACCGGGATTTACTGACATATTGCACCCGCCTCCCTGGCTGTGGACCCCGCCGGCTCCAGCCCATCTCCCAGTGGGTGAGAGACACCAGGAAGGGGCTCCCTCGACCTCCGGCGGAAAAAACTGGGCTGCGCCTCCCCACGCAGTGGCAGGAAACCGGCGATGAATGCGCCCCGCATCCGGCAAAACCGCAGCTCCGGGTGCGGAGCGTCGAGGACCCGCTGCGCGCCCGGGGTCCCCATCGTGGGCAGCGATCGCAGGCGAGGACCCGGCTCGGAGCGGGGCGGCCCGACAGGCCGACACAGCGCAGATTCAGCACCGCGGACCGGACAGCGCCTCGGCCGCAGCTCGCCGCCGGAGCCCGCCTCGGGCAAAAGCCGCCCCAGCCCACCCCGCGCCGCGCCCGCGACCCCAGCCTTACGCTGCATGGCGACTCCAGCCCCGGCGGGGTCTCCTGTGTCAGGGATGGCGGGGTCGGCGGAGCCTGGACGCCAGCCCGCCCGCTCCGGCCAGCTCTCCCGAGCGCGGGCGCGCAGTCCTCCTTCCTCCCTCCCTCTCTCCGCCCCCCAGCCCCCGCGGCCAACCCCTCCCAGGAACCGTCGAAAAATAAATAAATAAGTAGGGAACCGCGAGCCCCCACAGCCTGGATGTAACCCCCTTCCCGCCGGCCGGTCCCTCTCACTCCCCGCTGGCTCCGGGGCCTCCTTCCCCATCCTGCGGCTCCAGCTGGCCCGGGAGTCGAGGAGAACTGCCCAGGTTCTCTAAGAACCAAAGTGCTGGGAGCTAGAGTGGTGCCACCAGGAAACTGGGGGGCCTGGAGAAGAGAGGCTTTTTCCTACAGACGGGCCCTGAGCGGGGATAAACCGAGCAGGTGTCTGTGGGCGCAGACGCTGAAACCTGACTTCGGGGAGACCGACGGTCGGAGTTCAGCTCGACCTTGGCCCCTGCATCTGACTCTGTTCCGCTGGAACGTGGAAAGAGTCCGGCTGGGGCGGCCTTCTTGGGGACCCTCCTGTCCCGTGGTCACTGCCCCGCCACTGCTCCCTGCGCCTCCTCCAGCCCAGGGAGCTGGCTCAGGGCTGCAGAGGTCTCCTAAGCCCACCCTGGACCCCCGAGAGCTCCCTGGCCGGAGCAGCGCAGTGCCACAACCTCACTCACTCCCTGACAACCCAGGCCAGGGGCCCTGCAACAAATACAGGCTGAGGCGCCCAGGCGCGGACGTTCCGGGGTCCTCGCACCCACTCCCGCCCAGATCCTCTAGCTCCTGCCAGCCTCCGCGGCCAGGCCCGGAAAGGCCTGAGGATCTCCTGGTCTCCCCGGTGCAGCCGCTCGGCCCGGGCACCCACCTCGGCGCAGGTCCGCCCTCCGCGCCAGCAGTGCTAGCAGCAGGTCGCCTCCCGCCGACTCCCGGGCCGGGACCGGCTCCCCGCGCGCCTCCATGGGTCCCGCCTCCCGGCGTCGCCACTCTCCAGTCCCGAACTTTCCCGGGCCCAGCGACGCCACCCCGCAATTGCCCCGAACCGGCGTCCAAGCGACTCCGGGTGCTGCTGGGCGCTGCGCCCGCGGGCCGCCCTGGGGCCCGGAGCCTCTGGCCGAGCGGAGGGCGGAGCGGCCGGGGGGCGGGGCCGCGGTGCGGGGCGGGGCCGGGGGTCGCGGAGACCGGCCCGGGCCACTGCGGACTCTGAGCGCCTTTGCGCCGGGACCTGCGGTGCCCAGAGGCCGCCCCGCGTGCCCGGCCCGAGGGCGGGCACCGGTAAGGGAGGGCCCAGGTCAGGGCTTCCCGCCAGCGTTCGTCCCGGCCCCGCAGCTTCCTGCGCCGGAGCGGGCCGGAGGCAGAGGCCTGAGCTGGAGCACACGCCAGGAGGGCTAAGGTTCCCGGGAGAGGGGTCGAGAAGGCAGCCGGGTCCTCCCGCCGCTGAGGTTTGGCCTCGGGAGCAGCAGATGGTCGGCGGGAGCTCAACCCGAAACGCAGAAGGGGTGAGTGTGGCGCCGAGGGCTGCCTACCGGAACCGCAAGGTGCCGGACCGATCCCAGATGCTAACAGGCTTCTGGGCTCCACCCCTGGAACTGCGGCCCCGGACGACTCAGGGAGGAAGGGCAATCCTTGAGAGAGAACAGGCTCTGTGTCCTGGACACGCAGCCAAGACCTCGGGTCGTGAGGGGCCGAGCTGGGGAAGCCCCAGGGCACACCTTCCATTTCCAGCCCCCAGCACTCCGGCTCCATTGGAACACGGTCCCTTACCTGATATTTCAGCCTCTTGCCCCAGTCCACACAGGTGAGCTCTCCAGAACCCACCTGTCCTTGCAGGCAGAGGGACGCACCCACCCCTGCCCAGAGGGCCCTGGGCCAGCACCAGCCCTGGGCAGCCACCCGGGGAAGAACACAGCAGTGGGTGGCCCTCGGCAGCACAGGACATGGCAAAGGCAGGGGTGCCCTGGCAGTGAGCAGAAACACACAGGAAGGGTTGGGGGACCAGGGGCTGATGCCATCCTGCAGGTCCCTCTCCCTGTGGGTCTCACAGCAATACTCTGTCCACTCTGCCTATGGCTTCTGGACTGTGAGCTTTAAGGGCCCAGGCCCAGAAGGATGGACACAAGAAACCACAACCCCTCCCTCCCAGCTCCCAGCAGGTCCAATGTGTCCGTTTTGAGCAGTGGCCCATGCAGCCAGCTTTCTGCCCCTTCACTTTGCACAGCACTTGTTACCCAAGAAGGGCCAGGGCAAGGACACGCGGGTGCAAAGCCGAGTGTGTGCGGGCTGTGCTGGGTGCAGGTGGCTGAGTGTCAGCTGCTGCCGAAGCGATCAGGGGTCGTGTGTGGCTGGACTGGGGAAGGGGCGGCGGCAGGTTAAGGAGGCGGCCCACCCTGCTGGCATCTGGCCAGCCCTCCAACAATGCCTCCATTATTTCCCAGCGTCCGTGGTGATGGAATGGCCCTTGGGGAGGGTGGTTCAGGCGGGAGACACAGGCTTGGGTCCCCTGCTGTGGGGTCCAGAGACCTGGGCCGGGCTGTGTGCAAGAGCTGATGGGCACTGGTCACCGGGGGAACCTAGCACCCCTTGGTCGGCCCCATCGCCCCCCAGCTGTGCCTGCGATGCCCCCTTTTTTTCTAGGGGCCTCCACTCCAACCGCTGTCCCGCACTCTTGCAGGCCAGCGTCAGGCCCTCCCCACCACCCTGGGATCTGGAAACTCACTCTCTGCAGTTTCCATCTCTGTGTCCCGCCTGCAGAGCGGCGGGACTTTCTTTGCCTGGCCGCTGGCCCTGCACGCACCCCCTTCCTCGCGCCTCTGCCGCCCTTGCCGTTTCTGTCCTCAGTGTCCTGCTGGGGCTTACCCCGAGTCCCGCCCAAGGTGCAGACGGCGGCGGCCCCGGGCCTCGCTCGGTCGCGCTCGAGCCCCGTTTCCAGCAGCATCGCGGCCACCAGGCCGAGTGGCGCGAGACGCGCTCCTCCTAGGTCAGCGTCCCCTGGAGGGTTCGGGGCTCCCAAGTCCCGCCGCGTCGTGCGGGGCAGGGAGCCCGGGAGCCACTGGGCCTGGCGCTGTCCGCGGTGCTGAAGGAGGCGCCCGCTGCCCGCCCCGCCCGCGCGCCCGCCGACCTCCCGGGGCCCCTCTCGTCGCCCCGGTCCCCACCCCCGCCTCTGCCCCGTGTCGGGCGCGCCTCCCTCCCTGGCTGGGTTGGGCCGCACTCAGGGCAGCCCCCGCCCTCACCCCTCTGAGACCCAGGGTGGCCGTGCCCGCTCCTCCCTAAGCTCCAGGCCCCGCTGAGGCGCTGGGATTCGCCGAGTTTCGCAGCAAGCGGGTCGTCCAGCCGCAGGGCAGGAGGACACTGACCCTACCCTTCTGGCGTGCAGCCTCTGGAAGGCAGTGCCCAGGCCGTGCCCCGGGGCAGCCCCATGCGTGATCACCTCCAGCCCAGGGCTCACTGGGGCACTCTCCTGCAGGTGTTTTGCTGGTCAGGGAACTTTCCACTCTTAACCTCCTTGAACTCAACCCCCAACTTCTGGGAGGAGCTCAGCCCGCACCCCTCCAGGCTGCCAGGAGAGGCACCTGCATTCCCCTGTAACAAAAGCACTGCTGAGGACTCAAGACCTTGGGCATAGGCAGGGCCTGAAGGAATCGCCCAGTACACACCCAGGCTGGTGTCTGCTCGGTGCCTGACGAGTGACTGAGTTACTGCCAGCCTCTGCACAGCCTGGCCAGGGAGGTGCCAACCGGCCTCCTCCACGGCCACAGGCAAGACTGTTGGAGACCACTGCCCTGCCCCCACTGGCACAGCAAAAGTAGGGGAGGGGCAGAAGACAACACGGGGTCAAGGGCACACCACAGAACACCACAAACAGCCTTAGCAGGACACACACCCAGGAAGCAGAGGGATGGCCACTCAAGCAAGCTGGGGGTCCTCTGAGGTGCCCTCAGGCTGGGCTGCCGCACGTGCTCTTTGAAGTGTGTAGCTGACATGCATCTCAGCTGCCCTTTAACCTGTGTAAAATCAAGGGTCTTGTCCTGTGAGTCTCGTCCAGATCAGCTCCAGGGAGATGATCTATCACTGCTTTCCATCTTCCACTTTCCATCCGACCCTCGGGCTGTGTCCCAAAAGCCAATGATTCGATGGGAGAAGCTCCAGGATTTCAGATGTCCAGTACGTGAACAAAAGAGGGGTCCATTCTGCACCCACCGCCTCTACCACAACTCCCACTGGTAGAGCTGGTTCACATTTCAAAAGAATCACCATTTCTTCAAATGTCAGATTTCTTTATTAAAATGTGCACATTATAGTTTACTTAAATACAAAATGTTCACTTTCCTTGCAGGTAAGAAATTTCACTGACATTTCCATGTCAATTAGCTTCTTTTTAATAAAAATCCTTCCACTGAAAATAAATAAGCATTTAAATTACTGAACTATTATATTCATTAGTCTCAATACCTCTTAAAATACTTAAAACTTTAGAAAATAGACTCTAAACATTGCCTAAAGGTGGCATCCAGCTCTGAGCAGGCCACACGAGGTGTGTCTGAGTATGGCCATATGACTCCTGGGGCCACCTCCACGACGGCCCAGCCCCACCGACGCTCTGCTGAAAATCCTGCCCCTCAGCAGGACGCAAGTTTGTTCCCCAAATAGTGGTGACCTCAAACTGCAATATGATGCCAACACTGCCCTCCACAAGGGTTTCTGGAAAGGCTGAAGCTGGAGACGGTAAACCACAACACCGTCCCAGGTCACTCCAGGTCACCCCAGCTAAAGACATTCAACACCAGCCAAAAGGCTAAAGTTTAGTTTGAAGGGTTCAAAGGCAAATACACTGAAACCCACGTGTAAACCTGCCTGGTTTTCAAACTGGAAGAGAAACACTTTGGTGTCTTCAATAACCCAGGCCTGCACTGGATGAAGCAATGAAGGCAAGGTCACGGCTGCTAAAGCACAGAGGGGTTAAAAAGTGTGAAACCAGAAGCAACTCTCGAGTGAGACATGAAGCAGCAGGCTGACGCACCAGACACCGCTCCCACCAGACACCTCTCCCGCCAGCTGCAGGGCCCTGGGCAGCGTTCTCAGCCCAGCCGTTCGGTGACAGTTGTTGAAAGAATCAGCTGTTGCCTTTTTTTCTCAAGCGGCAACAATCACATCAATATTACATGGTCTTATGAATACATCCATGTCATCAACTTGTTAGTAAACACATGAGTATACAACATAAAGTAGGCAAAGCGGAAAAAATATCTACAACTGTCAAAGTCTCTCTCTCTCTCTCATACACACACACACACACACACACACACACACAGGCACACAAATACATCTGAGCCTATTTTAGCCAAATCAAATTTTGCCTGTGAGACACACCAATAGTCACAAAGAATCTCAATATAAATGTTCCCAGAAATAGTGTATTTGTTTGTTTACATCTTCAGAGGCAACTGACCACTAAATGTTTTGGGTTTAAAAACAACGTTTAAAATTATCAAATGGTAAAAGACATCATGACCAAAGCTTGGGAGATCAGTGCCTGTGTGGAGACCCTTCCCAAAACAGCTTCAGGCAAAGGCAGCCTGGCGCAGGCCCCTCCGTGGGCCCAGTGAGATGCTTGTGTGTGTGGCAGGTGCCTCTGTGGTGCTGGGTGAAGAGCAGACGACAGGGGGGGCTTTAGAAGTCTCCCTGGGGCCTACGCTCCCAAGGGCAGACTGCTCTCCTCCCCATCCCCCAACAGAGGGGCCTCTGCTCTAAGCACTGCCCGCTGAGCCCAGAGCTGCCCTCCAGGGACCCGCCGTCCCAATGGCCCCCATTTACTTGTCTCTCTCTTGTCACCAGATAGACAGACAAAGGCGCTGCCTCTGAGGGTTAAATGAGCCCCCATCCTTCCAACCCCCAAGTCCACAGCCCAAGGCCTCTGGGGGTTATTTTCTGAAACGCAGCACAGCCACACAATTCCTGGGCTCCTCCCCTGTTGAAATCCCCACGTCTGGTGTGGAACACCCGGAGGAACAAGGAGAGCCCTCGGGAACCTGCCCTAGGGAAGCAGCTACAAACACAGGGTAGTCCCTGGAGCACTTGCTTGGAGGGGCTGCAGAGGCCGACTGCGCTTCCGGCTCTGCTCTGTCCCCGCCCGGCTAAAGGAAAACACTTGGCAGCCTGGAGCAGGGGGCGTGGGGGGAGCGGGGGTGCGGGAGGAGGGGGAGCGAGGGGAGTGGAGGGTGCAGGGAGGGCCACAGGGGGGGCGGGGGGGAGCCAGGAGCCGCGGGGGGGATGGGCGAGGTTCTCCAAATACAAAAACAAGGCCCTGCAGGATGGGGCGGAGTGGAGGAAACGAGATGAAAGTGTGTGGGGAAGACTATCTGGCCTGGACTCTGCACCCTCTTTTCACATCTAGAAGAGTAAAAATACAGAAGTCTTTTTGCTGTAAGACCTGCAAAAGGAGCATGAACAGACTTGAGTACGCCAGGAATGCAAATATCCCCACAAAATTACCCCGTGTTCTTCCCTTGTTAGAAGAGCATTTGTAAAACCAGGACTTTGAAGCCAAAAGGTGCCATCCGATGTGAAACCAGGCCCGCATGTTTATAAAATCCCTGATCATAAATATTAAAGCTGCAGGTGGCACAGGGCAGGGCTGCCTCCAAGGGAGCTTCCGCCGTGGCTGGCAGCACCCGGGCACTCACACGGCCGGGTGGTGGTGCTTGACCTTCCACCGCCTGGACCTCACCCGGAAGAAGAAGTACATCACCATCAGGAACAGGGATGAAGCCACGTACAGCACGACACAGAGACTCATGTCCAGGCTGGAGAAGTCAACCCCGAGGAAGGGTGCGGCCCCGCCCACCTCCTTGTGGGCCCCGGGCCCATCCAGACTCTGGAGTTTCCCGTCCAAGCTGTGATGCAAGCTCTCTGGAAGGGCAGGCCTGGGGCCCAGTGCACCGGGTGGACGGACGCTCTGGGTGTCTCGGTCTCCATGGGACACCTCTGGGGGAGTGAGTCTTTTCTCCTCTTCCTCACCCCTGGCCAGGGTTCCTCCTTCACTGGAATCCCCCTGGTCTGCGGAATACGTGTCTAAGAGGTTGTCGCGGCCGTAGTGCTGCTTCAAGAGTGTGAGCACGTGGCCTTCATCCCAGCTGGCCAGGCCCTTAATTTCCTCATGGCAGGCTGGGCAGAGGTCCGGAGTGGGCCACTGAAGCTTTGGAAACCGGGGATCCTCACTCAGATGGCCTAGGAAGAAAAGGAAGCGGGAGAGCCAGAGGGAAGGAGGCTTTGTGCAGCCACGTGCAGCGTGCGGCAACCGGACTCCCACTCCCACCCACCACGGGCCTCCACTGCCCTGGCCCAGGGTCCTGCCAGGCCTCCCTCCCTGCCCTTCCCACCCACCCGTCCCTTGCAGTGCGGCCCAGATAACATCCTGCTTCTGCAGGCCCCTGCGCACGTGTTCCCCTCTGCTGGTTCCCATAGCCTGCAAGTGAGGAGACGCTACACGCTCGGCCTCCGCCACTTCCCAGACCACACCTGTCCCAAACCACCCAGCACTCCACTTCCAAAATGGAGCATGCAGCTCTCACCTGGAGGCCTTTCTCCGCACAGTGCTGCCTGTGTGCCCCTCCCCCCACTGCTGCCCCTCTGCCCTTTCCTGAGGGTGCACCTGAGGCCCACTACCCACAGAGCCCTGGCCACCTGGGCTCTACTGCCCATGGTGCCCCGGCCACCTGGGTTCTATGGACAGTGGGCCTTAGGTGCACCTTCAGGAAAGGGCAGAGGGGCAGCAATGAATTTCCACTGCACTTCAGGTACACTGGCCCTTTCCGGACTACAAATCCCTTCAAGATCTCCAAAACTCGGTTCTGAAGTGACATGTGCTCACTTCCAGGCCCAACAGGCATCCGTCATGCAGAAGCCACGGCACACGGCGCCTCCCAGCTCTCGGAGCCCCTGCGACCCGACTTGCTGACACCTGGCCACCCTCACAGAGCTTCCAGAAGTGAATGTAAACACAACCACGTTTGTCTGGGGGACTTGAGACGTGCCTGAAATCAAGAGATGCCCTACTCGGGCCAGTCACTGACCGCGCGCTTATCCTGCCAACCGGCAGCAGGTGCTGCACATGAAGCCAGAGGGGACAAGCACAGACCAGTGGCGCCTTGGTCAGAAGCTGCCAGAGCCTCATGGAGGACTGTCAAATAAGGTGCCAGCCCTGGGCAGAAGACCCCAGGCACATCTCCGAGGGGCCTCCCAGGAGCTTGGGTCTCAATGCACAGGCTGGAGGTGGGACTGGAGTGGGAATCTCAGGAGTGACAATCACACTGGGCTGTAAGGCCCCTTTCTAGACAGTCTCATGACTGGGGGAGTGGGGGCACATGCGGGCTGGGGCCACAGGTAGCAGCAGGGGCTCCAGGTCCAGGCAGGCCTGGCGAGGGTCCTGGTCCCACTGCCTCAGAGCCGAGGGCTCGGGGAAAGCACAGGGAGCTCTGTGGGCGGCGGCGATGCAGAGGCTGCCAGGGCGGAGAGACGGAGAAGCTGCGCTGACCGAGGGAACAAACCCCGCAGACACACGGTGCCTTCGTCACGTGGCCCCGGCCCCGACAGTCAGGCTCAGGGCAAAGAAAAACCAATTTCTTTAGTGCTTCAGCTGTAATATGTTTTTCTAACACAGTGGATTAAATAAAAACCAATAGTTTTGTGGCATTTTCTATTCATCTCTATAAAGATTTCTCAGTGGAATTATTTTTAAGCCTAATTTTAATCTGCCACTGATTTAGGAACAGTTTGAAGTACTTAACTCTGAGAAAATACATGTGCCCTATTTAATTATTTTTTTTTTTTAACAAAACAAAGCACTTTGAGAGGTTTGGTTTACGTTTGGACAACAGATTTTCATACTACTAAAATTCCTCATCAAAAATTAATTACGTTCCAAGCTTTCCAGAGTCAAAAACATCTTCAGAGTCTAACGGGCTACCAGTGGGTACCGATGGGGGAAGAAAGAGCCACACCCATTTCCACGAGGGTCGAAGAGCCCCCGGAGTGAGAGAAGCATCTAGAAAGCCGGGGACAGAAGCAGCCTGGGAAAGGCTGCAGCTCTGGCAGCTCTCAGCCACCCAAGTCCTGATCCCGTCAGCACAGTGGGTGGCACGAGGCCACAAAGCTCAGGGACAAGCCCCACCGCAGCCGTGCCGTCCTTGCTGTCCCAGGACCAGGGCCTCCCTCCGCCCGTGCTGAGCCCCCCATGCCCAGGGGCTTCTCACCTGCCAGGCGGCCGTTCACCATATTATGCTTCTTCCACAGCCAGAGGATGGCTTGGTCTGGGGTTTTCACCGAGTCCATGGATTCTTTAGCCATTTCCTCAAAGTGCTCACCACATTCCTTACACCCAAAGAAGGTGTGAATGTACCTCCTCATTGTCTGCAGCACAGCCTGGGGGTCGTCTTCAAAGCCTGCAGGGGAAGAAACACTGCTGACAACGGCAGGTGCGGCAGGTGCGTGGGCATCACCTGACCCCACGCTTGTCCAGAGAGCCTGGGGGGAAACCGCTCCTGACATGTCCGGAAGCCACCTCATGTCTCCCCAGGGGCCTCAGGCTGTGGGCACAGACCAGAAGCCAGCACCTGCCAAGATGTCCAACACACCCACGGGTGCTGCAGGCTCTGGAGACACAATGACTGTGGACAGCCCAGAGGGCAGACATGCTCCCCAGATGCCCTGGTGCCAGGAGGATGAGCCACGGACTCGGCCGCCAGGACCCAAAGGAGCCCTTCCAGGGGCGCCTCACACCTCCCACCAGTCTTCCAGCCATCTGTGCCAGAACGCCCGGAGTGCCGTTCTTCCCCGGGATTTGCCAGCTGGGTGCAGTCTCTCTTGCCTTACAAGCAACTCTCAGGGGCTGGTGCCAGGGCAATGACTCTGCTCATTCTAAACCTGCAGCTGTCGTGTTTGAAAGCCCTGCAGGACACCAGCCCAAGTGGGGACACGGCCTTAGGAAGTGACTCTAAGCTGCTGCCAGCCACGGGCGTGAGGACGTGGAGCAGGTGGGCAGGCACAGGGACGGGTGCACCCACAGCCAGAGTTTGTGCCACCGAACGTATTAACTGACATGGACAGGCTGGGGCGCTTCCGCAGATACTGTGAATGAACAACACACATCTCAAGAAAGCAACGCCTGCCCACAGGTGGCAGGAAGCAGCCAGCACCGCAACCAAGGGGAACCCCTGAGAAAACCAAGGGGGCAGCACGGGGCGGGGCTCGGCAGTCCCCACTCAGACGACTGACACAGGAGCTTGAACGCACAGATAGGAGACCCATGAGATTAAAACAGATTACATGTCAGCATTAAAAAAAGACATGCTTTCGCGAATGAATCCGTCTTCATCGACAGCAGGCCCTGGGGGAGCTTCCCGCGTGAGTGCAGGCCTGACGCTTGTCGTGGCTCCCTGCAAAACACAGCTGCGTGCAGGCCCTGACCTCAGCGTCCTGGTCGGTCCCGAATCCCGACACTTCTTGTTTATTTCACCCAGAAAGGTGAGAGCAGAGCAGAGCAGAGCACCTCCTCCTCAGCCTTGAGCGTGTCCAGGGCAGCTGGGCGGTGTCTCAGATGGGACCGCAGGCGCTGGCCCTGTGACCCGGCCCGTCTGCCCTGCTCTCCTGCCGGGAGGGCTCCACAGACATCTGCCTTGCATCTCCACGTAATCCCCCTCCTCTTCCCCACATCACCGCAGGCGCGGGGCCACCCTAATCTTTAAAGTGGACAAGAACCATAAACCTCTACCTGTGGGAGGATTAGAGGCCTTCGCAGGCATTTTACTAGATGGGGCTTAAACATACAGTAAAGAGAAGAAAAACCTTCCAAGACTTAATCCCGTGGTCGCCTCTGACCCAATTCTCTTGGCAGGAGGCTACTCCTGGAGGCTGCTTCCAATATGCTGATGGGCGGAAGGAGCGCTGAGGGTCTTGCTAGCAGTGTGCTTTGCCATCACACTGCTCTTACAATTCCACTACACTAGGGCTGGTCCTAGAAGAGTTTAAAATCAAATACCCCGGTCACTCAACTTCTCCCCTCGGCCAACACTGTACCCACACTGCCTTCAAGGAGCCGTTCCTCATGCCTGCATGTGCCCGTGTGATCAGAGCAGACGGAAAGGGGGACGGCATGTCAGCTCATCTCCTCACCAGAACTTTCCATGTGTAAACGTGAGGTTTCCTAACTCAGGCTCACGCTTCAGAAGCAGTTTTGTTGTGTTTTTTTTTTTTTTTTGAGACAGTCTTGCTGTTGCCCAGGCTGGAGTGCAGTGGCATGATCTTGGCTCACTGCAACCTCCAGTGCTGGGATTACAGGTGTGAGCCTTGTGCACAGCTCAGAATCAGATTTACATGGTCTGGCTGGGCATTCGGTCGGAATCAGATTTACATGGTCTGGCTGGGCATTCGGTCGGAATCAGGTTTGCATGGTCTAGCTGGGCATTAGATCAGGCAGTGCGGATGCTGTGATTTCAATTTCTGTTTGGACAGCTCCCAAGGTTTCTCCCCAAAAACATACTACTCTTTTTTTCTGTATGATTATGAAAAGGATTTGAGGTTAAAACCCACCCTCTCCCCCAACCAGACCCCCGAGAAGCAGTAATCCAATATCACCTTGAGGAGGGCCAAAACAGATTTTCAGAAGGCCACTATAGTGCCCCCATCCCGGGACACTCTCCCATTAACAGGTGGAATCTATTTCTCTCACCACGAATTTAGGCTGGGTCAACAGGATGCGGCGGAAGTGATACTATGTGACTCCACACTGAGGTGGACTCTCAGGGGGTCCTGCCTGAACCTGGTGCTACTTGGTGGGGAAGCCACGTTCAGGAGTACGAGGCATTCCAAGGTCCCCTGGACTGACCAACTGCCACCAGATGAAGGCAGACACACACGAGTGGGCCCAAGCAGCAACTCACAGAAGAACCGCCCAGCCGAGCCCAGCCCAAACTGCTGATCCACAGCATGATAAGCAAACACAGTGGTGGCTGCTTTAAGCCCCAGCATTTTAGGTTAGTTTGTTATGTGGCAAAAAATAACTGTAAAGGAATTTGAGAATCTTACTGGAAAGAGCGTTGAACTGTGTGAGTCAAGACTCCACTTCGGCTTTGAAGTAAACATTAATGAACCTGAATTACTGCTTCAACTGGGAAGCACACACACAACAAAATTCAGGGGGGATAAAAAATCCAATACATACTTTAGTGTTCTGTGAAGGACAGAAAATTTCTTTTTATCTATTTCCTAGTAATTGAAAATTATTAAATCCAACTTCGAAGTTTTATAGGTTTTAACCCCTTGTGGTGGGCAGCCTCTGCAACGGTCCCCACAGATCACGCCACCTATACTCACGCCTCCTGTAATGTCCTCCCCTTGCGAGTGGCCTAGGCCTGGTGACTGACTAGTAAGCAGAATCTGACAGAGGTGATGGAATATCATCCTCGGATAGGCACCCTCTCACTGGCTTGCTGATGAGGCTTGCTGCCATGATGTGAGCCGCCCCATGGAGAGGCCCTGAGCGTGGCCAGCAGTCAACAGCCAGCATGGAGCTCAGGGCCTTAGGCAAGCCACATGCAAGGAGGCAGGCCCTGCTCTCTGCCCCATGAGGGTGCTGGGAAGCCACTCTCCCAGGTGGGCCTTGGGTGACCCCCCAGGCCCAGCTGACACTCCGACTGCAGCCTGACCAATCCTGAAGAAGAGGACCCAGATGAGGCCATGCCCGGCCCTCAGAAACCGTGAGCTCATAACCGTGCGTGGTTCCCGTGGTTCTGGCTGCTAAATTTTGGGGTGATTTGTTATACAACAGCTGATAATGAGAACACCTCTCCAAACAGATTTCACTTATTCTGTCTTTTTAAAGCAAAAAACAGGGAGTTTACACTGCAGGGAAACTCCCAGCCAGCACTCTTTCTTCTTTATGGTTTATTTTCTGCACGTTAGCCATGCACATCCTTGCAAGTTCTGACAAGGGGAACTCATGGCCCCGCAGCCACAGCCCTGGGTGAGCTGACCGTGTGAGAGGAGTCTGAAGTGCCATTCCCCTGCCTCAGTGCCCTGGCGACATGCTGCCTCCCATACAGCAGTACACGCCTTCGCACACACCGGCTGGGTTAACTTGTTAGGCAGACCATCGGCCCCTCTGGCCTGTATGGGGACACCTTACCTGTGCCAACCAGTGCATCTGGGTGGGTCGAGGCTTCAACAGTCAAAGTGTGGAACAGTTTCCAGAGAGAACACGGGTAACCCCTCAACTCAGATCGGCTTCCTTGACATCCAACCCACTTTATGTGATTAGTAAGGAATATTCCAGAAATCTGAAAAACAAACAAACAAACAAAAAAACCCCAAAGAATAAAAGATAATTGTTGAAATTAAAAACAGTCGACAGCTGCCTTCTTGACTGGGGGGGGTGGATAATGGGGGTGTGGTTTACTGAAGCTGTATCAACTGTACACATAAGATCTGTGCCTCCTACCATATGCAAATTTAAATTCAATAAAACAAAAGAGAGGAAATGGTCTCCTTTACTAAAGGAGCTCTCAAGCCAATCTCTGAAGAGAGAGTTCTTCTATATCTTGATAAACCAGTAATATTAAGCATAAAATGTATACACTTTTTCTTTTAAATTAGAATTAGTTGTAAGGACAGTATTAAGAGAAAAGGCAACTAACAACAGAAAAAAGCTCAACTGTCAAATAATTCTTGGCCAGAACAAACAAGGTGTGTTCACTTTGAAAAAGCAATAGGGTGGCCATCAGAGTGGGTGACTGCTGGACCAGGAGGGCTGAGAGCCCCGGGCAGATTACGCTGGGTTTGGTTTCGTGTCTCATCAACCTTTTCCTCCCTAAGGACTCCTGAGCCCGGGACGTGCTCTCGAGGGAGATGTCACACGTCGCAGTCACGTGAGAGTGCTCCCATGACCTCAAGCTCGGAGTAGAGTCAAGGTGGAAGACAGACTCAGGCAAGAAGCCCGGCACCGTCTGCTTCTCAGCTGCAGCCAGCAAATGACAAAGCTGGCAAAATCACGGCACGACAAGCGCACCTTACAGGATTCCCAGAAGATCTGCTGTGTGCCACTGACCACGCGGGCGTCGGACAAGCAGCACGCTGGGTTTACTGCCCGCGAGTAAACACTCTGGGGGCCACAGAGAAGCTGCTGATCTGGACTAAGGAGGGAACGGCAGGACGGAGTGCCAGGACCTCTTGGGGTGCTGGTCCCCTGAGCGAAGACTGGCACCTGCTGGCACCTGGTCTTGGGGAAAGCTCTGGAAAGGCTGCCACACTTACTGAATACATCAGTTTTCGTCAGATTGGCTTACTAAAAATTTAAAAAGCCCAAGTACTACGTTGCTTGAGAAAACCCCATTTTGTCCAAAGGACAGGTGGTCACAGTGCACTTTTGGTGAGCTGTCCTTAAACTGAAGTCCCAGCATGACGCTGCCAAGGCAGACAGGAGGCCATGGCCATGATGCTGTCGTGGAGACAGTAAGTCGCTGCTCCCCTTCCTCACAGCGGAGCCCGGGCCCCGAGCAGGGAGATGCACCAGCTAAGGGCAAGGGAAGGAAGGCGAGGGAAGGAGGGTGCAGCGTGGCTGGCGAGGGTTCTGGGGCTCACCCGCATCTTGTTGTTGACCAGGTCGAGCACGGCGTTGTAGGGGATCCTGTCCAGGGGAAGGCTGGCCAGCCACTCCTGCAGCATCTCCAACAGCTTCTTGACTGGCGGCCGTCCAGGGAACAGCTGCATGAGGAAGGAGCCACCTGAGAGCTACAGACCCAAACCCGGGCCCGCCCCCACCGCGGGGGGCACAGCACCTCCGAAGACAAGCATTCCATCCGCAGACGGGCTGAACCTAGGACGGGGCCTCTCAGAACTCGGGTTTCTCTGATGGGAGGCAGGAAACCCAAGGGGCCATGGGGTGGGCATCTAGCCTGCGCCTCTCCCCAGGACAGCCTGTGCCCACGGCCATGCCTTTCTCCAGCCCGTGCCTGCAGCTCACCCACCTGCGCCCACGGCCTCGCTCCCGCCAGGTGACAGGCAAGGTCACGGTGTGTGACTCATCATGGAGCTGGCGGGGGCTTGCTGATTTATTCTGCCTTCCTCACGAGGAGCTGTGCTGACCCCGCCTGCCCGCCCGCTGGGCTTCCCCTCTGCCGTCACTGACTGTATGAAGGGCGCACGGCAGTGCACACGCGCCGGCAGCCGGGGCTAACTGCCTATGGGCTTGTGTGGGCCGTGAGGCTGGCCGACATCAACACAGCTTGGGGAGGCGTCTGGCTGAGAAGATCCCAGGGCTCTGTCTTTTTAGGAGAAACTCTGATCAGCTGCTGCACCACAAACTGTGCAAAACATAGGCTGCCGACAGAGCTCCGAAAACCCGAGCTGAAATCTCACGGGTGGCAATGCCAGACCAGAAACGCCAGCCACCAAAAGAGCTCCTCAAACCCGAGCTGAAGCTCACAGGTGGCGATGCCAGACCAGAAACGCCGGCATCTTCAGCTCAGTCCAATATATTTTCTCCCGTGTAGGTTAAAAAGTACCGTGATTAATTTACCAGAATCAAATTTATTTTGGACATCCAAGTAAACTTCAGAAAAATATTAAGAATAACTTATTAATACCCTGGCCTCAGGAGTTGCCCAGAGCACAAGTGTAAAAGCTCCAAGCCTAACTAGACTAAGGGGAAGACGGAGAAGCGGGGAGAGGAGAGCAGGTCTGCCTAGCGACAGCTGTGCGACTGCAGCGAATTAGCTGGCCGGCGGCCACCACCACTAAGAGCCACACTGTCCTCCACTAATATGATGGACAGATTAGCAGGACACTTTCTTAAAGGAAATGAGGCCAGCTAGAGATTTCTGAACTCTGGATGGCACCGTGGGGGAAAAACCTGCCTGGGCAATGTTCATGCATTCATCTGAGGCACTTCCAGTCCTTCAAGATTTCCTGTACTTTTCACAAATCACTTTGTAAGTAAACTCTATCCAGAGTGCTCACTATAAATTATTCTATCATGCATCTTATTTTTGGCAAGAGAAATATTTTAAGCCTAAGCCTTCTTGTCATTTAGACAGTAACAAGCAACCGAGCTCATGGAGTTACACCTGGCCACCTCCCTGGCTGGTCCTCTTCAGCCTGACCCTGGGCATGGCCAGGCCTGAGCTCTGTTGGGTTGCATCTCTGCCCGCTCCTGGCGACCCCCTCAGTGGTCTCAGACACATCTGTGCTGGTGATGGTGCTGAGCGTGAAGCTCCCAGGACCCCTCCCTGAACCTGGCTGGCGGGGCAGATGCACACCCCACCTGGATCTGCACAGCCCTTGCCTCTCCCTCTCCCCCCAGCCCCCGTGCAGCGCTCCTCTGAGAGCCAGCTGAGGTGTGGGCCTCCGCTCCCTCCTCCATCTACTCTCCAGGCAGCCAGAGCTGGGCTTTTCCAGCAGGTGCTCGGCTCACGCCCCCGCCCCTCTCTACACCCACCACCCCAGCCCCAGTGCTGGGAACAGCAGTGGACGCCGGAGGCACTCGGGAAATGGGTGGAATGAGTTGGGGCGCGGGCCTGGGCGACAAAGCAAGGTGGAGAGCACCTCAGCGGAGCTGGCGGAGCCCCCGCAGTGTCCGGAGCCCCCGCAGTGTCCGACGCCCCCCAGGGCCCACTCTGTGCAGAGCCAAATTCCCACATGCAGCCCAGACCAGCACCGTCCCAAACCTTGGCCAAGACGGTCACAAAGTCCTTGAGCGTCTTCAGCTCTGCGCCGGCCAGGGACTTGTGGGCTGCCAGCTCCACCCGCAAGAGGTAGTGTAGCCCTGACTCCAGGTCCGCCGTGTACAGCTTCGACCTAGGACGGGATATGGCAGCGTCAGGGAATGCCCAACCTTTCCCTCCACAGCAAGTCTCCCTGTCCTGGCTCCTCCCCACAGACTCCCAGGGCCCCTGGGAAGGCTCCTGAGCGGCTCTCAGCGGCTGGGGTGGGTTTCTGAGTAAACCCGCCCTGCAAGCACGCAGCCTTCGGTCTACACGCACTGTCTCCGGGGGCTTCAGTTCAAGAGGAACACTTGCTTGTCAAATTCTCTCCAAACCACGATTTCTGAATTTTCTTCTTTGTGTGGCTTTTCAGGCAAGGGAAGCGATTTTTTCCTCACATCCGGCAATGACTTCAAATAAGACGAAAAGAAGGCCCGCAGAGGCTTCACGCTGTGAGAGAGGGGAGGGCAAAGGTGAGAAGAGCCTCCTTTATAAAATCCTGAAGTAGGAGCCGTGGCATTCAGGACAGCTCTGGGCCACCCCTTTCATCCTTCGGGCATTTATTGGGGCATGGGAGTCAGTGGGAACAGCTGACACCCCGCCTGGGCTCCGGCTGCGCTTCCACCTGGGGGATAAGAGACACACCAAATCCACAGATTTACAACCAGTTCCAGTTGTAATAAGTACTATGACTCATTTATGTTTGTGGGGACCTTAAGGCGTTTTGTAAAGCTGGGTTGAGCATCTGCCAAGATGAGCTTTATTCTGACTGCGATTTCCAACATGCCTAAGAGCCTTCACCGACGCGCCCACAATCTGCCAGCCCTGAGTGAGGCATCTGGAAGTCGGGGCCTGGGGTGGACGTCAGCCCCTCCCTGATGTCAGGCCCCTGAGCTCCCTGTGTGCCCACCCTGTGTGGACAGGGTGGAGCTGAGCCCCCTGTGTGCCCACGCTGTGTGGACAGGGCGGAGCTGCCTTCTGAGGACACCCTCAATGCCATTATTGAGCACTTCAGTGTGACGTGGAGCTTGTTTCCAAAGACAGAATGTAGCAGTGCTATTTGCAAAAACATTAAAATATCTATAAAAATATTAACATTATTTGACACTAAGAAGTTGTCTAGATGATACTTTTAACACTAAACAAACATCTGGCAGTGGTTCAGGCCGCTCTGCCAAGTGCAGTGCTGTGCCCCAGGCCTGGAATGGGCCACCTCGTTGGCAGAGCCGGGCCCCCAAGCACTCAGAGCATCTCCCAACAAGCTCAATGGCCTCTGTGGTTACCCTGAATTCCAGCTTTATCTTTTTTATTTTCACTCATTTATCTATTTTTGAGACAGGATCTTGCTCTGTTGCCCAGGCTGGAGTGCAGTGGTGCAATTTCAGCTCACTGCAGCCTCAACCTCCTGGGCTCAAATGATCCTCCCACCTCAGCCCCTTGAGTAGATGTGGCCACAGACACACTCCACCACGCCCAGCTAATGTTTTATTTGTCATAGGCTGGAGTCTCACTATCAACCTGGGCTGGTCTCAGACTCCTGGGCTCAAGTAATCCTCTCATCTCAGCCTCTGAAAGTGCTGGGATTACAGGTGTGAGCCTGGCCTCTTTTTCAAAAGGAAAGAAAAACACTTAAGAAACTGCGGTGTTCTGGGCTTCTGTAAGGCGCCCTCTATGCCCCAGTCGATCTTTGAGGAGGCTGAACTGGAAGCCCCAAGAGACAGGAAACACGTCCTATCTTCTCACTGCTGTGTCCCTGCACCTCGGAGCCCGGCGTGGTGAGTCACCAAGAGCCGCAAAGTCAACCGTGGCTAAACCAGCACATGCTGGAAGGCTGCAGGTGCTGCAACTTCAGGCCAGGGGAAGGGGCCACCCAGTGTAGGGCAGGCTAGCCTCACGCTGTCCTTCTCCCCAAGGTGAGGAGGAGGCCGGGGCCTCTCCAGCCTCAGGACGTTACTTAACTTTCTCAACCATTTTTCATTTTCTTTCTTTTTTTTTTTGAGACGGAGTCTGACTCTGTCGCCCAGGCTGGAGTGCGGTGACAGGATCTCAGCTCACTGCAGCCTTGACCTTTGAGGCTCAAGTGATCCTCCCACCTCAGCTTCCTGAGTAGCTGGGACTACACTGGCACACCACCAGATCTGGCTAGTCTTTTTTTTAGCATAGATGGGGTCTTACTATGTTGCCCAGGCTGGTCTGGAACTCCTAGACTCAAATGATTCACCTGTGCCCAGCCTCATTTTTCTCACTGTTCTTTTTCTAACCTGATTCAAGTTGTTTACTTTTTCATTGGGCTTATCCAAGGGGCACACAGGCACTCCACGCAGAGGCAAAGGGCTTATCCTCATGAGGGGCACACAGGCACCCCACGCAGGGGCGAAGGGCTTATCCTCATGAGGGGCACACGGGCACTCCACGCAGAGGCGAAGGGCTTGCCAAGGTTCTGCAGTTCTTAGAGAAAGAGCAGAACGTGAGGGGCAGGGCCTGGTGCCCACCCCTACTTCTCATTCTGCAGAGGTGGGCACGTGGGCTCGTCTGCCAGCCCCAGACACAGACCAAACTGCATCCCAAGAGTCCACCCAGGGCAGGGTTTTAAGAGCATCAGCTGCTCCCAAAGCCCCGGCCCAGCAGCCCTCATGCATGTGCTGGTTTAGCCACGGTTTCCTCTGCGGCTCTTGGTAAGTCACCACGCCAGGCTCCTCCTAGGTGCGGGGACACAGCAGTGAGAAAACAGAAATCCACGAAAACACAGCACAGATCAGCAATACCCAAGGGCTGAGAGCCAGGGCCCAAATCTGCACAGGGAAGCGAGGCGGAGGGGCCAGGGCTCCCCCGATCTCACACCAGACTTGCACTGTCTACTCGGAGCCTCTGTCCGGTAACTCCGCACGGCACGGGGTTCCCAGACCCCACCCGGGCACTCACACGTTAATCAATCCATGCGACCCATTTGGGTAGATCAGGTAACACGAAGGGACTGAAGAAACACCAAGTTTCTCCAGAAATGCTTTGTCCCCGTCCAGCGCTCGGGTCACCACGATGCTCTCATACGGGATCAGGTCTAAGATCACCTGGGGGATGAGAACACAATGACACTTCCACAGGGGCTAGCAGTTTCTCAGAAAACACGACGTGCAGATACATGGCCTTGCAGGGAACCTTTCACAAAAGGGCATGAAGCCTGTTCCCCTGCAGGCAAGACCCTCACTCAAATCTTCACTCTCATTGCACTTTAAGGCAACTGACGGCACACACGCCATGAGCAGAAACCACGGTCTTATTCGGCAATTTTACAAACCCATCAAAGAAAACACTTATCCGCGAATTTGCACTTGACTTTCTAAAACCAGCGCGCCCCCCCCAACACTGATACTGGTCAAGTGAGTCCCTGCACACGGCAGCCACACCCCACGGCCTCGCACTCCCGTCCCGCGTGTGGAAGCTTCGTGGCCGGGGCAGCAGGCCTCGTGCTGCCGCTCCTCCCCAGCCACCTGCTCCTGTCTGGTTCTGCTCAGGCTGAAGGGGCAGCAACAGGGTCTCCATGGCAGAGAGACCACAGGAGTGGCATCTCAGGATTTTGGAAGAAACCCCGCGTGCGCCACCACCACATTGGGCGTACGTTTTTCCTTCTCTTAACAGAGCAACAAAACCAGCTGCTCCTCAAACCAAGGGCCCTGGCTAAAGGTGTGAACTGGGCGCCCCGCGTGGCCGTGCGTCTCCTGAGCTGGGTGTGTCTGCGAAGAGCTGATCGCTACTCTGGGGCCACACTGGTCTCTGCTCTGGGTCATGCCGTGACTCTGTGCTGAAGAGCACTCCTCCTGCACGAGTGGAGCCTGGCTGCCCCGAACACACCAGCATGCCAGGCAGGTAGGGGAGCGTGCCCGGCACCAAGACGGGCCCACACCCGCCTCTTCTCGGGGGAACACCTGCCTCTGGTCTGCGTGTGTGGAGGCCCCGCCCGAGACAGCAAGGGCACGAGGGGCCTTGGGACAGGGGTGAGGGGTCTGGGAGAGCCACACACTGCTAGCGGTTCCTCAGCCCTCCACAGAGAATCCTGGCCAACCATCTGGAGGCAGCCTGGCGTCACCATCAAACCTGGAGGGGGTGGTGCTGGGGTGCCAGGAGGGCAGCCAGGGTACAAAGCGAGACGGTCACAGTGCAGGTGTCTGCAGCTGCCTTCCCAAGTGCGTCTCCAAAAGCCCTCGCAGGGGCAAAGCTGTTTCCTACATTCACCGCAAGGCCCCCCCCAGTGGACAGAAAAACAGTCGCCTATCAAGTTGCCAGGAGGAAGAGGAGCTCAGGGTGGGTGCTGGGCGAGCGCATGTGCGGTGAGGCCTTTCTCTCGTCTCCGGGAAGACTGTCAGCAATAATGACTCCCCGTGAGCTGCCCCTGCACCTGGTCCCTGGACCTTATTTAGACTTGGCCAGAAGCAAGGCTTCAGAACTGTACGTGTGAAATCAAAGTATGATGATAGAAACGACGTTTTACAGAATCTTGGATTTGGCAAAAATGTTGAGAGTTCAGAATATGGCAACGAAAAAAATCTTAGTAATAATGCATACAAAATACAGAACGACCTCAAGGTGAGCCGGGCGTGTCATAAAAACGAGATCTTCTGCAAAACCCCCTCTTAGTTTCAAACCTAGGGTCAGGCCACCTTCTGAACCCCTCCCACCGCCAAGCTCTCTCATCCTAACAGTCTTCTCCAGACACCAGTGACTTTGCTGAGTAACATTAACTAAGCTTCTGATAATGAACAAGACCTAAAGCCACGGACAGGACACGAGATGCCGACACAGTGACCGGCACCTGCAAATCTCATCACAGATCCACCGCCAACCCCAATCACACCACGTGTGACACCTGGAGCCCACGCAGAGGCCGTACCTCCCGTCCAAGGTAGGAGCTGTTGCTTTCAAAGACAATAGCCACGTAATGGCTGCCACGGTTGTCAAGAAGGGAAAGAACATCACTGGGCCTTTCAAGAGGAAAAAAAGAGGCTTTTAGTGCCGTCAACAGCAGCGAGTTGGCCACCACATCCCAGTGGCCACATCACTTAATAGAAACCTATTACGTTTCTTGCACAGTTCAACACGAGTCTAACGGCCGCCTTCTTCATGGAGCTACTCACTGAATGGGGTCTAGGCGCGGGCAGGCAGGGGGCCGGCTTCCTTCCGTGTGGTTCTGCAGGAAGTCAATCATCGTCTGTCTGACTGTTCGCAGCTCTCGGTCAGGTCCTGCCGGAAGCACACCAGGGTCAGAGCTGTGTGTGCGGCTGTCCTCGCGGGGCAGGCTTACACCCAGGGACAGCAGCCCCGTCCCAGCCTGGGGCCCAAAGACAGCAGGGTGCGGGTGGCAGCAACATGTGCAATCCCAATGGGTGTGCCCAATGCCACCCACAGGCGTGGTACAGACAGCGCTGGATTCACACAACTGGAGACCACACAGCAATGAGACAAGCATGGGTGGGCCACAGGGACAGGCAACAGAGGCAGATGGCAAGACATGGCACTGCGAGGAGCAGGCCAGGCGGCTCCACTGGGTCACTCACAGGCAGAGCCCCCCCAGGGCGCGGAGAGGAGCAGGCCAGGCAGCTCCACCGGGTCCCTCACAGGCAGAGCCCCCCAGGGTGTGGCCTGCGGGGTCTGATCACACTCTGGGCGATGCTCGCCTGGGTGGGATTGTTTGTAAAAATTCATTGGGTGGGTACATGTGATCTGTGCACATCTCCAAATATTTTTACAATAAAAAATTTACTCTGAAAAAGTTTTTACTACAATATTTGCCAAGCAAGGCAAAGCACAAAATGAAAATTTCTCTTTGAAACTATTAATATCTGAACTCTTAAGGGAAAGCAGGCAGGAAGGTCAGCAGAGGGAAAGGTGCTGACCCAGGCTGGGAGCTCCCCAGGCTCTGGGACTGTGTGTCTTTAGCAGGTTTATGAGGGGAATCTCAGGGACTAAAATACAATGCTTATGTCCTTACCTTTAAAATTTTCTCCAGTTGTAAACTCCTTTGTAAATGCTTTAAAATACTAAGAGGAAAAACACAGAACAAGTAAGAGGCAGCCTTGCATGGGCATCTGCATGTGTTTAAGCAACAAAACGCCCGTCACCTTAGAGGGAGCTTTACTCAATTTCCTTCGGGAAGTTTTCATAAATTGATGACAAACCACACACTTCTCCGTGTCTTTGTGCATATTAATGTTTCCTGTCAGATTTACGAGGGGGCTAAGGTTAGCTCCAATCAGCATTCCCATCATTTACATTTTCTGACCCAACAGGGCTAGAAGCAAGACGGTTCAACTGGGCTGGAATCATAAAAGACACCGCTCTCTGGGACTTGGTAGTGAGCGTATGTCTTAATGGTTAGCTGTAGCGTTAGCTGTGACAACACGGAGGATGTGCAGGAGGAGGAGACACCACGCAGTATCTCTGAGTGGATGATTAGGTTCTTATGTTAACATTAAAAACTTTCTTCATCAAAGGGTACGTTAGAGACAGCGACGAGACAAGGTTACAGGATGGCGGAGATGAGGTCGGTAAGAAAAGCACTGGCCAGCTAAGAGGGAAACGTGCAGATGACAGGAAGACACTTCACCCGTGACACCCACGGCCCACAAAGCCAGATGTGCTGGCACTGCAGCCGCCAGGGAAATGCAAACGAAGCCGCCAGTGCTTCCTGCTGCACTGCTCCCTGGGCGAGCACGAAACTGCCTGACACTGCTGGCCTGCAGGTCTGTTGTGCACAGACCCGGTTCGCGGCCCAGTGGCTTCTCTCCCAGCCTCAGCTCTCCCCGTGCCCGGGAATGCGCACAGCAGCGCCGTTCAAAGCCACCAAAGCCCGGAAGAGCCCACACGCCTGGCAACGGGGGGTTCTGGTTCTCAGAGTGACGTCACTGGACAATCCCATCCAATGAGCATCGTAGTGGATCTGGGCAATGTCCCATTAAGTAACAGAAAGAGGGCCCGAAAGTTTACATACAGCACAGTGTGACCTGTGTCTGAAGCAAAATCAAAATACAACAGGAAGCCATGCTGACGTAATCACACGCGGAGGCAGGCAAGCAAGTGTGCGACACAGGCCCCGAGAGGCCCTGGGGCAGGGCTGACACCGGTGCCGCCCAGCGTGGCACCTGTTGGGGCAGGACCGCAGGTGCTGCCAGCACAGTGAAAACAACAGCCCCCAAAATACAAGCGAAGCCACCATGACATGACACCACACCACACAGCAAGGCACCAGGGCTGACAAGGACGGAGTTTTACTCAAATTGACAAAGCTTCCCAGGAAGTGGGCCCAAGGCGCCCACGTTTCTGGAGATGTCCATGTCAAGGCACGCAGGAGGCAGTGGCACCCGCGGGTACGCACACGCTATGCACGGGCCTGCAACAGGGTCACAGGTACCTCCGCCCCCTAGTGGGAGCAATGGGCACAGCCTTGTCTGCAGGGCTGACTTTGGCTGGGGAAGGCAGAGGCCCTGTGCCTGTGTGTGCGTGTGTGTGTGCATGAGTGTGCATGTGTGAGAGCCCCATGGTACACGGACCACACGTGTGGCTTCAGGCTGGGGTGCCAGCCCTTGCACTCCCGGTCTCCTTGCGCCCCCTGGCCGTGCAGGCTGCAGGGGGTCTTTTCACGCATCCCCTCCATGTGACTGGGTCTGTGTGAGCGTGGACAGTCCCACAGACACTTCCACAGCACAACAGGGTGGAACAAGAGCTGCCCCCACCAAACATCAGCTCCTACAATTCCTACGAAGTTCCAAGGAGAGAGCCAGAGAAGCCAAAAACACAGGCACTATGATGTGGCGAATTTCAACGGACAAGCAACCGCGTGGTACTTACCCAGAAGGTGGGGTAGAAGGTGAATTTCAACGGACAAGCAGCCGCGTGATACTCACCCGGAAGGTGGGGTAGAAGTGGATGTCATAGTCATGGCACACGGCCTGGTTCTTCTCTTCCATGCAGTCCAGAGCTGCGACGCGGATGGCACTGGCCCAGTCTGAAAAGCAGGAGCATGACCTTCAGTGTGGTGAGCACTGGACTCCCGGGAAGCCCAGGATCCAGCAGTCCCCACTCCAGGCTGCGGCCACCTGCGAGACCAGCCCACCTGCCCCCTCTAGGTCATCAGTTAGGCCCTCACCACACAGAGCGTCTATGTGGAGCTAGGAGAGAGAACTCCGCCAACAGCACGATGCCTCTCCTACCACAGATGGTCACAGAACACGCGGATTTGTGCTGAACCTGCACATCACGGAGCAGGGACAAGGCTGTGGGCCCCTAATTAAATGACCCCCTGATGGATGAAAGCGCTGGTAACAGAAGCGGCTGTCAGCGGCCAGCACTTAGTCAGGACAGCAAGCAAGTACGTGCAGATTAATCAGATACGGTCCAGGCTGTTTGGCAAAAACATTCCCGTGTTCTCACTCCAGCGAGTACTGGCAGCATCTGAGCAGGGTCTTTCAAGGCAAGGATGCGTGCACAGACACATGTGAAGGGGTTTCCAACACCATCCCAGACACTGCCCGCAAACCCTGGAACACCTATGCCATTTTGGGGAGGCTAAAAGGAACCATAAATTTTTTTGTTCCTATCTCTAAAGTTTTTGCTATGGAAAATTTCTAACATGCAAATAAAATAGAGATAAAAATGTAACAAATCCCACACATTCTACCTCTTGGATCAATAATTATCAGCTCAAGGTGAATCCTGTTTTGCCAAAGTCTCCACCCACTTTCAGAACTGTCCCACAACAAATCTCAGCACGTCATTTCTACACAAAACCCACCAGGCTTTGCCTCTGAAAGATGAAGGCTCTCCACTGGGCATGGTGGCTCATGCCTGGAATCCCAGCACTTTGGGAGGCCGAGGCGGGCAGATCGTTTAAGCTCAGGAGTTTGAGACCAGCCTGGGCAACATGGTAAAACCCTGTCTCTAAAAAAAAAATACAAAAAATTAGCTGGGTGTTGGTGGCGCACACCTGCGGTCCCAGCTACTGGAGAGGCTGAGGTGGGGGGACCGCTTGAGCCCGGAAGGCACAGGCTGCAGCGAGCCGGCGACAGGTGGAGGCTCCACCTTAAGAAAAAAAAAAAAAGTCCCTATTTGTTCGTTTAAAGTTTGTTTGAATCAAGATCCCAGTGAGGCTTGTTGGTTACTGCTGGTGGGTCCTGGCACTTTCCTTCTCTGGGTTTGACTGACAACATCCCGGACTCCTGGCATTTCTGTAACAGGGCACTCAGATCTAGATTCTTGTCTGATTTGTTTGGTGAGATTACTTTGTAGGTAGTGGAACATGCTTCCACCCAGAGGCAAGCGACGCCTCTCTCCTTAGTGATCACGACCTAAATGCATTAATGCACCAGGGCTGCAGTGAAATGGTGACGTGTCATCTCTCACCGTTTGCTCATGATGAGCTGGGACAATTCTGTGAAGAGAGACCTGCCCTCACTGCAACCCAGCGGAACGACTCACATGAGGAAGGGGAGTGCCTGGCTCGTGCTTCAGTCACCAGTATCAAAGTCATGGTTTCTGAAGCTGACCAGTGAGGTTTTCTTTTTAAAAGATTTGTGTTCTTCCTCTGGGATGTAAAAATTGCACTGCCAACAATTCACAAATATTTCCTGGCTCCTCACTCTGTAGGGGTCCTTCCAGGCCCTGAGACTTTGAGGGGACAGCCTAAAGGGGCACCATTGGGTCAAGGGATGGGTGCTGGCTATCCTGGAGCCTGGAGGCCTCAGCAGAGTCGGCAGTGTGGCAGGGCACGCCGCACCGTGGGAGAGGCAGGTGCAGAGGCGAGACCCAGGCACCCAGCAAACGGACCTGCCTGGAGGAATGGAGCCTGCCACGTGGGGTGCTGCCCTGGCACAGCCTTGTGACCGGAAGCCCAGTGATTTCTGAACGGGAGGGAACGTTATGTCTGCCTGTCACTGAGATACTGATGAGGCTCTTTTTTGCCTTGTATTCCGATTCTGACCACTTGTCTAAATCAATGATTCCACTATAAGAATCATGTAAAAAGAATAAGAATCTTTTCTGAGAGCGAGCTATGATCTCAAACTCCAGAGGTTCTGTTAAAAGCATGCCTGGAAGAGACGGAACATATCACCAGACTCTGTACAAATATGAAGGCTTGTGTGTGTTAGCGGTTCAGATTGCTATTTTTCTACGTAATATACCACAGCTCTGTTTCAGATACTGGCCTTTTCTCTCTGTAATTTAAAAATAAAAAAGAAAGAAACCTCTTTCAGAAACAATGACCAAATACCGTTCCTGCTTACGCTGGCTAAGTGAAACCAGTTCAGGTTTTGAGGCCACTTTCAGTGGATGAGGGAGAAGCGACACGAGCTCTCTGCATCCCTGGCCACTCCTTGCCCAAGCCTCAGACCACATGGAACTGAGGAAGAAGGGTTCATGCTCTCACCCAGTCAGCGCAGCAGACGGCACGGGACGCGGAAACAGGAGGTGCTCCCAGCAGCCCCGCCGTGGGCAGCTCACGGGCGGACCCCTCCACAGCCCCGGCTCCTCAGCCCATGCATCCTGGCGAAGTGTCTCATTTCTGTGGCCTTTTATCTGGCTCACAATTCCACATGGTTTCACTCTGTTTATTGGGAATTTCTATAACACATTTTTATTCCACACTTTTTTTTAAAAAAAGCACCTTTGTGCCCAGAAAGAACATGTAAGAAACCAAAAAGTTGCTCTGAGAACCCAGACTGCACACACAACAGAATCACGGCCGTGTGACATCATCAAGCCGGCCTAGAAACAGCAAAAACAAAAGACGGGAAGAAGAAAACGTTCCAAGATGTTTGCC
The DNA here is from genome assembly GCF_028858775.2 of Pan troglodytes. NCBI lineage: Eukaryota > Metazoa > Chordata > Mammalia > Primates > Hominidae > Pan > Pan troglodytes. Next base: position 2,207,876 of record NC_072409.2, on the reverse strand, counting down.
AGGATTTGGTTTTCACGGTGGGATCTGGTCCCATCTGTGGTTTCTCAGATTTGTCTTAGGGCATGTTACCTACACAAACAAACACACAGCACATCCCCGCTGCCCCAGGCACTTGCTGGCCACATCACACCCTGCCCTCCTCTGGCCACCTCTCCTGCATTTTTCCTAGTTTCTATCTTCCCGTGGATCTTGGTACAAGGTGGCAACACAGCGCCCTGCACAGCGGCCGTGGAACTCTCCCGGCACCTCAGGTGAAGGCCGCTTGGACAGTCTGGGCCCAGGCCAGGTGGTGCTGCTCTTTTTAAATAACCCTCCTGGCCGGGCGTGGTGGCTCACGCCTGTAATCCTAGCACTTTGGGAGGTCAAGGCAGGCAGATCACAAGGTCAAGAGATAGAGACCATCCTGGCCAACATGGTAAAACCCCGTCTCTACTAAAAATACAAAAATTAGCCGGGCGTGGTGGTGCGTGCCTGTAGTCCCAGCTACTTGGGAAGCTGAGGCAAGAGAATGGCATGAACCCGGGAGGAGGAGGCTGCAGTGAGCCAAGATAGCGCCACTGCACTCCAGCCTGGCGCCAGAGCGAGACTCTATCTCAAAAAACCCTAAAATTAAATAACTCTCCTCAATCTCAGGCAGCGCTAGAGAGAATGTGAAGAGTTCAAATGTGGCCGGTGGGAATGGCTGTCAGCCCTGCAGTAAACAACTCTGTAACACCTGGAATGCAGAATCCCAGGTGCCAAAGGGCTGAGCCCAGGAGGAACAGAGGCATGATCCGACCCAGGCCTCACAACTGCTCTGATTCCTGTGCCCCACTCCCAACAAGCTCATCCACCGCAGGGCGCTGCCCAAAAACACATGAGCCTCAGTAGTCGGCCTCCGTGAAGGCATCCTCATCACGTCGGGCCACAAATCCACCCTGTCACTGGCTCTTCACAGGCTGTCTCCAATGAGGCTTCAGATTCCCAAGACCAAATGTCTGCTGGTTGTTTCTACCTGTTACTCTTCCATGATAAGCAAGTAAACACTCAAATCAAGACTTAAGTACATAATTCTAACATTCTGAACCGAGCTGGAAGGCGCCTGGGAGAGTCCCGGCCTCCAGAGGATCCGCCAGACCCAGCACTGCTCCGCTCACTTGTCCCCTCCTCTCCCCTCCAGCCATGCACAGGCCTGACCTCCGTCCCACCACCCCTGGGCCTCTGCCCTGTCTCCTCCCTGGTGGAACTCTTTCCACTGATCTGTTCCTGGTTGCTTTCCCATCTATTTCACAATTTGAACACAGGTAACACCTCAGCGAGGACTTCCCTGACCCCCTGCCCAGGCCTAGTTTCATTGGCAGGAAAAGCCTCCGACCGGCCTTGTTTCCATGGGAAGTAAATTTACACAGCCCTTTACAGTTGACAAAGCTTTCTGACCAAATTATCTACCATGGGAGTGGCCTGGTGACAAACGCAGGATCCTACAGACGGGGCAACTGATGCTCACAGAGGCCGAGGAAGGCTCCAAAGTCCGTCAGGTCCGCATAGCACACACCTCGAGCGTGGAGGGCAAACGTCCTAACAGGCGTGCCCGACTCCGACTAGCGTGTGACCAGAATACGCCCCCATCCTACCGTGGCGAATGAAGACTCCCCGTCACGCAGGTGACATGCTGCAGCCCAAACATGCATCAGCTACGCCCTGAGGCAAACACCTGTGGAGGAATCATTCCACCAACTCCCTTACAAAGGCTCCCGCAGGACACGCTGCCTCCTTCAACATGTAGAAAACCAAGGCTTTGCAAAAGCAAACGATCTTCATCTTCCCAACATATTTCACACCGTCTCTCCACTAGACCAGAGGGCTCTGCCCTTGGAAGGCAGGGATCCGTGTCCAATCAGCCTGGCGGCCCATCCCCACACACAGGAGGCCCCTGGCCAGTGCTCAGGGGCTTGCGCGAAATGACGCGGCGGAAGGGCAGTGCCCCTCGCAGCCCCACACTGATCGCTCCTTACCCAGCCCGCTACCATGGCCTCCGTGCAGTTTCTTCAGCCCTTAATGCTTTGGAAGCACCCGGACCCACCTTATTCCTTTTGAGCTGCCATCAAAGGCTGTGGTGTGAATGTCACCGCCCCTACTTGGCAGATGAGGACACCGAGCTCCAAGTCCTCAGAGGCCGAGAGAGGGAGAGCGAGCCTCAGGGCCGGCACTCCGCCCCCTCCACCCTCTCCGCCTCCTCCGCGGGTCCCATCTGCCAGGCTCTCCCAGCGAAGAGAAACCTCTGCTCTGGAACTGTCCCACCCACTGACCCTCAGACACATAAACAGGGAGGCAGAGGAAACTAAGAAGTCCTCACTTCATGTCACTGACAGGCTCCTGGAAACCGTGGCTTGAAGCGGAAGGACACATAACAAAACCAGTTTTTTTTCTCTCATCCACGTTATAAGGAAATGACGTTGACAGAAATGTCATTATCTGAGGACCTGCCGTCTTCCTCGCACTTCGCGTGGCACTTTGCGGGAACCGTTGAGGCTGTGCAGTGAGCGCTTTCCGCACAGGGCGGGCAGCCTCCCTCACCTCCTGTCCCCTCCTCTTCGTGACACATGGGAAGGGGTCACCTTGACCAATATGTCTTTAAACTGCGCGTGTCCACTTAAATACGCACATTTTTTCAACAAATGTATTAGGAAATTTTTGGGAGATATGTGACAATTTGAAAAATCTTGCAGATGAGCCACACGGCCTAGAAATATCCAAAAAATTAAGAAAAGGCATGTCATGAATGCAGAGACCATATGTAGATGCTGTTTTATCATTTACTACCACAAAATACATACAAATCTATTATAAAAAGTTACAATGCATCAAAACTCACACACGCAAAACTTACAGACCACACACAGCACCATTCACAGTACAGAGAAAGGTAAACCACTGTCAGGATACAGCGTAAGTCGGGGCCTGGCGGCTCATGGCTATCATCCAAGCACTTTGGGAGGCTGAGGCCGGTGGATCACTTGAGCCCAGGAGTTTAAGACCAGCCTGGGCAACATAGGGAGTCTCTGTCTCTGCAAAGAATTTTAAAATTAGCCAGGCACGGTGGTCCCAGCTACTTAGCAGGTTGAGGTGGGAGAACTACTTGAGCTCAGGAGGTCAAGGCTGCGGTGAGCCGAGATTGCACCACTGCACTCGAGCCTGGGTAGAGTGAGACCCTGTCTCAAAAAAAAAAAAAAAAAAAAAGAAAATCATGGAGGAGAAAGGACATCTGCCTGAACAGGTATTTTTATGCAGGCGAAAGTGCCCTATTAGGGAAAAAATGCCACAAAGGACATGAATTAGGAAGGAAGAGGAGCGAGCACCGGTCGGGAGAGGCTGACTCTGCTGTTTGTGCACATGCTGCCGGGTGTATCGGCAGGACTGCCCTTAGCTATAAAGCCGCTAACCCTGAGCCTCGAACAAGAAAGACAAACAGCAGCTGCCAGTCTTCTGGTTGCACGAGAAGGCCTGGGCAATGAGAAACACTTTTCCAGATGCTTTGTCCCTGAAGCCAGGAAGTACCTTCCAGTAAGGGACTGCCTTTTACAGTGATTTCATCTTGCTGAATGCCCCTGGCCACGAAGAACTCATGAGTTCAACACCGAAGGCTTCATCAGTCTACCTGCTCCTCAAACACAATGAGCCTTACTCTAGATCTGGGGTCCTAAGGCCCTTTAGGGCTCATTACACAGTCCTCTCAGGACGGCCAACATGGTGGCAGAGAACCTCACAGAGGGAACATGATAACAGCTGGAAGGACTGCACCACTGAAGACGCCATCGTTGTTACAGGAAGAGCCGTGAAGGCTGTCGAGCCCACACAAACTCCCGCTGGAGAAAACTGTGTCCACAGGCTGTGTCTGACCTCACAGGATTTATGACAGAGCCAATCAAGGAAACCATGAGAGGTCGTGGATGTGGTCAAAAGGGTAGGGGAGAAGGGTTCCATGAGACGAATCGTGCAGCAACTCAAGAGAACAGAAGACGACGCTGTGGAGCCAAGTGCCTCCTCACCAGTGCCAAACACAAACGCACCATCACCTGGCAGGACTCTCAACACTCGAGACGGCTTTTGCTTTCTTCTATGACACGGACCCTTTTCTAAAACAGGCACTAAAACTAAAGCAAACAGTGGAAGGAAGACTGGGACCACACAGAAACCGTTTAGAGAAATAAAAAGCAAGAAAGCCAGACAGAAGGCACGACGTACCTCCATGAAGTGACACGGAACACGCCTGCCTCCCCTCTACTGCCTCCACCTCCTCTGCCGCTGCCACCTGGGGCAGGACAAAGGCCTTCACGAGGCTCCACCTGGGGCAGCCTGGCCGGGACAAAGGCCTTCACGAGGCTCCACCTGGGGCAGCCTGGCCGGGACAAAGGCCTTCACGAGGCTCCACCTGCGGCACTTCCTGAGCAGAAGGCCTACTTCTCTTTTGTGCGACGATCTTCTCTAGCCTCCTTTACTGTAAGAACACAGTACGGAACACGTGTAACACACAGAGTTTGTGTCAATCGACCGTTTGTTACTGGTAAGGCTTCCAGTCAACGGTGGGCTATGAGCTCAGTTTCTGGGGAGTCGCAGGTTATATACACATTTTTGACTGTACAGGAGCTGGCACCCCCCCCCCAGCCCCCAAGTTGTCTGAGGGTCAACTGCACACGTAACGGGAGTGCTGCCCTTCTAACTGAGCCCCTGGAGGGCCGCCCAGATGTCCGGCAGATGTCCCACACCTTTTCCAGCTCAGCGTTGACAACGCACCATCCTAGAGCAACGGTGGCAAATTCTTTTTGGCCTGACAGAGACACTTAATGGAGAAAAAAGTGACAGAGTTCACACAGCCCCTTCAGGGCTAGCACGCTGGCACCCAGGAACCTTCCTGGGCGTGAGGCTGCTGTCACTAAGACCTTTCCTGTGGACCTCGCATCAGCAGGTGGAGACGGAAGCAGGGCCCTGGAGGAAGCCCCGATGGCCACCCCCGGCTTGGGAGCAAGGCTGGTCTCCACGAGGCCCCCCAGCTCCACTGCACCCACCCCAGCCTCATCGCGCCACACCCCAGCGACCACAGGCGAGTCTTGCTCTGTCATGTCCCCACACATCTGGACTGTGACCCCCGCTCCCTTTACCGGGCTTGTTCCTATTTGCCTTCCAGGTCTCCATCCGAATGCCACTTCATCTGAGTCTACCCCGACCGCTGTTCAACTGGCTCCCCCGCCCATGGCCCATGCTCAGCAGACCCTCCTTGCAGGTGGAGACCCAGCCAGGCAGCTTCACATCCAGCTCTGCTGCTTACTGGGTTTTGAGAATTGGGGTAAGTAACAATCTCTTCTTGCCTCAGTTGCTCCACCTGTAAAATGGAGATGCCAAGGAAGATTCATCTCCCAAGGGCAGTGTGAGGATCGGCTGGGTCAAAGGCACGAGTGCTGGCACAGCACACCCCCCGGAGCAGGGCCAGGACCAACATGCCCACTCAAAGGCCACGTCCCCACGACGGCCACACCTGCAGGGACTGACAAGCATGTGCTGGGGATGCAGGACCAGGGACACTGCTGGGCCCTTACGGGGAGTGACGACCAAGGAAGGAGAGAAGGAGAGAAGACAACTCAGGCTGGCAGAGCAGAAGGGGAGGCGGCCGCAGGAGCACCTGGAGTCAGGGACACCGTCATATGGAAGACGAGGGGAAGCCCTAAGCTGGGCTCGGGCCAGTTCACAAGAGGCTGCAGATCTTGGTGCAGACTTTGTTCTTTGTCTCAACAGCCACGGGCAGCCACTGATGTGCGTGGAGAACTCATAACCCCCACGACGTCTGAGTGAAGGAAGACGGTGGCCAGTGAGCTGGGTGGCCAGCAAGCATAGAGCGCTGGCATCAGCCAGAGCCCTGAAGACCACCTGCTCCCCTCTCCCTCGCGCTGGGTCACACCCAGGCGACCCGTGGAGCTCTGGTGGCTACAGAGGCAGCATGGCCCAGTGGTGGCCAAGGCTGAGCCGTCTCTTCTCCACATCCAAGACCACGGACTCCGGGCACACAGAAAGGCATGGGTCTCCGGCTCAGCACCTGCAGGCACTTCCTCTATGAACATTTTCACCAGCGACACTCTCTGGCCTCAGCTTCGGGAGGAACTGGGCTGTGGAGAGCAGTTTCCATCGTAAGGGTGATGTATGGAACTTCGCAGCCACCTTAGCTGAGGGAGCAGCCAGTCTCCCTCTGGGTCCGAAGTCACTGGCAGTCAGGGTCAGGGCCGGGATGGGGGCTGCACCCCACCAAGTCAACCCGGACCTCTCCCAGTCTAGACTCTGCAAGCCACCTGCCACCCACCACCTCCACTCAGCTGTCCCAGGCGTCGTCACAACGCTCCTGACCCTCCACCTCCTCCCCACTCCCTGCTCCGCACAGAGAGCCAGGTCGACAGCTCTCCTCCATGGGGCACCCGGAGACAGGACTGGCTGCTGCCCAAGGACAGAGGGCTGTGTGCCGGCCCCTGGGGAGACACGCGGTGTGCGGAGATGGGGCAGATGCTAGGTGGCAATGGTGATGTTTCTCCTTCAGCCAGACTAGATGGATATTCACAGGTATCTGAAACAGGCCGCCCTCTGAAACAGGCCGCAGCTGCCAGCTTAAATAAAGGCGACAGAAAAAACCCACCTTGCTTTCCCTCGAGTTTTGGCCAATCTGAGGCTTTCCTCACGACAGCAGGAAGAGCCAGCGCTGCAGCATCACCCAAACCACAGGCCCCCTGGCCAAACGGGTGCTCCAAAACCCAGCATGCGCCCCGAGACTTACACGGGTGCACTCCTTGACACCTCTGATAAATAAAATACCGGGTGAATTCCCAGCGTCAGGAGTGCACATCTGAAGCCTGTCCTGTGCCAGCGACACCTGGAGCCCGTCCTGTGCCTGCGTCACGTGGAGCCCGTCCTGGGTCTGCGTCACCTGGAGCCCGTCCTGGGCCGGCGTCACCTGGTGCCCGTCCTGGGCCGGCGACACCTGGAGCCCGTCCTGGGCCTGCATCACCTGGTGCCCATCCTGTCCCACACCTGGAGCCTGTCTTGTGCCACACCTGGAGCCTGTCTTGTGCCACACCTGGAGCCCTTCCTGGGCTGGCGTCACCTAGAGCCCATCCTGTGCCACACCTGGAGCCCGTCCTGGGCTGGCGTCACCTAGAGCCCATCCTGTGCCACACCTGGAGCCCGTCCTGTGCCACACCTGGAGCCCGTCCTGGGCCTGCATCACCTGGTGCCCGTCCTGTGCCACACCTGGAGCCTGTCCTGGGCCGGCGTCACCTGGAGCCTGTCCTGTGCCACACCTGGTGCCCGTCCTGTGCCACACCTGGAGCCTGTCTTGTGCCACACCTGGAGCCCATCCTGGGCCGGCGTCACCTGGAGCCCATCCTGGGCCTGCATCACCTGGTGCCCGTCCTGTGCCACACCTGGAGCCTGCTCTGGGCCGGCGTCACTTGGAGCCTGTCCTGTGCCACACCTGGAGCCCATCCTGGGCCGGCGTCACCTGGAGCCTGTTCTGGGCCTGCATCACCTGGAGCCCGTCCTGTGCCACACCTGGAGCCCATCCTGTGCCGGCGACACCTGGAGCCCATCCTGTGCCGGTGACACCTGGAGCCCGTCCTGTGCCAGTGTCCAAGTAGAATTTTCCAAAAGCTAAACACACGATTCTCACACAAACGCAGAGTGAACGTGCATCAACAATGTTGTTCCACTGGGACTGCTGAAGGAAAGGGTGAGGCCAGGTGGGGAGCACAGAGAATAGTGCTATCTGCCCCCAGGGACAGTGCACAAAGAAACGGTCCTATGGGGCAAGAAAACCACAACCTTTGGGCTTTCCTTGTCTACCAGACAGATGAGGTCGGCGAGCTCACAAGTAACCACAGAGCCTGGGCCCTTAATCAGCAGTGAACAGCAGGATAAACACACAGATGTCCGTGCCCCAGGTCACAGCCCTTGGGCGAGCCTGTGCAACACCCCAACATGATGCTGAGAGGACACAAGACTCAGCTTTTTGTCCTATTTCCAGGTTTTACCTAATATTTCCTTAGCAACAGGATGCAGAAAACTAGTCAGACGGGGAAACTGATCAGCCAGGGGCCAGGAACAAGAGCCGTGCCCTGGGCAGGAGCGAAACACGCTGCTCCGCATCTCGGGTGCGTGCCCACCTCCCTGCACCCTCTCATGCTCCAAGAAGACAAGACATGGCCTTCGGTAACTTTTGCCCAAACACTGTCTACATGACCTGAAACCACAATTCTACCAGGAAGGCACAGACTTCCCCTTTGTTCCCTGAGGATCCCTCACACTTCAGGGAACCCTGAGCTGGCCTTCCAAAGACAACGCTCCCCGGGCCTCCTTCCCGCCTCGCAATCCAGGCCCTGAGCAAGCCCGGCGGGCAGCCTCCTCCCACCTGCCTGTGCCAACCCTCCCTCTGCCCCTCAGGCCCCAGCTGCCACGCGCGGCCTGGCCTCTCTCACACATCCCACTGTGCTCCGCTGGTTTCTGGCCTTCAGTTCTCCAGAGAGCAGCCAGAGAGTTTTACCTAGAAACCAGGTTTCCCTGCTTAAAATTGTTCTTTGGCATTCTGTTGCTCAGGAAGAAGACAAGCACTGTTCACTGAGCCTGCATCTGCCTGCTGCGGGGCCCTCAGGGACCTCGTGGTCGCCCCCTTGAGCGACCAAGGCCCTATCAAAGTCCTTTTAGCCGGGCATGGTGGTACCTGCCCATCGTCCCAGCTACTCAGGACGCTGAGGCAGGAGGGTCCCTTGAGCCCAGGAGTTCAAAGCCAACCCGGACCACACGAAGAGACCGATCTCTAAAACAAAAGGTCCCCTGGACACTGCAGTCTTGGCAGTCTCGGGTCCTCTGTGCTGGCCATGCCCCTGGCAGGGCCTTCACCTCGCGGCTCCTCTCCCAAGTCGCTGCCCTCTGACGCCTTGCTCTACCACCCAGGGCCACTCCAGTTTCTTTCTAATTGGTCTGTTCATTTTTCTAGGAGTTACAACCTATAGGTAACTTATTTATTTTAATTTGAGACAGGTCTCACTCCGTCACCCAGGCTGGAGTACAGGAGCGTGATCACGGCTCACTGCAGCCTCAACTTCCTGGGCTCGAGTGATCTTCCCATCTCAGCCTCCTAAGTGGCTGGGGCCACAGAAGTGGGGATCTTGCTATGTTGCCCAGGCTGGTCTTGAACTCCTGGGCTCAAGTGATCCTCCCACCTTCCAAAGTACCGGGATTACAGGCGGGAGCCACTGCCCCAGCCACTTCCTTGTTTTATTTGTCTTCCTGTTGACTGTCTGCTACTCCCTCTAAAGCACAGGCTTCCTCAGGCGGGGACCTCCCTGCTTTGTTCCCTGCTGTTCCTCCAACAGATGAATTTCCAGCGCAAATTCATCCCGGAGCGTGAATTCACGCAGAGCCCCTGCACACACTGCAGGGCGAGGGAAGTCCAGCTCCATCCACCAGTCCGCAGGGGCAGCACCTCGACCTGCCTCGGTAGAGCTACGCTCCCAACACCACCACCCCACTCAGGGTCAGTCCTGGTGAAGGGGCACGCGGGCACCTCACGTCGCCTTTGTCTGTCCTTGAAAGAATGCCAGGCCGTGTGCTCAGGGAAGGCCGAGCAGATGAGGGAGAATTTCAGTTACACAGGCCTCCCTCAGCAGCTGAACAGGCGCCAGGAGTCCCGGCAAGGACTCGGCAGATGGACGGTATTCATGGCAACACAAAAGATATGGTAGTCCATATTATCAAATCAAATACAAAACACGTAAAAGGCTTAGCTTCAGGGCACTGGCCTCATTCAACGGGTACCCTCCCCTTCTCCTGCTCTGCCCACCTGTCTAGCTCTGAACCTCTAAAGCAGAATGCAAATGGCCTGCTTTCATTGGGCCTCTGGGGTTAGAGCCAGCTGAGAGGCACAGGGTGTGGGCAGGGGCGGGGGTGCCCAACCCAGCACAGCCAGGGGGTTCCAAAGGGAGGCAGAAATGAGACCGCAGGTCTATTCTCACTTCTGCTCAAGAGCCTGGCTATTTTAGGACTCCAGTCTTAAAAATACTTGGGAAATAATTAAGCTTCTATATATAGTAGATTAACATTTATTTCAAATGTGCTTGTCAAATAACTCTAATACTGAATCTAACAAGGTTAACTCTTTGCTGCTTGTCACGTTCTAATGAAAAAGTCTACAGAAGTCTAATGTATAGTCCAGTATCAATTCGTTCTAGAAAATGATTACAGTAAAGATAAAACAATCTCCCAAGTTGAAAGGCAACTAGAGAGCTGTGTTTAAGGGACAGAGGTCCACTGCAGCCTCTCCTTCCTGAGTCAGGGCCATGCTGGGGTCTCGAACTCCGCACACCAGTCCGTGGAGAAGACCCTCTCTGGGTGGAGCCTCCTCTTGGCTGAGCAAAGGTCTTCTTAGCTGAGCTCCAAGTTCAAGGCACAAGTTTGGAATAACAGGCCTGGGTAGAAATGAAACCCACCTAGCGACCAGGAGAGCCTAACACAAATCACCTAGAAGTTGCCAAGGGCTGGTCTGAGAAAACCCGGGCACACGCTACGGTTGCCTCATCTGGGGACTGAGGGCAGGGCTGGGTCCCATGGACTCTTGATCCCCAGCATTTAACTCAATTCTGGTAAACCAAAACTACACGTTCTTCAGCCTCGAAGGCTGCTCCGAGGTGACAGCAATTCCAATGCTGTTTATCTGTTGGTAGGGAATGACAGTCCCTCAGCCCGTCCTCTGTCAGGGAAGCCCAAGCAGTGCTTATGACCTGGGTCACCTGGGTCACTCCATGGCACGACGACCGGCATGACACAGCGGAGACGGCTCCCTGGACGTGGCTGTAAGGCCCTCTTAGCAAACCATCCCGTCTTACTTCAACAACAAGTAAGTGGCCTGGGTCTCTCGGTGTAGTCTCAGATGCACCAACCACAGCCACTGGGGAGGCCAGCGGGGAGCCCGGCTGCTCCGATGCACCATCCTTTCTGTAAAATACTCATGTGGTCGCCACAGCGGGGCTGCATTAAGCCATTTCTGGGCCCGTAAGGAGACAGGAGGCCTCCACTGCCCAACTCTTCCTCCTTCCACCCTCTCCATCCTCCCGAGTCCAATGAGCACCTGGCGGCTCTCACGGGCCGTCAGCCCCGCCAAATGCCCGCTGACACCTGCATGTCCCCCTCCCTCTGGCCCTTATTGTTTCTTTTTCCAGTAAACGGACAATGAGCCTGTGGTGAACACCAAGTTCTAATTCATCTCCAAGAAGCCTGCAGCCTAGTCGAGTAGACAAGAAACCAGACCAAGTGGGACAGAGGAGCTGGCAGCAATCACAGAATGCCCTACCCTTCCTTCAGGAGATGTCGGATGTGTCCAGCTCCCAACCCCCACCTGTCCTCTACAAAGACACAGGAATGAACTGCCATGGCTCCAGGTCACCCACACCTGGACACCCATCCCGGCCTGTCACTCAGCTGCGTGACCGTGACTATCCCACGCAACCTCACGTGCTATCACCTGCAACATGAGCGCCCCCGCACTCCTGAGGACAGGTGTGGGAGGACTCGGCCTGTTCCACGCAACCTCACGTGCTATCATCTACAACATAAGCGTTCCCGCCCTCCTGAGGGCAGGTCTGGGAGGACTCAGCCTGTTGTGGGTGGCAGCCTGCCGTTTTCTCAGGCTGACCAAGTGAAGGAGATGGGAGGGAACAGGCACCAGGGCCACAGAGGGCGCACGGGGACACAGGCCCTGCCTTTAGGGTGCACCCTCTTGTCCACTCAAGACTGCAGAGGCATTTCGGAGATCTCACCGGTCAGACGGGCCAAAGTGTAGCCCCAGGCCCTGGTGCCTCATCTTCCATCACAAACCCAGCAACCATCACTGCCAGGCAGATCTTCAGGAACCCAACAAGGTTTTGTTCTGCAAAGTACTTAGAAGTGACAGGCTTAAGCCAAATCTCCACAAACACTAGAATGACACTTGGTCACACCAAACAGTACACCTTTTGTTTCTTAAGCCACCTTCTTATAAGAAAAAACATTTATTTTCCCAACCTTGAAAAAGCCAGTCAAGAGCTAAAGTTCAATCCAAATTTCTGAGGAAAACAAAGGTGCCCTGGCCTGTCCTGCTCCTTCCAGCTGGAGGCTCCTGGGAAGCAGAGCCTGCACCTAACCATCCTCTCCAGCAGCCACAGGCATGGAGAACGCAGGGCGTGGCGGGTGCTGGCCAGGGGGACCAGTGGGAGAAGGTGGCTGGACACTCTAGGTAGAAGTGGGGGCCCAAGCCATGGCCTGTGTGCCCCCAAGGGATCAGCAGGATGACCTAAGTCACAGGTGATTGATCAGGGCCACAGGTGACTGATCTGAGTCAGGTCAACAGGGACATAAGAAAACATGAGAATGTTGACAACGGGAATGCCTGCATGCAGCCAGACCCCTACACTGCCACAGGCAATGGGCGCCCTATCCCTGTGGGACAGCTCCACGCAGGGATGACAGACAGGGAGCCAGGCGCCAAGCAGACAGTTCTGAGCTGGCAGGTCTGGGCTGGGGCTGTGGAGAAGCAGGCATTTCTAACAAGGCCCTAAGTGGCCCTACTTTGAGAGTCCCAGCCTTAGAACAGCTCCGGGGACTCCTCAGTGCCAAGGGCCTTTCATCCCTTTCTACCCGGACTCCACCTCCCACAAGCCTCATGGGCACAGCTTGGCTCTCAGGACTGTAAACCAAAAATAAAATCCTCAGTCCCCTAACTGACTGAACTGAACCCCCTCTTGGCCAAGGAGACCCCAGGGCAACCTGAGGAAAGAAATTCCAGGCCCTGACGGCAAGGGAGGTCAGACACGCCTGGTTACACCACCTCCCTTTGGAGTTTAGGCAGAGCTGGCCAGCGTGATGAAACAGAGATCACAGACAGACAGCACAGCCTCAGCAGCGACGACACCAAACTCCAGCCTGACTCGGGTACAGCACCGCATGACAAACAGCACACCCTGCAGGAAATCAAAATATTTCACCCCCAAATACATTTATTTCCCTGACATATTTGAAATGGTCCTGCAAACCTGTCTTTTGTGAGGGAAATTTGCATCTGTAGAGAATCTCCCTCCCTTTCTAGGTCTTTCCTGGATCTAGCAGACATTTAACGAGTCTGACAGCATTCAGGTCTGAAAAGAGACATTTACCCTCTATTCTCCCCAAGGCTGCTGCCTGTGAGGCTTCATCTACTTAACCTTGGCCTCCACAGCCCCTTTAGCTTAACTCAAGCATTTCTCTTTGCTGACTTCAAGTCTTTAGACAAAGCTTAACTCTTTCAATCAATTGCCAGTCAGAATCCACCTATGATCTGTAAACCTACCCCTTCCTATACCTTACATGTACTGATTTATGTCTCTCTGCCTATAACTTCTGTCTCCCTAAAATGTATAAAATCAAATTAACGTGACTGCCTAGAGCACACTTTCTTAGGACCTCTTGACACTGTTCCCCGGGCCATGGCCACTACACTTATTGGCTCAGAACAAACCTCTTTCAGTATTTTATAGTTTGGCTTTTTAGCCAACAGGACCCTCTGCCTGGGCTCCCTGAAGCCCTCCCCCTGCTGCCTGGTCAGGTCACTGCTGTCTTTCACTTTCAGCCATATCCTCCTCCAGTCTCAGTCTCAGGCACAAGCCTGTTCTTCCTGTCGTGACTGGGAAGACAGTCAGACCCACTAAAGGAGGCTTACTGAGTTGAGTTCATCACACCACTGGGTATGGACGTTACTGTGTGGCTCTCAGGAGTGGCCTTTCTTCTGAGCTCTGGGGACAGTTCTCAAGGCTGCCTATGTGCTGCTTCGGTTACAGAATTTGCAATCTTTGAATCTGGTACGATCTTTAGACTTCAGCAACTCAACTGAAAAAAAAAAAAAAATCAAAACCAAAACCCACAAAAAAACTGACCAAGTCCTGCCAGGGCCACCTGCATTTTAATGAACATATCTGCTTCTGCCACTGAATAACACACAAGAACTGAAGGGTTCCCTACGTGATTGAATTACTTGTTTGTTTTCCTAAAAGCAGTGTCTAAAAACCCCACTGAACAGTTTTTCTGTCCATCTCTTCCAGTCTCTGACCTCAGTTCTGAGTCAGGTCAACAGGGACATAAGAAAACATGAGATCAAAGAGGAGGAATCCATTAGAATCAAAAGGCCCCAGCTCTCTAAGAGGAGAATGCATTTTAAAGATAACCATTTACAGTAACATACAAAAGCCCTACTTAGACTTGAAAAAAAGTTTCTTTACAAATCTGTTTGCGATGAGAAAAATACAGCAGGATTGGGTGTAAGGCATAAAAACAAAGGTGCAGGAAGAAAGAGTAGCAATTTGTTACAGATCTTGCCCACTGAAACATGTAATTTGAGGTTAGCACAACACAGGAAGTCCTGCCAAACCTCACTGGGTCGGGAGGACCTCCTACTTCAGTGATTTAAATACCATTTTAAGGGAGGGGTGTTGTGAATGCCCCCTCCCACGCCAACTCTGACCTGTAGAGCAGGCGAGTAACTTCGTGACTGGTTAACAACGTGCGACCAGATGAAAGCACTAAACAATAAAGTGCGGAACACTACCAGCAGTTTGGTGAAAGATTTCTCAAAGGCTGTGCATCTGTGATCAAGGAGCCCACCAATGAAATGCTTTGTAGAGTTAAAAAAAATTGCTTTATAGGTTGTTTTGGGGTATTACAGAGAAGTCTCCAGAGTATTTGGATTTCTAAGTTGTGGGTTCACTTTGAGCACCCACTATATGGCCAGCGATCCGAACCAGAAAGTTAATGATGAAGGTTCAAAGGGAATGGGGTGGCTACGAGTGTGGAATAGGAATGAGGGATCCTCAGAGAACAGGAATTCTGGGCACTGAGGATGGGGTGTGTGGACGCTAGGAAACAGCTAGGGTAGGAGGCCTGGAAGGTCAATGAAGTTCTTGGGGCTCAAAACATAGGTATTTTGAGAGCTGGGATACGGGAGGGCTTCCCTATCCCCAAGTGTGCGGTGAGGGCTGCGGGAGAATGGTTTCATTTTGACTTGAGACAGCACAACTCGTCAGGATCTAACGGGGATTAACTGGGGGAGACATGGGGAGCAGCTGGCTTAGTCCCCTGCCCCTGGAAAGGCCAGGGTTGGTCCGAGTCGGGTGCCTCTGTGGGGCAGGAGCTGGCTCTGCGGTAAGGAAAGAAATACGGGGGAGGGGCCCCGGGACCCGTCTTCTGGGGCGGTCGCAAGGGGTCCCGGAAGGCCGCGGTCCCGGGGGTCGGGGGTCCCCGCGCGGTGGCGCGCCTCACCTCGCACATCCCCAGCCAGGGCCCGCCAGGTGGGCGCGTAGCCGATGCAGTGGCCACACCACGACGAGTAGAACTGCACGAGCCACGCGGCCGAGCTGTTGGCGGTGGCCCCGCGCACGCTGCCGCTGTCCAGCACCCACACGGCGTCCTCGCCCGCGCGGTACAGCCGCGCCGCACCGCCCGCGCCCGGCCCCACCGCCGCCGCCGCTAGCAGCACTAGCAGCCGCGGCAGCCGTGCGGCCCGCGGCGGGGGCGAGCGCCGGGCTCTCAGCGCAGGTCCCGCTCCGATTCCCGGGCTGCGCGCCACCGCCGCCCCGGCCGCCGCCATGTTGGAAGTGCCGCCGGCGCGCTGAACTTTCACCCTGGCAACCACCGTCACGTGCGCCGGCGCGCCCGGCCCCGCCCCCGCGCGCCCAGTCCTGTTCCGCCCCGCCCCCGCACGTCTGACCCCGCCCTCTCTCCCCGCCCCCGCCCATGCGTGGCAGCCCCGCCCCCAAGAGTCTGATGGCGCCATCTCCCCGCCCAGGCGTGGCAGGCTCCGCCCAGGCCCCGCCCCACCCCGCCGCGCGTTCCCCAAACCCCTTCCCTGAACAGGGCCAGGTGGCCACATTTAGCAAATGGAAGTGCACGACGCCAGGTTCAACGTGAATTTCAGACAAACAGTGAGTCGGTTTTTCAGCCTAGGTCTGTGCCATGCCTGAAATACAAATTTAACAAGACATTCTTAGACGTAAAAAACTATTCCGGGGTTCTTTTACTTGGCAACCCCACCTGGGGCTTCAGAGGGTCTGCAAGCCAGCCTCGACTTTTTAATATGATCTTGGAACGCTTAGAAAATGCAGCAAAAAACATCCACTCAAAGTCAGATGTGTTGTGTGCTACCTTTTAGGATGTTCCAGTCGAATGCAGCTTCACGATTTGGAAATGAAATCATATGACTTTTTTGCTTCATTGAACAGGATACCTGATTTTTTGTTGTTGTTGTTCCTATTCCTAATTTTTACACATGTCAAGATTTTCTCTGAACTGTGTGACCAAAACAAAACAAGGGAGTGGGCGAGCCTGGGCAACATAGCGAGAGCCCATCTCTTAAAAAAAAGAAAAAAGCCGGGCATGGTGGTGCACACCTGTAGTCCCAGCTACTTGAGGGGCTAAGGTGGAGGATGGCTTGAGCCTGGGAGCTTGAGGCTGCAGTGAGCCGTGACTCTGCCACTGCACTCCAGCCTGGATGACAGAGCGAGACCTTGTCTCAAAATAAATAGATAACTGTATTGTGGGGTTCTGTGTAAGATTTTGTTTAAAAGGTTTTGCTGCTAACAATGGTTAACCCCAGATGAGAGGATTCTCCCCAGAGGGCCCCTGGCCAAGGCGTCTGCTCCCTTTTCCTCACGTCCTGCGTCTCCCCGTTCACGTTTCCTTCCATCACCCACGTTTCCTGGCTTCTGCTCTGTGCCAAGCCCTGGAGACAAATCAAGAACAAAACCGAGCCCCCAGTGTCCCTGGCCTGCATTTGGGCAGACCCAAAACAAACCAACGCGTAAAGCAGCCACCGCGTGCTATGAAAAGCAATGAAGCCGGACACGGAAGCAGGTGCCAGCAGGGCTGCCGTACAGAGGAGGGTGGGGAGGTCTTTGAGAAGGTGACCCGAATGGAGAAGGAGGTGAGGGAGGAGGCACACATGCAAAGGCCCTGGGGCAGAAGGGTGCTGAGCACGCTGGAGGAACAGCAAGGAGCCGGACCTGGTGGGAGCGGAGCAAGCTGGGGGAAGCGTGGGAGGGAAGAAAAGCTGAGAGCCCGAGCGAGACCCAGGGGGCCTCACAACCTGGGCCGCAGACTCAGACTTTGATGCTGAATGGGGGGGTGGCCACGGAAGGATCGATGCAAGGATGCAGCTCTGCCCTTCCAGTTGCAGAGTAGGAGGGGCAGGAGGGGAAGCAGGGGACCTGGGAGGGGCCGCCACCTCCTTCCACAAGCTGGAGGGACTCCGGGGAGGGGTGAGAGGCAGTGCTGGTGGAGGGGTCGGCTGAGTCTGGGTGGAGGCAGAGGGTGTCACATTCGCAGAGTTTGGGCCAAAGCAACCAGAGGAATGGGGTTGCTTACGGCTGAGACTAAATCCTGCAGCGGCGAGATGGGAGAGCTATGCTGGGGAGGATGCCATCAGTTTGCTTTGGACCTGTTACATCTGAGCAGCCTTTTCAACCTCTAAGGGAGGTGTCAGGTCAGGGTTTAGAAGTGGGAGTCGAGTCTGGAGCTCAGAGCTTGAGGCTGCTTGAGGTCCCCCGGGGAGGCTGTGGGACAGAGGGGAGGGCCACACGCTGAGCCCCAGGCCTCCAGAAGGAGCAGCAGCGAGGTGGCAGGGGAACAAGGAGTGGAGGAAAGGAGGCTGATCTGGCTGAGACAGAGGACGTCATGAGCCCAACTGGAGGGGCACATTCGGAACATCGGGGCAACACCTCACCCCAAACCTGCTCGGTGAAACGGAGCCACCCCTGGGACCAAGCTTAGCCCAGCACTTAGAGGCCACACCCCAAAACAACCAGAGTTTCTCCCATCTAAGGCAGGGCGGGGGAGGGGAAGGGGTTAGGATTGAATCTCGGAGTCTAGGTAAGAGCTGTCTGTGCTGAGCCAGATCCTGCCCAAAGCCTGCGTGAAATCTGCCCCCCCCCACCTGCAGGAGAGGCATCGCACGTCGCTGTGGCAAAGGCCAGGTGACTGCAGGCGCGGTTAGCGTGCGTGCCGCGGAGCGAGAAAACACGCGGCCAGTGGCCATTTTCAGATGCCCTGACAGAGACAGCTCTGGCTTCAAAGAGATCAAAATGCGGGGAGATCACATCTCAGACCTGATGAGATAAGGCACTGTGCAGGCTGAGGCAGCAGCATCTTGGACCTAATCTGCTGTGTTGGATCCTGATGAGCCTGATTCCGGGAAGGCCTCCAAGATTTCCAGTTGATCTGTTGTTCCCTGTGTAGAGCAGGTACTTGCCGTAAATCCCACCCTTAGGGCACAAAGCCTTGATGCTATCTGCTTCAGGTTTCTGCACGTTCCTTCTAAACCAGCCTCCCCTATGGCAGATAAGCCCTGGGCCTGGGGGTGGTGGCGGGATCCCGTCTGTCGGTGCCTCCAGAGACATAGATGTGGCTTCCATTTGTAAGTCCCTACTAAATGTTTCTTCCTGAGAAACTGGACTTGTCAGCCTCTTTCTTCTGCCTCTCAGCCTCCTCCATCTTTGGGGCAGGTTTGCACAGGCCTGCCCATCGTGGAACAGGTATTGATATTCCTGTTTTACAGAGGGAGAAACTGAGGCTCAGAGGGCTGACTACTGTGTGAGGTGAAGGGCACATGGCATGTATGTGACAGAGAGGAGGGCCTCAGGCCCACGTGCCTCCCAGAACCCAGGAGGGCCCACTCCGATGCTTGCGTTGGAGACAAAGACAGAACCCAGCTCTGAGCCGCCTCCCTTTCCACATGGGGAGAGCAGAGATGAGGCCCAATGGATTTCAATGGCCCCGGCTCCAGGACTTGCCCTGCTGTCCACGTCTCCCCCTTTAGCAGGAGTTTGGCATGGAGGGCTCAGCTGCTTAACGACCACCACCCATTTTGGGAAAACTTCTGAGGAAAAATTCTGCACACCTGTGCCAGCCCCTGAGCACTGGCGACGTGCCCGGGACAGTGCCTGAGGGAACAATTCTTCATGTCCTCACTAGGACACCATGAGGAGGTGGGTGGCCACCCTCCAGGGACTGTGGACATGGAGGCACGTCTGGGGGCAGGGGCTCCTGCCAGACCCCTAGGGAGAGGTGGAGCAGGGCCCAGGCAGCCTCAGAGCCCCAGCTGGCTCCCAGCACCAGTGTGGTTGGTGCTGTATCGGCTACAGCCTGATGGACATGGTGAGTGGAGGGCAGGAGAAGGGCGACCGGGAGCCCCGGGGCAGGGCCAGGGCCAGGGGGTGTGTGTGATCCCATCCTCCGCTCCCAGCTCTGATGCTGCCATGCGGGGACAGGGCACCGTGGGATGGCTGTGGGACCTGCCAACACTCTTCCAGGACCCCAAAGCTGCCTGGGGAGCTGGGAAAAGGACGGCTTGTGAGCCTGGCTTTGCTGGGCATGAACGGGCCAAGCTCGACCCTGGGGACAGAGAAAATGACCCGCAGGGACCCTGCTCCGCCTGGGCAGTGAGTGAGCTCTCCCAGCGCCCTGGGTACCTGGAGGCTGTGCTTCCCAGGAGTGTGTGCGGCCGCCACCTTTCATAAAGGGCCCCCGGCCTTCATGTGTGTTTTATGAGGGTGGCCGTGATGGCCACGCAGGGCAGGGAATCAAAGGGACTCATAAAGTTTGTCTGATGATTTGGGACTCGGAGCACTGCGGACACGTTCACGGGCATTTTATGCAGGAGGGAACCGTTAAGCAGGGAAGCTGAAAGAGACAGATCACGGGAAAATTAAATGTAGGGTTTAACTGAGAAATAATCATTTTCTATGAAAGATAATGACTCCTCTGGAGGCTGGTATCAAGATTTATTGGCCCAAGCGGTGACGACAGATCAGAGCCCAGGCAAGTACAGCAGGAGACCTTGAAGGGGAGGAACCTTGGATTACCATCTTGCCCGGTCAATATATCTGAATGCCAAAGCCCTCCGCTCTGTATATGTCCTGTTGGGAGATTAAATGCGTTTACACCTCTGGTGGAGCGGCTTTTTCTCCGGTGCTCAGAGTAACCTGACGGCTCCGGCCCCCTCCAGGGCCGCTGTCCTCGGAAGCCCTGGCCTGGGTTTTCCTTCGTTCCTCACGACCAGCCCCCTTCAAGGGCACCCTGCCACCTGCCAGCGACGCGAAGCACCTGCTGGGCTCCCAGGGAAAGTCACGCTGGTTCCAGCTGTGACTGCAGCCGCCACCACATCGCGCCACACGTCAGCACCAACCACGTGGCAGCGAGCCTGGGAGCCATCCGATTCGCTGCAAATCTGCGGGGCTTCAGTGGGGGAGATTTATCGTCATGCCAGATGCGTGTGTGTGAGATACATAATTCCT
Source organism: Pan troglodytes (assembly GCF_028858775.2). Taxonomy (NCBI): domain Eukaryota; kingdom Metazoa; phylum Chordata; class Mammalia; order Primates; family Hominidae; genus Pan; species Pan troglodytes. Next base: position 2,187,519 of record NC_072409.2, on the reverse strand, counting down.
CTCACACGGCCTCATAAATCCAAAAGGGTCAGCAATAAATGGAAAAAAATAAAAAATCACAGACTCATTTGTTCAGAAGACTAGAAGGGGATCAATGAGAAAGCTGTAGCTCAGCTCAAAGTTTGTTCTGAAATCGAGAGCACGGAGCAGGAACACATTCCCCACTGGATCCAAACCTCTGCATTCTCAGGTGGGCTGGGCAGGAGCCGGCGCAAAATCAGATGCATGGCCCGAGCTGGGCTTCCTGTGCACATGGTGAATGGGGACCCGGACACAGGCCGGCCATTGTTAACGGCACCTGGGGCTAAGCAGCCGCCCCGGGGCTGGAGAAGGCAGGCTGGGTCCAGCTGCTCCCGGGCAAGGGGTGTCTGGAGAGGGGCTCTTGCCTCACGGCAGGGGGCCCAAAGAGGTTCTAAGGGGCCTGGGGTCTCTCACCAGAGCTACGGGGTAGAGGGCCCTGGCAGCTCCGTGTGTCCTGTGACCTGGCATCTTAGGGCTTTGCCAGGCCAGCTTTGTGATGCCTCCCACCAGACTGCATGCATAAAGTCTGGAGTATGCTCCTCTCTGAAGTGGAGGAGGCCTGAGGCCCTGGACAGGAGAAGCCACATCCTGGAGGGATCAGTGCTGGGACACAGATGTCCCTAAGGCCAACACGCTGCTCATCAACTCCACATTCAAGAAGAGACCCTCAGATTCAAAAGGGTCCCAGAGAAATTACAGGGGTCCCAGTGAATCCTCTGGAAGCAAAGAAAAGTCCATGGCACCAGGAGAAATCAGCTGCCCTGGCCTTCCAGGCACAGCAAGTCCTGAGCATGCTCCAGAAGAGACCTTGGACCACTGATCCCCAGAGGACAAGCCCCCGGCCGTGCGGACTGCGCGGAAATGACCTTGGGCCCTTGAGCCGCGGCTTCCTCTGGTCTGTGCAGCTCAGGTGTGAGACACCCATGCCCAGTCCACCCAGCTGCACGTCATGTGCTGGCAGTTTGGGTATGGGGGGGAGCCTCCAAAGTCAAAGCAGGCAGATGCCCCTGACTTCTAAGCAGGGCTCAGGGGTGTGAGTCAGCACCAGCCAGGCCCACCCCAGCTCTTCTTTCCCCCAGATGTTCTCTCTTCCTCTCTTGGCCTTCGCTGATCCCCATGACCCCCTTCCTGGCATAGGCGCTGCTCCGCCCCGTCCTCGTTCCTGCTCTTGGTGACTCTGACTGTTCTTGCCTCTGGGCTGCAACGCCTTTTCTTGGACGCCTCTTCGTGGCTTTGATGCGAAGAAGCAGGTGTGCAGTCCGGGCCTGGCTTCAGGTGACCGTCCTGCGGAGCCGGCCGCCCACCCGGTCCACCCTGGGAAGGTCCAGGCCTCTAGGTTCTTACTCCCACGTGTGCATGTGTATGCCACACACAGCTCACAATGACATTGTGGACGCCTGTGCATCTCTGTAGTTCCAGAAAACACTCCCTAGGGGCTGCACCTGGGGGCCTGTGTGGAGAGAGCTGCTAAGGAGTCACGCAGGACCCTCCTGGTGAGCCGCGTGGAGACCAAGTCCACTGCCTGGTCTCTCTCCACACCTGGGAGATGGGTACAGCGGCCTGAGTCTGTCTCCAGGAGTGGCTTTCTGCCCAGTGAGCCCTCGGGCCTGGGTGGGTCCTCTACCTGGCGGCTCAGGCCTCCCTCAACGTCCTCACCAGCATGCTCAAGGGACCCAGACTTTCCACTGGCGGCCAAGGGCACTTGGCCTGGGAGAGAGGCTGCCGGGGCTGCCAACCAGGGACATGGAGGTGTGGCTGCCTGTGGGGGTGTGGCTGCCTTCCTGTTCTTACCCAGCATTTCTTTGGGGTCTCGGCCCCTGGTGGGGGTCTTGGCCAAGCAGGCTCGGCTGCCCAGGGACCCCGCCGCAGGTGAAGCAGTGTCCAGGAGCTCATCCAGACCCACTAAGAGCTGCCCCGCCCGCCCCCCCCCCCCCCCCCCACCGGCTCTCTGCACGCCCAGAGCTCTGTGCTCCTTCCCAGGGCTCTCCCCGACTGCCCAAGACCTCCTCAAAGGCCACATCAGCCCAGAACCCTGTGCCCAAAACAGGAGCCCAGTCCGCCGATCATCACGTCCACGTCACCAGCTGCCAACAGCCCTGACAGACCTTCCCTGGCCACAGAGGCCACTCTGGATGGAGCTGGGGGCTGCACTGATGGCCCTGGGAGCCCTCCAGGGGCACTGCCTGACCCCTCACACGACGAGTGCCCTGGCCAGCTGACAGGTTCAGGCCACTGGCTGCCTCCAGCCTCATCCCCTGCTGCAGAACTGCATCTACCCAACTGGTCAACGCTTCCACCCGGACCAGCCACCCCTGGGCAGAGCCCCGACTACTGGGTTCCCGCCAACCCCTGGGGCCCAGGAAACAGTCCCTCCGGCAGACTCTCCTCAGACAAGGAGGACAAATCCTGGGTGGTGATGGCGGTGTCCTCCTCGAGGGGCCCCGAGGGCGGGGAAGGGAAGGCATCCGAGCATGGGTTGGTGTCTTCACCATCACTCTGTGCTTGGGGAGTGGGAGGAGGTGGGGGTAGGGGGGCCTCCCTGTGGATGGAGGACGGGAGGTCGGCACTGCCGTAGGACAGCAACTCGTCCACGGGAGACAGGATCTCAGTCAAGACGTCACCGGCAAGTGGGGGACAGGCTTCCTCCAGGACAGTGGGGGCCCCATTCCCACCAGGCCCAGGCGCCCGGCTCTCAGCTACTGGAGGTGCCAGCCTGCCTGGGTCCCCAGGAGGAGCCTGCAGGGTCACCGGGGTCTCGGGCTCTGGCATGAGGTGCGGGAGTTTGCTCTTGATGGATGGACTCGGGTCAGCATCCTGGGTTCCCTCCTGGTAGCCAGAAGTCTCTCCTCCTTTGCCGAAATCTGCCCCTTCACTCAAAGAAGTCCCCGAAGGAAAGACCAGCAGTGAGTCCAAGTCACCGGCAGAAGAGATTTGGGGCGGGAACACCACACCGGCGGCCTCAGGGGGTGCCTGGAGGGCTTCTCCTGTGTCTGACACCCCCGTCAGGCTCTTGCTGGTCCCAGAAGCTTCCCGCCCCTCCCCAGGCCATGAGGACGGAAGAACCACCTGGGGCTCCATGCCGCTTCTGACACCCCCTTTCAGGCTCTCGCTGGTCCCAGAAGCTTCCCCCACCTCCCCAGGCCATGGGGACGGAAGAACCACCTGGGGCTCCATGCCGCTTCCAAGGCCCAGTGAGCCACCTGCAGGCAGGGAGCTCCCCGAGGCTGGCTCGGCCCCGGTACAGGGTTCTGGCAGGTCCTCCTCGCAGTCCTCCTCCCAAACTTTGCTGGAGGCCTCTGACAGCTCTGACCCTGACCTTGGAGAGGGGATGTCTGGGAAAGGCAGTAGCCAGCCTGCCTTTGGGCTTTGCTCCGGCGCTGAACCTTCTGCCACGGCCGTGTCCAAGGAGGAGCCACGCAGGGGGCCGGCCCTGCGGCCCTGGGGCCTCTGCCAGGTCACCTGTCCTCCACCCCCAGGAGCACTGCCTGGCCGAGGCTCACCCTGGTTTGACCGCCAGGACAAAGGTAGGCCAGCTTCCTCCGAGGAGTGCCGGGCAGAGAGCTCTCCAGGCCAGCTGAAACCTTCATCTGGGGAGTCTTCAGCTTCCAAGCCGGGAAGAGAGCTGGAGCTCCCAGAAAGCTGGATCAGGGTAGCCGCTGCTTTCTGGAACTCCCAGAGAGAGGGACAGGACAGGCTGCTCACAGAAGCTGCTGGGGAGGTGTGGGATGACACCGTGGCTTCTTCCGAAGGCCCCCAGCAGGTTCCAGAAGCAGACTCAGAGCCTGGACCGCAGGAGGAGGTGGTGGGTAGAAGGGGACTGCCCTGGTGCAGGATTGGGGGCGCCGCCTCCTCAGGGACCACAGGAGCTGCTAAGAGAGGGGACAATCAACAGTGGTCACCCTCTGCACCCTGGACCCCATGCATATCCCACGACCCCCAAAGCCAGGAGGTCAGAACAGAGAAACACCCTGAACAGAGGCAGGAAAAGCGTCAAGGGTGCCAGCGTGGTCCACCCTTGTGATTCCAACCCAGGGGTTCACCATGCCCACCCCCACCCACACGCAATGAGTCATGTCCAGGGGCCTTGCCGAGCCTCGGGCACCCGGCCTCATAGCACCGCAGCTGTGGTTCAAGGACTGACTGGTTGGCTCTGCCTTGTTTTATTTTCATTAGGGATGTGGGTGGATCCAGACAGAGGATCCCTGACCGTCACTCACCTCCCCTGGCAACCCTGTGATGGGGAGGTGTGTGGGCAGAGCCCCCCAGCTAGGCAGTGGGGAAGGCAGGGGCTGCGTATTGTGGGGAGAAGCTGGCTCTGATGTAGAAATGGCCTTGGGGGACCCTTAGTGGGGACTCGATGGCTGAAGGAGGGGCTGGGGGCTGGGGCATTACCTGGGGAGGCAGCGGCCTGGGCAGCCTCCAGCCAGGTGGAGGAGACGCCGGGGACCTCCTGCTGACAGGCCTCCGTCCTGCAAGCACATTCGTGGAGAACCCTGTGGGGATCATGGTCCTCCTGGCCTCTTCCCCAGGGCCCACTGTCAGGGACCCCACCGGGCTCAGTCCACAGCTCACACTCGAAAAACATCCCAGCCAGTCCTCTGCCACCACCTGAGTGACCCTGAGGGCAAGGGCTCCCCGAGGGCTTGTCTTTGGGGGCATCCAGTCTCAATCCCACTGGATCAGGTGGCAGAGAGGGGGGTGGGGCTGCCACTCCCAGGGGGTTCGAAGCGGCTCTGCTGACCTTGGGCTGATTCATGGGTGACATTTTTATTTCCAAAAGTGGGTCAGACCCGGGAGGGCTCAGGGTGGGTGCAGGGCTGTGCCCCGGCAGCACAGGTGTGCCAGGAGAGAGTGAGGGTCCCCAGAGCAGGGGGACAGGGGGTGCCGGCTGAACCCGTCTCCGTGCCTCACGCTCCACCCCTGCTCCAGGGAGCTCAGCCCCACACCTCTGCTCCCCCGATCGCCAGCTCTCGGTTTCCTGGGACTCCTCCACGGGGCTCTCAGCAAAATCCAGCCCCAATTCCAAGCCCTCTTCGCTCATGCTGTCCTCAGCCACCTGCTGGAGACACGTTGCAGAAATGACACTGTTGGGGTGTGGCCTCTGTCTCTGTCCACCTCCCGTAGCTGGATGGAGCCCCTGTGCTTTCAGTGACCACGGTTAAGGAACAAAGACCACCCAAAAGAGGGCTGTGGAGACCCCCACTTGCCAGATTCCCCTCCTCCCATTGGGCCCTGCCACCATGGAAAAAAAGTCTGTTTTTCTGCCCAGGTGTTGAGTCTTAGGGTGAGACCCAGAGAACTGGCAAACCTCAGAACTGAAGGCATCTGCTGGGAAGGGCCCTGGGGCACCCATGGGATGGACCAGGAGACCCCTCAGGGCCACACAGCAAGGCCGGGCCCCACACAGCCCACAGGAAGGGCACGGCCACACCCGACTCACGCTGGCTTCTTGGGGGCCACAAGGACCTTCTCTGCCCCAGGAGCGTCGGCTGCGTTCCCCGAAGCTCCCCACATGGCTGTCTGTTGGAGCCCGGGGCTTCCTTGCTAAGGAAGGGCCGGGCTTGGTCTGAGGGTCTCCTGGAGGGCAAAGGGACTGTCAGCGCTGGTGGGGACAGAGGCAGGGAGCAGGAGCAGCTCCCAGGAATTCCGAAGCCACATAAAACAAATCTTAAAATTCAAAGTGGTGTACACCTTTCTGCAGTGCTTGGTTAGTATGAGGGCGGACAACATACATGGTAGTTTGCTCCTAAAATGATCCTGTTATTGGACAGTTAGTGATCAAAGTCCCAGCCAAAAGTTTAGAGAAAATTTGTTTAGAATTCAGAGGCCGGCTGGGCGCGGTGGCTCACGCCTATAATCCCAGCACTTTGGGAGGCTGAGGCGGGCGGATCACAAGGTCAGGAGTTCGAGACCAGACTGGCCAATGTAGTGAAACCCCGTCTCTACTAAAAATACAAAAATTAGGCGGGCATGGTGGCGGGGGCCTATAATTCCAGCTACTCAGGAGGCTGAGGCAAAAGAATTGCTTGAACCCGGGAGGCGGAGGTTTCTGTGAGCCAAGATCACGCTACTGTACTCCAGCTGGGGAGAGAGTGAGACTTTGTCTCAAAATAATAATAATAATAATAATAATAATAATAATAATAATAATAATAATTTAGAGGCCTCTTTCCCTCCCTTGGGGGAAACCCTTTGCCAGAGCTTGTTCTTCCCCCTTGGTGCCGTCCGACAGACACTGGTGTGAGGCAGGGGTGGTGCAGAGGGCCGGTGGGGGGCAGGCCTCGGACACAGCAAGGCCACCAGTGCACCGCCGGGGATCACAAAGGGGGACAAAGGGATGGGTGGGGCCACCGCAGAGCCCTCCCCAGGAGCACCAGGCCCCCCCAACATTGCGCCTCCATCTCCCTAGACTTTCGTTCTGTGGGGTCAGGGGACTCTGAGGGCCAAGGCCACCTGGCTAAGGGAACCAGAGCTGTTTGGCTAAAGCCCAAGGAGGGGGAAGCTCCATCAATGGGAACACCTGCCCTCTTGTCCATGGCCCCGGGTGACCCCAGTGACCACAATGGGGCGTCACCCAGGGAGCCCCTGCAAGCGCAGTCTTTTGATCAGAGAGCGGCCAGCACCGCAGTCAGGCAGACTCAGGGTGAACCCTAGACCACGTGAGAACATAAGTCAGGCCTCAGGCTCCTCCTCTGCTGCGTAGGCATAACGAGCGAATCCACCTCCAGAGGCAACGAGGACCCATGGTGGGTGCAGGTGCCTGGCTGGCCCCCCGAACGGTGACAGCTGGTACACGTGGCCATGCGGCGAGGGAGGCTTCAGGCTGAGCAAGCTTCACGGTGGCCGCAGAAGCCTGAACAGCGCAGGCCCGGGGGTGACGCGGGACACAGAGGGAAAGCGCTCTGTATTCACTCCGCCTCCCAGTGTCACTGGCCTCTCCAGGGAGCCCCACCAGCCACGCTCTCCTGGTCAGCCCCACAAGTGCTTCTGACCTCTTTCCGTCTCAATCCATCTGTCCTGAGGTTTGCTCTCCCTGGCCCCAACGGCAGGGACCCCCAGTCCGGCAGACCCTTGGGTGGCATAGTCTCCCTGCTTCCGAGGATGGACACTGGGTGGGGGCCTTCTGAATTCGGCACCCAGGGCTGGTCAGGGAGCTCTGAGGTGGCATTGCAGGGCACACAACCCCCCACTCTTCAGCCGGCGGCTACCAGATGCACCACCAGGGTTCCCTGACACTGTGAGTGCATCTGCTCCCGCCCAACCTGCAAATTGGGGACTTGGCTCTCGGGGGGGCCCCCGGCCAAGTGTAAGGTTCAGAAAGAGAAAAATGTAATCGGTGCAGAAACCTCCATCAGCTGAAGACGCTCAGGTAGTGCTGGCTTCCAAACGCTTAAAAATCTGCCCCAGATGAACGAAGTTGCGACTAAAACAATCCCAGCCAGTTATGACTTTTAATTTCTCCAGAAGAGCCGCTGCATCACCTCCGGTAGGAGATGGAGCCGGCCACTCTTCTTGCAGTGAAGGGGTCCGAGGCCAGGGTGGGGGGCCACCAGGGCCCATCTTCTTTGCTTTCCGTCCTTGTCCAGTGGCTGAGCTCCAGCCTTGGACAGGCTCTGCTGGATGTGGGGGAAGTGTCTGGCGCCGTGGAGGCCCACGCGGTGTTTCCAGGGTGCTTACCTGGGGGTGGCTCCTTCACCTCCTGAGACCTGCACTGAGCTGTGGGGAGGCGCCCCTCCGCCTCCTTGGCCTGGGGGGTGAGACGGGAGTGGACATGGCACAGGGCCCTGCAGGGAGGGCACCAAGGGCCAGGGATAGACCAGGATGGATGGGGACAGATGGGGACAGACTGGGGTGGATGGGGACAGACGGGGGCGGACAGGGACAGATGGGGACAGGCAGGGACAAACAGGGACCCACTGCAGGAACCAAGGACCGGCCACAGGAACCAAGGGGCCCCAACCAAGATGAAGATCAAGTCACAGATTGGCAGAATGTTGGGGGGGAGGGTACCAAGATGAAGATCAAGTCACAGATTGGCAGAATGTTGGGGGGGGGTGGTCCCTGAAACAGGCGGTGCTGGGGAAATGGCTTCCAGGGAGTGTGCGTACGGGAAAGGCTGGGCCCAGCCGCTGTCCGTCCGGGGGGCTCACGTGCTGCAGGCCCAGCAGAGGGGCCCGAGGCTGCTCCCCAGGCTCTGAAAGACACAGTCCCAGGAGTCACCAGCGGCAACCACAGACTGAGACCAGGAAGGGAAGGAAGGAGGCAGGGGCAGAATGGAGCTGCCAGGGGGTGGGGGATGGGGAGAGACAAGCTAACCTCAAGGGAGACAGGGACGGCCTGGGGCCACATCCAGCAATCTGCCCTGCCATGTCCCCTGCCTGGAGGCCCGAGGGTCTGCTCAGCCCCAGCCTGGGAAAAGCAGCCTCTGAGACAAGCGCAGGGCAGGCCCTGCCGAATCCTCCTTCTGCCCTGGCCAGGGGCTCTCTGTGGGCCTGTGTTTCTGGGACCTGCCTGGCAACAGTCTGAGGGCTGCACGTGGCCCAGGGGCTCTGAGCAGCTGCCCCATGAGAAGCCCTTCCCAGACAGAACCTGTCTGAGTGGTTTCCCGGCTGGCACACCCCTCGATCTGTATCTTGGGAATGCTGGCTGCCAGTGCACGGGGTGGCCCGCCTGCTGGCAAACCCACTGTGTGCTCTGCTGCGCTGAGATGCAGAAACAGGGAGGCCGGGGTGGCCCGGTCACAGGCGGGGCACAGCAGGCCAGAACACAGGCCTACCTGACCCTGGGCCTAATGCCACCCCACACTGCCCAGGGCCCACTGAATGAGCATCCGTCTGACCCTGGGCGGTCGCCGCGGCTGCTCATTACCTTGACTGACATGGCTGCCACTCTCCACCAGCGGGCCCTGGGGGTCGTGTGTGTCCTCGCCCCACGCTGGCCTCGAAGGCTGCTGGTGACCATCTGCATCGGAGGTTGTCTGGGGCGGCGTCATATCCGGCTGCTCAGTGGGAGGGCTGCACGGCCATGCAGAGTGGAGGTGACCGCCCGCCCGGCTGCCCCTTCCCAGGTGTCCAGCCCTGGCCACAACCTCCACCAGCACCCTCTCCCTGGGAACAACCTCATGTCACATCCAGGGGTGGCTGTGGTCAGTGGCCAAGCAGAAGACGGGACTGTGACCCCCTCACCCAGGCAAGGTGGGTGGGAGAGGCCTGTGTCTCCCCAGCGTGTGGCCCCTTGAGAATTCTGCCTGGAGATGGACTGTCCCTCCCAGGTGCACATGCTGGGCCCCCGAGAAGCACGGTGCCACCCCAGGCCTGCACTGACCTCCAGGCACCCCCCCATCTGACTCTGCCTGGGTCACACTGCTGGGGTGGCAAGAAAACTCCTGCTGTCTCAGGTGCCTGCCCGGCGACACGTCGTCTGCCTCCCTTTCTCCCCCGGGCACCTGCCACATCTGGGCACAGCTTGTTGCCTCCACCCAAGGGTGCCCCTGAGCATTTCCCCCCGGATTCACAGATGGTCCAGGGTGAGCAGGAGGTTGAGAGGAGGGTGGCCCTAAGGGCCTGGAAACCCTGTATCCCAAGGTAGATGCAGCTGAGGGGCTGCAGCCCGCACTCTCGCTGGGGCAGCAATGGGAGGGCACCTTGACGCCAGTGTGTGCCCCACGCAGGCTCTGGAGGGAGACAGGGCAGTGCCTCCAGGGCCCGGCACTCAGCCCACAAAGCAGACCAAGGCACTGTGCTCTTAGAGCCGCCCCAGAAACAGAACAGGCTGAATAAAAATGGGAACAGGAACCCCCATGTCCTAAAGGATTCATTCCCCTCCCCTACTCCCTCCTCGGCACGCGGCGTCTCAGGCCAGGACCCCACAGCAGCTCCATCTGCTCTGTCCAGCTTCTTCCTCACTCCCGTGGGGTGCTCATAGACACACCCCGACCCCAAGGCGCCCAGCTCACAGCTGAGCTTCTCTCGAACGGCCCAATGAAGGAGGGAAGCGCACCTGCTCCCGTGTGGCAGGACCCCCAGCAAAACACCATAGGTGAGCTTCTCGTGGGTAGGGTCCCAGGGAGCCGAAGTTTTCTTTGTGAATACCTCACTTTTCTCTATTTTCTAGCTGTGGACAGTGCTACACATCGCTGGTGTGACAAGCCGAGCATAGGGTGTACCCCTCCGCCAGGAGGGTGGGCTGACACCCACGCTGGGGTCCAGGTCTGCAACCATACATGTACCGGCCCCTCCCCTCCAGCCCTATAAGCAAACCCTGGGGGACCAAGGGGCGGTATTTGGCCTGGAAGCCTCTTCAGAGATTCCTGGGACTGGCAACTGGTTGCAATGTGAATGACAGATCAGTCTGTGCCCAGGTTTATTTGAAAGCTTCAGGAGGAGCCACGGAGCCAATGGCCGAGCCTGAGTGGCCAGCAACTCCCCTCACTGCAGAGGCCCCTCTGGGCTGGGAAAGAGCCTCAGGACGCTCCCCCAGGCAGACAGGGGCCTCCAAAGGCTGCTCCCCCGGGTCTGCGCTGCCCACCGCTTGCTGCTTCGAGGGGTTCTGTGATAGAGTCTTGAGGGCTGCCGGCCCTGGGGGCCTGAGCTCAAGGGAGAGAAGGCCTCCTCGGCCCTCCAGGGCCATTTTGAGCCCGGAAAGAAGAGCTGTTCCCAGCATCAGGAAGCCGGGAGGCTCTTGATGGGAAAAACAGCTGCTCCTCCCATGGCCAGGCTCTCGGGCAGCAGCCAGGCTCTCGGGCAGGTGACCCTGGTCATCGCACCCCCTCCCCTGCTCCATGGGGACAGTCCAGGCAGAGCCCTGGTGCCCTTTAATGAGGTGCTTTTGTTGCAAACCAAAGCCAACGGCCATACGGCCAAGCCTCAGAGAAGGTTGAGCTGCCACCGGCCGGCAGAACAGCCCCCAGCCACCCTGGGAGGGGATGCCCAGGGCTACACGTGCCACCCCGGCCCCTGAGCCAGGCTCGTCCACCGGCTGTGCCCCACTGCGTCCTGCAGCAGCTGTGGGGGGGAGACCCCGTCCCTATTTCCCAGGGGAGGAAACAGACTGAGAGGGGACCCTCCCTATGGCCACACTCTGGCCGCCGCAGAGCCAGGAAGGTGCAGCCAGCTCCTGGGGCTCCTCCCATGGGTCCTGGGCTGCTCCAGCTTCTGCCCAGATCCACTGGGCCAGCAGGCCCCCCTCAGTGCCCTCAGTGCCCACTCCCTTCCGTCCTCCCAAGCACAGGTGGGGATGGGGCTGAGGGAGCACCGGCCGCCCGGGGCAGAAAAGGCTTCTCAGGGGAACATCAGCGTCCAGACCCCGACCCCTGACCCCCTAAGACCAACCAACTCACCGCGTGGCCTTTGAGCTTGCGGGGCTGCCCTGGGGGCGATGGCTGGTGGAGCTGCTGGGCCTGCACGGGGTCAGGGGACACAGGGAGGCCTCTGGCTGCTGGCTTGTCTCTGAGCCTCCCTCCCAGGCGGCCTTGACTTTGGGGCTGGAACCCTGTAAGAAATGGTGCAGGAGAGCCTGGCAAGGCCGCCTCTGCCCATTTCCTCCTCAGAAAAGCTGGTGGCTTCACGTGGCTGTGGCTGTGGCAGGGCTGGGGCAGTGCCGGGGCTGCTTGCTCCCCACTGGGTGCCAGGCTGAGACAGGAGCTCTCATTTGAGCAGGGGTCCTGCACCCCCACTGAGAGGTATGGATGGGAGGCCCAGAATGAGGAGTTTTTCCCAAGGCTGGCCAGAGACCCCCATGCCCAGCTCTGGAATCAGGTTGCTGGTGTCCCCTCTCCTGCAGCCCAGCCTGGAGCAGGTGCTTCAGAGAGCTCAGATCATTCAATCCTCATCCCCACCCTCCAGGTGAGCCTGCTGCCCTCCCTGCCTTACAGAGGAGACGCGCAGGTGGGGAAGGCACATAGCTTGCCTGGGGACAGTCCCCCACCCCTTGTCCACACAGCGTCCTCACTCCGTCTGCCGGTGGACATGGGGGACAGGAGCCTCCCTCCAAGGATGCAGCTGCTGCTTGGGGTCCCCGAGGGGCTGGCCTCCCCAAGGAGCTCCCAGCCACACTCTCCTTCCTGCCTGGGTCCCATGAGATCCCCAGTCCTGCTTATCCTCCCCACCCCATCCACTGCTGCCCCCACCTGAAGTCTGGCTCTGCTCTAGGGCCTGGCCAGGACCACCCCATCCAGGAAGCCTCCTCAGCCCCCCAGCAGTGTCCCCTCCCTCCCTCCATCTGCCCCACCCCACCCCCCAGCAAGTCTGCCTGGGGCCACAGGCTTTTTTTTTTCTTTTTGAGACGAAGTCTCCCTGTCGCCCAGGCTGGAGTGCAGTGGCACGATCTCGGCTCACTGCAGACTCTGCCCCCTGGGGTTCATGCCATTCTCCTGCCTCAGCCTCCCGAGTAGCTGGGACCACAGGCGCCCACCACCTTGCCCGGATAATTTTTTGTATTTTTAGTAGAGACGGGGTTTCACTGTGTTAGCCAGGATGGTCTCCATCTCTTGACCTCGTGATCCGCCCGCCTCGGCCTCCCAAACTGCTGGGATTACAGGCGTGAGCCACCGCGCCCGGCCCACAGGCATTTTTACAAGGGACTTGCATGATCACGGGAAGCGGCCAGGGGACAGCATTTCTGCAACTGAGTCCCAGCCCAGGCGAGAGCACCCACCTGCTGCAGCTTGGCCCGGGCCTGCAGCTCGTGCACTGGGACGACATCCGTGGGCCCCGGAATGGGGAGGGTGTCCACAGGCCCCGGCATGGAGACAACGTCCCTCTGATGCTGCAGAAGCAGCTTCCTGTCTCGGTGCCTGAAGAGCTGCGTGTGTCTCAGGTATTGGATTTCCCTCTGAGCAGGCAAAAGAAGCAGATGTCAGCATAACCCCGGAGCCAGCAGGGGAAAAGGCCAACAAAAGGGAAGGGGTGTCTGGGGGGACGCCGTGGCCCTCGCACTGGGAGGCCTCCCTTTCCCTCCAATTGGCCTTTGCCCGCCCCTCCTGCCGGGCCTAGGATACCCCCATGGCCTTGGGCTTCCCTGGGCTTGGTGGAGGAGGCAGCTGCGGGTGGCAGGAGGGAGGCAGGTACTCATTCCCCAGGGCCCACGCAGGGCTGGCACAGGCTGTCTGGGCCTCGCCCTCCCTCTCTGCAGGCTCCAGGCACTGCCCCCACCCCGTCACTCCTTTACAACTGTTCTCTCTGTTCCCCACAACGTCCCTGGTGGACGCACCCTCGGAACCACCTTGCACGGAGCCCAGGCCCGGGCCGTTGCACACTTGCCCTGGGAGACAGCAGCTTCACTGGTGAGACGGGAAACCGAGGCTCTGCCAAGCGGGTGTCTGGTCCATGGCCCCACTAGGGGGTCCCAGACCCCACCTCCACCACGGCATCTCTGTCTACGACACGCAGCCTGGCTGTGGCTGGGAGTCCCTGGCCCCGGCCAGCTCCAGCTCCTCCCGCCTGGGCTCCCTGGGCAGCGCCTGTTCTGCCAGGCCCTGTCGTTGCCGTGTGACAAGCAGACCCCTTCTAAGCCCCTTTTGTTTCCCCGGCTCACGTTGTTCTCTGTGGTGCCTGCCTTTTCCTGTTTCTCCATATCCAAGAGGACCCGTGCATGGGTCTGTGGCCTGGGTCTCCGCCCCCAGCTCCCTTGCCTGGAATGCCCCATGCCTGACATCCCAGGTCGTAGTATGTACAGGGCATCCAGGGCAGGGATGGGGATCCCGGGGCTTTCCAGTCAATATAAGGTCCTGCACTGACCCCATTTCCCAGCAGAGGGTCCTGGGCAAAGTAGTCCCCCACCCCAGCTCACCTTTTTTTTTTTTGAAACAAGGTCTCACTCTGTTGCCCAGGCTGGAGTGCAGTGGTGCAATCTCAGCTCACTGCAGCCTTGACCTCCCAAGCTCAAGCAATCCTCCCATCTCAGTCCACCAAATAGCTGGGACTATAGGCATTGGCCACCTATAGTGGCAGATTTATTTTTCATAGAGACGGGGTCTTGCTATGTTGCCCAGGCCTGTCTCACATTCCTGGGCTCAAGCGATCCTCCCACCTTGGCCTCCCAAAGTGCTGGAATTACGGATGAACTGCCTCGCCCAGCCAGGTTCTTTTATCTGTACCAAGGGTGTTAGCGCCAGCCTCTGCCCCACAGCATGGGGGCACTGAAGTGAGGATGCGGGCACAGCGGCCGCGACCTGTGAGGAGCCCTTGAGCCTGTGACCTGGGTGGGGGCCGGCAAGGGTCCTCGTCCTGGCTCTCAGGCTTGCCCCTCAGCCTTGCTCTCTGCCGCAGGCAAAGCCCTGACTCTGGCAGCTTTCCCCGCCTCCACATGTGCCCCCAGCACCGACTTTCCCTGGGGGCCTGCTTCCTCCAGCCCCTGGTGACAACGATGGCAGGAAGGCAGGAGCAGCCACGGATGGAGACCCCTCCCTGCCAGGCACGGCTGGGGATTCACCTGCACCACCCTCCCAGTCCCCATGCATGCGCACATCAGGCTTCTCCCCATTTTTCAGATGAGGGAACTGGGCTCGGAGCAGCTGGGAAAGTCCTCTGAGGTCGTACATGGCACACGTCCACCCGGGTAAGTACTGGCTGCACTAAACTCTCCCAACCCCCTGCTTTACAGAGACCACAATTATTCTCCGGTTCCGAGGAGGAAACAGGCTCCAAGAGACAAAGCCACTTGCTCAAGGTGACATCCAGCAAAAGACTGAGCCTGGCCTGGAGCCAGGGCCACAGGGCCACCCTCCACTCTGGCCGCGAGGCCCCCGGAAGGCCGCAGACACTCCTTGTGTACAGGACCACGCTCCACCCTGGCTGTGATGCCCTCTTGGGCCGTGGACACTCCTTCTATACTGCGGGGTCCTGTATGGCCCTGGAGGGTGGCAAGGGCTTGGGAATTCTTTAGCTCTGTTGCTGGGGAATGTTCAGATTCCAGGCAAGAAGATGACACGACTGCCTCTGTGAACCGCCCACCCCGACCCACCAGGCCTGTGCTGGCCCCACCTGCTCCTTCTCGAATCTGCTGAGGGTTTGCTGCTGCTTCTCAACCAGTGCGGCCAGCACATCTCTGTCCCTCTTGCTGTCCAGGCACCTGGGGGGAGGTGGCAACATCACTGCCAATGTTGACAGCCCGTGCAAGTGGATATAGAAAGTCACAGACACAGCCAGCCCTGGTCGACCACATCAACCTGGAATGCCCTCCCAAGGTGCGGGCACGAGGGAGGACGCAGCCATGCGTGGACAGGCTTGGAAGCCTTGGGGTGGCCAGATGGCCCAACCCAGGCTGTCACTCTTCCACCCCTCACAGCCACTTTTGGACTTTTGGGTCTAAAGAGACAAAGGCTGGCCGAGAGCCGCCCCTGCCACCCTGAAGACCCAGCCCAGGCCAGTGGGTCCTCTGGGGAGGGAGGTGGGGGTCACCCACATCCACCCCGCTACCCATCATGGAATAAACACCCTCAGTCTGGCCCGCTCAGACACCGGGTGAGGATGTTAACTGGAATCACCTTTCTGGAGACCAATGTGGCAGTATCAAGCGGCTTCCAAATGCATTCTCACTGACCCAGTCATTCCATTTCTAAAGTTTTACCTTAAGGAAATGATCTCTCTATCTTCATTAATAATGGCAAAATGTTGGAGACAACCTAGAGGCCCGGAGATCCGGGACAAGCGAAGGGAGTTAACAGCCCTGTCTCTACGCCGGTGCGCCCTGTGTGTTATAGCGGTTACGTAGCTACACAGAAAGGTTTTCCTGACATTTAAATTGAAAACGCAAGTTACAAAACAGCACGTACCGCCCATTTGCAAGTTGAAATAGCCATGTGTGTTTCTCCCCAAAACAGTATCCGCACTGGGCGTGGTGGCTTACGCCTGTAATCCCGGCACTTTGAGAGGCCGAGGCGGGCGGATCACCTGAGGTAGGGAGTTCGAGACCAGCCTGACCAACATGGAGAAACCCCGTCTCTACTAAAAATACAAAATTAGCTGGGCGTGGTGGCGCACGCCTGTAGTCCCAGCTACTCGGGAGGCTGAGGCAGGAGAATCCCTTGAACCCGGGAGGCGGAGGTTGCAGTGAGCCTAGATCGCGCCACGCGCCACTACACTCCAGCCTGGGCAACAAGAGCGAAACTCGGTCTCAAAACAAAACAAAACAAAAAAACAAAGTATGCACAAAGATGATCTCAGAGGTCACCTTTGGAACGATGGGGGTATTTTTTTATTTGTGTATTGAGTACTTTACTGCCTTATCTAAGTTTCAGCAAACACCTATTACTGTTTGGACCAGTACCTTTTGTTTCTCAAAACGCTGTCGGGGCCACGGGCGGGACCCGGACGAGGCAGGGAGGGGGCGGGGCTACGGCAGGGCGGGGCTACGGCGGGGCGGGCGGGGCCGGCGCCAGGCGCATGCGCTCACCCTCGTCGATGCTCCAGCCAGGCCAGCTCCGCGAGCGTTTTCTCCTGGAGCGCCATCTCTCGCAGGCGCAGCAGCGCGGCCTGGTGCTGTGCTCGCAGCTCTTCCTCCCGCAGGCTCCGCTCCAGCATCTGCAGCTTGAAGCGGCCCAAGGCCCCTAAAGCTCTGGGTTCGGTGCTTCCGGGCCTCGCGGGGCTCCACTAGGGTGGGCCGCGTCACCGCCTAGCTTCTAGACCGCTCCCAGCACAGGCCACCGCCTCCGAGAAACCCTCTCGGACGGCCCGCCCCTCCCATCCCCCTATGCCGCCCTCGCTTCCCCGACTGTGAGCTGGCGGGGCAGGCAGGATCTTTAGCATCTCGGCCTCACCACCAGCCCTGATCCAGGAAGCCCAGGCCACCTGCCCTAAAATATACAACCTGGGCGGGGGCTAACCCTGCCCAAAGCACCGTGTTGAAATGCCTGCCCCCCTCTGTCACCCAGGGCGGGAGGAACGGGCTTGGGTAGCTGTCAGCTGGAAGAGCGGGTGACGCGATCGCCGGAAGAACCTCCCAACCCAGGACCTGCCTTGGCCCTTCTTAGTGGAAGGACAGTTGGGTCCGGGGCCCACTACCAGGGCCGTGCTGGGCCCTGAAATTGTGCCTCTCCCCCAGGGGACCTCTCCACGTACCTGGTGGGTGGGGTTGTCCGGAGGGAAGAACTTGGCCAGGGGAAGCTGGGAGAGGGCTCCGTCAGGGCCCTCCACCTCTGAGGAAGGAAGCGCCATGGTTGGGTCATGTAGGGGGTCTGAGTGCCCCGTGTCAGGGGCCATTTCTACCGGAGGGCCTCATAAAAGTAGGAGGTCTAGGGCAGTTTAGTGTCCCCATCCCATCCCGGACACACAGGGCTTCACGCAGGATCCACAAGACCACGCGGGAAGGGACAGGCAGTCTCTTGATGTGAAGTTCTGATTTGTGACCCTACTGATCATGGGAAAGACCAGACCAAAAGTAGAGGAAGCTCAGGGAGACAGCCCAGCTGCTCTGCGTCTACAGGCTTCTAAAGGAGGGGAGAGTGAGGCCCAGAGAGGGAGAAGGGCTGTCCGGGTCTAGCACCAAGGAGCTGGCAGGTGACAGCAGATCCCAGATCCCCAGCTGAAGTAGCTGACCTGCTGCCGACCTCTGCTGGTCACGCTTCTGTTCTGAGTGATGGAAAAAGGAGCCTGTACTTCAAGCGATCCTTAAGGACATTCCCTCCCACCAAAGACAGAGCAAAAGGGACTGGATTTCGGCTTTGCCATCCCATCTGCAACAACTGAAAAAATCACGTAAATAGACACACACATATGTGTGTTTATATTATATAGAGATATGTGTGTGTATACATATATATATATTTTTTTTCACACACACATATGAAATAACAGTTTTCCAGGCACTGGACTTGAGGCAACATAGCACAGTGATCCCTGAGAGACAGAAAACAAAGGAGGGGAGGAGACCTGCGATGCTCACCGCTCACTGCCTCAGAGAGTTGCCAGGCTATGGTGAGGGAGGGGAAGCTGGCTGAGCTGGAGGACTCCCTGGGTAGAGGAGACAGCAGAGAGTCTGGGAGGACCAAGGCAGCTGGAGTTTGTGGGGGCAGAGTGTCAGAGAGGAGAGAGTCGCACAGAGAGAGGACCTCTGAGATCTATCAAGTGTCCCTCTGGAGTATTCAGTAGGGAACTGATGGATGAATGCTTGTCAAGAAGCTACCAGATGCTGGGACAGAAGCGTTCCGGGGGACTGGAAGCCTGGTAATTACGCCTGTTTCCAGTAGTCAGGCTGGAGGACCTCAGGACTCCCAGGTCACTGGGCAGGCAGTGTATACGGAACGTTCTTGCCTTGACTGTCAGAAATGATTAGCCCCAGGCTGAGCACTGTTCCAGATCGACCTGACACACTATTAATGAAAAGTCTGAAAGGACCAAATTACTTCCAAATAACTGCAGTCCCGAAGAAAGCTTAAGAATGTTTATAGGGGCCGGTGTGGCGGCTCACGCCTGTAATCCCAGCACTTTGGGAGGCCAAGGTGGGTGGATCACGAGGTCAGGAGATGGAGACCATCCTGGCCAACATGGTGAAACCCCGTCTCTATTAAAATACAAAAAATTAGCTGGGCGTGGTGGCGGGCACCTGTAGTCCCAGCTACTTGGGAGGCTGAGGCAGGGGAATTGCTTGAACCTGGGTGGTGGAGGTTGCAGTGAGCTGAGATTGCGCCACTGCACTCCAGCCTGGCGACAGAGTGAGACTGTCTCAAAAGAAAAAATAAAAAAAAAAGGAATGTTTACAAGAATACAAAAATATCTAGCATTCAGCAAGGTAAAATTCACAGGGCCCAGAAGATATGCAAAGAAACCAGAAAACACAACCCATAATGAGCAGGATAATTTATTAACACTATCCCAGGCTTGACGTGGGTGTGAGGATTGGCAGAGAAGGACATTAGAAGTTTCATAACTGTATCCCATATGTTAAGATGTTAAGTAGAGCCACAGAGGATATAAAACGAAAAGATCCAAATGGAATGTGTAAACTGATGAAAATTAAAACACTTGAGATGAAAAACACACTGGATGGGATGAAGGGCAGACTAGACACTGCAGAAGGAGAGATGAACGAACTGGAAGATATAGCAATAGAAACTATCCAAAAGGAAACAGAGAAGAAAAAGAATAAAAGAATACAAAGAGCTTCAGTAAGCTCACAACTTCAAGTGGCCTAATATATGCGTAATTGTGTAAGCTCCAGCCCTACGGGGCTTAGCAGGTGTTCTCCCCGTGTGCGGAGATGAGAGATCGTAAGAAATAAAGACACAAGGCAAAGAGATAAAGAGAAAACAGCTGGGCCCGGGGGACCACTACCATCAAGAAGCGGAGACAGGTAGTGGCCCCCAATGGCTGGGCACGCTCATATTTATTGTATACAAGACAAGGGGGCAGGGTAAGGAGACTGAGTCGTCCAGGTGATTAAAAAGGTCAAGCAAGTCACGTGATCATAGGACAGGGGGCCCTTCCCTTTTAGGTAGCTGAAGCAGAGACGGAAGGCAGCATACATCAGCGTTTTCTTCTGTGCGCTATAAGAAAGATCACAGACTTTAAGACTTCCACTATTTCTTCTTCTGCTATCTACTACGAACTTTAAAGAGGAACCAGGAGTATGGGAGGAACATGAAAGTAGACAAGGAGGGTGACCACTGAAGCACCACAGGGAGGGGTTTAGGCCTCCGGATGACTGGGGGCAGGCCTGGATAATATCCAACCTCCCACAAGAAGCTGGTGGAGCAGAGCGTTCCCTGACTCCTCCAAGGAAAGGAGACTCCCTTTCACGGTCGGCTAAGTAACAGGTGCCTTCCCAGACACTGGCGTTACCGCTTGACCAAGGAGCCCTCAAGCGGCCCTTATGCGGGTGTGACAGAGGCCTCACCTCTTACCTTCCAGGTCACTTCTCACAATGTCCCTTCAGCACCTGATGCTATACCCACCGGTTATCCCTACGTTATATTTGTAATGCAACAAAGAGTAATATTAAAAGCTAAATGGTTAATAATGTTTATCCTAATGATTGATAATTGTCCATGATCATCTCTATATCTAATTTGTAATATAACTATTCTTGTTCTAACTATTTTCTTTATTATACTGAAACAGTTTGTACCTTCAGTCTCTTGCCTCGGCACCTGGGTAATCTTCTGCCCACATAATTGGAGTCCCTGAAGGAGAGGTGAGAGAAAGAGGAGCAAAAAGATATTTGAACAAATAGTGGCTGAACTATTTCCAAATATGAAGAAAATGAAAAATCCACAGGTCGAAGAATCTCAACAAACCCGGAGGACAAGAAATATGGGCTGGGCGTGGTGGCTCCTGCCTATAATCTCAGCACTTTGGGAGGCTGAGGTGGGCAAATCACCTCAGGTCAGGAGTTCAAGACCAGCCTGGCCAACATGGTGAAATCCTGTCTCTACAAAAATACAAAAATTAGCCGGGTGTGGTGGTGGGTGCCTGTAATCCCAGCTACTTGGGAGGCTGAGGCAGGAGAATCGCTTGAACCTGAGACGCAGAGGTTGCAGTGAGCCAAGATTGTGCCATTGCACTCCAGCTTGGGCAACAGAGCGAGACTCTGTCTCAAAAAATAAAAATAAAAAAATGAAGAATAACAATAACAAAGAACATCATAATAAAATTGCTCAAAACCAGTAACAAAGAGAAAGTCTTTTTTTTTTTTTTTGAGACGGAGTCTCACTCTGTCAGCCAGGCTGGAGTGCGGTGGTGCGATCTCGGCTCAGTGCAAGCTCCGCCTCCTGGGTTCACGCCATTCTCCTGCCTCAGCCTCCCGAGTAGCTGGGACTACAGGCACCCGCCACCACATCTGGCTAATTTTTTGTATTTTTAGTAGAGATGGGGTTTCACCATGTTAGCCAGGATGGTCTTGATCTCCTGACCTCGTGATCCACCTGCCTGGGCCTCCCAAAGTGCTGGGATTCCAGGCGTGAGCCACCACGCCTGGCTGAGAAAGTCAAAAGCAGCCAGAGAAACAAAGACACGGTGATGTACTGACGAACCAAGAAGAATGGCAATCAATTTCTTGTCACAAACAATGCAAGCAAGAAGACAATGGAGCAATGTCTTCAAAGTACTGAAGGGAAAAACTGCACCTAGAATTCTATGCCCAGGAAAGAGTACATCAAAAACAGAGATGAGATGAAGGTGTCCTTAGACATCCAAAAGCTAAAGACACCAGCAGACACGCACCACCAGAAATGCTAAGGGAAATCCTTCCAGCAGAAGGAAAAGGATGCGGGTTAGAAATCTACATCTACCGGAAGCAATGGAGAGCACCAGAAATGGTAAAATGACGACTATGTGCAGATGTAAATATAAACACATATATTATTTAAAACTTTTAACAAGATAATTGGCTGTTTAAACAAAATGATAACAATGTATCGCAGAGTTTATAAAACATTTAAAATAAGCCTGGGCAACATGGCAAAACCCCATCTCTACAAAAAAATACAAAAATGGCCGGGCGTGGTGGCTCACGCCTGTAATCCCAGCACTTTGGGAGATCGAGGCAGGTGGATCACCTGAGGTCAGGACTTCGAGACCAGCCTGGCCAACATGGTGAAACCCCGTCTCTACTAAAAATACAAAAATTAGCTGGGCGTGGTGGTGCACACTTGTAACCCCAGCTACTCAGGAGCCTGAGGCAGGAGAATCGCTTGAACCTGCAAGGTGGAGGTTGCAGTGAGCCAAGATCGCACCTTTGCACTCCAGCCTGGGCAACAAGAGCAAACTCTGTCTCAAGAAAAAAAAAACAAAAACAACCAGCTTGGGGTGGTGGTGCATGCCTGTGGTCCCAGCGACTTGGGAGGCTGAGGAAGGAGGATTGCTTGAGCCCAGAAGGCAGAGGTTGCAGTGAGCCGAGATCTCACCACTGCACTCCAGCATGGGTGACACAGTGAGACCCCCATCTCAAAAAACAAACAAAACATTTAAAATAAAATTCATGACAACAATAACTTAAAGGCCAGGAAAGAAGAATTGGCCTTGTACTATAAGTGAAGTGGTCAACTGTATATACTATTATAAATCCTAAAGCAGCCACTAAAATAATAGAGTTATAGCTCCTGAGCCAACAATGGAGATAAAATGGAATCATAAAAAACATAGCTTAATCCGAAGGGAGGCAGAAACTAAGTGGAAGAAGAAAATAAAGGACAGATAGAACAAAAGAAAAATAACCAGGTGAGACTCAAACCTAACCACGTCCGTCATCACATCAATGTGAATAGTGTAAGCATCTCAATTAAAAGGCAGAGATTGCCAGATTGATTTTTTTAAGCAAGATCCAACTCTATGCTGCCTGTAAGAAACACACTTCAAATACAAAGATGCAAATAAATGGAAAGTAAAAGGATGGCAGTGGAGATACCATGAAACACCCGTTGAAGGAGAGCCGGAGTGGCTGTATTAATATCAGACAAAATCACCTCTGGAGCAAAGGATACTGCTGCGGATAAGAGGATTATTGCATCATGATAGAGGGGTGAGTTCATCAAGAGCACATAGTGATCCTGAGTGTTTATGGGCCTGATGTCAGAGCTTCAGAATACACGAAGCGAAACCTGGTAGAACTGCAAGGAGAACTCGGCAAATTGCAATGTGATACTTCAATTCCAGTCTCTTATTCATCGATAGGAATGTTAGGCAGAAAATCCAAGATGCAGTAGATTTGAAGAGCGTGATCCACCAACTTGATCTAAGTGTTACTACAGGACACTCCCCCCAGCAACAACAGAATAGACATTGTTTCCAAGGAGCACCCACTGACGTAGACTGTCTTCCAGGCCAAAACCTAAGTCTGGACATTACGAGGTTCACACAGATGTGTTTTGTGAATACAATGAAGTTAAACTAGGAATGCACAGCAGGTGCCAAGCCTGGAGATGGGGTGACTGTGGCCAGCTGGGAAGTCACCGCATCTGCCATGATCACACTGAGGGCTGAAATCACCTTGTGGTGGTCTTGCCGCGCCATCCCTACAACCTGCACGCAGACCCTTCCTTGTTCGCTGACAAACATCACACGGGAGGGGAGTCTGGACCAGGTTTCTGTGCAGCCCACGCTGGGGAGGCTGTGCAGAGAGCTTTCTCACAAGGGAAAGCCGCTCAAAGGAGTGGAGGTGGACGTATCAACGGGCCTGGAACCAGGGAAGGGTTCCTGTTCCCGAAGATGCCGAGACAGGTTGTACCCAGGCTTCCAGGAGATGGCAGCCACCTGGAGGCCAGCCTGGAGGTCATGCCAGCTCAGAGGAGCTGAGACCCTCTGTCCCAAAGCAAGGCCGACAGCAGCCTGTGCTCACCTGGCCGAGCTGCCGCATTCACCCTCCCTGGGCTGCGGACCTCCCTTCGTGTCAGGCTGGTCCCCCAGCTCTAGGGAAGCTTTCCTGCTGAGATCCTGACTCAGCTCCCCAAGGCTGGGTGGGTGGAGATGGTATCCGCCAGCTGTCTAACCCAGTTCCCCGGGCTCAAGCGATGCCAGGGGCTAGGGCTGCCCGAGGGTCAGTCACGCGAGTGCTGGAGTCAGACAGACCTGGCTGCAGATCCCAGCTCCGCTCTGCATGGCCTTAGGCAGCCACTGTAGCCCTCTGGGCCTCCCTGTTGTGCACCTGCCTCGGTTCCCCCATCTCGGGTTCACACTGGCCGAGGGCTCTGCCTGCCTCCAGGCCTGGGTGGGGTTTTGAAGACACTGTCACCTGCAGAAGCTGGCTTGGCCACCACATTCTCTGGCCTGTCCTCGGGACCCTGGGAGGACGTGGCAGCATCTGTGTCCAGAGGCGGGTGTGACCTACAGGTGAGGACATGCCCGGGAGACTTGGCACCAGCGCCCACAGTGCCCACCCCACTGCCTGTGCCCAGAGACTCTGCAACCTGCATTTCCACATTGGGAGGGGGTGGCCAGCCCCAGCCCCCGACCTCACCTGGGTGTGGCCATCCCTGTGCTCTGAGAGGCTGTGGTCGGCTCTCGGTCCTTGCACATCGGAGGCTGCTCCAGCTTCAACGCCTCCTCTGGCCTGGCCTGGGTCGAGTGTCTCTCCATCAGCTGCTGTGAGGAGTGGGAGGTGTGTTGCGGAGAATGCAGGAGGCGGCTCCACAATTGTGGGCATTGGGTCAGGGCGGTCAGGCCAAGCCCAGTCCCAAAGAGGAGCCTGAAGGTGGGCAAGTCTCCAACCTCAGGGGCCTGTCTGTCATCCTGCAAGTGGGGCCGACAGCCCCCTTCTGCCTCCCAGAGAGGCCACTGCAAGGAAGCAGGGGTGGCCAGTGCCCCGCCAGGGCTGGAGGGTTTGGGAGCTGGGGGGCCAGCTGCATGGAGACGGGTGGGAAGGAAACCCCAGCTCCGGTCCCGGCTGGGGGTGCTGGGAGGGCAGGCACAGGAGGGGAGCAAATCCTGTGATGCGGGGAGCAGGGAGGGAACAGGCAGGGACACAGGGCAGGGTGTCTGTGTTGCTGTCGGTCTGAGGCCGCCTGTATGTGTACTCCCACACACACACACACATGCACACATACCCACACGCGTGCACACACCCACACGTGTGCACGCACATACTTCCATCACTCTCCTGGAGATGTCCCCCAACATGTACCGTGGATGTACTTCCCACCATCGACCCCTGAACCAAACACAGAAGAAAGGTCCACCTCCCAGAAGGTTTATCCCCTCCAGCCAGGTCACAGCCGTCAGCCGCCCGATCAATCCCCTGCCAGGGTCACCGCTCCTCGGACTGGGTGACATTGTCCCCTCATGGGGCAGGTGCTGAGCCACCCCGGGCAGTGGGAGCTGCCTTTCGGAGGGGACACTATTGGTGCAGGACGGCCCGGCAGAGGTGGCTCAGGAGACACTAAGCTCCTTCCTGTCTGGCAAGAGACCTGCCGGGGGTGTAAGCACCACATGCATTTTGGGTTGCATGCTCCCATGGAGAGCCCAGGGCTCAGGGGCCTACCGAGCCTGGGACACGGACAGGTGGGAGGCTCCAATGGCCATCTGTGACCCAGCTCTGGTTCCCGCTGGGGCACCCCCCAGTGCCAGCGCCCCCAGGACACACGTGGCTGAAACCTCCTGTTTCTGCATAGAGACTTTGCTTTAAAGGGAGCTCTAGCCTCTGGCTTGCCTCCTCTTGACGAGGGGCGCCCACTGTTCCTATGGAAGTCTCCACATTCCTTCCCAGTGTGACTGACCTTCCCACCCAACCTCCTGCAGAGACAGGGGCTCCCCCTGTGGCAAGCGGCTGCTACCTCCAGCCGCCTCCTGAAGAGCAGCCCATCCAGGGTCTGCTGTGTCTCCCAGGCCTCTAGCTCTGCCCGCTGCCGCAGGAGGGCCAACGCCTGCTTCTGCTGGTCCAGCTGCAGGGAGAGCCCACAGCTCACGGTTCCTGCTGCCCCCAGCCAGGGAGGGTGGGCCCCTTCCTCGGGGGTCACCCCAAGGGATCCTATGTCTGGGCAGGGCCCCTCCCTCCAGCCCACCGACTTTCTCTCCCTGCCAGGGGCTTCCCCATCAGCCCGGGAAGGCCAGGCACCCTCTGTCTGTTCCTCCCACCTGCATGCTCCCCTCCCTCTCACCCGGCCACTCTGTTTCTAAATTCTATAGTCTGCACATTAGTGCCACTGCTGCTTGGCCTCTGGGAGACAGAGGCTGCTCCCGGCTCACCACCTAGCAGAAAGGGGACCCAGCTGTCATCGGCCTTGGGCAAACCTTCAGAGAATCCAGAAAGCTGGAGGTCTTCTGCTGGGTGTTGGGAAGGCATCTCACACATGGATCCTCCTGCTGACCTGTGGAACCATGGAGGGGGGACAGCTGAGTGGCCCAGGCCGCTCTCCCGGCCTCCCCTCGCCGCTGCCTTGGTGCACCATGGCATGACGGGTTAATACAGCCTCTCCACCTGCAGGGAAACTGAGGCACAGAGGCCAGGAGTGCAGGTGGCCTGAGTCCTGAGCCCAGCTGGCATCAACTCCATCAACAAGAGCCCCTGCCCTGCACGTCGAGGAAGGGCTGGGAGGGCTGCAGCCCCACGGAAGGACACGGAGACCCGCTGCATCTCCTCGTCCCTGCTAAGGCTGGCTCTGCCTGACCCCGGCCAGGACCAACTCCAGGATGGATGGCAGGAGTCTGTGGGGAGGGTGGAGGCCCAGGACATGGGCTTTGCCCCCAGACAGACCGGGTCTGTCATGCATTTGCCATGTGACCTTGAACAAATCACTTGTCAGTCAGAGCCCAGTGGGGACACAGAGGTTCCTCCTTCCCTTGCGTGAGGGTCCAAGGAGATAGTTTGGTACAGGCTGGCTGTGCACTCAGCAGGTAGAAGCTGCTGCTGATGGTGTGGCTAGGGTGGGTGGGTGATGACGGGGTGGGTGTGAACGGGGTGGGTGGGTGCTGATGGGGTGGGTGGGTGCTGACAGAGTGGGTGGGTGCTGAGGGGGTGAGTGGGTGCAGATGGGGTGGGCGGGTGCTGAGGGGGTGGGTGGGTGCTCACAGGGTGGGTGGGTGCTGACGGGGTGAGTGGGTGCTGAGGGGGTGGGCAAGTGCTGAGGGGGTGGGTGGGTGCTCATAGGGTGGGTGGTGACGTAAGCACCTGGCACAAGTCCAGGGCTCTCCTGGGAATTTCTGGGATTGGTCCAGAGCCTGGGTATGAAAACCTCAGCCTCTTCCTTGGATGGTGAAGTCCCCAGCAGCAGCGGAGGGGGCTTCCCTTTCTCCTTGGTGGCCCCAAGTCCCAGCTCTGACTCTGAATGCTGTTGGAGCTCCTGGCCCCACAGAGGCTGCCACCAGGAGGTGCTGCATGCAATGGGGTCTGCAGATGGT
The DNA here is from genome assembly GCF_028858775.2 of Pan troglodytes. Taxonomy (NCBI): domain Eukaryota; kingdom Metazoa; phylum Chordata; class Mammalia; order Primates; family Hominidae; genus Pan; species Pan troglodytes. The sequence continues at coordinate 2,160,736 of NC_072409.2, read as the reverse complement.
GGGGCCCTCGTGGTGGCTTGTGGATGAGCGCCTTGGTCACTGTTGGCTGGTGTATGGATGGAGCCAAGACCAGGATCCCCACTCCAACTGTCCCAGAACCGGCAGCTCCTCCAGTGGACTGCTCGCCTTCCCGGAACGGAGCAGCTCAGCCATGAACCACAGCTAAGCCAGTTCCTGGGCATTTCCACAGCAGCAGAGGACACCCCAAAGCACCGAGACAGGGTGAGCAGCAGGGGCGCCTGGCCACCTGGCATGCACTGAGCATTCGGGGTCACCCCCGTGGCCCCCATCTAACTGGTTATGATGGGAAGTGAAGACACTCTTACACTTCTTTGTTTGGGTTCAGGCGTCTGCTCTGAGCTGAAATTCCTTTTTTGCAAAGGGAAGAAACCATCCTTTGCTTTTGTTTCATGGCCCTGAGAGAGGCTGAAGCCAGAGAAGGGGCCCCAGCCCCACCAAATGCCCCTCCGGCTCCTGGGAGCCCCACAGTCCTGCGGCCCCCACAGATCTCCCAGCTGTGGCCTGAGGAGGGGGAGTCCTGGTCATCACCGGCCATGTCAGCACCCAACAGATCAGGGGACATGGGGGGACATGAGCTGTTTGTTCCTGAGCTCTGAGCTGTGACCCAGGAGAAAGCGAGCCATCCCCGAGCTGGGCACGGTCCTGGCTGGACAGAGACTGTAGGAGTCACCCCAATGAGTGCCCTGACTCCTCTAGCAATGGGTGAGGAGCCCCAAAAGTCTAGCCCCACGTGCCACCCCAAAGTCCCTGGTAGCTGTGAGGATGCAATGGGACAGTTTGACAGATCTTGGCACATGGCAGCTGCGGTCACTGCTGGTAGTGATGATGTTAACTAGCTACGTTCTCAGTCATGTGGCTTGGGTCCTGGGGAGTCACAGCCTCAAACCAGAATGAGGCTGACAGGACCCCTGCCCTCAGTGGGGGCTGTGGAGTTTGAGAGCCAGGGCCCTGCTGTCCAACATGGCGGCTGGCGGCCACACCCACTGTTTACATTTAAACTTAAATTAACAGAAAATAAAACATAAAATGCCACTCTTCAGTCACATTGGCCACATTTCATGGCTTGACAGCCACATGTGGCTGGTGGCTACCATATTGTACAACTCAGAATCCGGAACATTTCCCTCATTGCAGAAGGTTCTGGTGGACAATGTGGTGTACCTGTTTAAGTCTAGAAAGTTCCACTGGACAGAGCTAGTCTACATGTTTAAGTCTAGAAGCTTCCATTGGACAGGTCAGGTCTAGGTGTTTAAATCTAGAAGGTTCCATGGACAGCTCTGGTCTGTTTAAGTCTAGAAGGTTCCATTGGACAGAGCTAGTCTACATGTTTAAGTCTAGAAGATTCCATTGGACAGCTCTGGTCTGGGTGTTTAAGTCTAGAAGATTCCATTGGACAGCTCTGGTCTGGGTGTTTAAGTCTAGAGGGTTCCATTGGACAGCTCTGGTCTGGGTGTTTAAGTCTAGAAGTTTCCACTGGACAGCTCTGGTCTGGGTGTTTAAGTCTGGGTTTCACTGGACAGTTCTGGTCTGGGTGTTTAAGTCTAGAAGGTTCCATTGGACAGCTCTGGTGGAAGTGTTTATGTCTAGAAGATTCTCTCGGACAGTGCTGCCTCCAGTCATAAAAGCTAGACCCAACAGACTCCTGTTGCCTGTCCCCCTGGGGCTACTGCACCTTCTGCCCATAGGATGGTGAATGAGGTATAGGGGTAAAAACTGCCCCTTCAGGCTGCCCCTTCCAAGGAGGAGGCAGAGCCTGACTCTGACCTCAGCCCCTTGGGAGATCCTGGCCAAGAGGTGGCTGTCCTGCAGCCATTGGAACTGTCTGTGACTCACAGCAGCCAGCCCCTGCCCATCCAGCCTTCAGGAAGGGTGGTCAGCAAATCCAGCAGTGGGAGAACAGAGCCCCATCCCAGCCCATACCTGGGCACCCTGGGAAGCTTGCTGTACCTCCCTGGGCTGCACTTTCTGGGAAGAGGAAAGGTGCTGCTATGGTTTGAACATTTGTCCCTCCTCATGTTGAAATACAAGGCAATTCAGCCATGAGGCGGCAATTCAGCCACAAGGCGATTCAGCCATGAGGGTTCCACCCTCGTGAATGGATGAGTGCCATCATTGTGGGTGCAGGTTCACTATAAAAGGAAGAGTCCCACCCCCTGTTGTCCTCTCTCCTTCTTGTCCTCTCCCCATCTCGCCCTCCTGCCTTCCTCTCTGTGTTGATGCAGCAAGAAGGCCCTTGCCAGACACCGGCATCTTGTTCTTGGACTTCCCAGACTCCAGAACTGTGAGCCAATACATTTCTGGTCATTATAAATCATCCGGTCTCTGGGATTCTGTTACGACAGCATAAACAACCAAGGCCAGAGGCCCACGGGGGCCTTCCTGGCTCTGAACTGCCACCCTGCCCCACCGGCACATGTGCTTTCTGCCTCTTCCTGTTGAATTCTCGCCTTGGCACTCATGCCTCAGATCCCACACACTGTGTATCCTCACTTGCTCATCTTCTTACTGCCCACTTTCCCTGAAACACAGGCACTGTAAGGGCCGGGGCCTGCTCTCTCAGTGCCAGGCAGGCAGCGATGCTCAGAGGGTGTGTGTGGAAGGAAGGGGCAGGTGCATACCAGGGCTGCAGAGGCTCCCACACCCTGGAGACTTGGAGAGTCTCCCAGGGGAGGGGCCGGGGTGGGGAAGACGCAGACCCTTCCTCCCTCAGAGGGCTCCAGGTGTGAGCCCGACAAGCCCTCCCCTCCATACACACAAGCAAGCATGCACACACACATGCATGTGCACACACACACAGGACCCTCTCTGCTGGTCCACAGAGAACAGCTTCCCTGAAGCTGCCAGGTGTGGCTCCAGGGCCCTGGGAGGATGCTGTCAGTTGGGGAGGACCCGATGAGCACTCCCAAGCCCCACAGCTGGGAAGCAGCCTCCAGGAGGGCTCCAGCCCAAGGCTTTGAACCCAGCCCAGGACTGGAACCCTTCTCCTCCCCCTGGCACTGGCCCTGCAGCAGGAACACCTGGGGCTCCGCCCACTCCCCCAGGCCTTCCTCAGGCCTCCCCACTGCCAGCCGAGGAGGGTGCAGGTTGTATCTGGGGCTGCTCTGGGGTGGTGGTCCAGGGTTAGGGGTTGGATGGGGGCCCCCATTCACTCAGAATGCACCCTCCCACCATCTCTCCCCCAGCCAGACATGAATGTGTTTTACTCCAATGCTCAAAACCTGTTCTTTTGAAGAAAATCAACAGACAATGATGAAGCGGCAAACGGGGGTCCCCCACTTCTGAGTCCACACTCAGTTCCCATGGCTGCACCAGCCCCTCCAGCTGCCCTGCCAAGCCCCCCAGCCAGGAGGGTCCTACAGCGCAGCCCACGCCAGCACGAGGCCCTCAAGCCCAGGGCTTCAGCAGCTGCTGGGTCCCTTGGGCACCAGGCAGTGGGCACTGCTCATTGGAAACCCCGGATGAAAACACTCAGTAGCAGAAGAAAAAGTCGAATCCGAGCTGATGGGACTGTAAGGAAGCGCCCTAGGAGGTGGGCTGGGCCCAGCAGCACGGGGCATGGCTGTCATGAAATAAGCACGTGGGTCTCATCCACCGAGGGCCCATCACTGCAGGTGTGGCGAGCACAGAGCACGCAGACGGTCCCGAAAGCCTCCAAAACCTTTAATAATGAGGCGTGGATGCTCTCCACGTGGAAAAGGATTTCTCTACCCCGTAGGGCCAAGCTCGAGTGCTAGGCAGTGGAAGGGGTTCTCGGTGGATGTCCCGGCCACCCGACCAGCCAGCCCAGGGCCTGTCCGCAGGGTCGCCCTTACCGCAGCTCCAGGGGGTGCAGGGTGCCATAGAATCTGCCCCTCCGACCGACGGCGTCTCCTCCAGTCCCAGGGAGCCCCAGATAGGGTGCAGCGTGGCTGGGCCCGCATATGAGCTGGAAGACACAGGCACACGTGTGGCAGGGCCAGGCCCATGGAGGAGACAGGAGGCAGGGAGATCCGGGGGACAGCCCCTCATTGAGCAGGAACCTGGGCTCCCGTGGCCTGGAGCAGCTCTCAGACCCCCAACAGTGTGCCCAGGGTGGGACCCAAGGGCCAAAAGCCTGGCGGGGGAAGGGCCTGAGGCCTGGGAGCCAGGAGGCAGGGGTGAGCGGGAGGCAGGGGTGAGCAGGTGGGGCCTGAGCATATGTCCCAGCGTGGTGGCGTGGGCTGAGGTGAGGCCACCAGCCCACATCTGGGAAGCGTTGGCGCCAAGCCTGGCTGCTCGGAGCTCTGCACTCGGACCCCAGGGGGAACAGGGGTGTGCACGGTCAGCTTCCATGGCCACCGTTAGTCCCCAGGGCCAAGATCAGAGTCTTCCCAGCCAGCGTGGTCATCGGGACCATCTCTGCCATCTACTAAGGGCACTGCCCACCAGGCCCAGAGCAGAACGGGGTCACGCATCAGCTGTGACCCTCACCCCACTGCTCAAGGCTGGCACTGGAGACTGCAGGGCAACCTATCTGGGGAGCACCCGGGCTGTGACCATGGAGGCAGGTACAGCTGGACCCACACACCTGCCCCCAGTCAAGCTGGCCAGCACACAAGGCTGACAGAGCCCGGAGCCAGGTGTGGCCACTGGCCTTTCTCCCAGAGGTGGCCAAGTGGTGAGGGAGAACTACCAGGCACGGGGAGGCAGTGCTACTGGGATGAGGGGTCTTTGGGGTGCAGAGAGAGACAGGTTTGTGGGCGGGGCATGTGCTGAGCCTGCATCTGTGAGCACGGCTCACCTCACTTCGCATTTCTTATCAGGGCCCCCATCTGTGCTTCCTGGTACACAGTGACCCAGAACCCACTGGAGTGGCTGAAGATGCTGCCCACACCTGTGGCCCAGGGGTTGTTAGGCAGGGGGTAGACACGCCCTCCCTCAGCAGCCCGCAGGGCCCACAGGTGTTTGTCTCACACCTGCTGTGGGCAGGAGCTGTGCAGGGTCTGGTGATGGTGGTGACCCACCTCCCAACCCCCACCCGCATTCCTGGTGCTGCAGGGGAGCTGGACGTGTGCCCAGGCCATGAGGGGCTGCATGGCACCTGGGAGCACAGGGCTGGAGAAGTGTTCTGGAACCCGGGCTGGGGGGCTAGAAGCCCCAGTGCCTCCATCACTGAGTGCTGGGCTCCCGTGGGACAGAGGGGATAGACTCACCCCAACTCAGAAATCAGTCTGAGGCTGGGCACAGTGGCTCACGCCTGTAATCCCAGCACTTTGGGAGGCTGAGGTGGGCAGATCACAAGGTCAGGAGTTCGAGACCAGCCTGGCCAATATGGTAAAACCCCGTCTCTACTAAAAATACAAAAATTAGCTGGGCGTGGTGGCGGGTGCCTGTAATCCCAGCTGCTGGGGAGGCTGAGGTGAGAGAATCGCTTGAACTTGGGAGGCGGAGGTTGCAGCAAGCTGAGATCAAGCCATTGCACTCCAGCCTCGGCGACAGAGCAAGACTCCATCTCAAAAATAAAAACAAAACAAAACAAAAAAGAAACCAGTCTGAGAGGCGGCCGGGATCTGGGGTACCTGAGAGGCTCAGCGTGGGAAACGCACCAGATGGCAGCAGGTGGAACCAGCAGAGGCTGTGTGTGCCAGCCCTGAAGCTCCAGCCCCTCAAGTGGTGAGTGGCAACGGACAGGCCAGGCCCCTTTCCTGGCTGCCCGAGCAGGGGCGGAAGCCTTGGCAGGGCCCAGCGAGCCTCTGAGCCTCTCCCTAATCCCTGCTCTCCACCAGCCCGGGTCCCTCCGGGCCACGGTTCATGAATATGATTCTGCCTCCTGCTGTCTCTCTGCCGCCTCGGCAGGGCTGTAGGGGTGGAGGGCACAGTCCAGTGCCCAGCCCTGATGGGAATGTCTGGGTGCCATCGCCACAGGGAGCCCGGGCCGCACCTCTGCCCCTCTGGCTGGACCCAGGCTGTGCCAGGAACGCTGAGATCTCAGCCTGGGTCTGGCCCTGGGGACAGATCTAGCTGGTCCCCCGGGAGCCCGGGGCACTGAAATTAACCTTTTCAAAAATTCTCACTGCCTCCGCCTCTGCCTCCCACCCCTTCTCAAGGGCTGGGCAGAAGTTGTCCCGGGCATTGCAGGCGACAGAGGCGAGGTCTGGCCCGATGCTGCCCTCTTCTGGTCACAATGGCTCAGTTCCATGGGCCGGACTGGGCCTGGGCAGCAGGTGGGGTTGAGAGTGAGATGGGGCACAACCCAAAGGCCCTGGCGCAGCACCAAGCCCACCATCCCCTGAGGGCAAGGGGGGCTTCAGGAGAGGAAGCTGGTGGGATTTCCTAGGAAGGATGGGCAGGGGAGACCTCGGGCCAGGAAATGTCCCAGCAGGAGGAGAGGGGAGGGGAGGGGCAGGGAAAGGAGGGAAGGTTGGGCTTGGGGAGAGGGCACCCCCTTCCCCCACATGTGGACTCTGAGCAACAGCCCCTCTGCTGCAGTGCCCATTGCCACCCTAGGGCTACACGTGGTGTCTGCCCTCATGCCCTCGGCCACCCAGCAGAAGACAGCTTGGTGGAGGTGGGTGGCATGACCCAGGCCCTGGCGTCCGGGGAGCCAACGTCTAGGTGTCCCTGGTGGACCTGGCCACGCATTGAGGATGCACAGAGCTTTCCCAAGAGACCGCCGCCGGCCTGGCCTCCTGCTTGCCCCGCCCGTGGTGCTGAGTTTTCGAGCCTGGGTTCCGGGGCTGCCTGGGAAGCAGCTGCTCAGGTCCAGCCGGGGTCCCTCACCCAGGGTGCTTCCGTCAAGGACAGAGGGGTGAGAGTGGCCGGGAGTGGCCCAAGAATGCCTGGCAGTATGCAGTGTGCAGGGAGCCGCGGGGACCAGGAGGGCACTGCTGGCCAGGAGGCCCTGGACAGGGATCCCGGCCCACACCAGCAAGAGCGAGAGGCCGGCTGGGCAGGTGGTGGGCTCGGAGGAAGATTTTTGGTGGGGGGCAGGTGTGGAGGGGGGTTTTTCAGGAGAGGAGATCCAAACGTGTTCACAAATCCCCAGGAGGGACTCAAGGCCACAGCTGCTGCTGAGGCTTAGGTGCTCGGGAGGGAGCCGCCGACTCGTGCACTGCAACCTCTGTCACGAGCATGTAACTCAGTTTCCACCTGCAAAGCCCCCATGGACCGAGCCTGCTGGGCTCCGCTTCAGCCTGGGGCTCACTGGGGCTGCAGGCGCTGGGGTAGGGCAGATGCTCCCCCAGGGGGAGGGAGTTGGGGCTGAGAGGGGCCTGGGGGCGCGGGGCAGGCACAGTGTCCCCGGGAAGGGGCTTCAGATGTACCTGTGTGACATGGCCCCAGAGGCGGCTGCAGCCCGTGCTGCGGATGGGAGCCAGAAGGTGTGTGAGGCTCCGTGGACGGGCGGCCCTGAGAGCTCAGGTGGGGTCGCCGGGCCCGGATGGCAAGGACCACCCGAGTCACTGTCCCTGCACTCAGTCTGGAGCAGCAGGCGAGAGGGAGCTGCACCAGTGGCGTCCCCGAGGCCCGCAGCCAGTTCAGGGGGCATTTGTTGGGGGAGTGTCTGACGCGGGGCTTCCCTGCCCCAGCCAGCGTCCGAGCCAGCACCACCTGCTCCGGGTCCCTGGCCGCAGCCTCTGGACCAGCATGACGGGGACACATGGGGGTGAAGTGAGAGGCAGCCCGTGAGCGTGGGCAGGCGGGTGGGCAGGTGGTCTTACCTCCCCGCAGAGGGGCTGAGGGCCTGGAAGGGGGCCACACCTCTCTGTAGCCTTTTGTCCGGTTTCACGTCCACGTGTCCCTCCTCTGGAAAACCTCGGAGAAGAGGGCACCTGGCTTCACTCCCTGGTCAGCCGGGAGCACGGGACGGGGGACCCAAGCCATCACAGCAGGAGAGGAGCCTGAGACACACCTGACAGGGGTGGGGGTGTGGGAGCCTTCCTGGCCCTGAGGCCTCTCTGCTGGAGGAAGGGCAGGGAGGCAGCAGGGGAGGAGCCACTGGAGCAGCCTCACCCTTCTTCTGGCCAGAGAACAAGACAGGAGCAACAGCTGCTGCGGGTGCCACGTGCCACACAGGAGAGCTCACACATCCCACAAGGACGAGCCCACACACACCACACGCCACGTGGGAAAGCCCACGTACACTATGCTGCTCAGACCCCCTGGACTGTTGTCCTCCTAGCCCCCTTTCCAGAAAGGACACCAAGGCTCAGAGAGAAAATGGGGTCCCCATCCCTCCCAGCCCACAGGACCCCCTGGCCACCCAGCAGTCACCGTGTCCCCGGTGCCGGCCTACCTTGGGGCTTGCTCTCGCAGCGGGCCCTCGGGCTCACACTCTGCTGTTGCTCCCAGCTGGGGCCCCACGACAGTGTCTCGCCGTCCAGGAAGTAGGTCGGGGGCAGAAGGGGCTGGGGCTGCATGCTCACCCACTCCCCAGGTGCCCCTCTGCCCCAGTTGGGCCCCAAGGCTCCAGGGCAGGCTGGGGCGGCAAGCGTGGGGGTGGTGAGCGTGGGGGCGGCAGGTAGGCTGTGGGGGCACGAGCGCAGCAGGCCCACAGCTGGGTCCCTGACGGTGTCCAGCGCTTCGGCACCCTGCAGCTTGGCAGTGAGGCTATCGACCCGCTGCTTGAGGACTTTGGCTGTGGTCTCTAGCGCCTGCAGCCGCGCCTGCTTATGCCGGAGGTGCAGGGAGCTGGAAGTGCCCAGGTGCTCAGCCTCCTTCGGGTCCAGGTAGATGCACAGCCCCCGGGGTAGGTAGCGGGTGGTCAGGTCCTGGAGCTCCAGGGATCCCAGAGAGGGTGAAGCTGACAGCAGCACGGGGGCATCCCGGCCATCTTGGGGGCCCCCCATCCCTGAGGGCTCTAGGGTCTCAGCATGGTTCCAGGCTCTGTTCAAACACAGGCAGAAGCTGCAGGAAGAGAGACGCGGACAGATCAGCTCAGGCTCGGTCGCCCCAGCAGGGCACGGAAAGCACGCGTGTTTTGCAGGTGTGAGCGTCACAGCAGCGTCTGTGACCGACCCAGTGTCTGTCCGCAGGGACCAGGGAAGCGGTGACGGTATCCACACAACAGACCACACAGCTGCCGCAAAGAACAGGGCCAGGCGTGAGCGAGGGGGCAGAGGAACTGGATCCCAGGCACCGCCGGTGGGGTGTAAAACAGTCCTGCTGTGGCCAGAGGCAGTTTGGTCAAACATAGAACAACCACGGGTCTGGCAAGTCTGCCTCTGGCCACGCACCCAGAAGAGCTGAAGTCAGAGTCTCAAAGACGTCACCCATGTTCACAGCAGCCTTATTCACAACAGCCAGAAGGTGGAAACCACCCAGTGTCCATCGAGGGACGAACAGAGAAGCAAAATGAGGTCCACCGACACGGCGGAATAGTATTCAGCCCTGAAAAGGAAGGACGTTCCGACGCAGGCTACAACATCACCCTTGGTAGAATAAGTCAGCCACAAAATGAAACTGGCCCGATGGTCCCCTGGAACTCACGTTCACGGTTTCTTTTGAATAAACATAGAAATGAGCCTGGCTGGTCTTAACATGTGAGAAAGTTTCATTTGTCTTACCTGAGTTCCTTTCTCAGGAAACCTACCATCAGGCCTCCCACATAGAATCAAGGAGCTGAAACGCACCAGATCACCACAACTGGACAATGAGACGCCAGAGTCCTCGTTCATCACGCTTGCTTCCTTACCCTTCTCTAGTTCCCGTTTCCTGCACGGAGCTGCATTCCTTCCCTGATACGCAAGACCCCAACTTTAGTCCGTCAGGGAATTGGATTTGAGACTGAGCCCCCACCTCCTCGGCTGCGGCACCCAATTAAAGCCTCTTCCCTGGCAATACTCATTGTCTCCGCGATTGGCCTTCTGTGTGGCAAGCAGTAAGACTGAGACCAAACCCCTGGTGTTTCAGTAACAAAAAGGACAAGCACGGCGTGTTCCTGTTCACGTGAGGGTCCTGGGACAGGCAAATCCATAGAGACAGGAAGTAGAATGGTGGCTGCCAAGGGCTGGGGAGGAGATGGAGAGTTAGTGTTTCATGGGGACAGAGTGTCAGTTTGGGAAGATGAAGAGTTCTGGAGAAAATAGAGATAGGGTCTCACTATGTTGTCCAGGCCGGTCTCAAACTCCTGGCCTCAAGCGATCCTCCCACCTCAGCCTCCCAAAGTGCTGGGATTACAGGTGGGAGCCACCATGCCCAGCTATAAGTTTTTAGGTGGGGAAAAAAAAGGACAAGGACATGATGAAGTGAGATGAGGCCCTGCAGCTGCCCAAGACGACGAGTCCCAGCTATTAGGGAGGCTGTCAAGCAAACGGAGCCCGACGGTGGCCAGTGGGGGAGGGGCTGCCCTTGGGAAGGGGGTGGCACGGCGGGGCCAGCATGGGACGCTCACCCAGCAGCATACTCAGAACCTGCGTCCTTGTCTTGCTGGACATTGACAGATGCAGCCCCTGGGCTGCCCTGTGACCCAGACTCCCGGGAAAGAATCCCAAAACGAGTGCCTTCAAGATAAAATGGAGCCAAAAGGAGCCAGAGGGAGGGGTCGGGTCCTGCAGAGAGGGGTGGGAGCTGAGCTCCCAGGGGCCAGCCTGAAGCCCCCAACACCAGCTGCCAAAGATACGCCAGGGGCAGCCCTGAGGGAGTCCAGGGTGGGACGCTCTGGTGGGTGGGAGCCCCTCCCTGGCCTCTGAGCCAGCTCCCCCTGCCCACTGGAACCCAGGGCATGCAGGAGGCCTGGCCGTGAGCTCCTCACAGGTGCCTAGCATGAGGCCAGGCCAGAGAGTGTTTGCCACTGGCCTGAAGCTGGGGCCTTCCACAGCCCTTCCTGGGCGAGAGCCAGGCTGGAAACTGTAGTGAGACCCAGGCACAACTCCCCCAAGCAAAGTGGGGGGAGGTCTTCAGACCCCACGTGTGTGATTCACGATGCCCCTGGGGGAGGGGCCTCCAGAAATTAAAATACACAATAGTCAAAGCAAAACAGAAACACAGAAAAGAACCTAAAAGTAAGTGCTGCGAGGAAGTGGGGAGATAGGGACCCTCACGCTGGTCGGGGGATGGGAACCAGGGCGGCTGCTGTGGAGAACAGGGTGCAAGTTCCCGAGAAAGCTGCACACAGAGGTGCACATGCCCATGAAATTCACTCTCAGGCGTGCACCCAAGAGAAACAGCTCAAGGGCCAAAGCAGGCGCGAGCACCCGTTCACGGCAGCGGCAGGTGGAGCCCGGGCATCTGTCGGCCACGAGGTTGTGAAGAAAAGGTCACCTGCCCACAGCCGGGCATTATTCAGCCACAGACTCAATGAAGTTCTGACTCAAGCTGCAACATGAATGAGCCTGGAAAACGTTATCTTGAATGAGCCTGGAAAACGTTATCCTCGGTGAGAGAAGCCAGACCCGTACTTGGTGATCCCATTTAGATAAAATGTCAAGAATAGGCAAATCCGGGCGGGGCGTGGTGACTCACTCCTATAATCCCAGCACTTTGGGAGGCCAAAGCAGGTGGATCACCTGAGGTTGGGAGTTCGAGACTAGCCTGGCCAATGTGGTGAAACCCCGTCTCTACTAAAAATACAAAAAATTAGCTGGGCGTTGTGGCAGGTGCCTGTAATCTCAGCTACTCAGGAGGCTGAGGCAGTAGAATCACTTGAACCTGGGAGGTGGAGGTTGCGGTGAGCCAAGATTGTGCCATTGCACTCCAGCCTGGGCGACAGAGCAAAACTCCATCTCAAAAAAAAAAAAAAAAGAATAGGCAAATCAGACGAGGCAGAAAGGACACCCCCGTGGCTCCCCCACAAGGGCTGCAGGAGGGGCTGCCTCCTGAGGGTGGGGGCTCATGGGGAGATGGAATGTTCCAGAACTCAGTAGAAGTGGTGGTTGCACAGCACACGGTGAAGGTGCTCCATGCCACGGAACATGCACTTTAACGTGGTGGATTTAAGTTTGATGCGACTCTTGCCTCCACGAGAACAAGCACAGTGGTGACCGCCTCCTCCAAGCAGCCAGGTGGCACTGTGGGCGGGCAGGGCAGAGCCTGCCCCACCTGAGGAGCCTCTCGGTCATCAGGCAATGTCACGAGGGCCCCAGAACGCACCCAGAACTGTTCTTGGCCCCCCCCAAGGCCCCGCCCGGCATGTGCAGCACCCGCGCTTTCACACCCACCTGCCTGGGGCTTCCTGGCCCCCCAGCACCATGCCAGAGGTCACTTTGCTCCATTCCAGCACTGGGGACTCCAGGCTCCCGGAGGCTTCCAGGCCCTAAAGTAGAGGGCAATGTCATCAGAGCCCCCAACTCGGGAAGACCACACGCCCCATTCTCTCAGCCTCAGAGCTAGGCCTTGACCTCCCTTGGGGGTCTCAGGCTGCTTCCCCAGAGTCTTGCAGGAATCGGGGTCCCACTTCAGGGGCTGTGAGAGGCAAGGGGGTCCCTCCGGAGCCCCGTTGCACCCAGGGGCAAAGGCGCCCAGGTCTGACCCTGCACCTCACCAGGGCCTCCCCCAGGGAGGCATCCACAGAAGCGCTGGCTTTCTACAGGCAGTGGCAGCGACGCCACGAAGTCCCCAGCCCCCAGCTGCAGCCCTCGCCCGGCCGCTCCCTGGAGGACACCAGGGGGCTGGAGGCAGCACCTGAGCGCCTAAGCCTCTGGCCCATGGCTGAGCCGAGTCCCCCCAACCCACCCCCGGCACGTACCCCGGACTGTGCAGAACTGGGGACAAAGGTCACGATGCCAGGGGTGGTCCGGGAGACCACGGGGACCGCCCTGCCGAGGACGGCCTCCCTCTGCTGCCGGTAGACCTCCTGCAGCCTCCGGCTCCTCAGCTCCCGTGTGCGCAGGGCCGAGGCCTTCTCCTCCAGGGCCTGCCGCCGCCGGGCCTGCGCCTTCTGGCGCATGAACTCCCGCAAGGACTCGGAGCTGTGCGAGGGTCCCAGGAGCCCCCGGGACCTGGGGCAGGGCCGCAGCGTGTCCTTCTGCTTCCCAAGTGGGTTCTGAGGGAAGCTCCCAGTGGGCCTTGGCAGGGCATGCTTGGCAGCCGAGACTGGGGGGCCGATGCCTCTGCCCTTGCCCTGGGGGCTGGCCCTCTGCACGCCGGAGCTGCTCCAGGGCCGCTGGGCTGGAGGACTGGGCCTTTCCAGAGGGTTCCACAGTCTGGGGCCAGGGTCCTCCCAGTTTTCACAGGCAGTCCAGGCCCTCCGTGGACAGGGCTGTGTGGCTACAGCACTCCAGGGCTGCTGGGGGAAGGGGCTCCGCTTTTCAGGGGGGCTCCCAGGCCTCTGGGAGGAGAGGCCCTGTCTTTGGTTCCCCGAGGCCCTCTGCGGACTGCAGGCCTGCCCAGCCAGTGCACTCCAGGGCCGCTGGGAGAAGTGGCCCAACCTCTCATGGGGACTCTCCGGCCTCTGGAAGGAGCGGTCCTGTCCTTGGGCCCCCCAGGCCCTCTGCGGGCAGGACTCCCATGCAGTGGAGGAGCTCCAGGGCTCCCAGGTGTGGAAACTCCTAGCCCTCTCTAAAGAGGGATGCTTCCTCTCTGTCATGGCCCAGGGACTCTTAGAGAAGGAGCTCTGGGCATTGGGGTCCCTGCAGCGGCCCCTCCCTGCCACGTCCTGCAGCCTCCGCTTTGATGGCCCGAGCTCTTGCCCTCCCTTGCGGGCCTGGGCCAGCTCCAGCCCAGCCTGGATTTGCTGGCGCAGGTCTTGTAGGATGGCCATGGCCGTCTGTATGGTCGCTGGCTGGTCGAAGGAAGCCAGGCTGGGTGTGTTCCCAGACACCTGCTGGTCACTGTGGGTGGAGGTGGCATCGGGAAACTGGGCACAAACCAGTGAGCACTCGGCAGCTATGACTTTCTCGCTGTCTCCTGCAAAGACAGGAGCGTCAGGGGTGAGGAGGGGAGCGGAGGGGAGAGCAAAGCCAGCTCCTCCATCCGGGCTGGAGGCAAGGAGTGTGGGGGCGGTGAGGAGGCCCTCGGGCCCCTGCTGGGCAGAAGCCCTCTGAGGGTGGGCACCATGCCTGTGTGATGAGCCGCCGCTCTGCACACGGTAGCCAAGCGCAGGTGGAGGGCGCCTGTGTCTGGGGAGCCCCTGCCGGCTCCCATCCTGCCTTCCTGCCAGGAGAGAGCCTCGGCAGCATGCCTGCCCCCAGGAGAGAGCTTCGGCAGCATGCCTGCCCCGGGAACTGGCGATGGAGCCTCCCAGGGCCAGAAACCCTTTTCTCAGGCTTTGAAAACACTTATTGCCCAAAGTCCCCAGTTGAATGGGTGGCAGGTTTGGAGGGTGTTTGCAGGCTGCTGTGAGAGGCGCCAACACCTCTTCCTTTCAGGCGGCCTGGAGCCTGGGTGTCTCCTTCTCTGCGCCCACCCCCAGATGCCACAGCAGAGCAGGACAGAGCCCATGGCAGAGGCACAGGTACCTAAGTCCACGGTGAGAGCCGGGTCTCTCGAGGGATCCTTGCTATGGTGCCTGTGGAGGACGGGAGGGGGCCCAAGCAGCGACCTCACCAGAGCTTGTCCCTTTCTCCAGGCGTAAACACCAACCAGCTCCGAATCTTAAACAGAGAAAACATACACACAGCTGGGCGCCCCATGGCCTTCTGGGCACTGGCCCGGACGGGGAGGTTGGTGGCTCTGCAAGCCCCAGGAGGCCACTTCAACACTCCCAGAAGGCACCGGGGGGATATCCCTCATGTCCAGGCCCCTGTTGGGCAGAGCGGGACCCTCAGCCTGCACAGGGCAAGGCTGAGTCTCAGGGCGGCCATGGGCAGGTGGCTTCCCTGACCCTCAGAGTCCTCCTCCTCCCTGACCCTCAGAGTCCTCTTCCTCCCTGACCCTCAGAGTCCTCCTCCTCCCTGACCCTCAGAGTCCTCTTCAGGAAAGCGTGGACAACAGGGCCTGCCCCACAGCTCTGCCGGTGAAGCTCTCGGCACAGGCCGGGCACACAGCACATGTGAAAGAAACGCCGAGCAGCAGCAGCAGCTGAGTGACAACCACGAGCCAGCAGCCCCACCCTCCGCTCCGTGCTGCACCTCGGGCTCCGCGTAGCACGGGAGGTCCTGTCACCACTGGCCACATGCGCCGAGCCACAGGAGATTAACCTGCTTTTAAGCCAGCAGAGCCAGCAGTCACACGGGTGGGCAGCGGTGAAGGCTCCCCGGCTGGCAGGACAGGGAGTCCCGGGCATCGCGGCAGCAAACGGCCCCACGTCCCGAGTACAAACGAGCCTTCACGGGCAAATGGCATCACGCAGTGAGTGGCGCTCATCCAGGTGGCACTTCACAGCCCAGCTCACGGCCACCGATGCCAACACCAGCCCCACCAGCCCCATGGGCCCAGCTGCGAGGGCCCTGGCAAAGGCCGGAGGCAGGGCCAGCCCTGAGCTCACATGCTCACACACTCACAAACACTCACATGCTCACACACTGTCACACACGTGCCCACACACACACTCCCACACACATGCTCCCACACACATGCTCACAACTCCCTCACGTGCTCACCGACTCACACACACACACGTCAATGCTGACAGGCACTCGCACGCTCACACATGCTCACACTCTGTCACACGCATGCCCTCTCACGTGCTGTCCCACATGCTCACACAGTCACATGCTCTCACATGCTCACTCGTATTCACACATGCACACACACTTGTACACACTGACATGCTCACACACGGTCTCATCCTCACACACTTTCACACAGACACACATGCTCTCACACTCACACACACTACCACACACTCATGTTCTCACACACATTCACAGTCTCATATGCTCTCTGACTCACACGCTCACACACAACCACACACACTCATACACTCATATACACACTCCCTCATGTGCTCTCCCACACACATTCACACATGCTCATATACACATGCCCTCACATGCTCTCACACACACACTCACACTCATATACACACGCCCTCACATGTGCTCTCACTCACACACTCTCACACGCTCATATACACACACCCTCACGTGCTCTCACACACACATTCACTCACACACACTGCTTATTCCACCTGGCTCTGCAGGGCCAACACCACACATGCCAAGGGTCCCTGGCCCCTATGCCCCTTCCTTAGGCCCAGCCCAGGGCGGCTCCACCCCATGGCCTGGGGTCAAGACCACTGTGGAGTCTCAGCCAGGGCTCGCCCTGGCCCCCATGAAGGGGGACTTTCTGCCAAATGAGAGTGCCTTGGGCAGGGACCATCCAGAGAGCTGAGCACCCAGGGGCAGGCTCCCGGACTGAGTCAGGGACTTCCCTAGCACCCCCAGACACGGCACCCTCCTCACACTGCCCTGACCCCTGGCCATCAGCCACAGGCCTGAAGCTACCTCTCCAGGAAGGTGAATGGGCTACATGGTTGCACCCACCAGGCCATGCCCTCCCAAAGCCACGTCCCCAAGGACAGGCTTCCCATGGCCACGGCCTCTCCAGGACAGGACCCCAGGCCATGCCCCACATCCACTTTAGGGCAGGACCCCTTAAGGCCATACACTGTCTAGGACAGGACCCCAAGGTAGAGGAAGGTTTAGGGCGTGGTCTTAGGAGTCTCAGACCTGGGTTTAAGTCTGGCTCTGCCACTCACCAGCCATGGGCCTCAGGCAAGTGTTTCACTTATCCATGCCTCAGTTTCCCCATCTGTAAAATGGGGTGCGTATCTCACAGCACCTCCCATAGGGCCACAAGAATGAAAGGGCAGTCACGATCATTGCAGGAGTTAGGCCTGGAAGGGGGTCAGGATTCCACTGGCTCAGGGTGGTGTCAAAGGCCGGAGTTGAGGCCAGCGTGACCCAACTGGTCACAGCTGAGTTTTGGGGGATACCCAGCGTGGAGGGGAGCCCCGGTGGGGTTTCTCCATCCTAGTCCCTACAGCTGCTCTCCCTCGCTGGGGTGCTGGGCCAGGGACCCGCCTGGGGAGGGGCTGCCCGCCTGCCCGCCCGGCCCCTCCATCGCTGGCCACTCACTTCCCCATTAGCCCGCCAGAGGGTCCCGCTCGATAAATGGGTCCTGATGGGCACATTTTTTTCTTCCGCTGAGCAGTTTAATGGCAATTAATTTTTTTACGAGAGGATTTTTAATCTGTGGAAATGGATGAAGTCCCCAAGTGCCCTGTCAAAGTTCTGGGGCCGACCTAATCTATGATAAAAAATGCAAAGTGAGGTGATATAATCTGAAATTAAATATCGGGCTTCATTTTCCTTTGGCCCGGATGGATGAATATTTTATAACTATTGTGATTTAATTTTTTGTTAACTACAGCAAATTTCTAATTCATCCAATTCCCAAGTCCTGTGGCTCTGACCTCTGAACCGAAACTCATCTCTCCTTAGCCCAGCTGTGACTTCGTCACTGACAGAAACTAATGGTCAACACTGTCAGGGTGACACGGTGCTTACGATGATGAATGCGGCCGGTGGCATGCCCTCTGACCCAGTGTCAGGCAGAAAGCAGGTCATTTTTCAACAGAGCCATTAAAATAAAACAAACCAAAGACCTGGGGGAGGGAGGGGGTGACCATGCAGAAAATTGTTATATTGTACGCATGTTTCCACGGCCTTCTGGAACCTTCTGGGTGCCTGGGTCCCTACATCGCAGTCCCCTTCTGCTCGGCCTCTGGCCCCGCTGAATGCACACGGTGGCCCTGCGGCCCCGCTGAGCTCCCACCTCACCCGCGTGTCCTCCCTGGGTATGGGCACAGAGGCGTTTACTCTCGGCTGGAAGCTGCTGCTCTGCCTAGGAGCAGAGGGGCCGGCAACTGACGACACGGGACAGATGCTCAGCCACCTGGGCACGGACAGAACGCACGCCACGCAGTGCCCCTCCCCGTGGCCCCAGGGCTGTGATTGCACGCAGCGTGGAGAAACTGAGGCATGGAGCATTACAGGAGTGGCCGGCGAGCTGGCACTGCTCACACTTGGAGTGAGGGTCCCACAAAGCCAATCTCAGCCTAGTGGGTGGCGTTCACTCCACCTGGGGGCTCTTGCTGGTGTCTCCAAAACCCTGTGGTTCGGTGGCCCCAGAATCCACGCCTGGAGGGTGGCCTTGACAAGCTGCCCAGGCGTGGCCCCAGGTGCACATGGCTGGGCTTCCAGGTTAGGAGCACTGGCCTTGAGCTGGACGGGTGGGAGGCTCTGCCTCTGTGCGGCCCCGGGCAGGCTGTGGAAACTCTGTGAACCTCGGTTGCCTCATCTACAAAATGGGAGCAAGACTGCCAACCTCGGCGGGGAACCAGGAGGCTGCAGTGAGCTCACAGAGTGCGGGCACTGGCCACTCCCCTGACCTCGAAGATGCCCCAGAAGGAAGCCCTGGAGGGACTCTGCCTGCCACCCACCCACTCAAGGGCAGGGGCCGCTGTCAGATTCGCCCTGCAAGCTCTGAAACCCATGCCCAGGCTGGGCCGCTGGGTCTCTGCAGGGCACTGACACCTCTGCCCAGTCCTCAGCAGGGAGATGCCTGGATCAGAAATTCCTTTGTGACCACTGGGATCCACCCACAGGATTACCTGACTGGACTCTCCGGGAAACACGCATGAAATTAATCGTAACGCAAGCACATGGCTGACACACACCCCCTGTGCCTGCACAAAGTCCCCAAGCTACCGGAGGGAGTGGGGTCTGCGGAAGACCCTTTCCCACCCCCAAGTGTGCAGGTGGAAGGAGATGCCCTGGGCTTGCTCATTAAATGTGACTGTGTGACAAAGAAAGCAAGCACGGCTCCCTCGGCCAAGCGTGCCCTGAGCTGCCCACTGCATGTGCACACATGCCAGTATCTGTTACTGCTCTGAAGAGCTGTGAGCTGCAGGTGGCGTGAGCTGCAGGTGGCGTGAGCTGCGGGTGGCGTGAGCTGTGGGTGGCATAGGCTGTGGGTGCCATGAGTTGCGGGTGCCATGGGCTGCGGGTGTCCTGAGCTACGGGTGCCATGAGCTGCGGGTGGTGTGAGCTGAGCTGCGGGTACCGTGAGCTGCCAGTGCATGCTACAGTGTGGTTGAACAGCTCTGTTTTCTTAGACTCGCCCAGTCTCTGGGTGTTGAGAGGACAATAGTGCCTGGTGTTTGGTGGACTTTCACTTTGTCTCAAGGGACACGCTCCTGCCCGGACAGGAACCACCTGCTGCTCCAGTGGTGGCCAAGGTCACCAGTTGCCTGGGACACCAGCCCTGACGCTCCAGCCGGGCCTGCCGATCCCAGGTGCCCTGCAGAACCCTGTGTACATGGCAGTCCGACTGGCCAGCCCCAGCCCCAGCCCCAGAAATGAAAGCCATCTGCCTACCTAGTGTGCCAGGATCATATGCACCTAGCATGCCAGGGCCCCAAAATAGCAAACCTTACCTTCGTCTTTGTGTTTGTCTTTGGCCGCTCTTCTAGGGGAGGGCGACTTGGGGGTCTTCTCTCTTTTGCAAGAACTGCTTTTGACCCTTTTGGGTTTTTCCCTTAGAACTTCAGTGAGGAAGAGAAAGGAAGGGAGGGAGGGAGGGTGAGCAGTAAAGTGACACACGGGCGCCCCACGTGGCTACCCCGGGGTCCTGTGCAAACATAGTCCCTAGAGCCATACACGTTGCCAGTCCTGCTCCCTGCTTGGCGAGAGCCAGGGTGGGAGCTAACGCTGGGGACAGGGCACAGTCTGACTGTCACGTCCCCTGCAGTGCTCTGCCTGGGGACTGCCGCTGGGGACTCCTCCTTAGAGAGGCAGGCATACCTATTCAAATTCCCTCCCGAGTGTCTGGTGGCCTCCCCTCCAGGCCCAGAGGTCCTGAGGACAGGAACCAGTTTCTCATCTCTGAATCCAGCACCCAGCTGGGGGCCCGGGCCATGGGCACTCAGGACTGTTTGCTGACTGAATGAATGACTGGACGGGCCAGGCCCCAAGTGAATGCACAGAGTGGCAGCGGCCGGACTGAACATCTCTGGGACCAGGGCCAGGAGGAGTGAGGGCCAGACCTGGGGGGGCCTTGGCACCACGGGGTGGACCCCTCTGCTGATGGGGAGGAGATGGAGAGCCCGAGGGGGCGGAGTTTGTTCAAAGTCCCGCAGCGAGTGCAGCGGCCACCGAGAGGGCCCGGCTCCAGAGGCTGGCTGGTCATCTTTCCCTGCCTCCGACTTCCTTTAGTCTCTGCACAGCTGGGGTGGGGGAGTATCTGGGAAGCCGCCATGCGAGAACCTGCATGGTTCTCCCCATGGGTGGGGAACCACAGAAGAGGACCCTGGCCCAAAGGCGTCTGGGCCTCCAAATGCCACTCGGTCCAGGCTGGGCCTGTCTCTTGGTTTTCCAGGCCCCAACTCTGCTGGCAGGAGGAGCCTCAAGAGCCAGGTCCTCTGCAAGGGACACAGACTGTGATCCCACTCTATGCAGTCCCCAGAGTCACTAGGTCCATAGAGACAGGAAGTAGGAAGGTAGGTGCCAGGGGCTGGGGGAGAGGGATGGAGAGTAAGTGGGGACAGAGCTTCAGTTTGGGAAGATGGAAAGTTCTAGAAACGGAGGTTGGCAATGGCTGCACAGTGCTATGAATGTGCTCAGCGCCTCTGAACTGGGCACTTTAAAAAAGGCCTCCTCCATGCCTGCTTCTGGAGAGTTCTCAAACTCGGAGCATGAAAACGAGGCTGCCAGGAGCCGGTGACCGATAGGATGGGTGGTTGAGGTCCCTGAGTGACCCATTGCTGGACCCTGAACTTGACCTGGGGCAGGGGCAGAGAAAGTGGTCACCAAGCTGATGCCATTGGGGTCCCCCTGGAAGGCGGAGGAGGGAGGAACAAAGTGGCGCTGATCACGGGGCTCAGGCGGAACTGGATCTGGACGGACAGGAGTTCCCCGGCAACTGTGGGGTCAGGGAGATGGCTCTGTCCCCTGCTCTCCAAGGGGCCAGCCCTGGACCCCACCCACATCTGCACTGGCTCACACACCACATGGGAGGGACACACCCAAATGCCTACCTGTGGCTGCTGCCCAACCAGACCTCATGGAGAAACCACCAACCTGGACCCACCCGGCTGGCACTGCACCGCTGGGATGGGCAGCAACTGTGCCCACAAAAACGCACATGATTCCCTGTGCTGAGCCCGAAACACCTCCGCTCCCAAGCTCCCCATCCTTCATTCTGGGCCTCAGGAATCTTGCCGGCGTCTGCCTGTCTCTGGACTCGAGAGAGCCTCCTGCATCCATTTTGCCCCAGCAGCAGAGTGAGCCTGCCCAAGCCCAGCTCACGGCCGTTCCCCGCCTAGACCTTAATGGTTCCCATTGCCTGGGATGAAGGCCACATCCTCCAGCCCCCAGCAGCAGCTCCTGCCCTCTCCATCCTACCCCTTCCATTTGTTGAGCAAATGAGTGAGCAAAAACCTGATTGGGCCCTTGGCCCCAGCTCCTTCCTCACGGGCCTGGAAGCCCGCCAACGGTTCAGCATTTCCCTATCTGTGGGCTGGGTGGGGGCAGTGCCTCCCATCTACAAGACGGAAAAGCGAGCCCAGGAGCTGGCAGGGACCTGGAGGGCCCCAGACCCACTCCCTGTGGCTGGCATGCAGCCACACAGAAAACTCCTTGCCTGTTTTGTGCAGGAGATCTCTCAGCAAAAACAAACAAACAAACCAACAACAACAACAACAAAAAACGCCCCTGCTCAGCTCCCCTGCCCTGCAGGGCCTGCCTGGATCCTGCCCCACTGGAGAGGCAGAGGGTTAGAACACAGGCTCCGGAGAATGGCAGTCTGGCTCCAAATCCCCCCTTGGCCTCTTTCCAGGTGGGGTCCTCCCTGACCCTCAGTGTCTTTGTCTGTGAGGGTGGCCCAGCATGTGCTGCCCCCATCATGGCCTGAGCATCCAACCCGGAGCACCAGGGCAGTCGCCGCAGAGCCGCTCACCAGGAACCTGGTGCTGGGAGACCCTGGAGAGCTCGCGCCCCTGGCCATGGGATGCCTTGGCTTCAACTCTGCGCTCAGCTGCACTCAAGATGCTGAAACCTGGAACAGGGTGAAAAGAAGAAGGCAGCGTGAGAAGAGAGATCCGCAAAGAATTTCCAAGAAAAGGTTCCAGTTTGGCAGCAGCTCAAGAGCCTTTATTTATTTATTTACTTGAGACAGGGTCTCACTCTGTCACCGAAGCTGGAGTGCAATGGTGCAATCTCAGCTCACTACAACCTCCGCCTCCTGGGTTCAAGCGAGTCTCCTGCCTCAGCCTCCCGAGTAGCTGGGCCTACAGGTGCTGGCCACCACGCTTGGCTAATTTTTGTATTTCAAAAGATTTTTTTTTTTTTTCTGAGGCGGAGACTAGCTCTGTCGCCCAGGCTGGAGTGCAGTGGTGTGATCTCAGCTCACTGCAACCTCCACCTCCCAGATTCAAGCGATTCTCCTACCTCAGCCTCCCGAGTAGCTGGGATTACAGACGCCTGCCACAACACCTGGCTAATTTTTTTGTATTTTTAGTAGAGACAGGGTTACACCATGTTGGCCAGGCTAGTCTCGAACTCCTGACCTCACGTGATCTGCCCACCTCAGCCTCCCAAAGTGCTGGGATTACAGGCGTGAGCCACCGCGCCCAGCCTCAAAAACCTTTGAATAGCACATCTGACCAATGTTCCAGGCCTGAGAATGCATCCAATGGGGCCCATCAGGAGCTGCACCAGCGCTTGGCACGACGCAGGCATCTCACACAGAAACGCCTCTGGCAGTGGCTCCGCGGAGCCACCAGCAGTGAGCCAGGCCCTGTGCGCCCTCATGTTGTGCCCTGGGTGGACCACGTAGCACCAGGAAGGAGGTACCACAGTACGGGCTTCAACTCCTGTTCTTGCAAAGGGAAGTAACGACTTAGAGGGGTGCACCCCAAAGTATTCGCTCAGGCAGGTTGGGGGAGGAAGGTACATGGGGAATTGGAATGATTTTTATTCCATTTTATTCATTCTTTGTGCTTATTATACCTCCCACCACTACGAAAACATGCACTGCCTTAAAAAAACAAAGTCACAAAAGGACAAATTCTATGTGATTCCACCGATAGGAAGTCCCCAGAGTTGTCAGAGCTACAGAGACAGGAAGTAGGATGAGGGGTCCTGGGGCTGGGAGGGGACGGGGGTGAGTGTTTCATGGGGACAGAGCTTCAGTTTGGGAAGATGGCGAGTTCTGGAGACGGAGGGTGGTGGCTGCAGGACCGTGAATGTGCTCAGTGACATGGAATCATGCACTTGAAAATGGTGAAGATGGTACATTTTATGTTATGCATACGTTACTTTTGTTGTTTTTTTTTTTTGAGACGGAGTCTTGCTCTGTCGCCCAGGCTGGAGTGCAGTGGCACAGTCTCGACTCACTGCAAGCTCCACCTCCTGGATTCACGCCATTCTCCTGCCTCAGCCTCCCGAGTAGCTGGGACTACAGGCGCCCGCCACCACGCCCGGCTAGTTTTTTTTTGTATTTTTAGTAGAGACGGGGTTTTACCATGTTAGCCAGGATGGTCTCGATCTCCAGACCTCGTGATCTGCCCGCCTCAGCTTCACAAAGTGCTGGGATTACAGGCATCAGCCACTGCTCCCGGACTATATATTTTTTTAATCAGAAGTTATCTTAAAAATAGAGGAGGCTGGGCACCGTGGCTCACACTTATAATCCCAGCACTTTGGGAGGCCGAGGCGGGCAGATCATGAGGTCAGGATTTTGAGGCCAGCCTGGCCAACATGGTGAAACCCCATCTCTACTAAAAATTCGAAAATTAGCCAGGCATAGTGACGGGTGCCTGTAATCTCAGCTACTCGGGAGGCTGGGGAAGGAGAATCGCTTGAACCTGCAATGAGATTGCACCATTACACTCCAGCCTGGGTGACAGAGCGAGACTCCGTCTCAAAAAAATAAAAAATAAATATAAAATTAAAGGAGGAAAACATCTTCTCTGTTTTCTTAGGAAAAGAGTTAAATACCTGGACACAGAGAATCCACAGGACTGGCTCTCAACATCACTCCAACAGGGAAGCTGTTTCCAAACTTCTTTAGTTACCCCTCCCACCCCTGACCGTTCCAAGGACAAGACCCCCCCACCACACTCCCACCCCCTGTCCCTGCAGGAGGGAAGCTGCCAGACTTTCCAAATCCCAGGCTGACTTTTTAGGGCGCTCCTGACCTAAGTCCCCACAAATCTGACCATGCAGCCCCCCAAGGCTACAGGGACAAAGGCACAGACTCTAGGTCCAGGGACCAGGCCCCCTCTTCCAGCGCCACAGGCCCTGTGTGCCCCTCCCTCCTGGGCGCTGGCATCTCCACCGCTCCCCTGCCGTCTCCATGGAGGGATCCTCATCATGGACCCAGCTCAGAAGCACCCCTTCATGACTCCTAATCCCCACCCTGGGGGCACGCTGCATACACCCGGCTGGCCCCCACCACGTGTCCAGCACAGCCCGATCCTGCCCGCTCCCCACCCTCCCGACAGCCTCGCAGCCCTCCTGCCCCTCTCTGGCAAAGTGGCCACTGACCTGAGCATTCAGGGGCTGGAGGGGGATTTTTTGCCTCTTGGGTTTTCCTCCTAAGCGCCAGCGTGGAGGCTTTGTGGAGTCTGGAGGCGCTGGAGGGGGCTGAGGTGCCCAGGGACGCACAGCTCCCCTGCTGCCACGCCTGGGCCCGGATCTTGTCTCTCAGCTGCTCCAGCCGCGGGTCACTCTTTCTGGGCCTCCGCTGGGGCCCCAACACCTGGGGTGGCCTCTCCTTCCAGGACACACACACGTCGTGGCCCCCCGAAGAGCACGAGAGGCGGCCCGACGACACCGAGCTGTCCCCATCCCTAGCCTCCGGGCCTGTGGACCACATGGGCAGGCTGCACGCCTTCCCCCAGGGGCCTGATTCCTCGAGGTCGTCAGACCCGACCACGTGGGGAGCCGCCCAGGGTGGGTCTGGCTGCTGGGAGGGCCCGGGCCACCTCAGGGCTGCCACGTCATCCTCAGCTGCAGGTGCGCAGAGCCTGGGAGGGAACGGCAGACATGCTGGTCAGACATGCAGGCGCAGAGGTGCCGAGCAGAGCCGCTCAGACTGGCCCCACCTCCCCGGGCATTCCTGCTCCACAGACTGGAGGTGGAAAGGAGGGCCTGGAATACACCCCACCTGGAGGACAGCCCCAGCATTCTCTCTCGAGCCCTGACCACACCCCTCTGAGGTAGGTAATGTGATCGACCCAATTTACAGATGGAGAAACTGAGTCTCAGAGAGGCCGGGCTGCCTGCCCAAAGGCACGTGCAGAGGCAGGCACGTCACTCTGACCCCACGCCCTTGTACCTCCCACAGAGCCGCTGCCTCCAGGGGCAGGCATGGCACCTGCCAGCAGTGCAGCCCCCCGCCTGAGTCCACACAGATGCTACCTGGGCTTGGCAACAGCCTCCCAGTCGGCTGCTCTCCCTGGGGCCCCATGGGAGAAGGGGCCCTGCCTCTGGCTGTTCTTGTGGCGGGGCTGAGGTGTGTCCCCCAGGCAGGTGGGCGGCGTGCCCACGACCAGGGTCGGCATGGCCGCAGGGCCGAGGGGAGAGCAGGTGCAAGGTCAACCTGGCCCGCCCTGCCTGGGGTCGCTGCTGCCTTCACATGGCGGCTTCAAGGCCTGCAGCCCCACCTATGACCCTGCCCGGGATGGGCTGGCCACTGCCTGGCTCCGGATGCCCACCTGCGCCGGTCCCCTGGCCCACGATGGAAACCCTCAGGTGGGTCATTGAAACTGGGCTGGCACGGTGGGCAGCCCGGCCCTGGGCTGGCCACAGCTGGGGGCCTTCCTAATGAGCTGTCTCTTGGTGGGGTGGGGGAGAGTTCCGGCTGGCCCCGTGACAGCATAATAACCTTGTCACTCAGCGACAGAGCCTCTGGCCTTCAGCTCCTGATGGGGCTCTCAGCGGCGCCCCACCCAGTCCGCCCAGGCCCAGAATGACATGCAGGGAGGGAATGGGGCCGGGCTGGGCTTGTGGGGTCAGTGTTGGGCAAGTTTCTGGTTGGTGGGGGCGGGGCCTAACCCCAGGTCAGGGTCAGGTTCAATTCAGTCTGAGGCACAGAGGTCCCAGCAGCTGTGGGGCCCAGCCCAGACACCCCAACAGAAACACATCAGCCACCATCTCTCAGTTCCATGGGGCTGGGCAGGGGAAGGGGCGCTGGCTTCTGGGCTCACCCTGGTGCAGGCCAGAAGACACCCTTTGCCCACAGTGACAGTGGCAGAGATGCCAGGTGCTGCCCCAGGTCAGGAGCCCCCGCTGGCCTCCTCGGCCCCTGCACATCCCAGTGGGTCCGTGACACGGCAGTGTGGTGGGGAGGACATGGCTCTGCAGTCCCTGAGGGGGAACTCAGACTCAGATCCCAGTTCCCTCCCAGCTCCTTCCCCACCCCCACTGGCAGTGCCACCTTGGACCCTGGGGACCACCCCCTACCCCCCTGCTCACCATTGTGAGCCCCTGGTGAGTCCATCCCTGCGGGAGGTGGCAGTGGCACAGAGCTGCGGTGATCATGAGCACGGATTTGTTCCAGGAATGGCCCTTAAGGTGACCCTTCCCAAGTGGCCCCAGAGAAGGGAGGTCTGCAGCAAAAGACCTCTTAAGTCTAGGAAGGCATGAAGGATGGAGGGCCCTCCTCCAGGCTCACTCTATACAACCTGTCCTCTGGAACCGCCAGGCAAACGCCTGGAGACACCGCCCAAGCCCAGCCCCACATAGGCACGGGGCCCAGGGGAGATTCCAAGCCAAACGGGGCCCTGGCTGCCGGCAGGCACAGCCACGGGCATCCAGGGCACAGAGGCTGAGCCACCAGCAGCCTCGGAAGGGAGGGAGAGAGGAGCCATCCAAAGACAGGCAGGCCCTGCGTGTAATGTGAGGTGCGGCCACCTCCAGCCCCACCTGGCCTGTCTGCACCCTCCTAGCGCCAGGGCATGAGCCCTTTCCTGTGATGAGGCAGGGACAAGGATGAGCCTCGGGCTGTTACGCCCAGAACATGTCTGGGATGTTACAGGGAGCTTCAGGGAACCAGCGGTGTGACCACAGGGTCCCCCCACCCTCAGAGCCTGGACGGCTCTCAGGCACCCAGAAGGCAGCTCCCCTTCCAGCCCCCTTCCATTCCTACAGAGCCTCGCCCTGCCCAGGGACCCCTCTGCAGCCTCTGCTTCCCAGGGCCATCCAAGTGGTGCACAGGCCTGGCCCCCCTGCTGACGGGTTGCCACCTCCCTGCCAGGCCTTCAGGCTCCCAAATCAGCTGTGGCCCTGGGCTCTCAGCCCTGCTCCCATGAAGGGACAGGGGCAGGGTCCTCCTGAGCAGAAGAGGCCAAGTCTGGTGGCTGCCTTTCTCCCACGAGCAGGAAAACCACCCAGCCACTCAGCAGCTGCCTGGAGGCTCTGGAAGAAGGTGCATCATAAATGCAGCGGCACAGCCGTGGAAATGCGTTGCTGCGACTAGGAACAAAACCATGGCAGCAAATGCCTGGGAACGGAAAAGCAAACCCAGCGAGCAGAGCATCGCGAGGTCCTGCGAGTTGCCCCCACCACCGGCTTCCTTCCTTCTTCTCCCCACCCGCCCTGGGGGACAGCGGAGCATCTGCCTCCCTGGCCTGGTCACCAGCTGAGGCTTCCAGACGCAGCTCTGAATCAGGAGACACACGTCAGCTCCTGAAGGCGGGTCCACCTGTCCAGGACCCTCTGCCGATGTTGTCCATGCCACGGGGACCGCTCGCAGCCTGCACCGGCTGGCGCCCCTGCGCTGCCCCCAGGAGACTCACGCCTGCTGGGGTACGAGGCTTGGGGCTACTCTGCATGGGGTGGACAGGAGCAGCAAGGCTCCGAGAAGGCCACTGGGCAGAGGCTGCAGCCTGAGTCAAGGGATATCCCCTGGGTAGGCCAGGCCCCCCCTGTCCCCAGCAGCATGGGAGCCCTGCAGCCAGGCCCAGCCAGCCACATCCCCACCCTACTCTGGGCCTAGCTGGGTCCGTACCCATTCAGACCCTGCACCTCGGCTCCTGGCCCCTCCGCAGCCGCACTGCTCTCTCCACCTCCACCCACCATGCTCCAGTCCGGCTCAGTGAGGCACATGCAGTTCCCCTCCTGGGACCTCTGCCACCCCTCCTGAGCCTCCCTCCCTGGGGGGACGGTCCCCTGAGGGCAGGAAGTAGCCTTGCCCATGGCACACACTGGCGTGCAGATGCTTATCGCTGGAAGAGCGTTCCAGGGCCCCCAGTGCACCACGCGCCGTGGCAAATGCTTGATGACTTATCTTACGTCGTCTCAGGGCAATCCCACCAGAGAAAAGCAGGTGCTACCCCCACTTAACCAGCGGATGAGGCTCAGCCTAAGTCATGTGTCCAGGGTCCCAGCAGGGTCAGAAGGCCGGGCGTGCCAAGCTGTCCTACACCTTCCATGTCCCCAAGGCCAGGAAAGAGCAGCAGCCGCCTGGGGTCCCAGCACCACTCAGAGCCACTGCATGGGGATGGCTCCTCGGCTGGGAGGGGCTGGGATGAAAACCCCACAGAACAGCCACACACCTCCCCTTCCCAGCAACGGTGGGGCCCAGAGGCCAAGAGCCGTGACTGGCCCAGACACGCGGCTGTCTCTGAGGCCGGTGATGGCGGGCCAGTCGTTCAACCCGCTGGACACGAGTCTTGCCCTCTGTAAAGTGGGCAGAGAGTCAGCCCTGGCTGCTAGGGCTCCTGGGGATCAGAAGACACGTGGAGTACACAGTGCCCACCCTGGGGCTGGGGCGGGGGAAGAAAGGAGGCCAGGGAGGGACCAAGACGGCACCTCTGTCCTCAAAGGGCAGCTCCGCGCCCAGGAAAGGAAAAGGACAGGTTTCCAGGGCCCAGGAGAAGCCCTCCCAGCAGCACCAGCTCCCAGGGGTGACCCAGGTGCAGGGAAATGACGCGCAGGAGACGAGGATGCCTGGGCACTGTGGGCTCCGCACACCCAAAAGCACATGCCTCCCCGTGACACACAACACACAGCACACACACACACACGACACACGACACACACACAACACATAAAAGTACACATACACCACACATACTACATGCACCACACACAATACACATGCACACACACACCACACACAATAAAGCACACACACAACACACACACCACACTGCATGCACCACACACAACACACACCATACACACAGTACACACAATACAGACATACAACACACACCAGACACACACCACACCACACAACACACAAACACACATCACACACAGACACGCAACACACACACCACATGCCATACACAATGCACAACACACACATCTCACACACACTACACAGACATACACCACACACAACACACAGACACACCACACAGATCACACAACACACACAGACACACAACACACAGAAACACAACACACAGAAACACACACCATACACATCACACAACACACACAGACACACAACACAAGGACAATCCACATCACACACACAATACACAGACAACACACTTCACATAGACACACAATACACACAACACACAGAAACACACACCACACACCACACAACGCACACACAATACACTTCACACACACAACACAGACAACACATATCACAATACACAGAAACACACACTATACACATCACACAATGCACACACAATACTTCACACACAACACAGACAACACATATCACACACACAATACACAGAAACACACACCACACACATTACACAACAGACACACAACACACACTTCATACACACAACACAGACAACACATAGCACACAATACACAGAAACGCACACCACACACATCACACAACACAGACACACAACACACAGACAATACACGTCACACATACACGATACACAGACAACACACACAACACACAGAAACACACACCACACTCATCACATAACACACAGACACACACACACTTCACACTGACAACACACATTACACACAATACACAGAAACACACCACATACATCACACAACACACACAGACACACAACACAGACAATACACATCATGCACACAACACACAGAAACACACCACACACAACACACAGACAACACACAAACAACACACAGACAATACACATCAAACACACAATACACAGACAACACACAGAAACCACATACATCACACAATACACACACTTCATACAAACACAATACACAGACAATACACATCACACATAACACACAGACAACACACACACCACACACAAATGCACAACACAGACACACATTACACACATAACACACAGACAACACACGCACCACACACAACACTCACAAACACATATCAAACATACACACAACACACATCACACAGACACACACACCACATGCAGACACACAAACTCACAGACACTCAACACACATTGCACATAGACAACATCATGCACACACACAAACACACATCACATCCATATTATACACACATCACACACAGACACACAACACATTACACACACAATACACAGAACACACAACACAGACAACACACATCTCACACACTGACAACATCCATTATACACACATTACACACACAAACACACACCGGACACACAATACATGGAAAAAACACATAACACACACACATCACACGTGCAGGCAATGTACACAACACACAGAGACAACACGCACACCACACAACACACACAACACACACACCACCACACACCACACACCTCTGCCCAGCTCCGTACAGGTGTAGCCTGCAGGTGGCACCTCCCACGGCAAGCGCAGCCAGCTGCCGCCGTGGAAGCCTGTTGGCTCTCCAGCCTGTGGCATATGCCGCACTACTGCTGCGGTCTTGGCTGGCGGGGCTGGGTGGGTGGCAGGGTGGGGGGCTTCCTCCTGGAAGCTGGTGGCAGCTCTGCTCTAACTAGTGACGGTGTTTACTTGGCACCGCCTCGCCCTAGAAAAGCAAACCCCGGGCAGGCCCAAGCAGGCCCGGGGGATGGAGCCAGTAGGCCGTGAAGGAGAGGTGCCCGCCACGCCCCTGCCTCACGGGGCCCAGGGCTGGAGACCACAGAGCCCTCCGCAGCCACGGCAGCCGAGCACAGGCCTGGACGTGAGCATGGCACCCAGCGTGGCACCCAGCCTCCACGTCCTCAGCCCCAGCCCTGGGTGCCAAGCAGTGGCCCCCGGCAGCAGACCCACCAGGCTGGCCCTGCACCCTGGCCAGGGGCTCCAGCCACCCTCAGCCATGCCCTGAGGCCACCAGGCGTCGAGGAAAGGGGCAGGTTTCCAGCGTCCCAAGAGAAGCCCTTCCAGCAGCGCCAGCTCTCCGGGGGCTGACCCAGGTGCGGGGAAATTACCCGCAGGGGACGAGGACGCCTGGGCACCTGGGGACCCATACACCCAAAAGCACATGCCCCCTGTGATATTCAACACACAGCACACACACCCACACAAATACGACACACACATAGACACACAACACACACAGATACATACACACGCGGTGCACACACACCACACACAAACACATACACACACAAACACAACACACAGATACAGTGCACACACCACACACAAACACAACACACACAACGCACAAAACACACAGATACACACAGTACACACACACCACACAAAAACACACAGACACACAAACACAACACACACAGATACATACACACGCAGTACACACACCATACACAAACACGACACACAATGCACATAATACACAGATACACACACAGTGCACACACACCACACACAAACACATACACACAGAGACACACAAACACAACACACACAGATACACAGACACACAGTGTGCACACACAACAGATACACACATCACACACACCATGCACACACACGAGATACACAACACACACAGGCACACAATACACAGACCACACATCACATATATTCCACATGCACACATCACACAATGCGAATACCCAGATAACACACACTGTACACACATTCACATACAACACACACACACGCCTGCCCGGGTCTGCAGGGCAGGCAAGGCCAGCCCAGGCTGCTAGGGTGACTGAGTCCAGGCACCTGCCCCTCCAGCTTTGGCTACCCCATGATGCTGTAGACAGCTCTAGACACCAACCACTCCCCTGGGACTCGGCCGGGCACGGGGGGACTGGGCCACATGGAGGTGGCAGATGCAAGGGTGGGAAGGAAGTGGCACAACAGCCATTGATTTGTGAAGACCCTAGGGGAGGGTGCCATGGGGGAAGGCAGACGGAAACTCTGAAAGGGGTGAGATGAGGTGGAGAGAAATCACAGGGAGAGTGGCCCTCAGAGGAGTGACAGGTAGGACCCGGCGTCACAGCTGCCGGCACCCCCCACCCTCTGGGCCCCAGCCCCTGCAACGCCCTCGGCCAGCCGCCAAGTGTGGTGAGGCAGCCCCTAATAAAAGGCCCCGGCCTACAGCACACATGGGTGGCTCAGAGCTGCTGGGAGACACCGTCCACCCCCACCAAGGAGAGGCCACAGCCACGGCAGCAAAGCGTGAGGGCGGCAGTCCCCGCAGCAGGCCGCCCGGCACCCCCCAGGGCCGCTGTGGATAGCAACATCTCCCAAGCCTGCGTGGCCCGGGCACCCAGCCCTGTGCCCAGCATGTTTCCCAGGCAACCATGCAGCTGTGGAGCCTGGGACCCGGCAGCGGCCGGCATGGGATGCCGCCAGGAGAGGAGCCACAGCATCCCCGCCTCGAGGTGCAGAACGGTCAGTTGGGCCCCCTTTGTGGGGGTACAGTGGTGAGCCTCTGTCAGCCGGCTGCCTCCACCTCTACCACACGCTGCCCAGCAGGACCAAATGCAGGACCAGGCATCAGCCATCGGGGGCTGGGCAGTGTTTATCCCCATTTCACAGATGGGGAAACTGAGTTCATTACATGACGACTTCATCCCAGGGCCCCTCGTGGGACCTGAGCCCAGAGGCGGGGCAGCCCAGTGGGTGGGGAAGGAGAAATTCCTCTCCTGGAGATAGCCTGGCTTTGCCTCTGAGGAGGCCCCAAGCCCTCAGAGGGAGCCCCTAGGTGGGAAGACTCCCTCCCCTACCCAGGGGAGCTGGATGGAGGAGTGTGGGCTGGTCTCTCCCCGCTAAGTTCCTGGAAAAGGCAAGTCTAAGCCCCTCCTCACCGGTCTGTGCCCTTTCAGCCCCACCCATCAACCCTGCTGGCTCTCCAGCCCCAGGCCCCTCTGCTGGTGCTTGGGAAGGACTGGGTGGGGCTCAGGTAGAAGCCCCTTACTCACCCGCTGGAAGGCCCAGGCCTCCCTGTCCGTCATGGGAGGCACCTGTGACTCAAAGGCCACTGCCCTGAGCACACAAGAACCCTGGGAGCTGGTGCCTCCGGGGAGGGGAGGGACGTTGTTGCCAGAGAAACCCTGAGGCGTCTGTGTGGGCTCCTCCCCGGAAGCTTCAGAGCCCTGCGCAGCCCCAGCACTCACCAGGGGCCTCACCTGTATGATGCCCCGCCCCCCGGCCCCCCGGCCCTGCTGTGGGCAGGATGGGGTGGGGCACACACCTGGGGCGCTCCACCCTGCTAGGCCCTGAGGGGCTGTGGGGGACAGAGCAGGGGAAGGGTCTCCAGGCACCACCAAGTACCCCACCCTGGCTGGCAGGGGGCAGGCACGCACTTGGGGCACCCCGCCCATGCCCCTGCTGTGCTCCCGAAGAACAGCAGGGGAGGGCGGGGCCATCAGAGTCCCCAGCAAGCCCTCCCAGCTTGCCGCACCCCTCATTTCTACATCCCCTCCAGGGACCCCCCACCCAGCCAGCAGGGCCCAGCAGCTGCAGGCTTCCAGTCCGGAGCTGCTTCCGAACCTCGAAGCAGTTCTGTAGAAGGGGGGCCCATGGGGCACTTTGGGCCCGGCCAGGGGACTGACAGAGGCACAGCCGAGTCCAGTGGCACCAAACTCAACCCTGAAGGCCACTCAGCTGCTGGAGTAGAACCTATCTACTACCAAAAAAAGTTAAAAATTAGCCAGGCTGGGGTGGTCAGTCGGGGGAGGAGTAGTAACGGGAGGGCTGTGGGGGGCCCGGCTGCCGGCCTCCCTCTCTTGCTGGGCCCCACGGCCCCTACTCAGGGTGTTGGGTCGCTGGGTCCTTGTATGCCGAGCTTCCCCGCAGGCCATTAGGCCAGTTTTTCAACTAAGGGTGCTAATCAGTTTGCAGGGCAGGACAGGACATGCTGCCCCCACTCCCTGCCCCACTCCCAAAGCGGGCGCCTTGGGGCCCAGGGGTCCCCTTAGGGACAGGCAGCCTGTCTGACCCCTGAAAATCCAGGGTTCTCCCAGGGGACCTACATGGCCATGGGGGTGCCAGCAGGTGGCACCCTCTCCCCATTCTGGTGGGGTTGCCCGCAGGGCTGTGCTGCCCGTGGAGAGGGTGAGGTCCCTGACACTCATCACCTGCCCCCCAGAAAATGTGTCCCTTAGCTGGACGCGGCGGCTAATCCCAGCACTTTGGGAGTACAAGGCGGGTGGATCACGAGGTCAGGAGATAGAGACCATCCTGGCTAACACGGTGAAACCCTGTCTCCACTAAAAATACAAAAAAATTAGCTGCGCGTGATGGCGGGTGCCTGTAGTCCCAGCTACTCGGGAGGCTGAGGCAGGAGAATGGCGTGAACTCGGGAGGCGGAGCTTGCAGTGAGCCGAGATTGCGTCACTGCACTCCAGCCTGGGGGACAGAGCGAGACTCCGTCTCAAAAAAAAAAAAAAAAAAGAAAAAGAAAATGTGTCCTTCCAACCCAGAAAATCGCCCTAGGAAAACAAATCTGCTGCCGAGAAACTCCTTTTGGTGTTCAGATTGGAGCTGGGGGCAAAGGCTGGGAGGTGGCCTGGTCTCTCCAGCACTCAGGGTGTCCTGCCCCTCTGCAAGCAGCTGGGGGCAACAGTCCCTTGCTCCCCAGAGATTGCTCAACGCTGTCCCAGGCCAGGCCATGCTGCAGGTGGCCCCTATCCTTGGGCAGGTGGCTGGGGCCGGGCAGCCCCTGCAGAAGCTTCTTGGACCGTTGGCCTCAACACGGCCAGCAGGTGTCCAGGTATCCCAGATGAGGCCCTCGTGGGTTTATTCCCACCGCGGATGGGCTCAGGTTTGTGCTGTCCTGGGTGGGCTTTTGGGGACAGCCTGACTTTGTCCATCAATGTCAGAGAAGCAGGGGGATGTTCACCTGGCCCAGGGCTGTGCACAGAGCCTGAGACCTGCAAGAGGAGGCAAATTCCTACTGAGTGTCCCGACCATCCCCTACCCGCGTCCCTTCATGCTGGGTTGTGGCCCCCAAGTGGACAAAACGAGACAGCAGTGCTGCCATGGGGACACCAGTTCCTCCCTACGCTCACCTGTTCTCTGACGAGAGGGAGCAGCCCCTGAGGCCTGTCTGGGGTGTTGGCTTCATGAGGGTTCACAGTGTTACCAACAAGAGCCTGCGTGATCACAGAGCTCAAACATCACCCAGCCCTCAGCAGGCCCCACTCCCACAGAGCTCTGGGTTCAGGGTTCCAGGTGCAGGCCGAGGGTCCCCATGCACTTCAGCAGTTGTGCCAGCCCCAAATCAGCCTTCCTCCATGTCTACAGGGGGTGGCCCCAGCAGCCGGCTCAGGGGAGAGCTCTGGCAGGAGCTGTGTGTGGCTCCATGTTGCTCAGAAGAGAGCCCCTGGCTGGGCATGGTGGCTCACACCTGTATTCCTGTACTTTCAGAGGCTGAGGTGGGAGGATAGTTTGATGCCAGGAGTTTGAAACTGTCCTGGGAGACATGGCAAGACCCTAGCTCTACAAAAAAATTTAAAAATCAGCCAGGTGTGGTGGCATGTGCCTGTGGTCCCAGATACTCGGGAGGCCGAGGTGGGAGGATCACTTGAGCCTGGGAGGTCAAGGCTACAGAGAGCTGACATTGCACCATTACACTCCAGCCTGGGCAACAGAGTGAGATCCCACCTCAAACAAAAGGAGAGCCCTCCCTGCTCCCTGCCCTCCTGCTGTGAGAGGCTGCAGTGAGTACTTTCCCACAATAGAGGGGTGTGATGTGCTTCCCCCCACCACGGGGGCAGGGCAAAAAGTAGATAAATTGGTATTACAAGTGTTTTTGCAAAACAGCCAAATAATGCTATGGGGCTTCCTATGAAAAATAATTTCCTTCTCCTTTCCCAGAAGCAAGCACTCCCATTTCTAGCAGACTCCTTCGGTATTTACTCTGTGCCACTAAAAAGCACACTCCTATGGCCGCTCCCTGACCTGTCAGGTTTAGGGGTTCCCCGTGCACCCCCACCTCTTGGCTTGTCTGACCACATATGTCCTTCCCACCCTCCTCATAAACTCAATATTCAGAATTTACATGAAAACACTATTTACAGCTGACCCTGTAGGGTCTACAAATACTTTTCCTCTTGCTTTCCCCTTGCATTGTGTAATTTTTGGTGCTTATGAATAACTCAGCCTCAAATTTTCTTCCAATTGTCTAAATTTCCTGTGTACATACAAACGTCTGAGGCAGGTATTATCACTTTAGTCTTCTGGAAGAAATTCCTCCAGAATCTTCTCCCCTGCTCCAAACTGGGCTGACGCCAGAGGAAGGGTGGCATCCCAGGATCTCTCCAGCAGGGTCATTCTGGGCCTCCCAGTGCTTCTCCTCTGAGGGGAACCCCCTGTTCCCTCTTCTCTTTGTAGTTAGGCTCCTTTGTTTGGGGCACCACGTCCCTCAAGTGGCTCCATGAGAAAGGGCGCATGCCTGAAGGTGTCTTTATACCACCTGCTGTGTGAGCACTGGATGGTTAGTTTGGCTGGGTATAGAAGTCCAAATTGGGAGACATTTTCCTGGAGAACTGTAAAGGCCTTTCCACACTGTCTTCTAGCTCCTGGAGTTGCTCTTGAAAAGTCCAAGCATGCCAGCCTGGAAATACCATGAACTGTGTGTCCAGAAAGACCCACCAAAGACTTGTGCTCCAGGATAGACCACTTACAACTGATCAAGGCCGCATGGCTGGCACTGGTCAGAAGGACACCAGCACCTCCAATGAGGTCAATGGGGACTCCCCTGAAGGCCAGGGGCTGTTACAGACAGCAATAGAGATGAGAAGATCCTAAAATAACAGAGGCTGGAGGGTGATGCTTAACTGCTATGAGATTGCAAATATCCTAATTAATGGAAGGGTCAGAGGGGCATCACCCTGGAGAGTTATGGAGATGATAAACATGGTGTCCCTGGGGCAGGATAGACGGGCAGTTGTCAACTTGTACTAGCAGAGTAAATGAAGGATGAGTGACTGATGGCGGTAGCCCCAATAAAAAGTCACAGTCTTTGCTGGGGTTTGGACCTGAGCCAGTCTTTAGACCTGGAAATGTTGACTGAAGAGGTTACCAGGAGGGACATGCAATATTCTGGCCAGCCCTTCTCCACAGGGACCTATAGGACCTGCACTGGGATAGGGGACTGCTGGACATTTGAGGACAGTGGGGTCAGGGTGACACAGATACCCAGAGAGCCAGAATGTCATCATGCCCCCACATTGGAGCAGTCATTGGCGGAGCTCTGCCCAAGCTGCAGTTCGCAGTGGTCCTTACCCCAGGCTCTAAATGAGGGCTGGGATTGACATGTGGGGAGGGGGCCACTGGGGCCCCCACATTGGACCCTTGGTCTGCAGGATAAGAGCTCTAATTATGATTCCATGGGGAAGGGCTGGGTGAGAAAAGGCCTCTGGGATACACATGCATCCAACAGGGCAGTGGTCTCGGGTGGCAGCGGTGTGCCCAGCACTCATCCACAGTGCCATGATGGTTGAAAACTTGGAAAGATTCTGAGGCCTACCTCATCCATAAAGTATTTAGAGGGGTGGTGATTGGGGTGTTGCTCGGAGGTTGGGGTGTTGCTCAGAGGTCGGGGAGTTGCTCAGTGGTCAGGGTGTTACACAGTGGCTGGGGTGTTGCTCAGAGGTTGAGGAGTTGCTCAGTGGTCAGGGTGTTGTTTGGTGGTCAGGGTGTTGCTCGGTGGTCGGGGTGTTGCTCAGTGGCCGGGGTGTTCCTCGGAGGTCAGGGTATTGCTCAGCAGTTGAGGTGTCGCTTGGCAGTGAGGGCATCGCTCGGTGGTTGGGGTGTCACTCCATGGTCAGGGTGTTGGTTGGGGTGTTGTTTGGTGGTCAGGGTGTTGCGTGGTGGCTGGGGTGTTGCATGGTGGTTGGAGTGTTGTTTGGTGGTTGGGGTGTTGCTCGGTGGTTGGGGTGTTGCTTGGCAGTCAGTGTGTTTCTTGGTGGTTGGGGTGTTGCTCCGTGGTCAGGTTGTTGCTCAGAGGTCGGGGTGCTGCTCAGTGGCCAGGGTGTTCCTAGGAGGTCAGGGTGTTTCTCGGCAGTTGGGGCATCACCTGGTGGTTGGAGCGTCGCTTGGTGGCTGGGGTGTCGCTCCATGGTCAGGGTGTTGCTTGGTGGTCAGAGTGTTGCTTGGTGGTTGGAGTGTTGCTCGGAGGTTGCGGTATTGCATGGTGGCCAGGGTGTTGTTCAGTTGCTGGAATGTTCCTGGGCCTCTGCTCCAGAGTGAAAGCCAGATGGTTGTCTCTGCACCACCTGCTGCAAGGAAAGAAGCACAGACCCTGGAGGCCTGTTGGGCTCTGGGAGGCAGCACAGCCACACTGAGGAATATGCTCTGACCCTGTCCCAGGTGGCAGGAAGAGGACACACAGCAGGGAAGGACTCGGTGGCAGGCCCAGGCTGAGGAGCAGAGAGCCCTCCCGGGGCCATCGCGGCTGGTGTTGCCCACAGCAGAGATGGGAAATGGGGCCAGGGGCTCATGGCAAGGCCCAGCATGAGAATCTCAGCCCAGGCCCCTGGGTTCTGAGCGAGGCTTTCATCTACAGCAGGGCAGGGAGCCACGCACTGCTATGGAGTGAATGTGTGTCCCACAGTTCATAGGTTGGAGCCTTCACCCCCTGCGTGGGCAGTCGGAGTAAGGAAGTGACGAAGGTGACAGGAGGTCCCAAGGCCAGACTCTGATCAGATGGGGCTGGTATCCTAAGAAGGACACACACTAGAGAGCTGACTCTCACCACCCCAGGAGAGGCCGCATGAGGACACAGCACGGGGATGGCTCTCTCTCTGTCAGGACCCAGCCCTCGCCAGAAACCGAATCAGAGAACCTTGACCTCACCCTGGCAGCCCCAGGGCTGTGAGGAATGAGCACTGTCATTTAAGCCACCTTCCTATGGTGACTTGCCACACCAGCCCACGCAGACCAAGACACATAGCTTTTGAAAACCAAGTCCTGCTGGGCCACTGGACCCCAGTGGAGACAGACACCTGACCAGGCATGTCAGGGCATGAGGTGGCAAGAGCTGCCCACCGTGAGCTGACACAGCCAGGCCCACCCAACCCTAAGGTGGCATGCCCAGCAGAGTTCGCTGTGCAATGGACGTGGACGCGTGAGGACAGACGTGGGGAAGGCAGAAGGCACCACAGTGTGGGCAGGTGCCCAGGCCCAGTCCCGCAGGGCCCACCCACCCTCGGGGGCTCTCCCAGGACCGCTGGAGGAGGGGTAGCTGGCCAGGCTTGGGTTACGGATGGATGGGCTCAGGGAGCACCGAAATGGGCGCAGCTGCATCCCAGTGCCTCTGGGGAGGCTCTGGAAGGCTGTGGTGCAGTCACCCTCAGGGGGACTCTGACACTGCCCCGGTCACCCTCGCGTGGGGGAAGGGAAGCAGCCTGAGGGGAGAATAAAAATGGAGTCATGGGCCGCAGCAAATGGCCTCTCTGGCTGGTTAGGAATCTACAAGAAAAAGATGGAGCCGTCAGGGAAAGGAGGCCTGGGCAGAGGCTTGTGGGGTGCGAGTGGGCTCCTGGGAGGCCTGGGCAGAGGTGTGCGGGGTGTGGGGGACTCCTGGGAGCAGAACAGTGCACGGTCTTTGTATCACAGTCTGTACCCTCCGGAGAGCATCTGCCGAGACACTGAGAAGCCACGCACGCGGCACCGTCCGGCCCGCCGGGCATCAGCCACCCCTGCTGGCCAGTAGTTCACCGACAAAGTGGCCATGATGGCAGATAGGCAAACTCTCAGGGACCCAGCAAGCGGTCCAGCTCTGTTCCCTGTCTCTCTCCATGCTGCACTCCTCCCCAGCCGTGCAGTTCCACAGCGGGGTCTCCTCCCTGGCCCCTGACCTCTGTGATGCACAGTTTGAGATGCAAACAAACTCCCTGAGTCGATGCAGTGGGGTGTGCGAGGGGCTCAAAGCTGACGCACCTGCACAGGAAACTCAGTCTGCCCTCCCCAGACGCCTGTTAGGCTGACCCTGGAGGCCCTGGGCCCAGGGGAGAGGAGCCCCCGCAGCCTGCAGAAGTAGGGAGGGGCTGCTGCAGAGGTTGCAGGTTTTCATGGCAACCAGTAGCGGGTCACTGGGCCCAGGGTGGAAACCGCTCAGCAGAGGCTCAGGGGAGAGACTCTGCGAGGGTGGGTGGGGCCAGGCAGGGGTGCGCTCCTTCAGCGTCATCACGGTCAGACAGTCCATCAGACAGACGCAGGGCGGGTGCAGGGTGGGGCCCAACTGAGGCTGGCACTGTGGCCTGGGAGGAGCCCCGCCTTGCACCACATGGCCATCTGGCAGGACGTGTCCACTGCCAACAGTGAGCCCAGCATGGGCCTCGGAGGCCCAGCAAGGCAGACTCGGGGCTTCCTGAGACCACCTGGAGTAGCACCCACTCAGCTCCCAGGGTGCCTGGTCGCCTCCACCCCATGCTCCCCATAAGGCCCAGGCCAACCTGAGCACAGCCCCCGCTCTGCCCTTCCCTGGCCCTGTCCTCATGGTGAAGTGGTCCCAACACCTGGCATTGTCCTCCCTGCACTGCTGTACCCGCTGCGGGACTGGCATGTGCCCCTCTGGCCCACCTGGCTGCCCAGTGAGTGGCTCAGGGTTGCAGGGTCTGAAGCCACACATGAATTGGGGGAAGGCTGGGGGCTGGGAACTGGGCCTTCCTCCTGTCTTGGGACCAAGGCCTCTGCTTGTGAGCCGCTGAACTGGGCCTGAGCCGACACCCTGGCTGGCCCCTTTCTTTTTTTTTTTTTTTTGAGACAGAGTTGTGCTCTGTCACTCAGGCTGGAGTGCAATGGCGCAATCTTGGCTCATTGCAACCTCCGCCTCCTTGGTTCAAGCGATTCTCCTGCCTCAGCCTCCCGAATAGCTGGGATTACAGGTGCGTACCACCACACCCGGCTTATTTTGTATTTTCAGTAGAGACGGGGTTTTACCATGTTAGCCAGGGTAGTCTTGAACTCCTGACCTCTGGTGATCCACCCGCCTCGGCCTTCCAAAGTGCTGGGATTACAGGCACCCGGCCCCCTTTCTTTTTTTAATTTAATTTAATTTTAAGCTCCAGGATACACACGCAGGATGACGGGTTTGTTACACAGGTAAATGTGTGCCATGGATACACGTTTGTGTCCCACAATTCATAAGCTGGAGCCCTCACCCACCGTGTGGGCAAACTTGGAGTAAGGAAGTGACGAAGGTTACATGAGGTCATGAGGCCGGGCCCTGATAGGTTTGCTGTACCTATCAACCCATCACCTAGGTATTAAGCCCTGCATGCATTAGCTATTTTTCCTAATGCTCTCCCCCACCGCCCTCACCTGACTGGCCCCAGTGTGTGTTGTTTCCCTCCCTGTATCCATGTGTTCTCATTGTTCAGCTCCCATATAAGTGAGAACATGCAGTATTTGGTTCTCTCTTCCTGCATTAGTTTGCTGAGGATAATGGCTTCCAGCTCCCTCACATCCCTGCAAAGGACATGATCTCGTTCCTTTTTATGGCTGCATAGTATTCCATGGTGTATACATACCACATTTACTTTATCCAGTCTGTCATTGATGGACATTTGGGTTGATTTCATGTCCTTGCTATTGTGAACAGTGCTGCAGTGAACATACGCATGCATGTGTCTTTATAATAGAATGATTTCTATTCCTTTGGGTATATACCCAGTAATGGGACTGATGGGTCAGACGGTATTCCTGGTTCTAAATCTTCGAGGAATCGCCACACTGTCTTCCACAATGGTTGAACTAATTTACATTCCCACCAACAGTGTAAAAGTGCTCCTATTTCTCCACAACCTTGCCAGCATCTGTTGTTTCTTGACTTTTTAATAATCACGCTTCCGACTGGCATGAGATGGCATCTCGTTGCGGTTTTGATTTGCGTTTCTCTAATGATCAGTGATATTGAGCTTTTTTTCATGTGTTTGTTGGCCGCACATATGTCTTCTTTTGAGAAATGTCTATTCATATCCTTTGCCTACTTTTTAATGAGGTTTTTTTTTCTTATAAATTTGCTTAAGTTCCTTGTAGATTGTGGATATTAGGCCTTGTCAGATGGATAGATTGCAAAAATTTTCTCCCATTCTGTAGGTTGTCTGTTCACTCTGATGCTAGTTTCTTTGGCTGTGCAGAAGCTCTTTAGTTTAATTAGATCCCATTTGTCAATTTTTGCTTTTGTTGCAATTGCTTTTGGTGATTTCATCAAAAATCTTTGCCCGTGCCTATGTCTTGAATGGTGTTACCTAAATTCTTCTAGGGTTTGTATAGTTTTGAGTTTTACATTTTATTATTTAACCCATTTTGAGTTACTTTTTGTATAAGGTGTAAGGAAAGGATCCAGTTTCAGTTTTCTGCATATGACTAGTCAGTTCTCTCAGCACCATTTATTAAATAAGGAATAATTTCCCCATTGCTTGTTTTTGCCAGGTTTGTTGAAGATCAGATGTTGTAGATGTGTGGTTTTATTTCTGAGTTCTCTATTCTGTTCCATTTGTCAATGTGTCTGTTTTTGTGCCAGTACCATGCTGTTTTGGTTACTGTAGCCTTGTAGTATAGTTTGAAGTCAGGTAGTGTGGTACTTCCAGCTTTGTTCCTTTTGCTTAGGATTGTCTTGGCTATATGAGCTCTTTTTTGGTTCCATATGAATTTTAAAATAGTTTTTTTTTCTGATCTGTGAAGAATGCCAATGGTAGTTTAATGAGAATAGTATTGAACCTATACATTGCTTTGGGCAGTATGGCCATTTTCATGGTGTTGATTCTTCCTATCCATGAGCATGGAATGCCTTTCTGTCTGTTTGTGCTGGCTGGATGCTTTCTCTGGTGGTCAGGCCAGGACCTCCCTGCCATGTCTGCATGTCCCTGCATGCCCCAAGCCCCGCCATTCCTCAGGATTGCCAGGCTGTCCTCTCGGTGACATTGCCCAGAGTCTCCACCGGAGGAGAAAGTCCCAAGGCTGTCTGCAGGCCATGACTGAAACGTCTTGTCCCCTCAAAGGCACGGTGGCTGAGCCCAGGAGCCGGGTCCCTCACGGCCAGAGAGACACACTTCCCCGACATTCTAGATGGACAGGGCCCTCCCGGAAAAAAACTCTCTCAGTGTTCAACGGTGTTTGTGCGTCAGCCCCGGGCCAGGAGCTGTGGTTCTGCTGGCCCCTGCGCGCCTAGAGACACAGGTGTTCTCCCCGACAAGGGGACGGGAGAAAGGGGAGAGCCTGGTGTCCACCTGCCAGGACCTGGCTAAATGACAGTGGTACATCCACAGCATGAATTGGATACAGCCCCTGTTATGCTTGAGGAGAGTTTTTAATTTGTTTTTTGAGACAAGATCTGACTCCGCAGGATCACAGCTTACTGCAGCCTCAAACTCCTGGGCTCAAGCGATCCTTCTGCCTCAGCCTCTCCAGTAGCTGGGATCACGGGCATGTGCCATCATGCCTGGCTAAACTTTTTAAGTTTGTTTTTGTTTTTGTTTTTGTTTTGTAGAGACAAGATCTCCTTGTGTTGCTCACGCTGGTCTCAAACTACTGGCCTCAAAAGCTGAGTGCTTCCCAAAGTGCTGGGATTACAGGCGTGAGCCTCTGTGCCCGGCCGTGAAGACCTTTCAGTGATGCATTTCAGTCCATTCCTGCTTCTGTAACAAAACACCTGAGCCTGGGTCATTGACACACAATAGACATTTATTTCTCATGCTTCTGGAGGCTGGAAGTCCAGGGTCTTGGTGCCAGCAGCCTCGGTGGGAGTGGGGGCTGCTCTCTGCCTCCCAGTGGGTGCCTCTTGCTGTGTCCTCTCCCGGCGGAAGGTGAGAGGACAAAGGGGAGGGGGCCTCGATGGTTTCCCAAGCGCTTCAATGGGGACCCTGGTGACTTAATCACCTTCCAAAGGCCCCATGTCTTATAACGATCTTCTTGGGTCTCAGGTTCCAACATATGAAGGCTGGGGACACACAAATTC
Organism: Pan troglodytes; assembly: GCF_028858775.2. NCBI lineage: Eukaryota > Metazoa > Chordata > Mammalia > Primates > Hominidae > Pan > Pan troglodytes. The sequence continues at coordinate 2,116,645 of NC_072409.2, read as the reverse complement.
AAACCACAGTAGTGACACCCAGGAAAACAGTTGTGACATGCTGTGACAAAGGAAAGCTGCAAAGCCACACACGTGGACCTGATCCAAGTTACGTGATAGCACAAGGGGGTGCATGGAGGACTGAGTGGGTGGTGATGCTGCCCCAGAGGCTGTCCCTGGGAACTGTGCGTGGGGACTTATCTGCGGAAAGGGTCTTTGTGGATGTAATTAAGGACCTCAACATAAGACCATCCTAGATTAGGGGTGGCCTGCAGCCCCTAGAGCTGACCTGGATGAGCATGGACCCTCCTCTGTGACCCCCAGATTCTAAGCTCTGGTCCCCCGAGCTGTGAGGAAACACATGTTGTTTTAGGCCGCCCAGTGCAAGGTCACTGGTCCAGCAGCCCCGCGAGACTCCGAGGCCCACAGCTCAGCACAGCCACGTTTACCGAGTGCCCTCCGTACGCCAGCCACGGTTCTAACTGCTCAGCCTCCCGCAACCCTCGGAGGTGGAGATGGGCGGGGAACGCGGAATGCGCCTGGGCCTCACAGCTGGGGAGTGGAGCTGGGATGTGTGCCCCTGCACTGTGCGGCTTCTCTCCCCCAGAGGGTTTCAGACTTACACCCGGCCATCACACTCCGCAGACTGGAAACTCGCAACTCAAACCCCTAAAAGTGAAAGCTGGGGTGCATTTTCTGTTTGCCTTGGAGGGACTCCCTAGGATTTATTGAGGACGGCCGATTCGCCCTCCTCGTCCTGTTTGGTTTGGGCCGATGTTAAAAGACTCGCCTCCTACCGCAGACCCTGGGGGGACCTGGGGAGCTGCCCTCGGAAGCTGAGCAGCACAGACTCTCCCAGGCATGTGTGCACCTGTCTGTACATGTGTGCATGTGTGTGTGTGTGCGTGTGTGTGTTTCCCTGGCACTCACAGCATCACCGTCTGCCAGGCTGGGTGGGGCGCAGATGAGGAAGACCAAGGAAGTTCCACACGACCTGCCTCGCCATGATGAGTGAGCGCGAGCTGCCTCCTGTGTGCCCCGCCTGCCCAGAGACCCCGGGGACATCACCTGGCTGACAAAGCCTGCAGCTGTCAGCAATCGGCCAGGAATGCTGCATGGCCAGGTGTCTCATACTGGCGTGGGTGTCGTGCGGCCTCACACGGCCCTTGAGCTATTTCCAGGTGTGGGTATCATCTCCCAGCGAGGTGCTCAGCCCTGGGGTAGGACAGACCGTTTCCTTCTGGCTCCCTGCAGAGCTTGTGGGCCCCTCCACCCACCCTGCAGTCCCCAAACTCCAGGGACTTGGAGGTCCCCAAGGAAAGGACATGGCAGTGGGAGATGGTGTCGTGAGGGGACTTGGGCAATGGGGAGGGACACATGGCCAAGCTGGGAGGAAGAATAAGTTCATTCTCAGAGCAACGAGATTATGTGAACATGGTAAACCCAAGTGTTCTTTTTAAGTGAGATTACTGGGAAACAAAGCTGAAGCTGTTCTGTGTGTGTGTGTGTGTGTGTGTGTGTGTGTGTGTGTGTGTTTGGATGTCCTTCACTGTCTCCCTCCCCACTCCCGGCCTGCTTCTTCCTTCCCCAGCTTGGAATCCACGGTTGAGGCTGGTCAGGAACCATCAGGCCCCAGCATGGGTAATGGCAGCTGCTGGTGCCCTAGCCCCCACTGGGTCCTACAGTAGCTGCTTGTTGGGGAAGGGGCCTGAAAAGGTGGGAGCAGAAGGAAGCCAGGGTCTTGGGGCCGTGGGCTGCCACGGCCACCACAGAAACACTCCAACTTCTCCCAGCCCTAGCAAACCAGTGGAGGTGTGTGCTGGTGCTTTGTTCCTGGGGTGGCTTGGGGCCGCCTGGCTGCCTCTCCCGAGCCTGGCCCTCACCCAGGAGGCCACACCAGCCTCGAGTGCCCGCCTCCGTCCAGAGCCCCAGCTCCCCACTCCTGGGGGCTGAGCCAAGAACACTGTGGCTGTCCCACCGTTGCCTCCCAGAGGCTTGTCCGGCGCAACAGGACAAGGAAGGACTAAGGTTTAGAGTCGGCCCGATCAGGTGACGCCTGAGCTGTCACCGCTGTCACCACTTACACACAGGGTGTGTGGACAAAGTGGTGCGTGCCAGGGAGGGCTAAGTGACCGAGGGCAGGCACGTGGCAGGCTCCTGAAGGTGGAGGTGGCGCTGACAATGGCCACCAGTGAGCAGGGCCCTGTGTGTGCTGGGGCTGACTCCAACCCCTTGGCGCTGCCATGCAGGGGCTTGGGAGGGCCCCTCCCCAGGCACATGGGAGGTGGCCCCTCCCTGACCACGGAGCCATCATGTCTGCAGAGGCCCACCCTGCGCCCTGTGCTGCTGCCTGGGGCCAGAAGAATAAGTCGATGTGAAATGGCTTTTTCTTTCCTCACCCCCCTTTGGGAGTCAGGCCCGTTAGGGATGGAAGGGGCTGTGCTCCTGGTCCCCTGGGGGAGTGAGCTTCCCGGGCTCTTGGGGGGATCTGGTAAGGTGGATGGTGGGAGGCTCAAGGGTGTCCAGAGCCTGATGGGAGGGGGTGGCAGTGGAGGGTCATCCCTCCAGGGTCTCCCTTCTGGATGTGGACACCGCATGTCAGGCCTGTCACCTGGCCTTGTCACACTCCATCTCTGGGTCCCCTTCATAGGTTTTCTCGACAGGAGAATCAGGTCCCTGGATAGGAGGAGACGCCCCTCTGTGCAGTGTGGTGATGTACCCCCAATCCAGCCAGGACCCACTGCAGGGGCGCAGCAGGGGCAGGCACGAGTGTGAGAGCAACACGACCCCAGCAGCTCTCGCTGTGTGCCAGGCACATGGACACGCACCACACAAACCCCACCGTGTGCCAGGCACACGGACAAGCACCGCACAAACCCCACTATGAGCCACTAAGCACATGGACAAGCACTGCACAAACCCCACTGTGTGCCAGGCACATGGACAAGCACCGCAGAAACCCCAGGCCTTAGTGACCCTCCACACCTTGTGGGACGGGCAGCCCTCAGGTGACAGAACCGAGGCTCAGAGAGGGAAAGCAACTTGTGCCAGGTCACACAGCCTCGTAGCCCAGCTCGGCCTAACAAAGCCAGAGCCCTCGGGGGTGCAGGTTTCCCCACAAGTTCTGATATAATGTTGGGGCTCTCCCAGCCCAGGGACACAAGCTCCCAGCTCTCTGCATCAAGGAAGGAGACCAGGAGAAGCTCCCCGAGCAATGACAGCTACGAGGCCGCAAATCTCTCCCTCCCTCCACCATTTGTGCAATGTCATTTGTCCCCACTTCTCTTCACCAGCCTCCCACCACTAACCCAGGGGACCCACAAGGGGCTCACAGTGTTGGTGTGGACCCTCTGTGGGCCTCCTGATGGCAGCAGCGCCTGGGGAAAGAGGGCTGAGCTGAGGCCTGGCACAGGCCGGGCGCCCAGCAGCCCCTGCCCTTACAATGATGCTGGCTCAGGTGCTCGAAGCCCAAAGGAGGTCGCCCGGAAGGTTGGAGCTTCAATCGAAGGCCTGTTCTCTGCCCGCAGCCAGGCCCAGGGCTGTGGCAAAGGAGGGTGGTGCCCCAGCCAACACCACTGCCCCTGCCGGCCAGCAGCCACGGCCCCGGCTGGAAGGGAGCAAGGCTCTGCCTGGCTTCTGTGGTCTTTCGGGGAGGGCACGTGGGCCCAGCAGGCAGCTTGCGCTGCGCTCAGGGCACAGATGGTTCTCATTCCCGTTGCCTCCCTTACACAGGAAAAACAAACCAGCCCGGGGCCAACAGACCCCTTTTTAACCTCGTGTTTATTTTCCTTCCCATGCTTGAAAACGCTGACTGTCCTGTGGGCGGCATCTGCTGAGGGTCTGGCCAGGGCGGCACTTTCCTGACCTCAGGGCAGCTCTCCCAGGGAGGGGCTGGGGTGCAAGGAGGGGCCCCGAAGGAATGCAGCCCATTTCCTGCTCCTGGACTTGTCCGAGTCATACCCGGGGTCGCAGCTGCCTTTCAAGGGCCTGGAGTCTCCTGACACCACCGGAAGGCCCAGGATGCTGTCGGGGGCAGGACAGAACCCGGGGAGGCCGGCTGTGGGCCTCGCTGGCTGCGGAGAACCCCCCAAGCCAGCTGAGGGTGGGTGGAGGGGAAGCCACGTCACACCACATAGGCCCACAGGGCTCCAAGAATTCAGAGGAGGAGGAGGAGGCGGTGGGGGCTGGGGTCCCGGGACCCCGGGTGGGCACAGCCTACTGTGCCACCTGCATCCTCCCTAAGCCTGCACAGTGGCCGGGAGGAAGGAAGGGGCAGGCTGCATCCCCATTCCAGGGGAGCTTGGGAGGGGAATGTGGCCACCCAGGGTCTCAGAGGTGGGGGGCTTACCAACCGTCCCACAGGCCAAGCAGAGCCTGTATTTGTCATCGGTGCCCAGGTTTCTCTAAAGCAGGCAGACAGCATCCCCACGGCCTGTGCCCCATGGCCCAAGGCAGAAGTTTGGAGAAGGGGGCGAAGCCATGTTGGGGCTGCACAGAAGAGGAGGGTAGGACCCCCGAGGCGTAGGGCGCCCACCAAGAAAGGCAAGGAGGCCTCAGCAGCCCCTCCCCACGTGGGTGAGGCTGCGGGGCTCACCAGGCGGCCTGTGGATGAAAGGAGCCCAGAGGCCAGTGTGGCTGCACTGTGACCCAGGGACCCCCGCGGGCCCTCAGAAGTCCCCAGGGGACCAGCAGCAAGGCCAGGCCCAGGCCCTCTCCCCTGCATTCCCTGGGGTGGGGTGGGCTGGGGCCCACACCCCCTCCCCCCTCCCCGGGGACTGCCGGCCTCACGGCGCCCCTCCCCCCGCGTCCGCCCCGCCCCCCGCAGAGGGAGGCACGCGGCGGTGGCCGCCCGGTCCGCGCCCCCTCCCCGCGCGGGCGGCGGTGACATCACGGCCACGGCGGCGGGAGGGGCGGCGGCGCCCCGCGCACATCACTTCCTCGGCGCCTCCCCGGGGGAGGACGGGCGAACGAGGCGCGGACGGACAGGCGGACAGCAGGGCGGACAGCAGGGCGGACAGCAGGGCGGACAGCAGGGCGGGCAGGGGGCGGACGGCCACGGCGCGGGGGGCGCTCCCGGCTCCCGCTCCCGCGTCCCCGACCCATGGCGGGCCCGGCCCCGCCCGCGGCCGACGAGCTCCCGGGCCCGGCCGCCAGGCGCCTCTACTCCAGGTAGGACGGGCTGGGGCCGGGGCCGGGGCTGGGGCTGGGACCGGACCGGGCCGGGTCGGGACGCGGGGGAGGCTGCAGTTGGGAACAAAGGCAGCTCTCGCGGGCGCGCAGCGTGGCTGAGGACGCGCCCCTCCCTCCAGGCCGAGCCCAGCCCGGCGTGTGCCCGCGTGGGCGTCCCCTGAAGCCCTCTTTCCCCCAAGCCAAGGGGAAGGGGGTGGGGGGCTGGGGGGCTGGAGGCGGGGTGGGCAGCTTCTCCACCCTCACTCCCCTGGCACCTGGCAGGGTCACCGTGGGGTGCTTCCCTCCCAAGCCTGGCCCTGCCATGCCCGGGGCACTCAGGAGCATCATGGCCAAAGAGACCTGGCTGCTCTGGATGGGGCTCTGCCCCTCACCAGCCCTCCACTAGCCCAGTGGGATCCGGCTGGGTTGGAAGGGAGCCAGCCAGGTGGGTGTGTACCTGCCTGAAAAGGCATCTACTCTCCGGGCACATTCCTGGGTGATCCCAGTGACTGGGCTCTGTGCCCCCACGCCTTTGGGGATGACAGGGTGGCCCTGCCCCAGGTGGCATGCCTGCCTGGTGACTCCCAATGTCCCCCCAGGGGGTGCCCTGGGCCCAGCCGGGCAGGTGCCTGGAGCCCCAAGCAAGGCTGGGTGGTGCCAGGCCTCAGGCAGAGCCACACGAGCGTGAGGTCCAGGCAGGGGCTTGCGAATGGGTGGCAGCCGTCAGAGGCAGGCCTGGCTCCCCAGAGTGAGGGACACTATTGTCCTCTGGACATCCCTAAAACCTGGTGACCTCCCTGATAGAGGTCCCAGCAGCTGATCCCGGGGGGCGCCTAGCCTGGCCCCCAAGGATTCTCTGGCCCCAGCCAAGCAGCAAGCCTCTGCCTGGGGCACCCGAAATGAGGTACTGGTGGCGGCACGGCGGACAGAGGCCTTGCTGCCTCCGGTCTGCTCTCTGCTTTGGTCCCAGACACAGCCCCATTGTGCCGTCCTGGATGGAGCGCTGAGCCCCTAGCCTGGCTCCTGGGCCCCACGCAGGGGAGGGGCGTGAGGGTGGTTTTGCTGGCAGCTGCTGCCGGGGGCCTGCCCTAAAGGATTTTCAAGGGTTTCCTCCGCTGATCTGATCGGCTGTGTAGGGCCGCATGTGCTCCAGGGCGGCTGTGCTGTGAGGGGGATGGATAGCAGCCCTGGCTGGAGTGAGTTTGAGTGTGAGTGTGTGAGAGAGTGTGTGTGTGGAGCTGTGAGAGACGGGTGTCCAAGACCTTAGCCTTGGGTGAGCCCTGCACAGCTGACCACAGAGTTGGGCATTCTCCAGGCTACAGCTAGAAGCCTGGGGTCCCCTGGGGACACGCCAGACAGGAGCCAGCCCCGGGCAGGGGCAGTGCTCAGAGGGACCACTCAGAGAGACTCCAGACCCAGCCTTGCATCCCCCTAAGCAGGGAGTCCAGTTGAGCTCCAGGGTTGAGTCAGGCCCAGACTTGGGGGAAGCGCGCCAAGCCCTCCAGCAGGGCCTGTGATGAGGCCCCCCGGGAGTCTGCACCCCACCGTGTAGCCACAGCCCGGTTTGGGCAGGCGGTTCCTGGTCGGAGCTGGCTTCAGAGCATGGATGCCTAGAGGTGTTCTGGGCCAGTGGAAGCTGCGGGCCGGACGGGAGGGCCCTTTGCTGTCATGCTGGGGCTGGAGAGCAAGACACGGAAAAGTCTCCTGTCTCCTGAAACCCGAGTGCTGGGGGCGGCCCACCTGCTGGCGTGGGCGGTGGGCATGTGGATGCCCTGGAGGTGGGCGGAATCCGTGTGGGCACTCCTTGCGTGGCTGTACTGGGGTCCCTCAATGTGGATGGGGCTCCAGGTTGGCCCAAGGTCTCCTCTGCCCCGTCTACTGCCTTCCCACACTGACATTCCTTCCTGGAGAGAGGAGTTTCAGCTTTTAAAATGGGGAACTGTGCCTGGAAAACACACTGACAGCGAGGCCCAAGAATGTGCCCATGAGCCCACTGGGTACCCTGAGGGGCCCTGGGTGCTGGGTCAGTGGGGACGGGCCCCTGGGTTCTGGGTCAGTGGGGACGGGGCCCTGGGTGCTGGGTCGGTGGGGACGGGCCCCTGGGTGCTGGGTCGGTGGGGACGGGCCCCTGGGTGCTGGGTCGGTGGGGACGGGCCCTTGGGTTCTGGGTCAGTGGGGATGGGCCCTGGGTGCTGGGTCAGTGGGGACAGGGCCCTGGGTGCTACAGTTAATGCTCAGAATTCTGGCCCACTTGCCAGGGGCTCCCTGGCCCAGAGCAGGGCTTTGGGGTGAAGAGGCCTGGGGGGGACAGGCCAATGGCTGAGAAGGCCCCGGAAAGTGGGGAAACCCTGGGTGGTCGTCTCCTGGCCTCCCAGCTGCTTTAAGGCCAGCTGAGTGCTCCCCGGGGCTGGGGCCGGGAAGGGGCAGCAGAGCCACCCACCTGGGGGTGACCCTGTTAGAGGTGCCCTCCAAGCAGCAGCCACCAGCTCCCAGACAGGACGTCCTCAGGTGTGGACTGGGCCCCCCGCAACCTCTCTGGCCACATGGCCATGCTACCCCCTACCCTCACTCCATCCTTCCTCCCTCCCCGTCCTGGGCACCATCCCTAGTGGGTCGCTGGGCAGCGACGGGCCCTAGGAATTCCTGGCAAGCCTGACCCCAGGTGCTTCCTACAGCTGGGTGACCTTCAGTCCCCTCTCCAGTGATTCCAGCTCCCGCTGTGCTCCCAGCCCGGTCCTGCGCCTCACTCTCTCCCCTCCCCTGGCCACTGACGGGGAGTCGGTGTGGTTTTCCCTGGGGGTGTCTGGCTGGGGGATGGGGCAGATAGAGCCAGCTGTGAGCAGGGTCTCTTCAGCATCTGCTCAGGGGCCAGCATGTAGGTGATGGCCTTGGGGAGGGGCAGGTGCCAATTCTGTTAGCAGGGCTGGGACTGAGGGACACGGCTTTCGGGTGGCCGGAGGTAGTAGGAGTTGCAGTGCTGGCTTGGGAGCTGGCCTTGGTGGTGGCACCCCAGCCACCACGGAGGGTTTGAGGGTTCAGTCTGTTGACGAGGACTGGGCAAGGGAGAGGCATTCTAGGTCCTGCCCCCCCTTTGGCCAAGCTGTCCTGAAGGTGGACAAATGGTCCGGCCTGAGTAGGACCCCTGAGCCCACAAGGCCTCAAGGTAAGGAGGAGAGAGCCCAGGGCCTGAAGACCCCCACCTGTCCTTGGATTCCTGCCTCTGCTCAGACCCCGTGGCCGTCTCAGGGATAAGACCTGCCCCCCCAATCCCCCGCCTCTGTCAGGTTCCAGCCTCCTCATGGGCCACAGGTGGCTGGAGAAGCTGGGAGCCCAGCTGAGAAGGATGCCGGGGGCTTGGGAAGTTTGAGGAAAGGAGCCAGGCTAGGGGAACGTGGTCCATGCCTCCCAAGCCCCACGACCTGGGAAGCGGCATCCCCCAGGCCCCACGTGGCCCTGACCCCGTCAGACCTGGGGCCCTGTTCGCACCTTGGCCAGTCAGGTGAGGGAGAGCACAGAGGGCCCGGCAGACGTGGGGCTGGCCTGGTGAGGACTCTGAGCACCCCCCCCTGCTGCCCCATGCTGGCACCGTGGGCTGGTGCCAGGGAGGCTGGGGAGGGGGCCGGGTGGGGTCAGGGGTGGAGCAGAGGAGGCACAGGGGCCTGGAGAACCGGGAGGTGGCCCGGGGCCACCACTGCGCAGAATTCCAGCTTTGCCCAGCCCTGGGCCAGGCCTGGGGGAAGAGGTGCTGGGCTGGGGGCACTCACACACTCTGGACGCCATTCCTCTTTCCATTCACAAACGTGCCTGGCGCTCCCGAGTGAGCCCGGTCCTGGGGCAGAGCAGCCTCCGCTGGGAACTGGATAAACGTTTGCAGAGGAGTTGGCGGGTGACCGACGGGAGGGCAATGCCGCTGGTCCCAGTCCCTGGAGGAGCACGTTGGACGGGATTACCCCAGGGCTCCCCGCCCCACTGCTGACGAGGCTGACCCAGCCTCTGAGCTGTCCTTGATCCCTTGATCCACGTCAGGGATTGGGGAGGCCCCTGAGCACCTGCTGGAGGACTGGCGGTCCCCCGCCGAGCTTTAAACCCACCATCCTGGAGGTCAGAGGGCAGGGAAGCCTAAGGCCAGCTCACCCCCCAGGACCCGTGGCCATGGTGGGGCGAGGGCTGGCTTGGGGGAGGAGGGCCTGGGGCCTGGCGATGCCATCTCCTGCTGTGGAGGGCCCGCCTCTGGCCCTGAGCTTGGCGGAGAAGGCCGTGTGCAAGGTGGTGTATGGCGCCCCCCGCCCCCGCCCGCTGCTGCTGCCCGTGGGCCTGGAGCTGTGGCTCTACGTGCAGAAGATGCGAAACCTGCAGAGGAAGAGGTGCGGCGGGCAGCGGGTGGGGTGGTCATGTGGGTGTGGGTGCCAGGGCGTGGTTGGAGGCTGTCTTGGGATGAGTGGAGGGGACACCCACCTGGTGCAGCTGCAGGTGGCTGGCTGCATTGCCTGGATCCCAGATTGGAGGTGCAGAATGACAGAGGCCCATCCGTGCACCCATCCCCGACTTTTAGGCCCAGGCCCTTCCCAGGCCAGAGGCCTCCTTCGCCTTGAGCCTCGGATGCCAGGTCTCCGGCTGGAAGGGAGGCGGGAGGTGGCTCCCATAATCAGATCTGCGGAGCAGCAGCGTCTGGGCTCCGCAGACACCCAGGCCTCAGGCCTGAAGCCCCTCTCCTCTGATGTTGCCTGGAAGGAGGGGGCAGTAAACCGAGTGAGACCACTTGACAAGTGGCTGGGTGGGGCAAGTGGGCCTTAATCAGGAAGCCCCGTGCGTGGCGCTGGCTGCAGGATGGCGCTTGGCTGGTTGTCATGGCGACGGTGGGCTCCTGTGACCCACGTGGCATCCGGATGGCCATTCCCAGAGGGATGGGTGAGGTGGCTGTGAGGTGCCTGGCAGGTAGTGGGTGGGAGGTCCTGGCCCTGAGGTGAGAGGATCACTTGAGCTCAGGAGTTTGAGACCAGCCTGGGCAACATAGTGAGACCCCCATCTCTACCAAAAAAAAAGCTGGGCATGATGGTGCAAACCTGAAGTCCCAGATACTTCAGAGGCTGAGGTAGGAGGATGGCTTGATCCTGGGAGATGGAGGCTGTAGTGAGCCGAGATCGCACCACTGCACTCCAGCCTGGGCAACAGAGCAAGACCGTGTCTCTCCAAAAATAATAATGGTAACATAAGTTTTAAAAATGAAAAATGAAAGCAACAGAAAGCAAACAGGAATGATGGGGCCGGCCTGCAAGCAGCCGAGGCTGAACCCTTCCCCCACTTCTCTGAAATCAGGTCCCTCCTGGGCTCCAGCTGTGCCTGCCACCTCCTGGGGCCCCCCAAGCTGCGCCCTTGCTGAGTCTTTTGTGGCTCTCCGGGGGCACCCTGCAGATGGGGGCCCGCCTGCTCACACTGGGCACCCCATGGCATCTGCTGGGTGTGTCCTCCCCCCACGACCCTCCACCCAGGGCAGCGCAGCAGCCTGAGGCCCATGTGACCTGTAAGAGTAGGATGGAGGAGGACACCAGGCCCCAGAGCAGGCAGCAGGGAGGTGTGGAGCCGGGCAGCCACGGAGTGACCCCACACTCCTCCCCGGCAGCTGAGTGCCAAGGGCAGCTCCCCAAGGCTCAGGGTGGGGGTCCCTCGTTGAGCAGGGCTAGGGTGGCAGCTGACGCACAGGGTGCTTGGGGGTTGTGCAGGGCCCAGGGTGAGGGGTTTCTTCTCTAAAGTCCCTGCCCGAAGGTGGGGGACCACAGCCAAGCAGGGCGTTGGTGTTCAGAAGAGGGCCTGGCCCTTGGGGTTAGGTGGCGCTCACACGGCGGAGTTCACCTTGGGATGGGGCGCCATCCACATCTTCCCACAGCAGCGCTGGGGGTGGCGGGCAGCACCTGGGAACAGCAGGTTCTCAGGCCTGTCCTGGCTGGCAGCGGCGAGCGCTTAGCTCTGCGGGTGGGGGACCAGGAGGAGAGGGGCTGGGACTGGCTAACCCGCAGCCACACCTCCGCAGCACTGGTCTCCCCTGGAGACTTGGAGGCTGAATGAATCCCCAGGCCCCGGCTGGGAGAGTTGGGGGTGGGGGAGGAGCCGAGATCAGATCCCCACCCCACCCGACCCCCATGTGGCCTTCACAAGCCCCCACTACCGTCTGGGAGCCTCAGTTGTTCTTGGTGGGAATTAGGGGGGCCTCTCGCAGCAGCTGTGGTCGCTCAGGAGGATGGCTAGGGTGCCTGGCCCCTGCAGCCCGTACCTCTGGGATTTGGGTGAAGGCAGGGTATGGGGGCCACACCCCCTGCAGCACCGGCCCCTGGGCCTGAGGGTTTTGCCGGGGTCACAAACTCACACCTTTTCCCCAGTGGCGTTCCTGACCTTGGCCGCACAAGGGGTGGACAGGAGGTGCTGGCAGAGGTGTGCTGGCTGGGGCACCCTTGGGCCCCACACGTGCTTCCAGGCCTGTATCCCAAAGAGACACTTAGGTCTGTGAGCACAGATGTGGTGTGTGCCCTAGCCCACCCAGGGGCGTCGTCTGTAGTGAAGCCACGGAGGTGCTCCGGCCCCGGGGCGACTTTGCCAGGGCTGGGCCATGACGCCAAGTTCCTCTGCACAGGATGGAGGCGTCCTGCCTGGAGCTGGCGCTGGAGGGCGAGCGTCTGTGCAAGGCGGGCGACTTCAAGGCAGGCGTGGCCTTCTTTGAGGCCGCTGTGCAGGTGGGCACCGAGGACCTGAAGACACTGAGTGCCATCTACAGCCAGCTGGGCAACGCCTACTTCTACCTGAAGGAGCACGGCCGGGCACTGGAGTACCACAAGCATGACCTCCTGCTGGCGCGGTGAGTGGGGACAGCCCTGCTGGTGCGGTGAGTGGGGACGGCCCTGCTGGTGCGGTGAGTGGGGACGGCCCTGCTGGCGGGTGAGTGGGGACAGCCCTGCTGGTGGGTGAGTGGGGCGGCCCTGCTGGTGCGGTGAGTGGGGCGGCCCTGCTGGTGCGGTGAGTGGGGACGGCCCTGCTGGTAGGTGAGTGGGGGTGGCCCTGCTGGCAGGTGGATGCTTCCTGTCCTCAGCAGTTACAGTTTGAGGAGGGGACAGGGCAAGCAGGGTCTAAGGGAACGCAGTGGGGAAGCCCTCACCTGGAGGGCAGCCAGGGCTCTGGGACCCCGGCAGGGAGCTGGGTTTCAGCTGACAGGCGTGAGTGGGTTTGTGTGTCTGCGTGTGAGAGCCTGGGCTGTGACCCGCGTGCTGTGCGTGAGCACTCGTGACTGTGTGTGGCCCGTCTGTGATCCTGTGTGGCTCAGAGCCCCACCCTTTCCCTGGCCCCAGGCCCACTCCCGGCCACTGCTCAGTGAGGTGTGGTCCTACCCTCGGGGCTGTCCCTGCTTTCCCATGGACACCAAGCTCCCACTCACAGCCTCCTTCCTGCCTGGCATCATCCACTCCCCAGTCTCCCCAACCCACTCCCCGCCGCCCTTTGGTGTCTTGGGGTCTCCAGTCGGGTCCAGCCCCCAGGCCATGCCTCACGGGAGCACGCTTCCCTTGCCTCAGCCCTGCCCAGCGCCCTCCTCCTCAGCCCTGCAGCTGCCCTGACCTCTCAGCAGGGCAGAGCTTCTTGGAGCAACCCTCCCGCACTGGCCAGTGAGCTCACACCTGCTCCTCGGCACCCAGCTCAGTGTCTGGTGGGCATGCGCCAAACGTCCTCTGAATGAGTTAGCGGGAAGTTAGCTCTCCACCATCAGGCCCCCCAAGTCCTCCCCGGATCCTAACAGCTGCAGACCCCAGCCCCCTGCCCCAGGCCCAGGCGTGAGGTCCCGTGTGTAGCTCCTGGCACCTGTGTGCAGCCTGTGTGGTGATGGGCAGGAGCCTGTGCCCCAGACACAGCCCAGCAGAGCCCATACCCAGGGCTGCCCTCGGGCCTCACTTGCCCGGCCTGTGGGCCCCTGCCCAGTATCACCTCAGGGGTTGCAGGCTCCTGTCCACTCCATGCTGGTCCCTGAGGCCCAGCTACCCCACCCCATGCTCAGCCTCCCCCCGGGCCCAGAGGCCTGACCAGTCCTCAGCCTGACCCCTCACTCCTCCCTGCCATCCAGGACCATCGGTGACCGCATGGGGGAGGCCAAGGCCAGTGGAAACCTGGGAAACACACTCAAGGTCCTGGGGCGCTTCGACGAGGCTGCCGTCTGCTGCCAGCGGCATCTGAGCATCGCCCAAGAGCAGGGAGACAAGGTGGGGGCTTGGTCCGGGGCCGGGTGCCTCCCACCCCTGCACCGACCTGCGTCCAGATCCGGGATAGGGGCGGGCGGGTGACTCACCACTCATCCAGCTCCTCATGGGAGGGATGACAGGGAGGTCGGTCCCCTAGATCCCGAGTGACTCAGGAGAGTGTGGGCCCCCAAAACAGGCCCCCCCAGCCCATGCTGACACTGCAGCCCAGGCCCCCACCTTCCACCCTCAGTTCTGCCGCCCCTCTCGGTGACCTCCCCCCGAATCCGTCCACACCCCCAGTCACTCACTCCCTGGGGGGCCCAGGGGGAGGCAGGGGGTGGCTCTGGGCTGCGGCAGTGGGAGGCCGATTTCAATGGCGGTGGTGACAGCAGGAAGAGTGGCTCCGTCTCCGCTTGTGCTGGACCCGAGACAGGCTTTGCTGACCTCCCTCCATGGCCCTGTGAGGCGAGAAAACCAAGGCTGGGGGGACGTGACTTACCCCCCGTCACACAGCTGCAGGTGGCCAAGGGGGCTTGAGGCCGCAGCATCTGGTCCCAGCTGGAGCTTTCAGCCTCGGTCATCAGAGGACAGAGCTGAGGACCTGGCACCCTGGCCACGCCAATCCGCAGAGGAGGGAGGGATGGTGAGGGAGGGCGGAGGCTGGCTTCCCGGGTGTGCCGTCCTCAGGCCTCCGCCCCTGCCTTAGTGTCTGTGACTCAGTGGGAGCCCCCAAGGCCCTCGCTGTCGAGGGCTGGGACAGTGAGGACACCGGTGCGCCGGCTCTGCACATCCTGTGGGGGTCCGTGGAGGCACGCCCCCAACCCTCCGTACTGCCCGCAGGTTGGGGAGGCGAGGGCCCTTTACAACATTGGGAACGTGTACCACGCCAAAGGCAAGCAACTGTCCTGGAACACCGCGCACGCCACGCAGGACCCCGGGCACCTGCCGCCCGATGTCCGAGAGACCCTGTGCAAGGCCTCCGAGTTCTACGAGTGAGTGGGGCAGGGCCAGCCCAGGGACCGGGGCTGGTCTGTGCGTTTCTGAGCTCCACAGACACTTCCAGACCCCAGACCCCAGCCCCATACCTCCTGACAGCTCCCAGGGCAGTGACGGCCAGGTCCGCCCACCCCCGCTTTCTCAGCTGCTGGCTCCCTCCCCTGAGCTTGCCCCTGTCAGGGACTTGGGGGACATGACCAAGCCCCAGGTCTCAGAGCTCGAGGACCCTGGAGCCTACCCTAGCCACCCTCTTTCCAGGGCATGGCCCTGAGGGCCGCATGGAGGCCGCTACTCAGCTCTTCTAGCCGGGGGTGGGTGAGGACATGGGCTGGGAGGGACACGGCTCAGAGGCACTCGGCCCCCAGGAGGAACCTGTCCCTGGTGAAGGAGCTGGGCGACCGTGCGGCGCAGGGCAGGGCCTATGGCAACCTGGGCAACACCCACTATTTGTTGGGGAACTTCACAGAGGCCACGACCTTCCACAAGGAGGTGAGCCGGGCAGGGTGACAGGGTGGAGGGGCCGGGCTGCTGCAGGGGCAGGGCTGAGCCACCCTCTTGGTGGTCCCTGAAAGGGCAGGGTGGTATGGACGGGCAGCAGGCGCGCCCCACCGAGTCCTGGCCTCATCTGCACTTGGTCCTGCAGCTGCTAGCTGCTCACCCGGACACACAGATCTCTGGCCAGCCACCTGGGCAGGGAGGCAGCCCCTGTCCGCCCACGTCAGGCCCCGGGGCCGCGCCATGACCACCTGGCCTCCGGTGTGTCTCCGCAGCGCCTGGCCATTGCTAAGGAGTTTGGAGACAAGGCAGCCGAGAGGAGGGCCTACAGCAACCTGGGGAACGCCCACGTCTTCCTGGGGCGCTTTGACGTGGCCGCCGAGTACTACAAGTAGGTGGTCCCCACAATCTCCCAGGGAGATAGGCCAGGGGGTGCTGGATGCCAGGCCAAGGAAGTGCCCGCCCCAAGCTGGGAATCTGACTGCCTCCCCTCCCCTCCCCAGAAGCCAAGGTGGGGTTCTAGGCTGCCCTGGGAAGGGCACACGGACAAAGCTCATGGGGAGGCAGGCGGTGGGGGAGCCGGCCTATGGGAGGTCTGGGCCATCTGCCTCCTGGCCTGAGCCACAGAGCAGCGCCTGCTGGGTGGAGCCCGGCTGTCAGCACAGGGTCCTGTGCCCAGCCCTAAACTTAACCCCATCTCAGCCTGAGCAGTGGGAACAGCAGTCTCAGGTCCTCCGGGGAGGAGTGGTGTCGGCTCAGGGTGGTCAGGCAACTTGCCAGAGCCTGGCAGGACCCCCCCTCCCCCTGGGGCCAATAGTCCCGCTCTATGGCCATGTGAGGGTGGGGATGAAGCCGGACCCCAGAGAGGCCCCAGTGGGATTCCGGGGCAGGGGACCATCGGGCAGACTGCGTCCCCATTCTTACCTTCCACCCCTCACCCTGGAACCCTCCTCCTGGGGGCTGACCCTGCCACTCTGCACAGGAAGACGCTGCAACTGTCTCGGCAGCTCAGGGACCAGGCAGTGGAGGCGCAGGCCTGCTACAGTCTGGGCAACACCTACACACTGCTGCAGGACTACGAGCGCGCGGCCGAGTACCACCTGCGGCACCTGCTCATTGCCCAGGAGTTGGCCGACAGGTGCGTGGGCGCGGACGCGGCAGGCAGACCCGGCCCGGCCCACAGGCTGAATTACCGCGGCCCAGGCGAGGTGGCCTGGGTCCCAGCCCCTGGTCTGCCACTGACCATGCTGTGACCCAGGAGTGGCAACGCCACTGTGGGGACTGAGCCAGACAGTGTGGACATTGGGCCAGCCACTGACCCCTGGCACAAGCGGGTGGGGTCCCCCTCCTCCCTCAATTCGCCACCCTGTTGCCCCCACCACCCATGTATGTATGTAAATATCACTCTCTGGAGAGAGACAGGCTGGCAAACCACAGGCCCCTAAGTACTGTCTTGTGTGCAGGTCTGGGGTGGGTGGTGGCCGGAACAAGGGGCTCAGAGCCACAGGCCTGTGACCTTTCACAGGCAGCAGAGAGGAGGGGTCTTTTGAAAGGCTGCCCTGCCTGGAGGCTTAAAAGTGGCCCAAGGTTTTCCTTTGTGGCGTGGTGATGAGAATGTTATGGAATAGACAGAGGTGCCGGTTGCACAGCATGGATGTACAAAATGCCAGTGGATCGTCCAAGTGAAAATGATCGAATTCCTGTTAGACGCATTTCCCTCCAATATAAAAACAACCCCCTCACCCAGTGACTTGGGGGGTGCCTCTAAGGGTGGAGGGAGTGCAAGGGAGGAGGCTTGCCAGCCGCCAGGGGGCGAGCGAGGCCAAGGGCCCAGAAACTGCCCGCAAAGGCAGAGCCGGCCACAGGCCAGGTTGCTTGGACTCTGCGCTAATCCTTTTAATGGGAGGGAAAAAGGCAGAGCTGATTGGGGCTTATGCTTGAAGGTGGCAGAATTTGTGGGAGGTCCAGCTGGGGGCATTATCCTGTCATCCGGTCGATGCCCCTTGGGCCTGGGGGCCCCTGATGACCCTCGAAGCCAGGGTCATGCTGGGGCCGTGACCACCAGGGGAGGGGCTGGGGCTGGGGGCTGGCCTGGAGAGGGTGGGTATGAATCTGGTCTCCCTCTCTGGCAGAGTGGGCGAGGGCCGGGCGTGCTGGAGCCTGGGAAATGCCTACGTGTCCATGGGGCGCCCAGCGCAGGCCCTGACCTTCGCCAAGAAGCACCTGCAGATCTCCCAGGAGGTGAGCCAGGCCTGCCCCCAGAAGTCCCGGGCACTGCCCAGCCCACTCCAGACGGGCCGGGTCCCCTCTGCCCCGAGCGAGCGTGTGCGTGCCTGGGCCCCCCTCATCCTTTCAGGGCCATTGCAGCTGCCTGGTCCTTCCGAGGCCTGGTGATGACATGTCTACCGTGCCCGGGGGTTTTTCCTGCAGCCCCCAGCTGGTGCCTTCCTGGGCAGCTGCGTCTCCTCCTCCTTGGAGAGGTTGCACAGGGTCTCTGTGGGCTCCGCCCATCAGCGCCCTCCTACTGTGGTCAGGGCGGAACATCACAGATGAACTGTGGGCGTCCCGGCTCCCGGCCTGTCCTTACATCACCCACTCCCACGCCACCTCCCTCTGCACACCCCGAGCCTGTTCATGCTAAAGACGGTGCCAGCCCCTACTGACCACCATAGACCCATGTAGGAGGTGGTTGGGTGGGGAGGCCTGCAGGTGCCCAGGTGAGGGTGGAGAGGGGCGGGCATGGGAAGGTCAGCAGAGCCCCCGTCTGAAGAGCTTCACTGGCAGCCAGCAGGCAGCCCCCGTGTCCCTCTGAGTGCAGGCTACAGCCTCCAGGGCCTTCCAGGGCTCCATGTGGTCCTCCCCCCAACCCCATGCCACCTCTCTTCTGCTTGACTTAAGCAAACAGTTAGTTCCTGAGTGATGTGGATGTTCCCGGGAGGGTCCCCCACAGAGCCTCGGCGCACAAGGCAGGGGCTGAGAGAGGTGCAGCCGGGCGGGGCCGGGCCCCTCGCGCACCGGAGGGCACAGGCCCAACCGCCTGGGACCCCGAGCATCTCTGGGGTGGACTAGGGGCTGTTGAGGACCTGTGGGACCACCTCACCCAGGGACAGACCCCCAGACTCCACCTCCGGGTCCACAGTGAGTCCTGGTTCCCTCAGAGGCCCAGGGGTCAGTGACCAGTTCAGGTCACTCAGAAGGTCAGGGACGGGTATACTGGGGGCCATTAAGGTCCCCTTGGAGCCCACAGCAGGGCCCCCAGCCACACCTGCCCGCTCCGCCACCCCACTCGCCACAGATCGGGGACCGCCACGGGGAGCTCACGGCCCGCATGAACGTGGCGCAGCTGCAGCTGGTGCTCGGCCGCCTGACCAGCCCGGCAGCCTCAGAGAAGCCTGACCTGGCCGGCTATGAGGCCCAGGGTGAGTTCCAGGGTTGTGGGGGGGTCTGTTCCCCACAGGCACGGACCGCATCAGGAGCTGCGGAGGGGTGGGATAGAGGCCAGGCCAGCATGGCTGAGGTGGCAGCCGCCAGAAAATGGCACCTGCAAGCCAGTTCTTCTTGGCCTCAGGGACAGCACAGGCCTGTGGTTCACCCTGAGCCCCTCCCACCCGCGTCCTGAGTGGCGCCGCAGGGCTGCTGGATGAAGGACAGGAGGTGGTCGCCTGTTGCCCCACTGGCTGCTCCAGGGCCTCCACCCCCACCTGCCCCTGGAGCACTCGGTGCAGGGAGGGCTTCTGTCCTCAGACCCAAGCAGGAGAGGGCTGCTGGGAGGCGAGAGGGCATCAGCCAGAGGGCTGGGCTGGGCTGGGCTGGGCTGGGCTGTGGGAGCCCTATGTGCCTGGGGCAGTAATCAGGCAAGGCCCAAGGCCATGCGAGGCCACCGTGGTGACCTCATTCATGGACCGCTGGTCGTCCCATGCCGGTCAGCAGTGCTGCAGACACAGGACAGAACGTCCCCTGCAAAGCGAAAAGACTAATAGGTGCCAGGGGGGTGGTGCCAGGTTGGGCCGACTTCCTGAGGTGGCTGGCAGGTGGGTGAGGGGCAGGCTTGGGGGGAGCAGCTGCCCCACCCATGTGTCCCCCACTCCCAAAGGTCTTGAGTTTGCCAGCCCCCGAGAAGGGATGCCTGCCTCCCAGAACGTACCTGGTGACCCCCAGGCCTGCTAAGGACCAGGCTGGGAACACCAGGCTTGGATGTGGTGCTGGGCTGCCGGAGTTTCTTTTTCTTATTTTATTTTTAATAATTAAATGTTTTTATAGAGATAGGGCCTCACTATGTTGCCCAGGCCAGTGTCAAACTCCCAGCCTCAAGCGATCCTCCCATCTCGGCTTCCAGAAGTGCTGGGATTATAGGTGTGAGCCACCGTGCCCAGCCATCCCCTGGGTTTTTGTGCCAAGGTGCTCATGGGTTTCTGACGATGACCTCTCCTGGGAAATTGGGGGTGCATGTCAGCCACCGCAGAGGCTGAAGACAGAGGAAGGAGCAGAGGCTCTGGGGCCCTCAGCGAGTCCGTAGGACAAGGTGCTGTGACCGATGGCAGTGGGTGGGTAGGGGATGGGCTGGAATGTGCCCCCCAGGATGTCCAGGCCTATTTCTACCCATGGCCGGGGTTTCCTAAGGGTGGGGAGCTCTGCCGAGAGCTCCTGCGGCACCCCTAGTACCCCTCCTGTGTCCCTGGCTCGGCACTGCCACCATCTGGGACCCCAGCAGCAACTGGCAGCAGGGCTGGGAGCAGCTCTGGAAAGGCTCCGCGGAGGCTGCGGCTCTGGGTCCTCCCGACGTTTTCTTCCTTGGAGCCAAGGAAAAGGGGGGCCGGAGTGGGAGGACGCTGGAACAATGCAGCTTCTGTCCCTCTCTGGCTCCTCTGTGCCGCCCCGAGTGCGGGACCCCTTCCAGCCGGCCGGACGCCTCCTCCCCCAGGGCTGGGGAAGGGTCCTCCTCCCCGCCCAGGGCAGCCCGGCAGCCTGGCTGGGGCCGCCGCCCGGCTGCCGCTGTGGGAGGCAGGCTGCACACCTAGAGCCTGGGCGGCCCTGGGTGAGACCCCGGCTCAGCTGAGCCTGGCAGGGACAGGGCCTTGAGGCCGGGAGTCTGGACCCGGCGTTGCGGGTTGGGGGCGCCACGGAAGGACCCACGCAGCCTCCCCATTCGGCAGGTGCGGAGAGCGGGGTGGATCTGCGAGCTGCGGGAGGGGAGGGGGGTGCAGAGCCGCGCTAGAGCCTGGCCGTGCGGAGGGGGCGCCAGTGCGGAGGGGGCGCCAGGGCTGGGGGCACAGGAGGGCGCTGCCCAGCGGGGTGTGGGCAGGGAGGAGGAGTCGTCTGGAGGTGGGGCTTCAGCCGGGCGGGGACGTGGTGGGGCGTGGCCTTGCTGTTGTGGGCGTGGTCCATGGGGGCGGTGGGCGTGGCAGAGGCTGGTGGGTTTGGTGTCCCGTTGATAAACACAAGGAGACTTACTTGAGGCTGGAGGACAAAGATCCTTGGCGCGGCTCAGTCAGCGTATTAATCTCACCGCCCTCTGCTGGCCCCTCCCCAGCCAGCAGAGAAGCCCCAGAAGTGTGTCTGGGGGTCACCACTCTGCCAGCCACTGCCCTTGTCCAGCTCCTCTGGGTGTGTGGCCTCTATGAGACCCTGACAGCAACCAGCCCCCGCCTCCCTGGCCAGAGGGCACAGGCCCGGGCCTCCCACACTTGTTCCTGGGCTGCCCACCCCCCACCCCAGCAAGGGTGCCAGGCAGGACGGAGGCTCTGCTGCCACTCTTGGTGCGGGCAGCATGATTGGCATGTTGGGAGGAGGGAGCCGGCCCTGAGCCCTGCAGGACCGCCCCCTGCCCTTGGCCTGTCCCCGATGGCCCTGCCTGTCCCACAGGATGTGCGACTGCCCTCGGCCCTGCTGACCGTGCTCCTCAGCCCTCCACCGTCTGGGCCCTGCTCAGGGCGTTGTGAGCACGGTACACAAGAGTTACCGGGGGAGCATGCCACCAGCCTTCCTGGGAGAAGTCCCCTGAACGTCCCAACGAGTGGCCTTGGGGTCAGGGGTGTGCATGGCATAACCTCCCCTGCAGTTTAGGCTGTGGGCTCCAGCCCTGGCCAGCTGATCAAGTGACTTGACCCCCTTGTGCCTCAGTGTCCCCATCTGGGGAACGGGCCCATCAGTAGTGCTGGGAACAGAGCTTGGCAGGGGTGAGAGGCCAGCGAGCCTGAGGGCCCATAAGCCTGTTACGTTCGGGCCCTGGGTGGACGAGGCAGGTGTGGCTACAGCACCATCCGCCTGTTCCAGCAGCCCAGTGGCCCTTGGGCAGCCACCGGGATGGAGGATGCACCCTCTGTCCGTGCGCCTAAGAGGGCCCAGAGGGGACAGTGTGTGGGAAATGGCACACAGGGTCCCGCACGCAGCAGATACACAGTAAATGCCCACTGCTCGGTCACCAGGCTCCTGCCGTGTGCCAGGCACTGCTGGGGCCCTCACTGGCACCAAGACCGCTGAGCCGCGTCCAGCAGCTGATAGGTGAGGAACGGGGAGCCCAGGAGTGAGCCACATGGGATGAGCTTTGGGAGAAAGAAAAGCCCAACAGGGAGGTGCGGACAGGATCGGGGGGAGGCGCGGACAGGAGCTGGGGGAGGCATGGACAGGAGCGGGGTGGGGGCGCGGACAGGAGCGGGGTGGGGGCGCGGACAGGAGCGGGGTGGGGCGCAGACAGGAGCAGGGGAGGCGCGGACAGGAACAGGGGAAGCAGGCTGCAGCACCTTTGGGAGATGACCATCATGGTCCATTCCGACTGCCCTCACAAAGCACCGCAGGCCGGGGCAGCAATAGCAGACGTTTACTCCTCACGGCTCTGGAGGCCAGAAGGCCAGGGTTTGGGTGCTGTGTGCTCGGGCGCTGGCGAGAGCCTCTTCCGGGCTGGCAGACGGCGCTTTCTTGTGTCCTCACATAGCAGAGACAGCGAGGAAGAAGGGGGAGCTTGAGAACACTGGTGGCTTCTCTTAAGGCCACTTGTCATTATGGGGCTCCATTCTCATGACCTCATGTAAACCTCAGGACCTCCTAACACCATCCCATGGGGAGTTAGGGCTTTGATCATGATGCTCCAGCGAAGACTGGAAGTCAGAGAGAAGTGAGCCGCAAGCTTAGACTGAGGAACAGCAGTCTGGGCAGAGATAACAGCCTGTGCAAAGGGCCTGAGGCAGGGGCCAGCCTGGTAGGTGAAGGGACAGGGAGACTGTCTGGAGCTGACGGAGCAAGGAGAGGGCCTTGGCCGAAGAAGGGTGGGCCTCGTGGGCCCTTGTGTGAGACCCCCTCCCCAATGGGGTGGGGCCCTCAGGACCCAGCAGAGAAGGGGCAAGGCCTAGGCCAGCCCTTACCACCCCCATGGTCCTTGCATGGAGAGGGGACTTAGGGGCAAGGCTGGGGCAGCAGGCAGGTGAGGGGCAGGTGATCCGGCTCCAGGGAGGTGAGGAGGGGTGGGACTCTGGATCTGCAGTGAGGCGGGGACAGACTGGATTTCAGACCAGAGGTGGGCGTGAAGGAACCGTGGGCAGCTGAAAATCGGGGTTGCTGAGGTCTGAGCCAAGCCGGCGGGGCGGGTGCTGCCCTGAGGGGTCCGGCAGGCACAGGGGGCACCAAGATGCTCGATGGGCTTGAGTTGGCCATTGCACATAAACGTCTGGAGCTGGGTGAGGACAGAAATGATGATGACAGTGTGACGGTCAGCGTCGGGTGGTCAGCGTCGGGTGGCCATGGGGCGGTGCTGGGAGAAGTTTCCAAACGTTGCCCTCGCAGGCGGGAGAGACAGGAAGCCAAGCCAGTGGGCCGGGCCTGTCTGGGCAGCTCAGCCAAGGGCGCTGGACTCACACTCAACGCCTCGGCCGACTCTGCAGACAGAGGGTGCATTGAGCCAGGCGCAGCGGGCCTTCCGCGCACCGTCCGTGCCTGGCCATGAGGGCGCCCGCCCTGGGGCCAGACGCAGGCTGTGTCTCAGAAGAGCATTTCAGCCGCTGCTGCAGCCAGGGCCCATCCATGCGGTGTCCTGGTGGAGGGCCAGGCCTGGCAGAAGCAGCTGTGCCGGGCCCAGGACCCGGAGGATGCGGTGGGGAAACCAACTTAGGCCCCCACGGCACTGGGGGGCGGCAGAGGGAGAGCCAGGCCCTCAGGCAGTGCACACCGGGAGACGGAGCGGGGCTCTCGCTGGGTGTGGTAAGTGAAGGGCCCGCCCCAGCACAGACGTGCTCCTCTGTCATTTCCATGGTGTGGGGAGCAGGCCCCGAACTGTGTGGGGTCAGCAGCTGTCCTCAGAGCTACCTTGCTCATCTGGGTGGGGGTGTGCAGCTGGTGGCCCTTCAGAGAACAGGCCGTCGACCCCAGCCCCGTTCTGTCCCTTCAAGCTGCACCACCCGAGGCTGGGGCGGCTCCACCTCAGTGCCTGGCCGGATCCTGAATGTGCCGGAGCTAACCCTGATCCCACTGACCACTGTGGCCACAGGGTGGCGATGGGAGCCCTGCCCGGGGCGTTTGTGTTGGGAGTGGGAGGAGCAGTGGACGGCCCCAGGTCCCAGTGTCCTGCTCAGGGCCCTGATGGGCCCCACGTGTGCCTCTGGCCACACAGGTTTCCATCCCAGGCCCCTGGAGAGCAGGAGCTCAGGGTGTGTCCTCGGAGCCCAGAGGCCAGGCCAGGGAAGCGCACAGCCCACACTCAGCCAGTTCCCGGTCCCTGCCCAGCTCTCATGAAGCTGTAGGCATTCGCCGTGGGCTGGTCTGGGGCCAGCGGGCTGGAGGCGGAAGACCAGCCTGGGCCCCCAAGTCCTCGGCTCCCTCTGCTCCTGTCCCCTTCCCCCCAGCTGCGTTTAGGAGCTCAC
Organism: Pan troglodytes; assembly: GCF_028858775.2. Taxonomy (NCBI): domain Eukaryota; kingdom Metazoa; phylum Chordata; class Mammalia; order Primates; family Hominidae; genus Pan; species Pan troglodytes. The sequence continues at coordinate 2,092,944 of NC_072409.2, read as the reverse complement.
CATTTAAACGGGTCACATGGACAGACTCAGGAAGGGGCTGCTAGCAGCCAGGCCGGGCCAGGGGCTCCCCTCTGCCCCATAGGTAGCACCTTGCTGTCCACCAGGTGCCTTCTTAGCCGTCTGAAGCCCCCAGTGCATCCTCATCACTGCCATTCACTAGGTGGCAGCAGGACCCCCTTCCCAGTTGGGGGTGGAGGCTTGGACTCCATTTGGTGGCACAATGCTCAGACAGCAGCCCCCCAGCAAGACCCAGGCCTGTTCTCATCCGCAGCATGGGCCTGTAAGGGAGACCCTGAGAGACCCTGACACTCGGGCCCATTTCCTCCCTCCCTCATGGTCGGGGCCAGGCTCATATTTAAATCAGGGCCCTGCTGAGGCTGGGGTCAGGGGGATGTTGGCTGAGTGACAGCTGTGCAGGTGAGGCTGGGAGGGGCTGTGTGTGGGGCCCAGTGCCTGAAATGACTGAGTGACTGCCCGCCTGAGCCGGCTCTCTCCCTCTGTGGATGTTGTGTTCCCCGGCAGGGCCCAGAACCCAGGGCTGACGGTGGGGTCCGGGTGCACCTGAGGCCCCGGCACCCTGCCTGGCCATTCATGCTGCCAACTTTGATGAGTGCCCCAGCCATGGTGGCTGTGCCCCCTGATGCAGTGGGGCCTGGACAGGGTAAGGGGGTGTCTGGGCCTGCCCCCCCCCATCTGCCTGATGCAGGCAGCCACCAAGCAGCTTCACTTTAGGAGCTGAGCCTCTCAGGGGGATGAGTGCAGAGGGGAACTGCCCGGCCTGGCCCATCCATGCTGGCGCAGTCTGATGAGGAGGGCGCTGAGCTCCGAGGCGTAGTAATGGGGCCAAGTCTGATGGTCTGGAGGTGCCAGGACTGGATTCTCAGAGTGCCCACTGATGCCAGGGCTGGTTCTGGCCCCGCCCTCGGACTCACACTGGGTGTGCGCAGGGCTCCTGGGCACAGCCCGTGTCCAGTGTGTCCACGGGTGAAGGGACGCTTGGTTCCCAGGAAGACTGGGTAAGGGTGGGCATAGGGGGGTGGGAGCTGTGGGTGAGCAGGGAGGAGGACGAGGGTCCTCCCGGCTGCGAGAGTCTCCCTGGAGATGTGCCAGGCGTAGGGACAGCAGAGACAGGGTCCTCAGTGTCAGCCTCGTTCCGCCGTCGTCCCCTCTGCCTAGAACGTTCTGCTGCCCTTTCCACAGTGGCTGTGCCCCTGTCCGTCCCGCCGCCTCCTCAGGGAAGCGCCCGCAGACCCTGGCTCTCAGCCACAGCATCGGGCCCTTCCCACAGGGCTTCCTGCCTGGTTGAGGACGTTCCCCACTTCCCGGATTCCATCCCATTTTTCCGTTCGCCAACTCATTTCTGATCTGCCAGGTCTGTTGTGCCCTGGATACAGGCTCCTGAGAGTGCTCAGGGAGCGGCTAGGCTGAGGTAGGGCCCACTCTCCCAAACTCCCAAATCCTTTCGGGCCCCGCAGGGCTGAGCGACACCCGTCTCTGCCAGGGCTGTGTTGGGACAGGGCTGAGTGACACCCGTCTCTGCCAGGGCCGTGTTGGGACTGAGGCTTGAAGGTGGGCCTGGCTGTGGGGCTTCCCAGGGGCCCGGGACAGGCACTGGTGGCTCCGCTGAGTCTGCAGCTGGCCAGTGTTGGGTCAGGCAGCTGTGCCCCACCACCCCACTGCGGCCAGAGGGGATGGGGGTCCCTTGGGTGGAGACACGGCCAGTAGGGTGAGCCCCGGGCCAGGAGGGATGGACAGGAGCCCGGGGAAGGTCCCACGGCAGAGCTGGTCTGGGGGATTCATCTGAGGCCTTTGTGTCCCCGACCCTGGCCTGGGCTGCCCGCAGTGAGCTGGGAGTGGACCCACAGGCCCGCCCCACCTGCCTCCGGGGCACAGCATGATGCACCCTCAGGAGGGGGGATTGGGTGGCCTCACAGAGGTGGCCAGGGGCCACAAGAAGGGTGTCCAAGCAGAGGGAACAGCAGGACTGACGGGGGAGGCCCTGTGTGTGGCAGGGGAGAGGCCTGTCCAGAGCCGGCCCCTTCCAGCACAGGGAGCCAAAGCCAGACCCCACCTGGCCCCAGCCAGGACGCGCTCTGTCTCGACACCTGTCCCCTTTGACTCTGACAGTACAGTCGGGGAGACGCAGAGGACACTCAGACATGGCACTCGCCTCCACAAGGGGGGCTGGCTGTCAGAAAGCCATGGCCGGGCTGGTCCTTGGCCCCCCAGAGACTCTGGCCTGGCCCACCCAATGCAAGGTGCCAGGGTGGTGCTGGGCTGACCGGGTCCCTCTGTCTTCAGGGGCCAGACCCAAGAGGACGCAGAGGCTGAGCGCGGAGACCTGGGACCTGCTGAGACTCCCCCTGGAGCGGGTGAGCCAGGGACATGGGACCGATGTCAGCACAGCCGCTGCCAGAGCATGGGCAGCGGGGTTAATGAGGCAGAGCCACCGCCACCCACCTCAGCCCCTGTCTGCTGGGAGATAAATGTGCCCTCCTCGGCCTGATGCCCTGCATGGCCCATCTGCCACCTGCTCACTCATGTCCCTCAGCGTCTGGCCAGCTGTGCCCCAGGCGAGGCATGGTCCTCACACATTTCAGGCCCCCATACTCCACCCAGCTGCTATGCCACCACACCCTCGGGAGCCCACAGACAGGGGCACCCACTCCTGCCTGCTCCCTGCCCTCTCGGACTCTGACCCAAAGTGGGCACAGCTGCTGCAGGTGCAGACACTGGCTGGGGTTCAGCAACCCACACAGACAGATTCGGGGGCTGCCTGGCGGAGGGCCCTGGGCTGGCCCTGTGCCTGCTGGCAGTGGGTGCTGTGTGGCCTGGGCCAGCAGCCTGATCTCTCTGAGCCTCTGGTTCCTCTGGTGTGGCCTGTGTTCAGTTGTGGATGGCCATCAGGGTTCTGCTGTGGGGACGAGACCCAAGGACGCCCACAGTCACTGTCATTGCTGGTATAAGCCGGCTGACATTTGCGGGGGCCACTGGCCCTCAAACACCCCACCCTGCCTCTCCCGGCCCCAGCCAAGGGCCCACAGCCCCAGTCCTCTCCTCCTCTCTGGGTACTGGGCACCTACGGCGTGCATCCATGAAATGGAGGCGGCCTGGCCTTCCCTTCAGGGTCCTGGGATGGGGACATTGGTTCACAATTGCCCAGGCCATGCACAGCCTTACTCCTCCCCAGGAGCAGAATGGAGACAGCCACCATTCAGGGGACTGGCGGGGGCCCAGCAGGGACTCGCTACCCCTCCTCGTGAGGAGCAGGAAGTACCAGGAAGGCCCGGACGCTGAGAGGAGGCCCCGGGAGGGCAGCCACTCCCCGCTGGACAGCGCCGACGTCCGGGTGCACGTGCCACGCACGGTAGGCGTCTTTGACGGCAGATCCAGGCCGAGAGGGAGGAGAGCTTGGCAACTGTGCCCCAACTCCACTGCCAGCCAACGGGGCCAGGTCAGGCCCAGGCACTCTGGGGAGGCAGGGGTCCCTCCCCGGTGCACCTGGTGCAGTGCTGTCCTGGGACCCCGGTGGGGGCTCTGGGCAGGGCTCAGTGTTTAGCATTGTGGTCGCACCTGGCCTCAGAGGCCCCGGCCACCGAGGAGCCTCCTGGGGACTCTAGGCTGGGCTCTTCTGCATGGAACGCCCCGCCTCTCTTTGGGCCTCAGTTTCCATCTTGTTCACCAGTTGGGGGCTGGCTCTTCCCAGCCTTCAGGTGGCCTCTCTCTCTGACTCCAGCCCCCACCCTCCTTTGTTGGGACCCTCCAGACCCATCCGCTAGTCACAGGAGCATGTCCCTGAAAGGGACTGGCTGCCTTCACTGTGAGAGCCGGGCTGCACAGATCCCCTGATGGGGTGCCCCTTCCTGAGGCGGCTCTTGGAGGCTCTGGCCAGTGAGGTCAAGCCTGTGTATCCTACCAGGGCCCTGGAGAGGTGGACGAGGCCAACACAGTCCCTGGGGGAATCCTGGGATCTCTGACACCTGGCGGGGGTCCCTGAGCAGACGGGCCTGAGGGGCACCCCAGGGGTGGGTGGGAAGCCCCTAAGCCACACCCATGGTCAGGCCCTGGTGTGGAAGCACCTGCAGCTCCAGCTGGGCCAAGGTGCTGGGGCCTCTCCTTGTCGGTGCAGGGGCCGGGGCAGGACTGATGGTGAGTGGGGTCATGGAGGGGATGTAGCTGGGTGGCCTGTGCATGGCTGCAGAGCCCCTGGTGAGGGGACAGCAAGGGGCTAGGTCCACTCAGGGTTCCTCCTGGTCAGGGGCTGGGAGGCCCCACCCTGCCCTACCCCACCTGGGCTCAAGGTCACGAGTGGAGCAGAGGGTCACAGCCCAGCAAGCAGCAGCAGCGCAGCCTGGGGGCCACCCGGGTCCTCAGGGCTAGCCAGGAGCCCCCCGCATTGCTGTGGCACACAGAGGTGGTGGGAGGGGTGGGGCAGTTGCAATGACTGCCAAGTGTATGGGTGGACGGACGGGGGACAGACAGACTGGTGGTCAGACTCGGGGTTGATGGGGGGACGGGTGACAGGCCGGGCCTGTACCTGGCAGGTGTCAGCTGTGCCAGGGCCACCCCAGCCACGGGAGAGCTGGTTGGTGTTCAGGGGCACAGATGGGCCGAGTCCGGGTTCGTAGGTCAGCCTGGAGCTCCCCCGAGCAGGACGGCTGGGTCCAAACCACTAGAAATAGTCTGAAATTGTTCTTCCGTGGGCACCAATCTGCAGAGGGGTGTGGGTGCTGGGCTGGGATTTGCAGCCCCCCGAGGCTGCCCAAGCCCATCCTTCCCACCAGCAGGGCACAGCCTACCCTCCCCTCATTCAGCCCCAGCACTGCCCAACCATCTGGGCTAGGTCCATCCGTCCACTGATGGGAGAGGTGTGGAGGGAAGGGCACCCAGGGAGCACCTGGTCAGGCCTTCCCGGGGGTCCCGGTGATCCCCCAGCCTCCCGGGGCCTGGAGGGAGGAGCAGGACTGGGACCCAGACACCTGCCCTGTCCACAGCTGGCCCTGCCCTGTCCACAGCTGGCCCTGCCCTGTCCACAGCTGGGTCTGCCCTGTCCACAGCTGGCTCTGCCCATCACATCTGGGCCGCCAAGGAAGGAGTGGGAGGCTGGCAGCATGTGTGGGACAGACCAGTCAGCCGGCCTCGGGGGCAGATGGCTTTCTAGAAAGCACAGCCTCTGAGGGCTTCCAGGCTTCACGTCACCCCAACAAACTGCCCTGGGTCTGGGCCAGCTGGGCAAGGGGACACAGTTCCAAGTGTCCAGCTGCCTGGCCCAGCACTCTGGAGGCCTTGGCCAGGGCCCCAGGGAGCCCCCACCTGCTGCGGGCCCTGCTCCCCTGGCCCCTGCAGCCACCGCGGGGCAGTACGCCTGGGACAGCCAAGATCCTGGCCCCAGACAAACGGGGTTCCCAGGGTCTGTGAGGACGTGGCAGGGCCTCTTGGCTTTCTGCTGACCTGAACCCCACTGGCCTTACCGAGGTCAGAACCTTGGGTACCTCCGAGTAAGGACCGTCTGCACCCTGGTGTCAGCCTGTATTGGGGCTGCAGCGAGGGTGGGTGGGGGATACATCCCTGGGGGGTCAGTGGCCGGGTGGGCCCCCTTCCCCCTCTGCTGGGGTCCTCAGGGAAGGGCTTTCAGCTCTGAGTTGGGGTCCTCATCTGCAAAGTGCAGCTGATACCAATACTGCGTGCGCCGTTGCTGTTGGTGACCAACCAGCCCCTGCCCCTCCCCACCCTGTGCCCAGACAGTGCAGGGGCCTTGCAGCCAGCACATTCGGGGCTTTGGGATCTGAGGTGGTGTGGCTGGGTGTGGTCTGGGGGTCCAGAGAACTCATTCTGGGGTGGAGGGTAGGAGGCAGGGCAGGGTTGGCCTCAGAGGCTGGAGACAGTGTGGATCCAACCAGGAATGAGACAGAGTGGCAGCAACCAGAGGCTTGAGTTGAGCTGGCCGGGAGGCCCTTGAGCCAGGGCACTGGGGAGCCACCGAGGGCTGTGGGACAGGAAGGGCCGTCCCGGACAGAGGAGTCCAGATGAGGACAGCAACCCGCCCAGGTCCTCTGCGCCTGCCTCCGTAGTCAGGCTGAATAAAGAGGTGGCTTTCCCCACCTGGCCCAGCTCTGGAGGGAGGCCCAGGGGCCCAGGTGTCAGCGGGAAAAGGGCTCTTCAGCAGGCTGTCCGCCCACACAGCCCTCCAGTGTGCCCGCCCACAGGCACGGGGAGGGGGAGGTTCACTGCTGCGCTTGCTGGGGGAGTGTTTATGGAGTGCACCTGTGTGTAAGTGCGAGCCCACATGCGTGTGTGTGAGCCTGTGTGTGCACGCACTCAAGTGAGCAGGGGCGGGTGCTAGGAGGGCCGAGCCCTTGCCCAGGGTCCTATTTAAGCCTCAGGCATCCCAGCATTGAGGCAGCACTTGGCACTTTGGGCAGGGCGGTGGTGGCCCTGGGCACCTTGTGTCCTGCCTGCGCTCTGTGTGGCCAAGCACCCAGCGTGGCTCCCTGCTGCTGTGGAGACAGCCTGTGATCCGCGTGAGTCTGGGGTCCCTGGGGTCCTAACAGGTGGAGGCTAAGGGAGCACACGGGCCTCTGTGAAGCCGGGTGGGGTGGTCTTGGTCCGGGTGCGTTCCCCTCCTCCGCAGGAGAAACTGAGCTTGTGTTAAAGCAAGAGAGACTAGAGTCAGACTGCAGGAGGGACTCTGAGGCCTCCGGGAAGGAGGGAGCCAGGGCTTGGGGCAAGGGAGAGGTTAGAGCAGGGAGGCGGAACCCCGAGTCCCACTGGGTATGTTCTACTGGGACATAAATGCAGCGGCAGGTGGCCTTGGGGCCCAGGGTCCTGCTTCTGAGGGGCTCCAGGGGCCCCAAACTATCCAGAGCCTCTCCCCGTACCAGGCACTGAGCCACGGTTTTGCACCTGCGGTCGTGGGCCCCTGCCCCCATGTGAGGGAGGCATTAGCCCCTCAACAGCTGGCCCCAGCCTCAGGGAAGGGGAGGGCTGCCCGACATGGGACCCTGAGAGGGACTCTGCCATGGGGCCTCGGACATGGCCCCTGACGGGTCCTGCCTTTCCCAGGAGGGGCCTTGCTCAGTCCACTTGGGTCACCTGGGGGAGTCCAGATTGGGCCAGACACAGAGGCCCCCCGCAGCTGTGCCCATCGTAGCCCAGGAGCCAGTCCCTTTTAGACCAGGCCACATCCTCCCGGGGAGGTACCTGTGTGGCCCCCCCAACTGGCACTCAGGCTGGCAACCCCAGTGCCACCCTCTGCCTGGACCTGCAGCTCCCAGAGCCCTGGCCCAAGTGGATGTGGCCCTCCCCACAGACTGGGCCAATTCTCCCCTCCCTCCTGGCTGGGGAATCTGGGGGAGTGGGGGTGTTGCCTTGGGCCTGAGCCAGGCTGCAGGAGGAGAGCCCTGCGGGGAGAAGGGGGTGCTAGAACTCTCCCTCCCCAGGTCTGCCTCAGGGACAGGAGGTACCTCAGGCTTCCGTGACAGCTGGGGACTGACTCCAGGGGCCAGAGCCAGGTGGGGTCTCTCCTAAAACGGGGCTGTCCACAGGGCCCTCGGCTCAGCTCAAGGGTCTGAATCCCAGCTCTTTTTTGCTCCAGCATGACCTTGGGTAGGTCACACGTCTCTAGGCCTCACTCTCCTGTGCCCTGGGCCGAGTCCAGCAGAAAACTGGAAGGAGGACGGGAGCCCTAGTCCTGGGCTGTGGGGGTCAGGTGTCGGGAATTCCAGTTGTCTGTCAGACAGCTGTCCGTCTCCTGGGCTGTGGGGGTCAGGTATTGGGAATTCCAGGCAGCATCGGGCACCCAGGAGGTGCCATCTCCACCAACATTGCATCTCTTGTTAACTCGTTCAGCTGTGAGCTCAGCCATTTGCAGACCTGGAAAAGGCCACTAGCCGTGAGATGGACAGGCTGCGGCCGGGCAGGGGGTGCCAGCGCCGGTCGGGAGGTGGACGGGGCTTGGAACCATCACAGCCACCCTTCAGCCCTGGGGCCTGGACCAGGCCCTGTGAGGCTGGGTCACGGGGTGGACCTGCTTCAGCTGGGCCCCTCGGGGGGCCACAGGAGACCACGCCCTCCAGCCTCCCTTGTTTGGGTGTGTGGACTGAGGCCCAGGGCGGGGTTCATTCCTTCGAGTTCATTCACACAGCAGACACCGGGGAGGGCTGTGTGGGGCACAGACGCAGGGAGCTCGTGGCAGGGCTGACACAGGGTGTGGTGGGCACAGGGACAGGAGGCACGGGAGGCTTCCCGGGATGTCTGGGAAGTGTTCCAGGCCAAGGCTGGGGAGGCTGGCCCAGGGCAGGTGACAGACAGAGGCCTGGACTGGGGTGGCACCCATGAGAGGGGAGAAGTCCGGGGCAGTCGGCGGGTGCCGAGGGTGAGTGACACGTCCTGGGGGAGGGGTAGCCGGGTGCCGAGGGTGGTGACACGTCCTGGGGGAGGGGTAGCCGGGTGCCGAGGGTGGGTGACACATCCTGGGGGAGGGGTAGCCGGGTGCCGAGGGTGGGTGACACGTCCTGGGGGAGGGGTAGCCGGGTGCCGAGGGTGGTGACACGTCCTGGGGGAGGGGTAGCCGGGTGCCGAGGGTGGGTGACACGTCCTGGGGGAAGGGTAGCTGGGTGCCGAGGGTGGGTGACACATCCTGGGGGAGGGGTAGCCAGGTGCCGAGGGTGGGTGACACGTCCTGGGGGAGGGGTAGCCGACAGGGGGCAGGTGAGAGTCCCGATCTTGGCCAGGGTCTCAGAAGTGTGTGTGGCCTGGGCAAGCAGCCCCCGGTCTCATCTGGGGGTCTGCGGGGCTAGCTTTGGCTGCGGTGACCCCACTCCCTCCCCAGAGCATCCCGAGGGCCCCGTCTTCGGACGAGGAGTGCTTCTTTGACCTGCTGACCAAGTTCCAGAGTAGCCGCATGGACGACCAGCGTTGTCCCCTGGACGATGGCCAGGCCGGGGCTGCCGAGGCCACGGCCGCCCCCACCCTGGAGGACAGGATCGGTGAGTGCCCCCCTCAGCCAGGCCCTCCCTTGGGCTTGTCTGCAGGGGCCAGGACCAGGGCTCCCGTCCTGCTTCCAGTGAGGAGCTTTCGGGGGCAGACCAGCAGGCCAGCTGCAGAGCACCCTGTCACTGAGGGCGCCCTCCGCAGCCCCCGCAGAGCAGCATCCCAGGAAGCGTGTCATCAGCCCGCCCTCCGGGACACACTCAGGCTGCAGGGGCAGTCTCAGGGAGGGGGCAGGGCGTGGGAGACTGGCGTTCTCCTCCTGTCTCCTCCTGTCACCCCCTGGAAGCCCCTGAGGTGGGCGTGGGAGCCACAGCAGGGGGAGCAGCTGAGAGCTGCCTAGGCTGGTCAGCGGAGACTCCCCCAGGAGCCATGGCCCCAGCAGCATAGTGGGCTGGGCTGGGCTCAGAGGTCAGAGCTCACTGTGGCCGCAGCCCGAGCCTCGGGCTTGACCCCGCACTGGGTCCCAGGCCTCACCCTCTGGCCCCCCGCAGCCCAGCCCTCGATGACGGCCTCGCCCCAGACCGAGGAATTCTTTGACCTCATCGCCAGCTCCCAGAGCCGCCGGCTGGACGACCAGCGGGCCAGCGTGGGCAGCCTGCCGGGGCTGCGAATCACCCACAGCAACGCAGGGCACCTCCGAGGCCACGGCGAGCCCCAGGAGCCGGGGGACGACTTCTTCAACATGCTCATCAAGTACCAGGTGGGCTGCGGCCCTGGGCGGGCGTGGCTCGCGGCCCCTTTGCCATCCACGTGTGTGGAGGCAACTTGTGTCCTGAGGGGTGAGGTGGGCGCTGGTTCCGCCATCTCCAGTCATGTCTGAGGGACTCCTGGGGGACTCAGCCAGTGTCACCTCATGACCAAGGGTGTCTGAGCCTGAAGCCCTACTCCTGGGAACCCCGGGCTGCTGGAGACACCAGAGACCCCCCCTGGCAACCCCAGGACACTCCCAGGCTGTGCCACCCCCCTGCCATGCAGGAACTCGGGGTGGGGGCTGGGGGGTCACAGGTCCTGGAGCTCATGGCCTCAGGGATTCCCCACCAGCCCTCCACACCCGGCAGGGAAAACACGGGCCAGATAGCACCCCCAGAGTGGGGAGGGCGGGGGATCCAGGGCTGCCAGCAGGCTGGCGGGACAAAAACAGGGACCATCCAGGGACCACACAGTGGACGGCATGGGCGGAGGGTCCAGCCCCAGAGGGCAGAGCCAGGGCCGGGGCTCCAGCCTGGCAGCCACGCCAGGAATGACCTCCTCATCTGTGTGGGGGGGAGCCAGGTAGGGTGGCTGGAGTGGAGACTGCTGAGCCAACTGCTGTCCCAACTAGGACCTCAAACTCTGGGGGTCTCGCCATCCCTGTGGGGTGCAGCCACTGCTGGGAAGGGGTTCAGGGTCCGTAGACTTGGGAACAGGCTGGGGGTGGAGGCCGCTTGGCCCACCACGAACCAAGCCAGCACGTTTCCAGGTCTGCCATCCTCCCCACAGCAGAGAGGAAACCTCGGCCCGGGGCCAGGCGTCCGACCAGCCACCTCCAAACCAGCCCCACCCAAGAGGCCCAGAGTCCCCCATCCACACGCATGCCTGCGCCAGCTCCCGTCCCTCCTGCTCCAGGCCCTTCAGAGAAGCCCAGACAACCCCTTGGCCCCCTGGCCTGCACGCTGGAGCAGGCAAGGCCCACGGGGTCAGCCACCTGACCCAAGGGGAAGCCCTGGGGGGCACCACACTTCGGGCTCTGGAAGCTGAGACCTCAGACCTGCCAGGGTCAGTCCCAGGCTGTGCCGGTTTCCAGGGCTGGGCAGAGGGACAGCCACGCATGCCCGTCCCTGGGGATCAGCAGATGTGAGGAGCAGGCATCCAACGCCGCCCTAGCCACTGTCTCCTGGGCCTGGCGCACCCATGCCCAGTGGGAATCGCTGGACCTGCTTTTCCTGGGCGGGCCTGCCCTGGGCTCCTGCGGGTTGGTGGCGGGGCCACCAGAAGACTGCACTCAGGGCCCGGGCTCCCAGCACAAGACCCCAGAGCGAGGCAGGCCCCAGAACCAATTTCCTGGGTGGACAGGGGGAAGCCTGTGAACAGTGCACGCTGGCCTCTGGAACCACCGCTGCTGACCAGCCCCGGACCACTGGGGCTGGGGGGGTGAGGCCGCCAACTGCACTGTGTCCACCCAGTCCTCCAGGATCGATGACCAGCGCTGCCCGCCGCCTGACGTACTGCCCCGGGGCCCTACCATGCCGGACGAGGACTTCTTCAGCCTCATTCAGAGGGTGCAGGCCAAGCGCATGGACGAGCAGCGGGTGGACCTCGCCGGGGGCCCGGAGCAGGGGGCAGGCGGCCCGCCCGAACCCCAGCAGCAGTGCCAGCCTGGTGCGAGCTAAGGCCCTGTGCCCACCGCCAGGCCCACCCTGCCCCCACTCCTGGACGCCGGACTCACAGTCACAGCCATGTCCTCCCGAGGCCATTGCCGAGGACAGGCACTGGGCATGCAGCCCCACGGCCTCCCCGACCCAAGGCGACAGGCTCAGGCCAAGCTGCCCGTGGTGGGAGGGCGTGCTTCCATCCTGGGCTGGCCCCCATGGCCCTCGGCTTCCTCCCTTCTGCCCCTGCCGCAGGCCGGACGGGGCCTTCGGCGTGTCGGCCCCGACCTGGTGCTGTCAGACTCCCGCATCCTCTCCCCCAAGCCCTTCCCGTTCTGCCCTGCCCTGCCAAATGTGAAACCCTGCTGTCTCCCCCACCCTCCCCAAAGGTGTCTCTGAGCCGCCTCTTGGGGCCACCAAGGACAGGGCCATGTTCTGTCCCCCCAGAGCTGGTCTTGGGACGGCCATGTGACAGGCATGCTCCACCCCTCTGGCTTCGTCCTGGGGCAGGGCTCCCTCCAAGCCTGTCTCCCCACTCCCCGGCCAGAGGTCAGCAACCACAGAAGGCCCCCCCAGACCACGCATGGCAGACCAGGCTGCAGTGGCAGCCCTGAGGTGCCCCCCGCCGAGTCCCAGGGCCCTGCAGGGGCCTCGACGGGAGCTGGGCCTATCTCTAAAGCAGAAGGAATGGCTGGGTGTGAACTTCGACATTCCAAAACCCCAAGCCAGGAAAAAGGGCAGGGCCTGGTCCTAGGGATGCTTGCTGGCAGCAAGAGCAGTGTCCAATCAGGGTGGGAGGTAGCACCAGGCTCTGTGACCCTCACCCAAGTAGGGAGGGTGGTCAGTGGAAGCTGGGGAGGCTTCACTCAGCTCAACCCTGCAGACCCCCCCATATGAGAACCCCCCTCCTCCCACCAGCTGGGGGAGATGACATCACTGCTTTCTCCATGGGGAGGGGGCTCACAGGGCACCAAGTTCAGGATCCTGAGACTGGCAGGACCTGCTGGAGCCTGAGATGGGCCCCAGGGGCCTGAGGTTGCCTCCTCCTGTCCAGACCCAGCCTTGGCACCTCCCAAGACCGCCAAGGGCCCTACCATGGCCCCACAGCCCCCAGGGCTGGCAGTTCCATCTAGGAGGGTGCCTCTAGGCCCCACTCTCAGGCTAGGATGGAGAGGCAGATCTGGGCCTGGCGAGGTGACCTGCTTCTGGAGGGGCAGGGCCGCACCCGAGAGCAGGGACAGGTGCCCAAACACAGGGTCTCCAGGACGTAGCGCCCCCCCGCATACTTGAATGTATGTGCGTATTTATTGCTCACATGTCTGTGCCATGTTGTCAATGGGTCCTTTCCAACCCAAGAGGTACATTTGTTTTTCTGTTTTTCCTGAAAAATAAAGTCGGCCAAGTGAGTGTGGTCTGTATGGGCTTAGTCCCGGGGGTGGCCTGACCCGGACAAGAGGCTGCACTGTGCAAAGTGTCCACAGATACCCACTGTCTGGGCCCTCTGAGACCTCAGAGAGATGGAGTTCCCACTGCATTTAACCATGAGGGAGCTGGGGCGCAGAGGGGTGAAGTGGCTGCCTGCTGTCACCACTGATTCCTGCACCCCTACCTCCTCACGCTCCCAGCCCCTAGAGAAACAGAGCATACTCTGAGCTGACACTCGCGTGGCCGGGACCAGCCCCCGAAGCAGCAGCCCCCAGGTCAGCCCCACGACCCCCTGAGGACCCAGCCTGCTGCCGCCCACCCAGCACCCGGGGGAGGGAGGTCCTTTCCTGGAGTCTGATCCGGCTGGGCTCAGGGTCTGGACACTGAGCCACAGTGGAGGAGCCAACGACAGATCTGCAGTCTTGGGGCTTGTCTGGGCGCTGCTTGTGGTGGGTGGCATCCCCACGGGGCCGTCAGGGGACACACAGGTGCGCCGGGCAGTCCTGCTGCCCCTCGCCACAGCCCACCTGGCCATGTTGGCAGCCACAGCCTCTGTGCTGGTTGACTCCGTTGCCTCCTCCACCCCAGAAGGGGCCTTGGGAACCAGAATCAACGTGTACTCCAGGTCCAGGGTCCCAGCCAGCTTGCGTGTGGTGGTACACACATACAGGGTCCAAGTAACCATGCAGGGCCCAGCACCGCACACAGCCAGGGAAGCGCAGCAGTGCCGCCCACGCTACTGGCTGGGACAGCCTCTGAAGGTGCGGCCGAGGAACCTGCTTGGAGAGACACGCTGTGATGAGGGATGCCCAGGCCAGCAACCATCCCCGGGAGGCAGGGATGTCCTGGGGCGGGGGGGTGCAGAGTGGCAGGAGATTAGGATGGCAAAGCCCCTTGCAGAAACCTGGCTGTGGGATTGGGGCTGCGGGGAGGGAAGGGCGGAGGGAGACAGGGTCCAGGGGGCCTCAGGCAGGAGCTGGTGGGATGCTTCTGGCACGCGGGGGGTAGCCATAGGTCTTCTCTAGGAACGTGCCAGCCTTGGGAAGGATTTCCCTCCAGGGCCAGCCTGGGCCCAGAGGTGCTGGCATCAGACAGAAAAGACATGGTAACGTCCACATCCCAACTACCAGCTGCCATCTCCCCATCCGTAAAAGGAGGGGTTGGCCCGAGCGGCTCTCCTTGCTCTAATTCTGCACTTCCAGGTCCGGACGGCTCCCTGGACCTCCCCACATGCTGGTCCAGGCCCTCTGGAGGCAGTGAGGCAGCCAAGCCAAGCCCAGCCCCACTGCACTTCCAAGCCCCCAAGAGACCCCCAGCCAGTGCCTCCATGGAGGAGCAGGCCTGGGTGCCGGTGGCTCAGCCAAGAAGAGGACAGTTTCCACAAATGGCACAGAAGGCTCTGGGTGGGAATAATAGAGGGTTGTTGGCTGAAAGAAGGACAGGGGGTAATCGAGGCAAAGCCCACGCCACAAGCACACTGGGAACAATGCCGCCGCGCCCCGGCCTCCCACGGGCCGGATGTGAGCTGGCAGTCCCGGCCGTGTCCCGCTGGGAGGGGCCGCACTGGGTCCCTGTCGTGCTCAGTCCTGCCTCCACCTCCCACCTCGCCCCATTCTCTTCCCTGCCGGAGTGTGGCGGGTGATGAATGCTGAAGGTCACGCTGCCCAGAACGCTTCTGCAAATATACAGGCTGCTGCGTTTGCTCGCTTTCATAAACACGGGAACATCCTGCGCACAGACAAGGCTGGGAGACAAACCCCACACACCTCGGAGGGCCCTGGGGGCGTCCAGAGCGCTGTCCACCGAGGGAAGGAGGCCCAGGTGGCTCCCCCAGGAGGGGCCTGGAGCTCCTAACACACGGCCACGCCATAGCTGCTCGTCCTGCCTGGGCCAGCAAGCAGCCTGGTTTGCTCACTGTTTCGCCAACAGCCGGCGGCCGAGGGCCAGGGCTCAGGTCTGCACTGGCTCACGGAAGGGAGGCCGCCAGAGCTGGCCAGGGGGGCGGCAAGGGGCTTGCAGAGGAAGACTGAGGCTCACAGGGGTGGTGACCTGCTCAAAGTCACGCAGCGACAGCCATGAAGAGCTCTGAGTCCACATCCAGCCCCCTTTCCACGCGACTGTGGCCTCTGTGGGCAAGTGCTGGGTGACTCCGTGTAGAAGGAACTGTGGTGAGGCGAGAGGTCCTGCGGCTCCGATGTCCCACCCAGCAGCACCAGGGATTCAGAGGAATCGTTCTAACTCCAGAAAAAGAAAGGCCACAAGGGCCACAGGCCCCAGCATCTGGAAGTAATGTCTGTTTATTGATAGAAAACAGGCCACGTCCAGAGAGGCCCAGGGCCAAAACCTTCTGGAAGGCCGAAGTCCCACAGTGCCGGGGAGCGCAGGAGTCAGCTCGGCTCCGTCTTGCCAGGGCTGGGGGGACCCTCATCCTCACCCGCTTCTGGAGCTGCAGTGGATGTGGGGGCCCCTGCAGCCTCCAGAACCAGTTCCAGGGCCCCCTCGCCCGCCACACGGTGCACCTGCTCGCCTCTGGCCGCCAGGATCTCTTCGATATTTCTGGGAGGCAGGGAGGCAACATGGCTCTTCAGGGCCCCCCAGCCGCCCTGCACTTCAGTCCCCTCAGGGCGCCCCATGGCCAGGCCAGAGCTGCAAGCACCAGGCCCAGCACTCCTGTGGCATCAGGCCACACGGGCACTTCAGACGCTGGCCTGTGTGCCCTCACCAGCCCTGTGTCTCTGCCGGTATGCGCCACCTCAGGAACCCAGTCTCCTGCTCCTGCCCCGTATGTGGCAGAGGGAAGAATCTGCAGCCCCAGGTCTGATGGGAGGACAGTCCCAGCTCCAAGGGCCAGGTACCACCAAGCACTTGGCATGCTGGTCTCAGACCTGCTGTCGCTGTTACTGTCCTGCCCAGGACCTCCCGGCCAGGCAAGGCCCGGACCAGGCTCCCGGCACCACCTCCACTGCTCTCCCAGCAGCCAGGGCCCAGGCCACACCTCCTGGTCCACACCCCAAGCCTTGCTGTGGGCCAGCCACCCCAAGATGGCAGAGGGCAAAAAAGTTCCACGCTAGAGAGGGACAAGGCTGCCAGTGATGGCAGAGAGCAGGCAGAGGCAGGGAGGCAGGGCCACAGGGCTGGCAAGATTTAACAAATAAAAACGCACCCCCTACTTGGAGCATACTTAAACTCAAAAGCTATCTGGGCTTTATAGAAAATTCTCATTTAACTGTGTGTCTTGTATTGATAAGGTAGCTGGATTTCCCAGGTGAGATCTATAAACCTCAACACTAGGGCAAGGTTCCCCCAGGGAGGCCAGGGTACTTCTGGGTGGACTCCTGGCCCAGCCCTGGGGTACAGGCCTCACCTCTTCCCATTCAGGTCCGAGAACCAGCCCAGGTTGTCCGCGATGATATGGTGGTTCTGGCAGCCGGGGCAGGTCACAATGACCACGCCTTGGTGATAGGCCAGCTTGGAGATGCGCTTGGAGGACCTACTCCCGCAGACCTGGCTGGGACAGGGTAGCTGGTGAGGCTGTGAGGGCCGCCACGCCCCTCCCTGGAAGACCCGCCCCTCTAGGGGTAGCTCCACCCACCTCACCCTCTCCAGAGAAGGCCCCGCCCCCGAGGGATAGCTCCACCCACCCCCCAACCTCGCCCTCTCCCGGGAAGGCCCCGCCCCAGGGACGGCTCCACCCCTCCTCATGGTCCGCCTCCGCTCCCTCCCAGAAGCCCCAAGGGGTGGCTCCACTCCTTCCTGTGACTTGACCACGCCCCCTCCCGGATCCCCGGCGGGCCGCTTCTCCCCGCAGGCCGTGTAGCGTCAGATACGGGTCTGTCCCCGGTTCCGTCCCGCCGCGCGCCTACCTTGCAGGTGTAGACGAGCTGGTAGTGCGCCGCCTCCACGCGCCCCAGAGCCGCCGCGGGCCCCGGCCCCTGCTCGGAGCTTGAGCGCCGCCAGCCCCAGGCCCAGGCCCGCCGCCTCCCCGCGACCTCCGGACGGGCCCCGCGGCCCCACAGCCGCCTCAGGCAGGGCGCCCGGGGCTGCACGCGACTCAGCAACCTCGGCGCGCCGCGCAGCGCAGCCCGCAGCATCCCGCTCGCCGACTCCGTCCGCCCTGCCCTGGCCCCGCCCCGCCGCCATCTTGGAAATGGACACCGGGCGGAAGCGGCGTTCTTGGGCTTCCGTCCTCCGGGTCGGGGGCGCGCTGCGCTCTGTCGCCCCCTGGTGGCCTGATGGGGCCCTGCGTCCACGTGCAGCTCGCACCCCGAGGACACCGCGGGCCGCAGCGAGGAGGGACGGCCGCGGGGCTGCGCGCGAGTGTCCGAGCGGGAATGCGAGTCACCCCTGCTGTTTGTTTATTTACGCAGCTGTGTTTTCTAACAGTAATACAATGCATGCATGTATTGTGTGTTACATGGTGAAACAGAACAGACCCTGAAGTTACACAGATGGCGTGTGCATGGGGGTGGCGAGCACCCGCATGGCCTCCGCAAGCTGAGTGCCGCTTAACAAACAGCCCCAATGCCCGGCAGTCCGGCTGGGCCTTTCAGGGCACCAGATTCCTCGTTCCAGGCTGTCAGCGACGGCTCGGGGAAGTCTGCGCCCCAGGGCGTCGGCACCCCCGGGTGGCAGGAGGCCGGGCCGGTGGGTGTGCCCTGGTCGGGGCCTGCGCTGCTGCGGCTAGGAGCCCTCAGTGTCGGTGTTGTCGCTGCCCGTGGTGTTCTCCCGGTCCTCCTCCCCCTGCCGCCATCCTTTCTGCATCTTCCTGAGGGCGCGCTTCCTGCAAAGACACAGGTGTCTCGGGCGCAGACCGGGCTGCCGCTCCCCAGCCCGTTTTGGAGAAGCCTGGGGGCCGCCCGCCTACCTGCGGTAGTTCTCGAAACTCTCTTTGAGGCGCCGCCGCTCCTTCTCGGGCGGCTCCCCGCTGCTCAGGCCTGCGTCCTGGAGAAGGGGGAAGGCTCGGGCTCCGGCCGGCTCCCCTGAGGGAACCCGCCCTTCTCACGCGCCCCCCACTGGCCCCTGTAACTGCAGACTGGTTGGGAGGCGAGGAGCCCAGACAGCCTCAGCTCAGCGCCAAGCTCTCCCTGTGGGACCTGCCTGTACCCCTGGAGGTGAGCCGGTGTGGGTAGCCTGCATTTCAGATGCCAAGACACACCCAGGAGGCCAAGCCACGGCTCCGGCCTGGGCTCCAGGCCATTGTTTCTACAACAAAGCCCGAGGTGGTCCTTGCTCTCAGGACTCCTGTGTTCACCTCCTCATCCACTGTAAAGGCCCTCAGGAAACCAGGACCAGGCACATCCACTTCCAAAAAGCCCCCCAAGCTGCTGCAGTGCCCAAGAAAGGAGGGGGATCCACTTCGCAGCCCAGACACCGCACCCCGAGCACTGTGGGCAGAGACCTTGCGGTCACTCCTCAGCTGTCGTCGGGGCCACGGCAGGGGGTGCCCAGGGCAGGGAGCCACTCTCCCTGTGATCGGTCACCCTGAGGCCCACGGCTGGGAGGACCCCACCCCGGGGAAGCCTTACATGGGGGATCCGCAAAACCTGCTCCTGGTGCAGAGCTGCAAAGGGCTGTTTCGGGCTCCCCCCGCCGGCAAGGCAGCCTGGAAAGGAGAGTCGTGCCTGTGGGACCTGGGCCACGTACAGCACGGCTGCCCCACCCCTCCCCGGCATTGCGGTGGGGCTGTCTTCCAAGGCCTGATGGGATCCCCACATGGGTCCAGTGTAGACTCTGCTTTCTGTAGATGAGACTGAGGCCTCAGGGCCTCGCTTGCCTGTTCATTGCTCCAGGAGGCCACCAGATGCCAGCCCAGGCCCAACGCTCCTGCCAGTGACCATCCCTCCCCCGAGCTGGCTGCCCGCCAGGGAGGAACGCCTCCCAGACCTCGGGGGAGCTTAAACCCTGGGCCTGAGCAGCACCGTCCCCCATCACTCCAAAGCATCTGTGGGCATGGCGGCCCTGGGGAGAGAGTTGGGGACAGCTACAGTGGCTGTCTGGGTCCTCCTGAAGTGGGGGCAGGGGTACTGCAGCAATTGGGAGAGAACCTTCAGGCGGCTGGACCCCCTCAGAAACCGCCAGGACCTGGGCAGACCAGGCATCAGGACCCTTGGGCAGAAACCACGCACGTCCAGTCTCAGCCCCACTGCGGTGAGGGCCAGGCCAGGGCTGTCCTGGCCACTGGCAGCCCCTTCTTAGAGCCAGCCCCTCCCCTGCTCACCCTCCAACCTTCACACCTGCCCCTGCTCCTGCCACAGCCACCCAGGGGGATGGGGGCAGTGCCTAAGCTGGACTCCTGGGTCCTGCTCGCCTCTGTCCCTACATGGGGGCTTGGCGTCCCCATGTTCAAGCGTTCTGAGCTCCAGCCAAAGGCGCTGGTCTTCACTTCCCCATCTGCGGCTCCTCCTTCCCCTTCCGCCTCTGCTTGGAGGCCACGGCCTGGTACTCAGGAAGCTTGTCCAACTCCGATGCAGCCTCCCAGGACCCCTCTGCTGGGCCCTCCCCAACCCCTACTTGACAGCACCTTCAGCGCAAACACCTACCCCATCACCACTGCCCACTCCTGGACACTCGGGAGCTGCTCCCAGCTAGCCACCCAGTCCTTCCCCCAGACAGGCAGAGGGGGCCTGCCCTGCCCGCTAGAAGCCCCTGCCACCGCCTTACCCCCACTGCACCGGGACACAGCAGGCCCTTGGCCACCCCTGCATTCAGCCCTTTCCCTCAAGCCACGTGGGGCCCCATCTCGCCCCACTTTCTAGCTTCATGCACCTGGTCGTTCGCTCGTTACCACCTCCCTCTGTCCAGGAGGAAGCTTGGAGCAGCCAGGACTGGGCCTGCTCACCTCTGCACCCTGTGGGGGCTGCCCAGAGGGGCCCCACACTCTCAGGACGGTGGGCCTGCTCACGTCTGCACCCCGTGGGGGCTGCCCAGAGGGGCCCCACACTCTCAGGACGGTGGGCCTGCTCACCTCTGCAGCCCATGGGGGCTGCCCAGACCTCCACACTCTCCACCCCAGGGGACACTTGTCCCACTAGCTGGGGCCCTGGGTTCCAGCTGGGCTCTGTAGTTTGTTCTCTGGGTGACCTTGACCATTTTACTTATCCCCAGCCCCAGTTTCCCTGTCTGTGGAGTGGGGGTTGTGGGGGTTGACACAGGCATTGCGGCACGGGCTGCCTGTGCTGAAAATGGGCCTCACTTGGGGAAGCCGGGAGGCCTCTGGGTGCACTGCTGTCCCCACCTCACCTTTGTCTGAGAGCTGGGTGTCCTCCAGGTCCTGGGGGAGTGAGAGCTTCCAAAGAGAGTCAAGATGTCCCATTAGGCCACTTCGCCAAGGACTGGACCCGGCCACACTGCCCACCCCAGCCCTTGGCCCTCAGCTGGGTGCAGCCATTGCCGTCACCCTCTGCACAGAGCTTCTCAGAGACTCAGGTGCCCAGCAGACGGACATTGGGTGGCCAGGAGGTGGGCACTGTCCGTGCCTTACCCCTTGAGCCATCAGAGGCCTTAGCATTTGGCCACCTGCTCTTCCTCCACCCAGCCCAGCCCACCGAGCAGGGCCATGTGACGGGCAGTGTGGGGCTATGCCTGGTGGCAGCTCAGCCAGGACCCCAGGTGAAGGAAGGCCAGCCTCGTGCTGGCTGGGGTCTCACTCACCTCCTGGGAGCTCCTGGGTGAGCCATCTTCCAGGTCGGAGCTCTGTGGTCATAGAAAATGGGGTGGGTGGGCTGTGGGGGCAGAGGGCTCCCCAGGCACAGGGTGGGCAGGGCACAGAGCGGGATCCTCCAGGGATCCCTGGGCATGCCCTCAGCCACGCCAGGCCCCCTCCATGCCCAGAACAACCTGCTAGGCTGCCTGATGGCCAGGCCCAGGGCCCACCCTGGCCCTGCAGCCCCACTTCCTACTGGGACCCTGAGCTGCTCGTGTGCCCTCACCCCACTGCCAGGAGGGGTTTGGTTAGGTTGGGGCCCGTCACAGAGGAGGGTTGGGTCAGGAAGGCCGGGGCTGAGGCTCCGTGCTCCCCTGGCCCTGCATCCCACGCGCCGGCTCCCCTCCCTGCCCCAGGCCCCAGGCCTACCAGGACGAGCGTCTCCAGCTGCTGCCGCCTGAGCCTGCCCTCCACGGCCAGTAGCTGCGCCTCACACTGGAACACCTGCAGCTGCAGCTCATCCGCCTTCTCGCCCAGCTCCCGCACCTGCTTGCGCAGCGCGTCCTTCTCCTGCAGGCCCCGGGCGTGCTGCGCGTGTAGCTCCTCCCGCGTGGCTATGGCCTGACGGGACAGCACAAGGCCGACCCTCAGTGAGGGCCCCAAGCTCGCCCTGGGCCCTCGGCCCGGCCGCCCAACTCCTAGCAGAGGCTCCGGAGGACGTCAAGCCGCTGGGCGCGGAGGCTGGTCACAGCCCCTCCGTTTGTGTGCTCTGCGGACATGAAGTCAGCATGTGGGGGATTGTAAATGTGACAGTTGTCCCTGCTGCCCTTCTGTCTCCTCCCAAGCCTGCACCCCCGGTGGACACAGCGTGTGCTATGTACCCCCACATGTGCACATTTGATAAATTTTGGACGCGGCTTGATATGGAGACCCTGACTGTCCATAGCTAAGCGTCCTTCATGACCGCAGCACTCTTTACCACCCCTGTCCTCACTGCGGACACTGAGACGCAGGAGCGAATGTGCAAACACGACGGCTTGACCACCCCTGCAGCCGAGGCTGGGAGGCCCTCACCTAACCCCTTCTGCCCAGACTGGAGCAACGGCTGGCAGCTTCCCTAATCCCTGGCCAACACGCTCCCGCGAAGTCCCGTGGGAGCCCCCGCCCTGGGAGCCACACCAACCCCCATGGGGGCACAGCTGGATCTGCCCTTTTTCCCCTGCCTTGGCGTGGGCCAGGCGCGAGTGAGGCTGAGGTGGGGCTGAGACAGGAGCTCTGAGCCTGGGCTGCTCTCATGGGGGCTGGGGCTTCCTTTGTAGCCCCAGGGGTCTCGTTTTAAGGCTCCTGATGTGGACAAAGTGCCATCCAGCATTTAGCCGAAGCAGCAATGGTGTCCATTGGAAACAACCTCCAGGATGGGACTTGGGATGGGGCATGGGAAGCAGACACAGCCCTGCCCCGCGACGCTCCATCCGGCTCACAGCACGCAGCACTGGAGGCCTTGCAGGCCTCACTCCCGTGGCCCAGGCTGGAGTGCAATAGCGCAATGGTGACTTGCTGCAGCCTCAGCCTCCTAAATAGCTGGGACCACAGGTGTGCGCCACCACGACCAGTTAATTTTTTTTTTTTTTGAGACGGAGTCTCGCTCTGTCACCCAGGCTGGAGTACAGTAGCGTGATCTCAGCTCACTGCAACCTCTGCCTCCTGGGTTCAAGCGATTCTCCTGCCTCAGCCTCCTGAGTAGCTGGGATTACAGGCACCCGGAACCACGCCAGGCTAATTTTTGTATTTTTAGTAGAGACGGGGTTTCCCCATACTGGCCAGGCTGGTCTCGAACTCCTGACCTCAAGTGAGCCGCCTGCCTCGCCCTCCTAGAGTGCTGGGATTATAGGCGTGAGCCACCGCGCCAGGCCAATTTTTGCATTTTTTTGTAGAGCCGGGATCTCACCGTGTTGCCCAGGCTGCTCTGGAACTCCTGGGCTCAAGTGATCCGCCCGCCTCAGCCTCCCAAAGTGCTGGGATGACAGGCGAGAGACACCACGTCCAGCTTTTTTTAATCTTAAAAAAAGCTACTGGTAAAACAAGGCAGAATGTTTCCATTTTTGTAAAACAAAAGCAAATATATAAATAGATAGATAGGTGATAGATGATAGACAGATGGATACATGGATAGATGACAGATAAGTCTGTAAGGTGGAGCGGGAAGGTTGAACACAGTTTTCCCTGAGAGTAGGCTGGGGTGGGGAAGTATTGACTTCATCATCATTTACTTTTTTTTAGTGTTAAGTATTACTTCTGTCATTTAAAAAACAGACCAGGTGTGGCAGCTCAGCTTGCAATCCCAGCACTTTGGGAGGCTGAGGTCGGAGGATTGCTTGAGGCCAGTAGTTTGAGGCCACCTTGGGTAACATAGCAAGACCCCATCTCAAAAACAAATAACAAAGATTAAAAACCCTCTGACAACTGCCCTCAAGGGCTGTGGCCCTGGTGCACCCACCCGCAAGTGGGGCGCTTTGTCCTGCCCCTGCGAGTGCCCACCTGGTCCCGCTCAATGGCGACCTCCTCCATCTGCAGCAGGATGGCCTCGATGCGGTCCTTGTACATCTTGGAGTCCTTACGTAGTGCCAGGCACTGCAGCTCGAACATCTCCTTCTCCTCCATGCACTGCAGGGGGCGGCAGCTCAGCCCCCACAGGCCTGAGGCCCCCCATTCTGGCCCTTGGGGTGTACTCCGGGCAGGGGCTCAGAAGCATGTGGTCAGGCCAGTTGGGATGTCGGGGGAGGCCATAGGAGTCCCCAGGCCCCTACCAGCCCTGCACTTTCAGACCACGGCAGGACAGGGCCCTCCGGCAGGCCTCAGACACTGCTGTGCCTCAGGCACCATGAGCCCAGAGGTTGGCCTTTGCCATGGGGGGCAGGCGGGCAAGGAGAGGGCACCGTCCACTGTGCCTCCAGGAGTGGGTGAGTGGAGGCGCTGCACTGGGGTCTCCACACCCCACCTTCCAGGCACGGAGTGGGCGGAGCTCAGCCTGCCCAGCCTGGCTTGGACCCCAGGGGCCATGTCTCCCCCCCTGCCCTCCTACCCGGAGGCGTCGGGCCTCGCCCTGGCGGAGGTCCTTGCGCAGGGAGAAGATGGTGTTGGCCTGCTCCTGGTGGTCCCGCAGCGCCTGCCGCCAGTCCTCCTCCAGTACCTGGATGTAGGGGCTGCTCCTGTCCAGCTTCCCCTCCTGAAGGGGGCAAAAGGCAATGGCCTGGCTGGGAAGCCCCCACTGCCCTGCCTGGGCTGCACCTGCCCTGCCTGCGGCCCCACCTGGACGGAGGCCTCCAGCTCCTGCACCCGGGCCTGGAGCAGGGCCTTC
Organism: Pan troglodytes; assembly: GCF_028858775.2. Lineage (NCBI taxonomy): Eukaryota > Metazoa > Chordata > Mammalia > Primates > Hominidae > Pan > Pan troglodytes. The sequence goes on along the minus strand of NC_072409.2, from coordinate 2,069,180 downwards.
TCCTGCTGCAGCTCCCACAGCAGCTCCTGGCTGGGCCGCTGCTCCATGGCGTGCCTGAGCTTCAGCGTGTGCTTGCGCTCCACCTTGCAGTCATCCTCGGCCTTCATGAGGCTGTGCTTGAGCCGGTCAATCTGCAGAAGGTCCAGTGAGCCCGGCTGTCCCCTCCAGGCGGTGACCGCGGACCCGTGGGGCCACCCCTGACCGCCCTGGCCTGCAGACCCCGCCAGGCAAGGTGAGGGGGGCCTGGTTCCCCGGGGGCAGCGGGCGCACCTCCAGCTGCAGGTCACGGTTCCGCATGAGCGCGGCACCCTTCTCCTCACTCTGGTGCGCCAGGCGCATGGCCAGGTCGTAGTTCTCCTCCTTGCAGCGCTTGAGCTCGCGGCTGCCGGCCTCGCACTCCTCCTTGAGCCTCTGCACGCGCTCCTGGTGCTTGCGCAGCAGGCTGTCCTTCACCCGCAGCTCCTTGATGAAGTCATCCTTGGAGCTCAGCAGCGCGGTCAGGTCCTGCACCTTCTTCTGCAGCTTCATGACCTCAGTCATCAGCAGCTGAGTCAGGCCTGACTCCCCGGATGCGTCTGTGGGCCAGGCCAGTGTCAGACGGTGCCGTGTTTCCCGGTGGCCCAGCTCCATCATGCCCTGCGCTGTGGCAGGAGCTCAGGGCTCCTAGGGATGGGGGCCAGGCAGAGGACCCAACACCACCGCCTGCTCCCCGCCAGCGCCTCCCCTGTCGGCCCCGCCTCCCCTGTCACTCACCGATGATCATGGAGAAGACGCGGGCCGGCTCCTTGCCCGTGACCTTCTTGTACAGCTGCGGGTAGTAGAGCTCCAGGCTCTCGAGGAAGGCCACGTAGCCCTTGTGGCCGGTCCGCTGCAGGATGTCCAGGAGCACACCTGCGGGCCAGAGAGGCCTAACTGGGGGCGGGGCACAGGCGAGGCAGAGGGCTGGGGTGGGTGGGCCTGGGGGCAGGGACAGGTGGAGGCTGGGATGCAGATGAGGTGTGCCGTGGTCTGGGTCTTGGATGAGGTACCCTGCGGTTCTTGGTACTAGGCTGGGGACCAAGTGCTGCCCACCCGCCCCTTGGCTGTCTCAGGAGCCCCCGCTGCAGTGGGAGCCCCGCTGCCCTCTTGGCAGCACCAAGCCGGCAGGAGAGGCTGGGGGACGGGCCACATGCCAGGGTTGAGGTTGGGCCTCAGTCAGAGGCCAGGGGCAAAGCCAGGCGGGGCTCTCCTGGGGTTGAGGGTCAGGGTGGCAGAGTGTGCAGCCACCTCTGAGCTGACTCCGTGGTTGGGTTTGGGGCCTGGGGCCTGCGGGGCAACACTGACCCACTTTCCGTTTGCGGATGACCAGGTTGGGGTCGCTGAGCACCTGCTCCTCATCATCGGGGTTCAGGACCTTGCACTGCCGCAGGTAGGGTGTGATGCGCGAGGGGTCGATGACCGAGGTAAGCGTCACCCGGAAGCCCTCCAGGGCGCTCCAGCACTCGTCATCATTCTCGTAGTCCGACATGGCCTCAGCAGGCAGGCTGGGGAGTGTGGGGCAGTGCTGAGTGATGCCGGCTCCTGCCCCAACCCGGGCCCGGCTCCCGTTCCTTCTCAGACGCTGGGCCAGGGCTCTCGTCAGGGCGTCGAGTGGGATCAGCCCAGGGGCATCCAGGAGAGGTGCCCAGCTCCATGTCCCATCCCCACGCTGGATCCCCCAGGGAGGCAGCAGAGACACAGTGACCCCGCTCCCCACCAGACCAGCCGAGGGCCCCTCCGCAGCCTTTCTCAGCCCTTGCGCCTGCCCGTTGGCATTCATGTCACCCAGATATGCAGCGGGGGAGGCACACATGGGGTCTGAGAGAGGAACTCCCCCTACAGCATGACCCCCTCTGGCCTCTGCCTCCTGGACACTCCCATCACGCCCTGGAGCCTGCAAGGTTAGCCACCTCCATGGCTGGAATGGGCGGAGGAGCTGAGGGCAACTGCCTGGCACTATGGCCAGCCCAAACTGTGTGAGAGCAGGTTGGCCAGTGGCCCTCCCACCAGCACAGCAGCTGGGGGAGCCGGTTCTTGTGGGACTTCCTCATTCCCCTGACCGACGCCTGCTCACATCGTTGGCTGTGCCCTCCCTCCTCCACGGCCGGCTGCTGATGATGCAAGAGTGGCCACCCAGCCCTGCCGCAGCTGCGGGGTCGCTGCACTGGCCGGGAAGAGCTGCCCACAGGAGCGTGTTTCTGTCACCCCCTGCCGGCCCCGCAACCCTGGGAGGGGCTGTCAGTGTTGCCCTTGGCTGGCCGGGAGTGCTGCTGCGGTGTTTTCTCCAGGTTCTTAGGTGCTGGGCACCAGTGAATCCCTGGACTCTTCTGCCCCAGATGAGGCCCGGCCCCCATCCCAGTGGCTGCAACAGGAGAACTACCCATGTTGGGACCAGCCACTGCTGTCCCTTTCTGCCAGCGTGGTGGAGGCCTCAGCCACTGAAAGCCACTCCCTCTGGGACTAGAACTGCGGCAAGGCTGGGAGCAGCCACGTGGTCCTCAGACAGCCTCCAGCCCCGCTGGGCAACGCTGGTTTCCAGCCCAGAGGAGCTGGGTCACTGCTCCTGGAGACATAGTTGCCCCAGGCTTGGTCTTTTGAGGCATTTCTCAACTTCCCGCTGCACTCTGTCACCCCATTCAGGACAGTTTTGACAGACAAGGGGCTGAATAAAAACACTGGCCACACGGTAGACAGTCCTGGGAACACTGGACCCCTTTCCTGCTTCCCCAGCTTGAAATGCAGGGTCCCATCTGCCACCGTAATTCCACTGAAATGAACACATCTCCGCCCAGGGGCCGTGAAAGGGATGGGGCCGCACGGCGGAGGCTGCCTGGCTGCCTGTGGGAAGCCTCAGGCTGCTCTGGGGGATCAGTGCCAGGATCCTGAACCAGGCCAATGCCGACCTTCCTGGCCACCTTTCAGAAAGCACCAGACCCACCCACCTGAGGGTCTTCCAGGAGCCACCTGCACTGCAGACGCACCAGGAGCCTGGGCCGCGGAGCCTCTGGGAGCTGCTGCCCGGGGCTGCAGGGAGGGAGGAGCACGCCGGACGCCTGTGCACTTCCTGATGGGTTCTGCTTAACTCCACAGTCCCGCCAGTCCTCCCACAGGGGGACAGTCCCTGGTGACCTGCTTTCTGATTCGCCCAGCCCAGGAGGCCCCAAGAGGCAGACGGAAGTGGAAGTCCGCTGCCCTCCAGAGGAAAGCTGCTCCCAGCCCTCCCAGCCTGGCCGGGGGCTGGGGGTCCTGGGGATGCCCCAGAGGCCCAGCCCTGGCACCTGGCAAGTAGAAGAGACAGCAGAGACCCCCAGGGGGCTGGACAAGGCCAGCCCGCACCCAGCCACTTTGACCTGGTCACAGGCTTCTGGAGGCTTCTTCAGTAAGGCATGCTTTGCTCTGTGCGAACACCCTCGCCCTCGCCAGCATCTCGGGACAGCGGGGCAGGGCATGTGCAGGGGGGCACACAGCCACACAGCATGGCCAGCACACGCCTTGGTCACAGAAGGGCTGCAGCCCACCTTATGGAGCCCAGGAGGCCACAGCAGCCTGCCAGGGGCCATGGCATCGGCCACCACCCAGCTGCACATGGGGGAGAAACGTCCCTTCCAGAAGTGTCGTTATCCTCGTTATCCCCATCATGAGGCATCCCTGCTCTCCACCAGGATGCATGTGAGGACTGAGGCCACTCTCGGGGTCCCCCAAACCAGCTTCAGAAGAGCCGGTGACAGCAGGGCACAGCTCGGCCCCCATCCAGGGACAACGGACAGCAGAGTCTGCCCTGAACTGTGCACTTCAGCGTGTGGGCTGCTGGAGCCTCGTCCCTGCAGGCTTGGGAACCCCCAGGCCCCGCCTCACCCGGTAAAGCTGGTTGAACTGAGTTGGCACCCAACAGGTTTGAGAAGGGGCCGCCAGGCTGGAAGGCCAGGAAGCTGGTGTGGAGCTTGCCTAACCGTTCTCAGCCTCCAGCCCTCAGGCCTCTGCGCAGACAACGTCTGACATCACACATTAAGGAGCTGACAGTTAGGGGTCCTCCTGGGCTCTCGGGAATGCCACATTCCAGGGGGCCGTGCCCCTGCTGGGCCCCTCACCATCAGCATGAGCGAGTGTGCAGGCAGGGGCCATCCTGGGCCCTGCCAGGGAGCGGACCGGAGCTGGCGCCAGGCCCTCATGACCCAGTGTTTCCCCAGCTTGTAAAACGAGGACCTCAGTGACTTCCTTGTGGTGTGTGTCCATAGGAGTGAACACACATACCATGTTCTCTAACCATATCGGAGGCTAAAAATCGGTAACAGATACCGGCAAAATCCCTAAATATTTGGAAATTAAATAATATACCGCTAAATAACCCACAGGTCAGAGTGGCCCCCAGACTAGGCACCAGACTAGAGAACCAGGCACAGCAACACATACTCAGGAGTGAGGTCGGCCATGGGACCGTCCCGTCTGCCAGGTGCCCAGGGCTGAGGCCCCACAGTGGCTCCAGTGAAGGATCGAAGCCCAGATAGCCAAGGGCCTGGGGGCGCTGCTGCCACAGAGACAAAAGAAAGGGAGCGAGGGGACAGACAGAGAAAATGGGGGCTAGTCTTATGCCAATAAAGGCCCATGCAAAAGGAACAGTGGAAGTTGGCGGGGGGCTGCTGCCGTGTCGGGGTAGGCAGGTCATCTGTTCCAGGGAACCCCCTGGGTCAGCCAGGGCAGCGCGAGGGCTGGCAGCCATCTGGGGAGGGTGCCGGCTAGCCTGAAGGACAAAGCCACAGATGCTTTCCAGGAAATGGGCGAAAGAAAGCCTGCTTCTCTGACACGAGGGCAGCCGGGGTACGGGAGGCCTCCAGGACCCCAGCTCTGGGCCCCCAGCACCGTTTGTCCCCGAACTGCCTGCACTAGGGTGCCTCAGCCACCAGGCAGCAGCCTCACCCCAGCCAGGTGGGGGGTCCCTGTACACTGCCCGGTACCTCAGGACAACAAAACCACAACAGCCTGTGTCCAGCTCCACAATTAAAAAACAGAACTTTATTCCCCCAAGTGTTCAGGTGTGCACTTGGGGAACAGCCATGCTCCATGCCACACAGTCGGCAGGCCCGCCTCTGTTCACTGCGGACCTGGTCGGTCAGCGGCCAGCAGATACGTGGCCTCTGGCTGCCTCTCTTGCAGGCTGGGGGTGGGCTGTCTCTTGTCAGCAGGGCCACGGGCTTCTGAGAAAGTGCTTGTCCTGGAACACAGGAACACCAGGTGGGGGGTGCCCTTGACCCCAGCCAGACCCCAAGTAGGGCTGGGACAGACAAACAGGAACCAAGACCACCCCAGCGCCGGCCACGCCCAGCCTGCTTGGTAAACCTGACCCACATGCGCCAAGGGCCAGGCCAGGGCACCAGGGCTCCAGCAGTGAAGAGCCAACCTGGTGGCTGCGGTTGGGGATGGTGATCATTTTACAAGCTGGGAGACGACGCAGCAATGCACGGGAACAGGGCACCACCACAGCACAGCGGCCAGGGAGAAGCCCAGACCCCAACAAAGGCAGGCAATGAGCCTACGGTCAGGGCACAGTGGTGCCAAGGCCCGAGGCACGGGTGGCTAGCAGGAAGGATGTGGGTTAAATGACTTCTCCCCATGGAGGGCCTCCATGACCCTGGACCTGCCCACCTAACCCAGCACACCTGCTGTGAGCGCCAAAGAGCCAAGCAGAGGCAAGGCCCCCTGCCATCCGGACACCACTCTGTCCCCTGGGTTGTAGGGCAGTGGCCTCCCCACTCAAGACTCACCTGCTGCTCACACTAGCCGCCTCCGCTTCCGGGTGTGCCTGGCATGCCGGGTTCTGAGCACGTCCAGGTCGTCAGGGTCATTAGAAGCATCCAGGCAGGAGGAGGCACAGCATTTACCAGAGTCTGGGGCTCCCTGAAAGAAAATCCAGGCAGTGGGGACAAGAGTGACACCCCCGAGCCATGATGGACGGGGAAGGGACAGGGAGTGAGGAAGGGCCCTGTGGGTGAGTGTCCCACTTGGAACAGGGCACCCTCAGCTCGGGCGGGAGCTGCTCCAGGCACTCCTGGGGCCACAGGTGACTGTGCTCTCCCTCCCTCGGGGGCTCTGACCCCGTCTAAGCCATCCGTGTGGTCGGCCTCCCACTCCCCCATGGGACAGCCATCACACCCGGGCAGGGCAGGCGGCTGTACACGGATGGGGCACAGAGGGCCTCTTCCCCTGGCTGGCCGGGGTCCTCCCCCACTCTTGGACATTGCTTCCTCCCACACTTCAGCCCAGGGACTTGCCAGACACAACCCGGGGGAGAGATGGAAGGCCCTCTGCCACACTCCCTACGACAGGCCCACAGGTCCAGCTGAGGCTGCCTGCTTCTGGTGGTTTCTCAGGGAGGCCAGCCTCCCGGCTGCTGCAAGTGGGCACCCTGGCACCAGGGGAGGAGGCCTCTCTGGGGCCCCAGCTCCACATGCTTTCCAGGGTTCCAAACATGGTTTCACCTACAGAGCTTGGAAAACTCTCCCCAAGGACACTCAGAGAGGTGACAGCAGAGAGGGACCTTTGGGACCCCAGAAAGCCAGAGACAAACACAGCCGCCACCCTCCACTGTGCCCATGGCCCACCCTGGGAGCACACGTGTGTGTGGCATGTGCGGCTCAGAGCCAGGTCAGCGTCTGTCCCAGAGCTTCTCGCTCAGACAAGGCCACCTGGCTGGGCAGCATCAGGATGGCCGGAGGCTCCTGCATGAGAATGAGGCCTCTTTTCTCCCCTTTTCCACACTGCCCCAAAGGGAGGCCACTTCTGCAGAATCTACACGCAACTGGGCAGGCCAGGAGCCAGCTTCCTCCTCCTAAGACACCCAGCAGCCAGCCTTCCTGCCCGCAACTTCCACCAGCCCCCACCCCACTGCTCCAGGCAGGCGAGGGCACCCCAGGGACCGCCACCTGCCATGGGGAAGTGGGGCTGGGCGCCCACCCTACCTGAATGGGGCATGTGGCTGTCGCGCAGCCCGGCTGCCCGTCCCTGTCTGCGAGTTCCAGCTCGCTCAGGTCTTCATCCTCACTCTCAGAGCCCACCCTCGAAGGTACTGAGAGGGTGGTGCGGACGCCGTGGGGGGCCAGGGTGGCCAGGAGCGCAGGGAGGGTGAAGGCTGCCAGGAACCGCGCCCGCAACAGGAGGTAGGCCGGGTTGTCCTGGAGCTGCCCCCGCACCAGCCCCAGTGAGGCTTGCAGTGCTCCGGCCGGCCGCTCAGCCTCGCCCCCCACCACCAGGGAGGTGGCCTTGTGCTCCAGGGCCTTCTTGTGGAGCAGGAGACCGGACAGAGCTCGCAGGCTGCACAGGGCCGGGGGCTGGTAAGGCAGTCTGCTTCCCAGAAGAGGCACACGCACCCCCCGCTGGCCCCCCAGCCACTGCTGTGTGGCCGCCTCGCCCTCCTGGGACAGCAGGCCCAGGTCCAGGGCCCCCTTCTCAGGCCCAGGCTGGGGCAGGGGCGGCTTCTCCAGGTCCAGGGCCCCCTTCTCAGGCCCAGGCTGGGGCAGGGGCGGCTTCTCCAGGTTCAGGACCCCCTTCTCAGGCCCAGGCTGGGGCAGGGGCGGCTTCTCCAGGCCCAGAGGCCCCCTGGGCTCCTGTGTCCCTGAGGGGGACCCCGGCGTCCCCCTTGGCTCACTTGCTGGGATGACACCACCAAAGGCTGGCAGCCTCCCGGACCAAGGGGGTTCTGCTTCAGGAGGGTCAGCGTGGGAGGACATCCTGGGCTCAGGTATCTCCCTGGCCACCTGGGCCTCTCCAGGGACAAAGGCCACACTGCCAGCCACTTCTGCAGGACTTTGGGAGAGGACGTGCGTGGGAGGGGCTGGGGTGTCTGTCCTGCAGGAAGGCTCCGGTTCCCTGTTCATATTGGCTGGGGGCTGCCAAGAGCTGCTCAACGCTGGGGCCCTGGGGCCCTGGGCTGCCTGAGCCTCGGTCAGGGGAGGCAGCAGAGTGGCCAGCAGCCCTGCGGGGCCAGGGGTCCCTGCTGGCCTGGGCAGGCTCACCACAGCTGGCACAGGAACAGGGAGAAGCCCCTGGGCTGTGAGCACCCAGGTGACAGGCAGGGGGATACTGGTCGCCACATGTGGCCCTCCTATGTGCGTCAGGCTGAGGGGCTGGACGGGCAGTAGGGTGGGGCTGGGGGCTGCGGGGAGAAAGGGTGGCGCCTCAGGCAGGCCCTGCTTCCGGGATGCAGCGGGGGCCTGAGACTGTCCGAGACCACTCTCTGGGCAGCTCACAGAGATCTGGCCGGGGCCCAGGGCAGGGGCTTGGGAAGCAGCAGGGGCTGTGCCCTCGGCCTCTGTGAAGGCAGGAGCGAGGGGCAGGGCTTGCATGGTGGAGAGTCTCTTGTCCTTGGCTGAAGTCCCAGCCTCCTGCCAGGAGCCAGAAGTGCCAGGTTTGGCTGCTGCGGGGGCCCCAGGCCCAGAGAGCGGTACATTTAAGACAGTGGGACCCGGGGCTGGGCGGCCGTGTGGGGTGTGTGGTAGAGGAGGCTGGAGGATCACAGGCGAGGAGACCAGCAGCTGGGACGGGAGCACCACCGGGCCCCGGGTGGCCTCCCTGGCACGGGCCTCCTGAAGCCGCTTCTCCTGAAGCAGCTCCGACACAGTCTTGGGCTTGGGCCGGGGGCCGGTTGGAGCCAGCGGGGACGCCTGGGGTAGGGTGCGCTCCACCCGGCTGGACGCCAGTCTTCGGCTCCCTTTGTGGCTGGCACTCTTTGAGGCTTCTTGAGCCGGCACGTTTGGGAAGAGGTGGCCTGTGGGGAGGAAAGACCCACACTTGATAAGCCCCAGGCATCTGGCCCAGGGACAGCCCCTCGCTGCCATCCCCTCATCAGGAGGGACCATGTGGGGAGCCTGGGGTCTTGAGCCAAGAGAGGGTCAAGCAGCACATCCTGGGTCTCCCAAGTCACAGTGGCTACCCCAGATGGCAATGCTCCGGCCAAAGCCAGGGCAGTGGGCACTCTGGGAAACCCAGCCCATTTAATGCTAGCTGAGATCAGCCGGCAGCCCAGCTTGCCGGCGTTGGGCATGGGCGGACGCTCGCTCCAGACGACCCCTGCCTCTGGCCCCATGCTGGGGAAGCCTTAGGGCTGCAAGGGGAGCCCAGGGAGCTCCAAGCTGGCCCAGCCGGACTCTCGTCCCTGTGGTGGGACTCGAGGGAGCTCTGTCACCAGGGGCCACAGGCTGTGCTGCTTGGGGGCTGCGGGTGAAAGCCAGGGCCAGGTTAGGCCTCTTCCCCGCCAGGGCCAGGTTAGGTCTCTTCCCCACCAGGGCAGAGAAGCAGAGTTACCTGGGGTGCTCTGGGCACTTGAGGATGCCTGGAAATGAAGGAGAGGAGAGTCAGCAGCTCAGGTGTCCTCTGCTGGCTTGGACCACCTCTCCTAGCATCTGGACTATCCCCTGCCACTCCCTGAAATGGGACAAGGCCCCAAGGGCTGGTGCTGGCCTCCCACACGCCTCTGTAGGAACTCCGGGGCCACAGAAGGAGCCAAGCGTGTGGCGCAGCAGGCAAAGGCCTGGCCTTGTTCCCCCTGCCAGTGCAGCTCCTCCTAAGGGTGCCCTCAAGAGCTCTTCTGGGGGGTTGGGGGCAGGGTGGGGTCTGCAGGGAGAGGCGGGGGGGCTGGAAGCACAGAGGCCCAGGGGTACCCCACTGCTGTTCCTGCTCCTCCAATGAGTGACACTGCTTTGTCACCCCACCCCCAGGTGACGGGGCTCAGGGGTGAGGAGGCCTCGCTGAACTTCTGTGAGTTTGGTTTCTGGAGCAGAAAGGCAAGAACCAGGCATCCCCGGCAGACAGCGCCCATGTCCATGACCGCCCAGCGGGGCTATGGGGGAAAACAGGTACGTGGGCCCCAGTGTCAGCCCCGACCTGCACCTTCCTGACTTCACCAGGGCCTCTCAAGGCTGCGTCCTCTCAGGTGGGAAGTGCAGATGCCTCCCTGAGGGGCTGCGGTGGAGCGGGTGGGGCGGGCAGCAAGCCTCCGTGGAAACCCACTCCAACGCCGGGGCGGGCAGTGGCCATCCTCACTTCTCACCCCAAGTGCCTGCTACCTGCAGAAGATGCACTGGTGGGTCCCGAGCACCAGCCTGGGGCAGCCTGGGTGGCAGGGCCTTCCTCTCTCGGACGACCTCCAAGCAGCCGGCAGTATCGATCTGGAACAGCTGCGGGACATGGGAGGTGACCTAACCATAGCTGCTTTCAGAAGCAGCTCCGAAGCTCCAGAGGCCTAGGCAGAACCTGGGGCAGCCCTGAGGGTGGGGCGGCTACCTTGAGACCTCAGCCTTCCTGCCCTTCTGATGCAGATGCAGGGGAGGCCATGAGGCTGTGGACATCCAGGATGGCCTCCCATGAGACCCACGCCTGCTCTCCTCCCCCGGCATCTTCCACTCATACTGGAGCCCCGGGGACCCCCTTCCCTGGACACTGTTTAGCCCGATGGGGGCAGTGTGCGCTGTAGCTGGCACCCCTTCCACATTCACTTGCTAACAGTGTAAGGCATGAAAAGTGCATTTTCAAGCCTAAAAAACTTTAGATAGCTAGACTTTAAGGAATGAATCTACTGCAGATTTCAAAACTTCACCAAAAACTTTTTACAAGGCAAAGGAAAACGAAGCTCTGCCCAAGTAGCTTACCTGGGTAAACAGGGTAAACACAGGGGTGCTGGCCAGGCGGGCCTGCTGCAGCTGCTCCCTGAGGCCATCCGCTGCGGGCACAGGGGGACAAGTGGAAAGCAGCCCCAGCTCCCATGGGCACAGGGGGATGGGTGGAAAGCAGCCCCAGCTCCCACGTGCCTTTCGAGGCGGCTCTGGGAGCCAGGCCAGGGTGGGAGGGGAGGCCTTGGAACCAGCACCCCACAGCCACGGCTGGACAAGGGTGGGCCCTGTGAGCCCTGTCACCATCTACAGCCACGGCTGGACAAGGGTGGGCCCTCTGAGCCCTGTCACCACCAAGCTGCCACATGCTTGGCCCAGGAAGAGTGGTGGGGTAGGGAGGGAGGGCTGGCTGTGACTGGGTGTCCTGGAAACCTTCAGGGATGGGAAGCTGACCAGAGGTGGCGCCCACCCCAAAAAGACTCCCCTGCTGAGGCCACTTCCCCCAGTAGCCACCGTCTGCTAGGCTGGATATACTCTTCATCCTCACCCCTCGCCCCCAGGATGCTCCCAGAGGAGCCCCAGGCCATACCGTGAGTCTGCACTATGGCGGGTCTCTGGGAAGCCTGTGTGCAGGGCACAACAACGTCCCCTACCCAAGGGGTCACAGCCAGCAGCAGCCTGCGGTTCAGGAGCCTCCGGTGCAGAGCGTGTCTCCAGCGCCGCTGCCCACTCTGGGTGGCTCTGTGCCGTAGCCACTGCACATGGGATCGGGCCACGCTGTCACCAGAGCTGACCCCTGGGGATGAGGTGGGCAGGGGTGGCTGCCTCAGCTGCTCTTTCTGTAAGGAGAAGGCAGCACCTGGGGCCCACGGCCAGGCTCGGCCCCCGGAGTGGACCCTGCCCAGTGGCCAGTGCTGCCCTCCACCCCCATCAGGGCATGATCGGCGGGGAGAGGAATCACTCAGACCAAGGCGGGGCGCGTGGTGGCGTGCGTGTGGGTGTCTGCAGCAGGCCTCACCTGTGTGCAGCTCCGAGCAGCCGTGTTGGCCCTGAGCACCCTCAGCACGGTCTCCACAGGCACTGTCAGCAGACGCCTCCCACCCTGATGAGAAAGCTGCCTGAGGCGAGGCACGCGGGGTGTACGGGACACACGGGGGCCCTCCCCTCGCTGCCCACACGCGACTGTCTCTTCACCCAGGCTCCAAAGCGTGGCTGTGTACAGCTCTGCTCTGCCTCATGGGAACGTCCACCATGGGAAGCGTGGGTTCCCCAGGCAGGGCCTCCCAGCTAGGCCTGGCTCCTGGGACATTAACAGGGTCCCATGCCCCCCAGCCAGTTCCTCAGGCTGACAGCAGCAGCCCTTCCAGGTGATGCCCCGGCCTAGGGAGATGCTGGCTGTGCAGCAGCGAGCCCCATGCACCTGGCTCTGCCAGTAGCTTCAGTGTCCACTGTCCCTGCCAATGACTCCCAGGACAGACCAGCCTGTTCAACTCTGACTGCTCCCACAGACACGGCCAGAGATGGGCCTGACACGGTGAAGACCAGCCAAGACAAGCAGACACACCACAAGCCAGGCTGGTCCCAAGCGGGTGGACAGGCCCTTCCCAGGGAGGGCCTCCAGGTGCACAGGCTCACGAGGAGGGAGGAGGGGCTCCTCCGACTGCTGCCTCTGCCCTCCCCAACCCTGGCTTGGGGGTGAAATGTTTCAGAAATGCCTCCAGGTCCAAGTGCCCATTCAGCCATACCCCTGAAACGGTCAACAAGCGAGGAAAAATGGAGGCTTCCCCAACAGTCCCCCTCACGCACAGCTCTCCAGAGCTCAGCCAGAAGTAGCACGTTCTGATGCGCACAAACCCTGGGGCCCCTGCTGCTGCACTATCCCCGAGCGTCAGCCCTGGCGAGCGAGTGCCGAAACTGCACTTCCCGTGGCACACCTGGGGCCGGGGCCTACCTCCAGGGCCTGCTTCTCTGCGCCTGCCAGGCGAGTGTCTGCTGAGTGGGAGGCCTGTGCAGCCCTCGGGACAGGGCCATGGGCCCTGGCAGGGACCTGCACCGGACTCGTCTCCTCTCCAGGAGCCGCGGCTGTGGTGGAAGCTTCCTTGCTGCCGCCCTGGCTGGCACTGGACCCCTTGGGAGGGCTGAGGGAGGCAGCGGGGCCTCCCAGCCAGGCCCCTGCCCCTCCTCTCCATGGCTGGCTGGTGCTCTGCCTGGCAGGAACCCACAGATCCATGTCCGGGACCATGTACTGTGGGGACAGCAGCGCTCTGTCACCCTCCCCGGCCTGTGCCTGCTCTGGCTCTGGCTCGTCCTCCTCGCTGCTGCTGCTGCTGCTGCTGCTGCCCCCTCCGCTGCTGCCACTGCCGCTGCTGCTGCTGCTGCTAGAGCTCCATCGGACGCTGTGACGGGCCCTCCGCCGCCGCCTCCGGAGACCCTGCTTCTTCTGAGGGGAGGAAAGAGCTATTTAGAGGCCTTGGCAAGCCCGGTTCACCCATGATGGCAGCAAGCAGGCCAGCCCTTTGGGGAGAGGCCCAAGCGGGGGCGCCTCCGGGGTCAAGGGCAGCCGCTGCCGAGGCAGGGTCTCCCTCTGCCCTTGGCCACCCAGAAGAAGAAATGCCAAGACCAGAAACCGAACGCCCCCCTCCCCTCCTCCTGCCTGCTGGACCCCCGCAGTTGACCAGGCCGTTGTCTGGTTTCAGATAAAGACGGAGCGAGTGGCTCACCCCCATCATGATCTTCCACTTGCTCAGACACTGGGAGCCAGACCGATGGGGCAGCTCAGAAGCTATTTTTGCCCAGTGACCTGCAAAAGCCAAACCCCATGGAAATGCCTTCATCCAAAGATTCTTCCCCAGGACAGGCTTGTTGTTCCCCAGGAGACTCGCCGTGGCCCCATCAGAGTGGGGCCTCCTGTGCACTCTCACGCTGGGCAAGAACCAGGGGTCAAGCATGTTGGGCGCCTACAATTTGGCAGCATCTGATTCTCATTGGATGCTCAGCCCCTTAGGAAAGTTCTGCCAAACATGTAACTGAGAAGGAAAAATCGTCCTAAGCGCACACCACGGCCCTCACATATCTGCTCTCCGCAGGCTTCCGCACCAGCCATCTCCCACGATTCCCGCTCTTCACACAGTGTGGGGCAGCGGGAGGAGCATGGGTGCTGCTCTCACAGGGCAGAGCCATAGTATCTGGTGTGTCCTTGAACGTGGCAATACCACAGCTAGGATTTACTCTAAGGGGACATTGCAAATATAAGCAAAGACTTCGCTACAGAACACTCAGCTCGTCGGGTGTGGTGGCACACACCTGCAGTCCCAGCTACTTGGGAGGCTGGGGCGGGAGGATGGCTTGAGCCCAAAAGTTTGAGGCTGCAGTGGGCTATGGTCGCACCACCACACCCCAGCCTGGACGACAGAGCTTGCTCTGTCTTTATCTTGATCTCTTTTCTAAGAAACAAAAAACAAAAAAAGAAACTAGAAGAACAAACTGTCAGCAACTTACCAACACCATATTTTTCTATTAATTCAATTAACTGTTCCTCTTCTTTTAAATTCCACCGACCCTTTTTCAAGCTGAAATGTAGTCTCCTGAGATACCTGAGCATGACATGAAAAGCAGAGAACGTTTTAGATGCCGAGACGCCGCCCGCTGCTGCCCCAAGCTTCTTGAATGGTTTCTTGGATATGACACTAAAGGCGCAAGCAACAAAAGAAAACTACAGATAAAGTAGACTTCATCAAAAGCTAAAGCTTTTGTGTCCCAAAGGACACCATGAAAAAAGTAGAAAGACAGTGTACAGGCCGGGAGAGAACGTTTGCAAGTCACGTGTCCGATAAAGGACTTATATCCCAAACATACGAAGAACTCTTACCAGTCAGTCATAACTAGACAAGTAATGTCAAAGATGGGCAAAGGACTTCAACAGACACTTCTCTAAAAACCTATTTCTATGAACAGTCACCAACCACATGAAAAGAGGCTCCACATCAGCCACAGGGAAGTGCACGTCAAAACCACAACAAGACGCCACTTCACACCCGCTAGGACGGCTAGAATCACAGACAGATCACAAGTGCTGGTGAGAGTGTGGAAAACCGGAGCCCTCATACATTGCTAGTGGGAATACAAAATGGTTCAACCTCTTTGGGAAACAGTCTGGCCGTTCCTCAAAAGGTTAAACACAGCATTACCCTGACCGAGCAATTTCACTCGCAGGATATAGCTGAGAGAAATAAACAGATATCTATGTAAAAAAGTGCAAGCAAATGTTCAGAATGTTTTCAGGGTTCATCCATGTTGTATCAGAATTTACAGAAATGCGGTATTTATATGAGAATCCCACTCCCTTTTTTTTTTTTTTTGAGACGGAGGCTCACTGTCGCCCAGGCTGGAGTGCAGTGGCGCAATCTCAGCTCACTGCAACCAACTCCCAGGTTCAAGTGATTCTCCTGCCTCAGCCTCCCAAGTAGCTGGGATTACAGGTGCCCACCACCATGCGTGGCTAGTTTTTGTATTTTTAGTAGAGACAGGGTTTTACCATATTGGCCAGGCTGGTCTTGAACTTCTGACCTCATGATCTGTCCGCCTTGGCCTCCCAAAGTGCTAGGATTACAGGCATGAGCCACCGAGCCCTGCCAACCCCTTTTTAAGGCCAAATAATATTCCCTTGTATGAAAATTTTATTTTCCACTCATCTGCTGATGAATGCTTGGGCTGCTTCCGGCCTTTCACTCTTGAGAATGATGCTGCTGTGGACATTGTTGTATCTGAGCTCCTACTTTTGATTCTTTTGGGTTTTATGCTTATCCATCTTGGGGGTATAATTCTATGTTTAACTCGCTGACGAACTGCCATGCTTTCCAAAGAGGCTGGACCATTTTACAACGCGCAAAGGTTTCAATTTCTCGACATCCTTGCCAACACGCTGACTTTTTTTTTTTTAAATTAATAGCCATCCCAACGCGTGTGTGGTTTTGACTTGCACTTCCCTAATGAGTCATGGCGCCGGGCATCTCTTCATGTGCTCACTGGCCATCTGTGCATCTTCTTTGGAGAGACGGCCACTCAAGTTCTTTGCCCGCGATTAGATTGGGTTGTTTTTGTCGTTGAATGGCTTTTTGGGGTGATGAAATGTTTTACAATTGATTGTGGTGATGGCTGCACAGCTCAATGAATACTAAATACTAAAAACCACTGACCTCTACACTTCTTTTTTTTTTTTTTTGAGACGGAGTTTCACTCGTCGCCCAGGCTAGAGTGCAATGGCGTGATCTCGGCTCACTGCAACCTCCGCCTCCCAGTTTCAAGAGATTCTTCTGCCTCAGCCTCCCGAGTAGCTGGGATTACAGGCATGTGCCACCACGCCCGGCTAATTTTGTATTTTTAGTAGAGACGGGGTTTCTCCATGTTGGTCAGGCTGGTCTCAAACTCCCAACCTCAGGTGATCCGCCGGCCTCGGCCTCCCAAAGTGTTGGGATTACAGGCGTGAGCCACGGAACCCGGCCTTCTACACTTCATTTTAATTAATTAATTAATATTTTTTTGAGACAGTCTTGCTCTGTCACCCAGGCTGGAGTGCTGTGGCATGATCTCAGCTTACTGCAACCTCCACCTCCCAGGCTCAAGCGATTCTCCTGCCTCAGCCTCCCAAGTAGCTGGGATTACAGGCGCCACCCCCACCATGCCCGGGTAATTTTTGTGCTTTTAGTAGAGATGGGGTTTTGTAGAGACGGGGTTTTGACCTGGCCTCAAGTGATCCGCCTGCCTTGACCTCCCAAAGTGCTGGGATGACAGGCGTGAGCCACTGCGCCCAGCTTCGGAACTATACACTTTAAATGCACGCATCGCATAGTGTGTGAATCATCTCAACGAAGCTGTTTTTGAAAGGACAATAAGCAGGAAAAGGAGGGAGCTGCAGCTGTGTGCCCAGAGGTCCTGCCTATCAGCATTCTGAGAGAACTGAGACAACTAGGGTCAGGAAAAGCCGCCCAGGGAGCTATCTCAAGTGGAGCCCGTGCGTTGCTCCGGCAAACAGCAATACAGAAGTCAGGCTTAGAAAACACAGCTCCGCCGGGCCAACCCTGGCAAGCAAGCGCCCACAGCCCACACCAGAGTGCACCTGGTCAGCGACCCACACGGGCCCCTCCCTCGCCCAGCGCTGGCCACCGTCACCCAGCCCGCCCACAGCCCACACCAGAGTGCACCTGGTCAGCGACCCACACGGGCCCCTCCCTCGCCCAGCGCTGTGCGACTCACCGATCTCGGCACTGGGCATCGCTCCTACCTGGCACCTCTTCCCGGATTTTAAACCAATCCTGCTCCCCGTATTTGGCAACAGCTTGAAGCAACTTCTGCAGGAAGGGACAGGCAGACAAGTGAAGCCTCTGCAGGCACGGCTGCAGCCTCCCCACCCTGAACCCAGTCAGAGAAAGGACCACTGGGGCACAGCAGCCGCTGAACACAGCCGCGTTACCTTCCCAGAGCCCAGTTCTCCTAGGGTCCCGCACACTTACAGCATCTTCCTCCGGGGCCCAGTAACCCTTCTTCAGACCAGGATCCAAGCTCTTGGTCCATCGGTAGATCAGCTGCATGGAGTCTCTCCCTTCCATATAGTAGACAACTAGGGACAGAGGAACAGGGAGGTCCTGTGGGGCCGAGACACACACCCTCCATACAGTAGACAGCTAGGGACACAGGGGTCCTGTGGGGCTGAGACACCCACCCTCTGTTTGGTAGACAGCTAGGGACAACAGGGTCCCGTGGGGCCGAGACACCCACCCTCCAGATGGGTCACATAGAAAAGAATCACTTTGGCCAGGTGCAGTGACGTCATGCCTGTCATCCCAGCACTTTGGGAGGCAGAGGCTGGCGGATCACCTAAGGTCAGGAGTTTGAGACCAGCCTGACCAACATGGTGAAACCCCGTCTCTACTAAAAATACAAAATTAGCTGGGCGTGGTGGCGCATGCCTGTAATCCCAGCTACTTGGGAGGCTGAGGCACGAGAATCGCTTGAACCCGGGAGGCAGAGGTTGCAGTGAGCCAAGATCATGGCATTGCACTCCATCCTGGGCAACAAGAGTGAAACTCCATCTCAAAAAAAAAAAAAAAAAAAAGTCACTTGAGTCACCAAGAAGCGAACTGTGGAATAGCCAGGACTGCCTAAGCCCTCGCCTGTCTTGTTGCTTCTCTGTGAATTTTCCCTGCAAGTCTCCAGTGTCCTGATATGGGGCCCTGTGACAGCCTGAGAGCCGTTGGGGTGGAGGGGCCTCACTTCTGCGGTAGGGGATGTGGCTGCCGACGCGCATCTCCTGCACCAGCTGCGTGAGCATGCGGTCCTCCTCCTCTGTCCACTCCTTGCGTTTCAGAGCTTTGTTGTGCTGCTGGAATTTCTGCAGGCACTGGAAGGCGCTGCGGCTGGTCTTCCCAGGCCCAAACAAAAGCAACTGAGTGTTACTGCACGGCAGGATGTCCAGATCTGGCTCTGAGTGCCCCAGGGCACAGGTGGGCCCATGAGCCACTGGGGTGACCCTTCTGCAGACCCCAGCTCTCCTCCTCCCAGACTCCTGTGGGCTGATGGAGAGCACCCCACGGTAGGAAGACACCACACTCACTAAATAGGACCAGGAAGGACCAGGTGAGAGAGGAATCAAACCTTCACTTAAGAAAATATTAAGAAAAATTCACAATAGGTAAACTGATATGACTCCAAAACCACACTGCAACTCACTCAACAGAAACTCCCAGCTTGGCAAGGGCTGGGAGACGCACTGCTCTGCATGTGGCATGCTCTCTAAATGCAGCTGCTAGCACCTTCTCTCCCTTCTCGAGCTCTAGAGTATCTCTCAGCTAAGGGGTATGGGGTGGAGGAGGTACGGGACAGCCCTTGGTTTGGTGTCCATGTCTCAGGAGACGCCCTCAGAAGAGAGTGCCCCAAAATGACTCTCCCAGCTTCCCTGTGTGGCTTGGCTCAGCAAACCCACCCTCAGTCCACACAGTGGACCATCTGCCCAAATCTTTTCCTCACTCATCTTCTCGAGGGGTTTTCCAAGAGCTGATGAGTGCTACCTGAACCCTGTTCTCTGAAAGTGAGCTGCTGGGTGGCACAGGGCACACAGGGCTAGATATGCTCTGAGGTTTGCTTTTTCTGAAAGTGAGCTGCTGGGTGGCAGAGGGCACGCAGGGCTGGATGTGGTGCCGCTGAGCTGTGAGTTTTGCTTCCAAGGCTTTCTTCCCCACCAAGTCCTTCCCAGCTCGCTACATCACAGGTCTATCTGAGACTCGTTCACCACAAACAAAACCACCACCCCGGGGTGTGCAAGCTGCAGGGCAATCCTAGTCAACGTGTGTGAGCCTCGCCCACACGCCCCCCAAGAGAGTGCTTCTGGGAACATAATACATTCGAGGCCTCACCCATCCTCCTACACTCAAGCTGGCGCTTCCCAACCAGTGGAAAGAGAGACCCTTCTCACACCTATCCCAAGCCTGCCGAAGGAGTTGGGAAGGCAAAGGACTAGGGGGTGGGGCGGGATTCAGAGCTGGGCCCTGCTCAGGTAGCTGAGAGCAGCAGCTCTCAAAGGGGGCTGGAGGGTGGCTGGAGTGAAGCTGGAGGGAGGCTACTGAGGCCTTAGCCTGGCTTTTCTTGACAGTGACTAAAAACACTTCCCTGGAAGGAGAAAGAATCTGGCGGGGGAAAATGCTGGCGTCACGCTTTCTGATATTAACAGAGAAGCATGTCTGACTATGTGTTCCAAGGAGAAAAAGCCATTAATGGATGGAAGACATTTGAATTCCCAAAAATCACAAGGAGAAAAACCGGACTTACAGTTTCATCAAACCAGCAAGACAGAGTGGAAGGAAAAGAGGCCACAAAGTAAAACGGACTCGACACACCAGACCCAGGAGGACACCAGGAACACCCACCCTCCCACAAAGCCAGACGCTGGTCAGGCGGGTGGGAAAGCAAAAACCAGCTGCACGCTGCTTTCATGAAAACACTTGGAAATGACAATTTGTTAAAAGGCTGAAAATACAGGGATGGGCCGGGCGCGGTGGCTCACGTCTGTAATCCCAGCACTTTGGGAGGCCGAGGCCGGCAGATCACGAGGTCAGGAGATCGAGACCATCCTGGCTAACACAGTGAAACCCCGTCTCTACTAAAAATACAAAAAATTAGCCGGGTGTGGTGGCGGGCGCCTGTAGTCCCAGCTACTCGGGAGGCTGAGGCAGGAGAATGGCGTGAACCCGGGAGGCGGAGCTTGCGGTGAGCGGAGATCGTGCCACTGCACTCCAGCCTGGGCGACAGAGTGAGACTCTGTCTCAAAAAAAAAAAAAAAAAAAAAAAAAAAAAGGAAAGAAAAAGAGCTAATGAGCTAACGCAAGCTGGGCTGAATCCCTGGGTGATGGGCTGATCTATGCAACAAACCACCATGGCACACGTTCACCTACGGAACCAACCTGCACATCCTGCACACACAGCCCTGAACTTAAAAAATATGAAAAACAAAAAAGAAAAAAAGAAAGCAGACCCCGATTAAAAAAAGTTATGTGTACCAAACCATGTAGCAGTAAAATATACATAGAAGAAAAACTGATTTGTATTTATTTATTTATTTATTTTTTGAGACGGAGTCTTGCTCTGTCGCCCAGGCTGGAGTGCAGTGGCGCGATCTCCGCTCACTGCAAGCTCCGCCTCCCGGGTTCACGCCATTCTCCTGCCTCAGCCTCCCGAGTAGCTGGGACTACAGATGCCCGCCACCACGCCCAGCTAATTTTGTATTTTTAGTAGAGACGGGGTTTCTCCATGTTGGCCAGGCTGGTCTTGAACTCCCGACCTCAGGTGATCCGCCGGCCTCGGCCTCCCAAAGTGCTGGGATTACAGGGGTGAGCCACCGTGCCCGGCAGAATTAAGCATCTTTAAAGGCAAACTCAATTTAATAGCTGATATAGAGTAGGCCCTACTTACAGAGAACATACCTTTTTCTTAAAAACAGTTTTGGCAAGTTTAGCTTGGTCTGCTATAATCAGGTGCTCTGCCATAAAAAAGTAAAATATATTTGAAAAATGGAGATTTTATACATCACGCCCCTAGTTCATGTTCCAATCAAATTCAGATAAAGAACCACCACAAGAACTCCCAGAAATCCAACTATTTAAAAATGGAAACATACACTCCTAGATACACCTAGGTCCAAAGAGGCAATAAAAATGGAAACTAGAGCTACTTTGGAAATCTATGAGAAGAACAGTTCACGCCAAGCTACTCTCAGGGTGGCCTAACAAGCCTCGTTATCAAGACAAGAGACCCAAGTCAGTAAAGAACTGAGTCCTTACTCAGGAAACCAGAAAAGCGGCAAGA
Organism: Pan troglodytes; assembly: GCF_028858775.2. NCBI lineage: Eukaryota > Metazoa > Chordata > Mammalia > Primates > Hominidae > Pan > Pan troglodytes. The sequence continues at coordinate 2,048,211 of NC_072409.2, read as the reverse complement.
ACTCCCATGAGGAAAAAACGCTTTAGAAACATCAACAGAATAAACTCCCGAGGCTGATAGAGACAGAAGAAGACTAGAAATAAGAAAGGAGACAAACTCTGGTAAACTGGGCACGCACCGCTGCATGGGGAGACCTGGAGGACTGGGAAGGCCCAGAGGAGCTGCGGCAACGGCCTAGTGGCAGAGAGGGCTGGGCAGGCTCCTTCCCCAGGGCCACAGCCTGGAGGTGGCAACACAGAAACCTGGCGGTGAGTGAGCACTGGGGACCCCGCACCCGTCCAGCAGCCTCCCGCTATAGGGCCCACACGCCCTCAGGTCTCCTGGCCCCTGGGGTCCAGGCCAGGCCCTTACCCCCAGCTCCTCTGCAATCTTCTGCCACTCCAGGTGGCCGTGTGCAGCCGCGATCGCCTGCAGCCGCTCCTCCTCCTCCCTGCTCCACTCCTGCTTGTTGATGCTGGGGTGCTCCGAGTTCTGCCAGAACTTCCGGATCTCCTCTGCACTGCGGCTGCCTTCAAACTGCACCGACAGAGACACTCAGCCTTGCAGGCCACTGACCCCAGCGGCACCCTAGACGCAGCTCCAGGCTGAGCTGTTGCTCTCCGCCAGCTGGAGGCTTCCACGGCTGCAAGTAAGCGCAATCTTCGTCCAACTCACTAGGCCTTGCATAGCCAAACATGTAGACTTGGCTCCAGATGCAAGGCCGGGAGCCCTCCAGACCATCTCAGAAAGGGGGCCGTGCACCAGCGTGAAGGCCCTCGTGAGGCCACTCGCCATTCCCGACTGCGGGACATGTGCTTGACCCGGGTGGGTGGGGGGTCACAGCAGAACCTGTTGCCAGGGAGGGTGTGGCCTTACCACCCAATTCCAACTGCACCCGGGCTACAGGGAGCTGCGCTCCAAGCTCCGCTTGGGGCTCAGACCTGCCCGACTTACGTTAATATTGGAAATCTTCTCCCAGTCGTGGCTGTCCAGCCTGTTTCCCAGCAAGGCCTCTTCTGGAAGCTGGCTGGTGGAAGGGATGAGGGTATTGGCGCCACGCCTGGCTTGTGGGCTCCCCTGGACCCTCCCGGGAGGCCCCCCTCACTTGATGTCCTGGATCTCCTTCTCGGCTTCCCTGCCCTGCTTCTCCAGGGCCTGCCTCTCCAGCTCACTGGAGACTTTGCTCTGCTTCTGGTGCAAGTACTCGAGCCTGCAAAGCAGAGCAGAGGCAGAAGGGCTGGGGCACGAGGGCTGCGGGGCGGGACAGGTTCTCTGCACATTACAGGGCAAGGAGTGTGAGCTCAGCAGAGATTCCGAGCCTCCCTCACCCTCCCTGCCTCGGCCTCCTCACCCATGAGGGAAGCTGTAGCACCCACCTCCAGGCTGCCACCGGGTGGGAAGGGCTGCAGTGTCTGCTGACACAGAGGCTACCGCCTGCTGGCCCCCATGTCTCAGAGCCTCGCCACAGCCCTCCGGAGCCTCAGTGCCCCAGCTCCCAGCCTGTGCCTGGCACAGAGACACAGCCGTAGGCAGATATCCTGACTGGTGCCCAGTGAGGAGGCCAGAGGCTGTGAGGCCACAGTAAAGAACCACTCCCCAGAGCAGTCCAGGGAGGAAAACCCAGCTCTCCCCGAGCCTGAGGAGAGACCCACCGTCATCACTGCAAACCCTGACCATGCACATCAGGCCACGGGGGGCAGGCGGGACCCGGGACCCCTGGCATGGCCAAAGCCCTCTCAGTGCCCAGAGATGCCCTGACAGCTTGTATTCTAAAGGCACCCCCTCTGCCTTGAGAGCTCATGGTGGCCCCACAGAAGACAGGTGGGGACCTGCCGTGCTGTTGAGTGGCCAACCAGGTGCTACTGGGTCTCTGGGCTCTGGGAGCAGCTCTGTCTTTGACCAAAGTCATCAGGACAGCAGCGCCTTCTATCAAGTGCGGACAGTAAGGCTGTGCTGTGCCTTGCTTTGGTCACGTGATTATCACCCCATCAGCAAACAGCAGGTTTCAGGAATGGGGAAAGGGAAGCCCAGAGAAGCTGCCTGAACCACACCCTTCATCATGGCCGTGTGGACCGACCCCATGCCCCGAGCCACACCCCTCATCGTGGCTGTGTGGGCTGATCCTGCGCTTAGCCGCCCGCCCGGCCATGGGGAAGCCCCCTCCATGGGGAAGGGGCATAAAGTCCAGGCATGAGCATCTCTCCATGGCCTGGCAAGACCCGCTGCAGAGAACGGGCATACAGCTAAAGCTGAACCTCTGCCAAGCCCAAACCAACCAGCCTTGGCTTTTCCTGTTGGCCAGGAAAGGCTGCTGTGTTTGTTTTTGAGACAGGGTCTCGCTCTGTCACCCAGGCTGGAACGCAGTGGTACAATCATGGCTCACTGCAGCTTTGACCTCCTGGGATCAATCGATCCTCCCACCTCAGCCTCCCGAGTAGCTGGGACCACAGGTGTGCACCACCACACCCAGCTAATTTTTTTACTTTTTGAAGAGATGGGGTCTCACCATGTTGCCCAGGCTGGGCTTGAACTGGGTTCAAGAGATCCTCCTGCCTTGGCCTCCCAAAGTGCTGGGATTCCAGGCATGAGCCCTATGCCCAGCCTGAAGGCCGTTTTTGACTTTTGTTTTTAGACTTACTTCAGTAACTTGGGCTGAAGCAATCGCTGCAGGCGGTCACTCACCACTGACTTTCGGAGCAAGGCCTTTTCCCAGTTTTTCCCTGAGGAGAAGCCATAGCATCATCACTAGGGGTCTGGATCCTCTCCATGGCCCAGCCCCCACGGTTGGTGTGCACTTCCCGAGGCAGTGGTGGGGGGCCCCACAGCGAGTAAGCAGCACGCCAGGCCCACTGACGTGGCCCCTCCACCCAGCTGACAGAGCTCCACCCGAGGCCTGACGCCAGCTCACACGTAAGGCTGCAGGGCTTTGCGGCCCAAGACAAGGGCGGGGAGACTGAGCGAGAGGGTGGGGTGCGGCCTGGCCAGCCCCTCGTGACTGGTGTTCTGGAAAGGACCTGCTCAGTGTGGAAAGGCAGGAGTCAAGGGGCCAGTCCCAGCGGTCAAGGCCTGAAGGAGCCATGAGGTCACAACAGAGAGAGGTCTGAGAACTTGGGGAGAAACTGGGGAAAGGAGGGCCATGGGGAGGTGTCCCATGCTCAGGGGTGCCGCAGGGCCGGCCAGGGCTCTTACATTTGGTCACGAGGAGCTCCTCGAAAGCCTTGATCCCCTGGGCAGCCTTCTCTCGTGTGTCCTCGTTGGCAGGTGGCCCCTGTCAGGGTGCACGGCATCACCACAAGCACAGGCCACACATGTGCTCCCTGCAGGCCCAGCACATCCCTCCAGAGCCCACAAAAGGACTCGGGCTCCCCCTGCCTCCTGTTCTCCCGTTTTGTGAGGCTGTGGGGATGCAACCCTGCCGGCCACTCCATGAGGCCTGATGAGGTCAGGCCTCGCACAGGCAACACTGGCACCTCCACGAGGGCTTGCTCATCGCTTCACAGGGCAGTCCTGGCAGCCCAGCGCAGAGCAGAGGGCAGCTTGCCCACCACGGAGGAGGCAGTTTGAAGGAGGTTGGCCAATGTTATCTTGAACTCACAGGAATTCACGACTCCCTGCAGCAGGACTTGGGGACAAGAACCCTTCCCATGGTGCAGAGCCTTGCCGACAAGAGCAGGGCCTCGGCCACTCACCACGCCCGTGACCTTGTCCTTGAAATACGGCTTCATGAAGTGCCCCATGTATGTGCTTGGGGGCAGGCTTTTGCCGTCTTTCACCTTGGTGCCTTTGGACCCAGCCAGATCCCTCATGAGTTCCTCCTGTGACAGACACAAGGCAGGGACCCCTCTGTGGACCAGCAGCAATGACTCTCCCTGCGGAGGAGACCCGGGGCAGAGGAGAGGCAGGGAGCTGGGGAGCCCTGGACCTGGGAGGCCCAGCTGTGAGGGGCTCTGGGGGTGGGGAGGTGTGGGCACCGGGGGGCCGAGGACCATCCCACCTGCTGCTCCCGGTTCTGGGCCAGCAGCAGGTTGGCCTCGGCCAGCTTCTCCTGGATGACCTCCTGGTAGACCATGTTCAGCTGCAGGCAGGTTTCTGGGTCTTCAGGGAGGGTTTTATCCTTGGGATCGTCCTCGTCATTGCTGGCTTCGCCCCACCTTTCTTCTTCCTGGTTACAAGCCAGAAATGGCATGTGAAGAGATGAGACATGGATGCTCCCCTGTCCTCGGCAGCCAGTCGCCCATCACTGGGCCTCTGGGACACCGAGGCAGCTCTGGCATAGCAACACCCCATGTGGAAGCAGGAAGTGACCCTGGTGGGCAGTGGGAGGGCATCTGAGTTTGGGAGTGGAGCCTGTCACTCTCAAGGCGGCCTGTGTGCGCCTTTCCTAACCCACGGCAGGCAGAGCCTCCAACCTGGAACACGCCAGGGCTGGGGCTGCTGCAAGGCAGCAGGCAGCTTTCCAGGACCACAGGCGTCCTGTGAACCCTGAACTCTGTCCTGAGCCCCTGTCGTGTGCATCACCAGCAAAGCACGGGGAGCAAGCCTGTGTGGGAAGAAAGTCTCTGCAGAGCCAGGAAGTGGACGCAGTGAAAATGCCCATTGGGAGGTGAGGTGCCCACAGGCTACGGCAGGGTGCTCACTCACAGAAGGTGAACCACACAGCCACGCAAACATGAGGCAACTCAGTACCCACTAACTTTGCAGAAAAAGGAAGCAGCAAATCGCCAACGTTTTCCAAAGTAAACAAAAGGCAGCTAATAAAATAATCACTGGCCTCACAGAGCAGTTGCCAGGTGCTGTTTGGGTGCTCGTGTATTTTTCTTTTTTTTTGAGACAGGGTCTCACTCCATCACCCAGGCTGGAGAGCAGTGGTGCAATCACAGCTCACTGGAGCCTCAGCCTCCTGGGCTCAAGTGACCCTCCTGCCTCAGCCACCCAAGTAGCTGCGTCCACAGCCACGTGCCACCGCACCAGCTAATTTCTGTATAGCTGCTCGTGTTAACTGACTTGTGCTGTAAACGTCCCCGCTGCCCCACAGGAATCTGAGGCACAGAGAGGCGAGCTGTGAGGGGCAGGACCCAGGTGCACAACTCACAGCTTTCCGCAAGTGACAGATGCCACACAGGAGACAGAGGCATACAGCAATGAGCTCGGAAAAAACCCAAAGGGTGTGATCACCAAGCTGTTAACAGTGGTTATTTCTGGGGACAATTTCAACGGCAAATGCTTTTTAATTTTTTTATAACAAATGTGAATCATTTTTATAATGCAGAAAAACCAATATGGGTTCAAACCACACCCCCTCCCAGGTTACTTTGGAAGGTGGTGGCAGGCCTGACCCAGTGGCACAGCCAGATCAGGCCAACAGTTACCGAGATTGGGGGATCGGCAGGATCCAAGTCCTCAGAAGGCGGTGAATCTGTCAGAAACACAAGCAACACCGTGTTGGTGACCAGCGTCTTGGGCAGGGTGGGGGCGCAGCTCACCACTGCTTCTTGGGCAGAGGGGAGAGGGCCTGGGGCTGTGAGGTAGGACAGCGCCTCAGGCTGAGGCTGGCAGTGAGCGGACCTTCCCTCCCTGACAGCGGGGTGGGCACTGGACCAAGGCCGGGTTAGCCAGATAGAGAAGACTCTGACCACACACTGGGGACCTCCAGGCACACAGGACAAAGCTACACAGGGTTCACTGGATGGCACAAGCTATCTTTACCAGAGAGACAGGGAAAGTTTAGCAGAAAATGGACCTCTCCTTCAGGAGCTTAGCCGGTCAGATGGGAGGCACGGACGTAGAGGCCCTGACCACAGGAGAAAGACAGCAGGTTGCCTCAGAGGCAGGCCCTGGGTCTGGGAGAGGTGGGAAGCAAGGCTGGGGGGGTCTCCTGTCAGGGCAGCAGCTGGTGGGGTTGGGGTAGGCTCAGAAGCCAAAGGGAGCATGGAGGAGAGCATGTGGGGAGGGGAGCATGTTGGGAGGAGAGGCTGTGGGGTGGGGAGGCTATGGAGTGGGGAGCCTATGGGGTGGGGAGCACGCGGGGAGGGGAGCACGCGGGGAGGGGAGCACGCGGGGAGGGGAGCACGCGGGGAGGGGAGCACGCGGGGTGGGGAGCACGCGGGGTGGGGAGCACGCGGGGTGGGGAGCACGCGGGGTGGGGAGCACGCGGGGAGGGGAGCACGCGGGGTGGGGAGCACGCGGGGAGGGGAGCACGCGGGGAGGGGAGCACGCGGGGAGGGGAGCACGCGGGGTGGGGAGCACGCGGGGAGGGGAGCACGCGGGGAGGGGAGCACGCGGGGAGGGGAGCACGCGGGGAGGGGAGCACGCGGGGAGGGGAGCACGCGGGGAGGGGAGCACTTGGGGTGGGGAGTACGTGGGGAGGGGCACATGTGAGAAGAAGAGATCCTAGGGGTGTGAGCTGTGTTGACCATCCAGGCATGGACTGTCCAGACTGCCATCTTGTGAGGTCCAGGCCTGCCCCCTCCTCCCAGGATGGTCCACTCCAGAAGCCCTGCACAGGCCCAAGGAGGCCAGGGCCAGACCCTGGGATGCCTAGAGCCCAGTGTACACACACAGCCAGCTGGTTCAGGGGCTAGCAAAGGAGGAATTGTCAGAAGCTCTCTGGCTGGAGTACAGACAGACACCAGTGTTGGCAAAAAATTGGGTCTGGTCCAAGCAGCACCAGCCATCGTTTATTATTATTATTATTATTTTTAGAGACAGGGTCTTGCTGCGTTGCCCAGGCTGGACATGAACTCCTGGGATCAAACAATGCTCTCACCTCAGCCTCAGGAGTCCCTGGGTACAGGCCCGAGAAACCACACCCGGCTACCATCACACCCTACTGTGCCTGAGAGGAACCCAGGAGGCAGACCAGCTGTTCTTACCAGGACCCCAGGAGGCTAGGTACAAGGGGCTTACCTGCTTCAGAATCTGACTCGAGACTTGATTCTGAGATCTCCACGTGGGAGCCCGAGGAGCTGGGATCCAAAATCCTTTCCAGCTCCTTGATCTCCTGTGTTATCTTCTCTCTTTCAGCATCTACATCCATGACTCCCGCCTGCCTCCAAAACACACCCCGAGATGTTAGAAACCAAGACCGTGCCGGGATCCCATTCTCCTTCAGACACACCCGCCCAGGGGGGATGGCAGGAGCCTGCTCGGCAGTGGGCACTGGGCTCCCCAGAGAAAGATTAAGAGGCCAGGCACAGAATCAGGGAACCCTGGGACAGGAACCTCAGACCCCACAAACTCCTGCTATGTGCTCTGCCAGGAGCCTAAGCCCCAAGAACATCTCCCGCCTGCTCTGAGGCTGCAACCAGCACAGGCAGGGAGTGGATGAACAAGGACAGGCCCCACTGTCCCGTCTCTGCTCCCACACCAAGCCACATGGAAACTGGCCACCCAGTGTAGAAGGTGTGGGGTGCAGCGGCAAAGTCACTACAGGGCAAGGACACAGCCCGTGACCCACTTTGGCCATCCTGCTCTCGCATGACACAGAGCCGGACCACAGAGGGCATTTGAGAAACGTTCACAGAGACACACACTGAGACTGCCCAGGTGGCAGGCACTAACAGCATGGTTGGGAAGGAAGCTCCCAAAGGGAAGGCTGGCTGTTCTCTGTACATCCAGAACAACGCCTGGAACGTGGCAGTGCCTGACACTAACAAATGTTTGTCAAGCTTTTTTCTTAGGAACTGTGGTCCAGGAAGTCTGAAGGGAGAAGGACGCTAGAGAGAGAGTGGGAGAATGAAACATTAGCAGAGAAAATCTAAAGGAATCACTAGCACAGACCCGGGAGCCCAAAACACTCAACAACAAAGAGAAATGCCCTCCCCCGTCCTTGGCGTGGCTCTCCCTGCTGGAGGCTGACTGGGGCCCTGCCCAACTGGAACAAAACCAAAGCATCCACCCGCGAGCACCGTTAGCCGCATCAGCAGCCCAGGTCCCCTCACTCCTTCACAAAGCCCCTTGTTTATGCCCGAAATGCTTGTGAACCTGTAAACTCAGTTCACAGCCGGCCAGAGGCAGAGCTGGCAGCGACCGCAGGCTGGTTCAGCGCCTCCGGGCCGGCGGAGACGCTTTCCTCTGGAAGCCTCACGCAAGAGGCTGCTGCCTCCCCCTCCCCGTGTCGCTCAGGTGAGCAATGATCAGCAGGAAGGAGGTCAAAGTCACACGTGCTGAGCCACTGACATCAGGGGCTGTCCCTCTCCCCGTACCCCTCTCCCAAGGGCTGGTCATGAGGGCTGCCCACCAAGACGGAGCGCAGCAGGCGGTCCCTCCAGCCCCAGCTGCGGGGACGCCACCCAGACTCGGCTGGGCCCAGGGAACCCCAGGATGCGCCAAGACGATGGGCGTTTAGGCACTGGCTTGGGAGACAGACCCGGCCCAGGCCCAGTTCCGCCTCCTGCTCGCTGCGGGAACTGGGGAAACCCCCTCCGAGGCTCGGCCACCGCGGAATCGCCGGCGCAGTCCCCGAGACGCACGCGGGCGCCCTGCAGCCGGGGCCGCCCCGCCGGAGCCTCCTCGGAGCCCGCAGCCCGCTCCCAGCCGAGGGGCTCCCAAGGCCAGAATCCCCGCGCGCCCAGGCTCGACCGGACGGGGCCACGCCGGGCCTCAGTTTCCCCGACTTTGGGCGCTGCCCCGCCCCCATCCCGGGCCTCGGCTATCCGCTCCTCGGGACAGCGCCCCCTCCACGGGGAGAGCCCTGAAGCTGCCGACGCCACCCGCGCCTCACCTGCTAGGCGCACACCTTACCTGCCCGCGCGGACCCCGCCGTCGCCCGGGCGACTGCAGACTCGACGCTTCCGGCGGCTGCAGAACAAGAGCGCCGCGCGCCGGAAGTCCCGCCTCCTGAGGCGCGGGGCACGCCGGGACGGCCGCTGTGGCCTGCCGGGACTAGAGAGGCGAACGGCTCGATGCTGCCCTCGCGCGGCCGCCCTGGGGGCCGCCTCCGCGCGCTCTGGAGGGGCGCGGGTGGACGCGGGACCTCAAGGCAGGGGACAGACAGGGACAGGCACCCGGCCACCTGGTCACGATCCGGAAGACCGGCCCTTACTGGCTGTGACCTTCGGCCATCGCTGGACCTCTCTGTGCTTGTTTCATCCTCTGTTAACGGACATGTTGGGGTTTGGTTAAGCAACGGATGAGAAAGTCTACGTGAAAGGCTTTTTCCCCAGCCTGCCCTGCGTGCTCAGGACCGCCGAGGCCAGGCCGATCTCTAGGCACGTGCAGGAGACTGAGGCCAGAGGGTGGGGGCCCGCACCACACAAACTCGCTTCCCTGGTCACCTGTGCACACCCTCTGGGGTCTCCTGGCCTGGAGAGCTGCCCCGGGGCACTCCCCTAAGTGGGCATTCATTCCTTCAGGAACGTGCCAGGGCTAACTCGGCCGGGAGCTGGGCAGGAGCCTACAGTTCCTGGCTCCTGAGAGCTTCTAAGTATCGGTGCTGCAGAGACATCCTGGGCCCAGCCAGTTGAGGGGGCCTCCACTCCAGCCTGGGGTGAGCTAGGGGCATCAGCTGGAGAACTATAAAGGGGGTTTGCCCTGCCTACCCAGGAGGTGGGCTTTTGGTGGCAAAGGGCTAGGCCCAGGTGAGGCCAAACTGGGAGCTAGGGATTGGCAAGAAACAGATGGAGGGGATGGAACCAGGCGGCTGGGGGCTCCTCCAGCGCCTCATTTCAGTCCCTGCATCGGGCTTGAAATCCGGAGGCAGAAGGCAGGCACTAAATACCGCACCACAAATTGTATTTTTAAACTTCTATCAAACGCTTCAAACACAGACATCAAAAGAGAGGGGTGCGCAAAACCCACATGCCCATCCCCACCGCGCTTCCCTGGGCCCCACCTGCTCCATGAGCTGCTGGCATGAGGGCCAGGGGACCACCCCGCTTCACACGCATCTGGTGGATGGGACCCACCTGGCGATCTGGCCTTTGTGACCCCCACCCCATCAAATGTTGTCTCTCCCAAAGGGCCTCAGGGAAGGCCTGTGGCCTGAGGCATCCTCGCCAGATGCCCCCATCCTGCTGCTACAGGGCTCCCAGAGCTGCCTATACACTCAGAACCTCATTCTGGCACTTCCCAACCACAGCACCCTGTCTCAAGTCAGCTCTGCCAACAGAATCCAGAGCCTGCTTTCACCAACCAGCAGGAGCAGGAGGCGCATAGGGCTAGGCAGCAGGACCGCTCCAGAGTGACTGCTGGAAAGCTCTGGCCTTCACTTGTAGCTAAGACTAGGGGTCTAGCAATTCAGACGCCTTGTTTGAAAAATTCAACCACATGATCTGAAAAGATGATCCAATGCTAGAATCCAGTCTGTCCAGCTCTGAAACGTGCAGCTGCGTGACTCACACGTCCATCACGTGTGGGTCCCAGTGGTCAGGCCCAGGCAGCAGTGGTCTGAGTCTGCCCCTAACCCCAAGGGCTGAGGACCTGGAGAGAATCTGCCAGCACAAGGCACCAGTTAGGGCAAGAGCAAGTGAGGTGTGGAAGCCCACGGCGTTCTCCAAGGACTGGCTAAGTCAGCAGAGAAAAGACAGTGTGGTGAACTATAGAATTTATTAAATAAGAAAACTATCAATTGGAACAGGAGGAAAAAAAAGTTTTAAAAAAAATCTATAGGAAAATAGTCAAAAAAGCATTTAGTGCTCGTCGCCGTCCCTCTGAGGGGGGCCGTCAGAAAGGCAGCTGGGACCTGACAGACCCGGGCACATACTTGAAATTCCTGAATTCTAACCTGCATTGTACAAAATGCCACTTGAAACGTCCACCAGAACCCCCAGCCAAAGAGGCACATCTGGACAGCTTCACAGCACGGAATGTGTGACCTTGGTTCCTGTGGGTCCCGGAGGAGGACAGCAGCAGCCACGCGGTGGCCCCTGCACACTCAGGCCATGACTGCAGGGACCACCCACTGGGGCCACAAGAGTGACCCGGGAGCCAGAGGGAGCCCTGAGCATCGGCGGAAGGCACAGGTCCCTGCCCAGGGTGGCCATCTCAGAGGCACATTTAGTGTTTGTTCTACTTAGGAAATCAAGGACAACCAATTGTACTTATCTTACAACTGATGTTCTGGGATGGCACTGGAAAACACTGATTCCAGAACCACTCTTTTTCTTAAAATCACTGGCTTTTATGACAATGTCTTCCAAGAGCTCATTAGAATCTATAAGATCGCAGGAATTTCGCCAAGAAGGGCTGCATAGAAACCACAGAGACAACTCGGCCAGGGCTGCTCCCATTGTGGTGGCCAAGAACTGGCTGAGGGCACGACACTGGACTCTTGCGATCAACACTTTACTCTGGGTGAAGACTGCACATTTAAGGACACAACTGCACATTTAGATCGAGCGGTGGTGACCTCAGGGTATACACGGAGCTTCATGCTGAGAACACCCAGGGGTCCTCAAGAGTCTTCCTCCTCGTCTTTAATTTCAGAAATTCTGTCTATAGATTTAAGGATTTCGGCAACAAGATTCAGTGTCTCAGCTCCGGAAACCAGTTGCCTGAAAACAAGCACGGATATCAGGATGGGTGGCAGCAGCTACTCAGCAGCAACGGGGTTCTGGGGGGAGAAAGGGGAGGGGTTGGTAGGGGGAAAAAGGGAGGGGTTCCAAGGGGTAGGGAAAGGGGAGAGGTTCTGAGTGGGAGGAAGGCAAGGGTTTCCAGGGGGAAGAATGGGGAGGGCTTCCACGGGGGGTGGGGGGGAGAAAGGGGAGGGGTTGGTAGGCGGAAAAAGGGGAGAGGTTCTGAGGGGGAGAAAGGGGAGGAATTCCGGGGGGGGGGGTGGGGAAGGAAGGGGAGGGTTTCCATGGCGGGGAGGGATTCCACAGGGGAGGGGTTCTGGTGGGGAGAAAGGTGAGGGGTTCCAGGGAGAAAGGGACAGAATTCTGGGGGGGAGAAACAGAAGGGGTCTCAGGGAGAAAGGGGTGGGGTTTGCTGGGGGGAGAAAGGGACAGGGTTCCAGGGAGAAAGGGGTGGGGTTTGCTGGGGGGAGAAAGGGACAGGGTTCCAGGGAGAAAGGGGTGGGGTTTGCTGGGGGGAGAAAGGGGTGGGGTTTGCTGGGGGGAGAAAGGGACAGGGTTCCAGGGAGAAAGGGGTGGGGTTTGCCGGGGGGGGGAGAAAGGGACAGGGTTCCAGGGAGAAAGGGGTGGGGTTTGCCGGGGGGGGGGGGAGAAAGGGACAGGGTTCCAGGGAGAAAGGGGTGGGGTTTGCCGGGGGGGGGAGAAAGGGACAGGGTTCCAGGGAGAAAGGGGTGGGGTTTGCCGGGGGGGGGGGAGAAAGGGACAGGGTTCCAGGGAGAAAGGGGTGGGGTTTGCCGGGGGGGGGGAGAAAGGGACAGGGTTCCAGGGAGAAAGGGGTGGGGTTTGCCGGGGGGGGGGAGAAAGGGACAGGGTTCCAGGGAGAAAGGGGTGGGGTTTGCCGGGGGGGGGAGAAAGGGACAGGGTTCCAGGGAGAAAGGGGTGGGGTTTGCCGGGGGGGGGGGGGAGAAAGGGACAGGGTTCCAGGGAGAAAGGGGTGGGGTTTGCCGGGGGGGGGGAGAAAGGGACAGGGTTCCAGGGAGAAAGGGGTGGGGTTTGCCGGGGGGGGGGGGGAGAAAGGGACAGGGTTCCAGGGAGAAAGGGGTGGGGTTTGCCGGGGGGGGGAGAAAGGGACAGGGTTCCAGGGAGAAAGGGGTGGGGTTTGCCGGGGGGGGGAGAAAGGGACAGGGTTCCAGGGAGAAAGGGGTGGGGTTTGCCGGGGAGGGGGGAGAAAGGGACAGGGTTCCTGGGAGAAAGGGGTGGGGTTTGCCGGGGGGGGGGGAGAAAGGGGTGGGGTTTGCGGGGGGGAGAAAGGGGTGGGGTTTGCGGGGGGGAGAAAGGGGTGGGGTTTGCGGGGGGGAGAAAGGGGTGGGGTTTGCGGGGGGGAGAAAGGGGTGGGGTTTGCGGGGGGGAGAAAGGGGTGGGGTTTGCGGGGGGGAGAAAGGGGTGGGGTTTGCGGGGGGGAGAAAGGGGTGGGGTTTGTGGGGGGGAGAAAGGGGTGGGGTTTGCAGGGGGTGGGGGAGAAAGGGACAGGGTTCCAGGGAGAAAGGGGTGGGGTTTGCGGGGGGGAGAAAGGGGTGGGGTTTGCGGGGGGAGAAAGGGACAGGGTTCCAGGGAGAAAGGGAGGGGCTGGGGGAGAACCACACGTTTTCCACTCCTAGCTCCTCTTGGAGGAGACCCACACCTGACTTCACAGGAGACGGCTCCCTTGTTCACAGGGAGTGCTCTGGGGGCCAACACCGCCCTGCAGAGCTCAGCCCAATGGGTGGCAGACACTCACCACTGTCACAGTCATGGTGGCTGGCGTGTCCCCAGCCAGGCACAGCAGTAAGGGCCTTCTGGGAATTGGCTTTTTCAGCAGGAGGGAAACGCCCACCGTTTCCTTTATTTAGAGCTTTAGTGCCCACAGGGGGTGGGGCTGAGGTTCAGTGCAGGGTGCTGTGGCTGTCTGCACCTCCCAGGTGGGATCAGACACTGCGAGGCAGGTTAGAAAGCCTGTGGTCTGTCCACACAGTGACCCAGAGAGCTAACAGGACCACTGAGCACGCGTCCCTCCCTGCAGCTCCCTGGTCCTCCAGCCACGGTGCCATCAGCCTGGGCCCCCACCCAGGATCACTGACGACCACTCCAATCTCACCCCTTTCCCCGCCAGGCTTCCCGGTGCCTCCCAGGCACTCACTTGATGGAAGCCTGTGCGCTATTCATGACCACCCGGAGGTTCTGCAGGGCCACGTCGGCGTTCTGCTTCACCACGGTCAGGCTGGCGCCCTGGCCGCACCGCAGGGCTTCATTCTCTCGCTGGAAGTTGGAGACCTGCGCCTAGGGGGGACGGTTACGGCTAAGGACAGAGCAGCTCCGAGGCAACCCAGCTGAAAGTCACCACCTGGCGAGGCGAGGGCTTACCTGTGGGGGCCTGGCACTCAGGATGGGTGCTCTGGCGTAACTGGGGGCTCGCCTCTGGGACTGGGGGCCTAATGGCTTCCCCTTCACTCCAGTATATGCCCAGCACCTGGCTCTATGGCAACAGGGACTCCTACAAGTGGATGCCCCGTGCCAGACCCCAAACTCCCAACAGAGCTCCAGGGCCTCCCTCTGCTTCAGGCCCTGACAGGAAGCGGCTGCTGTCCTCATTTGAAGTCCTTTCTCTGCTTGGGCTCAGGGGAAACCCCAGCAGTCTTTCGCCTCTTTCTTACTGAATTCATTATGTGACTCCACAAATCAAAGAAAAACACTGAAGTCCCTTCCTTTAATTACCTGGAGCAAACTGATTTCCTGTTTTAGTTTCACAACGTGGTTTTCTGCCTTTACAGCCCGTTTCTGTTACCCAAAAAAGAAAAACCACAAAAAGCATCACTGATGTCCTCACATTCATACCGGACACGGGCCCCAACCCAGGGAGCAGGAGGGCACCCAACCTGGCTGTGGCCCTTCACAGCCCCTGTGCCCCTCCCAGTCCCGCCTCCACTCTCAGACCACCCCGGGAAGGGCTCATCATGCAGTGTCTGTGCTCTGGCCCCCCACTCCCCACGGATGCCCTCGTGGGCCAGCTATCCCCAGGCACAGCGAGACAGCGATGTCAAAGAACACCAGTCCCAGAGAGCCACATGGCCCCACTCCCAAGGGCAGGCTGCACCGGCTGCTGAGGACAACAGCACTTTCTCAGGAGCGCTCCTGCCCCACCCAGCTTGTCTGATTCAGAGAAGAAACCCATACGGTCATCAGCTCCAGGTTCTGCTCCACCTGCTGAACCACCGACTCCAGGTCGTGGTAGTCGCTTTCCTCCTTGATCATTTTTGCTTCTAATTTCCGCTCAAGTGTCCTCACCCTTGTTAAAGAAAAACCCGAGTTGTTAATTTCTGTGGCTACTTTTAAAAGGACTACAAAAAGATACCTCATTAGCCAGATAAAACCCGCTAAGAGCCTGTGATGGAATGGGTCTCAGGCACAGAGGGGAGGCAGCGGCAGCCTCAGGCCTGGACCTGTAGCCACCAGGCAGGCGTGCAGGGAGCGGCTCTCACAGCACTGCTGCTCCAACAAGGTGTTTGGTGGCTTTTTGCCTAAAGTTTAAAATAAACCTTGGCCAGGCGCCGTGGCTCATGCTTATAATCCCAACACTTTAGGAGCCTGAGGCAGGAGGATTCCTTGAGCTGAGGAGTTTGAGACAAGCCTGGGCAACATAGTGAGACCCTGTCTCTACAAAAATAAGATTTAAAAATTAGCCAGGTGCAGTGGCGAACGCCTGTGGTCCCAGCTACTCAGGAGGCTGAGATGGGAGGATTGCTGGAGCCAAGGAGGTCAAGGCTGCAGTGAGCCGTGATTGCGCCACTGCACCCGAGCCTGGGTGACACGGCAAGACTGTCTCAAAATAAACTTTTAGGCAGAACACAGAAATGTGTTTGATGCTGAACATTTATATACAATAAAACCCAGATCTGGTTTGACTGATTACTTCATTATCATTTAAAAACGGATTTCCCTGTGTATTAGATGTTGTGGATTGCATTCCTAACTAAAAGCTTACATACATTTCTGTTTGAGCTTCAGAGAAGCTCTGAACCTCATTCAGCTTTCTTCTCAGCTTAGAATTTTCATCTTTCAGCTGTGGAGAGAAAACATCCTTATTAGAAAGTCAGCATGTCTGGCTCAAAAGGGCGTGTGCTTCTGCGGTGTGGCTCCAGAGCCTCCTGATAAGCAGAGATGCTGGGTCAGTGCAGCGTCCACCTGCAGCCACTACAGAGGGAGACCACAGATGGGGGCAGGCACTTTTCAAACACCTGTGGTCACAAATGCCAGTTAATTTTACTCAGAGGCCGGGCGGGGTGGCTGGCGCCTGTAATCCCAGCACTTTGGGAGGCCGAGGTGGGCGGATCACAAGGTCAGGAGTTTGAGACCAGCCTGGCCAACACGGTGAAACCCCCGTCTCTACTAAAAATACAAAAATTAGCCAGCAGTGGTGGCGGGCACCTGTAGTCCTAACTACTCGGGTGGCTGAAGCAGGAGAATCACTTGAACTCGGGAGGCAGAGGTTGCAGTGAGCCGAGATCATGCCACTCCACTCCAGCATGAGCAACAGAGTGAGACACTGTCTCAGGAAAAAAAAAAAATTTCTTTTTTTTGAAACAGAGTTTCACTCATCGCCTAGGCTGGAGTACAATGGCGTGACCTCGGCTCACCGCAACCTCCGCCTCCCGGGTTCAAGCGATTCTCCTGCCTCAGCCTCCCAAGTAGCTGGGACTACAGGCACCTGCCACCAAGCCCGGCTAATTTTTGTATTTTCAGTAGAGACAGGGTTTCACCATGTTGGCCAGGCTGGTCTCAAACTGCTGACCTCAGGTGATCCACCCACCTCGGCCTCCCAAAGTGCTGAGATTACAGGCGTGAGCCACGGCGCCCGGCTAAAAAAATTTTTTTTTACTCAGAGCTTATAACCTTTTAGGTGATTATAATTTTTTAAAAATTTTCCTCCTCTTGGAACACTTAGCAAGCTGGCGACGGCAGCCCGCCTTTACTGAGGGTACAGCCCTGTAAGTGCCCAACTGCATCCAATTCACAGCTTCTAGCTCACCAGTCCTCTTTAGCCGGTTCTATTCCCACGTGTAACCAGAAGCAAAGTCAAAGGGAAAGTGGATAGCAGGCTGTCACGCAAGTCGCCTTGTCCTGGAAATCAAACCAGGCCACCCAAGAGGTAGGATGGCTCCAGGTTCTCCCCGGGAGAAGCCGCTCGGACAGGCGCTGTGCCAGAGGGCGCCGCGAGGCTCACTTACTGCGTCGTAACTTATCTGCAGCGTCCGCAGGTGCCTGTCTCCCAGAGACTCTCCATGAACCGCAAAGTCTGCGCTAGGACTCCCTGCCGGAGAGGCCGGAGACACGCGAGAATCAGTGTCACTCAACGCCCACGAGGGCAGAGACTCAGGCCCTGCCAGCTCCGACGGGGTGGAGAAAAAGGAAAGGTATGTGCTGCAGGGCGACGTGCCGGCAGGGACCCTCTCGGGGTGAGTCTGCTCGATGGCAGACGGCAGGTAGGCTCCACTCCATCCGGTGTCCTCATCCTCCTCCTCATCCAGGAGGTCACCGGCCCCTGTCGGGTCCTCGAAAAATGGCTGCTGATACTCCAGGCCATACCCCCCGGTTTGGGAGGGTGGGGAGTTGTGGTCAAGTCCCAGGGAATGCCTCGAGGCTTCCTAAAAAAGAAAAAAAAACAATGGAGGCCATGCTTCTGACTCGGAGCGCATCTTCCTTTCTGTGTTCTGCCTCGGAACAAGAAGAAAGGCCCAATCTCTCTACCGGAAGGAGCCCAGCAGCTTCTGAGCCCAGAGCTGCTCCCCAGCACTGACGCCTGCCCTGCTCTGCCACACTCATGCACGATTCCTCCAAAGGAGGCTGCAGAGGCCGGAACAGAAACGTCCCACAGAGCCATCGCCCACAATGCCGTGGATTTACCTTTGCATAAATTCTGCTGGCCGGATCCTCCTTCGACAGGCCGAGGTTCTTGGTCTTCAGAAACTCTTTAAAAGAGAATGGATTTGCCTCTTCAAGATCTTCAAATCTGTCATCTGAAATAATAGACATCACAAACGCATAAAGTCTACTGAAGAGCGTTGAAAGGGAACCTTCCTGTTCACCTGTCTTTCCAGAGCATGGCCACATGTGAGATCGGGCAGCCACGCTCGTCATTCTACCATGACTCAGGCGGCACTAGGAAGTGTGAAGGTGGCTGAAGGTGGGCAGTGACAGACGTGCGTCTACATTTGCAATCTTCTCCTTCCACGCCTCGGCCCCTGCTCCCACACTGTGCTGCTCACTAAAGCTCCCCTGGGGAGCTTTAAAACGACCCAAGTCACTCCACTGCACACACCCGGCTCCCTGGTGTGAGGTCAACCTGTGCTAGGAGCTCTCAAAGCTCCTCAGGTGGC
The DNA here is from genome assembly GCF_028858775.2 of Pan troglodytes. NCBI lineage: Eukaryota > Metazoa > Chordata > Mammalia > Primates > Hominidae > Pan > Pan troglodytes. The sequence goes on along the minus strand of NC_072409.2, from coordinate 2,030,312 downwards.
CGGGTGTGGTGGCTCACGCCTGTACTCCCAGCACTGTGGGAGGTCAAGGCGGGCGGATCACGAGGTCAGGAGATGGAGACCATCCTGGCTAACACGGTGAAACCTCGTCTCTACTAAAAATACAAAAAATTAGCCAGGCGTGGTGGTGGGCGCCTGTAGTCCCAGCTACTCGGGAGGCTGAGGCAGGAGAATGGCGTGAACCTGGGAGGTGGAGCTTGCAGTGAGCCGAGATCGTGCCACTGCAGTCCAGCCTGGGCGACAGAGCGAGACTCCGTCTCAAACAACAACAAGTTCCTGAGGTGCTGCAACGCTGGGGACCCAGTGCCCCCTGACCCTCTTCCCGACTTTCCTACCTAGGTAGCCTAAATAACGCCCACTCTTCCCTTCTCCCTCTTGCCACCGCCTTCCCACCCTCCGGGGACTTAAGCAGCCACACTTGACCCTCCCAGCTGTGAGCCCCATGTAAAGCTGGCTCCTGTGGCCCCAGCCCCCCAGGTGGGGCTTCCCCGCTCCCTGATGTCACCTCGCTCCTACTCTAGGGTCAAGACTGAACCCTTGAAATCCCACCCCCACCTGCTCTTTTGGGCTCCAGCTACACCACATAGCCAGTCACATTGACAGTCCCACCAGACACGTGCCTGGCACTGTGTTGGATGGAGACAAGAAGAAAAGGTTGCTGAACTACTCTACCTCCAAAATGTGTCCCGTGGGCTCCTGACGGGCTCTGCTTAGAACATTTCCCCTTTCCATAGCCAAAATCTGCAAAGAAACAATGTCACCCACCATGCTGGCAGGAAGTCTTTATGACCTCACATTTGGTTTTTTTCTTTTGCACATGGAGTCTCCACTGCAGTGGTTCTCACAGTCTAGAGAACTTTTTTTTTTTTTTTTTTTTGAGACGGAGTCTTGCTCTGTCGCCCAAGCTGGAGTGCAGTGGTGCGATCTCGGCTCCCTGCAAGCTCCGCCTCCTGGGTTCACGCCATTCTCCTGCCTCATCCTCCCCAGTAGCTGGGACTACAGGCATCTGCCACCACGCCCGGCTAATTTTTTCGTATTTTTTGTAGAGACGGGTTTTCACCGTGTTAGCCAGGATGGTCTCAATCTCCTGACCTCATGATCCGCCTGCCTCGGCCTCCCAAAGTGCTGGGATTACAGGCATAAGCCACTGCGCCCGGTCAGCCGAGAAAACTTTAAAAAAAACACAAGCTCCCAGACTTGTGACCCTGGAGATGGCCTGACTTGCAGACTGGCCCTGGTGTCTGTGGTCTGAAAGAGGCTCCTCAGCAGATTTTGAAGCCCAGCCGGGGCAAGCGCGTCCTCTTGTCTTGTGACAACCCCCGAATGTCCTCAGATCCTGGCATAACCATACAAACACTCCTGCACACCCCGGGCACCCAGCGGCACTTCTGCTTGGGTAGAACGAGGACGAACCAGATCTGGCCACTGCCCGGCTGTGGAGGCAGATGGAATGCTCCAGCTCGGTTTCCAATCACTGCCCACTAGGTGAAGGCACCCCGACTGCAGCCCCACGAGGAAAGCGGGCGGGCTCCTGTGCTCCCCGGGCACTAACCATCCTGTACTGGAACTGTCTGTCTTGGGGGAGGTCTCCCCGCAACCAGACTGTGAGCTCCTAGCAGGGGACTCCGCCTTTGAATTCCGAGTGCCTGGCACGCAGTGAGCGCTCTGCTCATTGATGGGTCAATGGACGAGCTCGTGCTGCAGCGGAGGTGCCACACGTGGCGCGGGAACTGGAAGCGTCCCCGGGGCCGGCGCCCTCGTCTCTCACCTGTGTCTCCCACGGAAGCCAGCACCGGGCTGGGTACATAGCACATAAAGGCCGGCCGAATGCCGAAGAAGGGGGAGTCCAGGTCCCTGCCATGGGGGCGCTCACAATTTAGCTGGGGGAGACAAGACCGGCGCTCATAGAACGCTGGAGCTGGAAGCAACGACAACAGCGACTTTACTGCGTGCCGGGGCGGCCGCCGCCCACCTGGACCGCTGGACTCGGCCCCTGCCCCGCTCACCGTCGGGAATGGCGAGGCTCCGGGCTCGGGACAGCGGGGTGGCGCCCGGGCGGCGCTGGTAGCCCGACATCGCCGCCGGCCCGGCGGGGCACGACCTGCCTAGCCCGGCAGCGGCGGCTCCATGGCCCCGGCTCCGCCCGTGCCGCGGCCCGCGTCGCCCGCCCCCGTCGCCCGCCGCTCGCCGTTCGGCCGCCCCCGCTCCTCCGAGCCTCTCGCCGCTGCTTCCGCTCCGAGCACCGGAAGCGCGTGCCTGAACGCCTTGGGCCGTCGGCGAGGGGGAGGGAAAGCCGTGGGCGGAAGCGGAAGTGACGACTGAAGCGGGGCGGAGACGCAAGATGGCGGCTGTGGTGCTGGCGGCGACGCGGTTGCTGCGGGGCTCGGGTTCTTGGGGCTGTTCGCGGCTGAGGTGAGCCAAAGGCGAACCAGGCTTCGACCTGGGGCGGGGGCGGCTCGAGTCTTTCTGGACGCTCCGTCTTTGGTTTCTACAGGTGACATGGCGCCCGTGGGACGGGCTCGCACTTCGGGACACTGGTGTCCCCGAGGCGACGGGGGCCCTGCCTTGCCTTGCGCCTCGAGCCCGGGGACGCAGTCCCATCTGTCTCTCCTCTCCCCGGCTGCTGGGTCCTCTCCCCCCATCACTTCCCGGGTCGACGGGCCTTCTCCGAGGCCATGCCTCATATTTGCCCCCGCGCTTCACCTACCGCGTGCTCCTTCAGGAGGCTGAGCCGGTGGGGGCCCAGCTCTGTTAGACCCGCAGGGTTCTGACACCAGCGTCCAGGCTCTCGGTTGCTGCGCTCTGTCCGTTGATCTCTGACGTTTAAGAACCCTTTCCGTCCCCACCGCTCCTCCCACCCAAGTGACCGGGCCTGCCTTTCCCCACGCTGGAACTTTGTTCCGACAGCACAGGCGTCGCCCCTCCCCACACAACGAGCCTTGTTTCAGGGGTGCGGAGGTGCTGCCTCCAGGAGATGGATACAGGCTGGAGCGTAAACAAAATATCGGCAGTCGCGTAAATGCTTTGGAGTAAACAAGCAGCCTTTCATGATAGAAAATAGCAGGAAAGACTAGACTGGTGAGGGATAGTCCTCCATCAGGGTGACATTTAAGGGAAGAGCTGAAGAATGAAAGAAGGGGTAGGCATGGGCAAAGGGCAAGCCCTGGAACGGTGAAGAAGCTTTGGGGTTGATGAGTCAAATGTGGTCCAGGAATTGACAAGAATCAGTGTGACCAGGACCTATGGGAGTGTAGGGGTTCAAGAGATGAGTTTGGAGAGGGAGACAGAGGCCAAGTCACACCCCGCCTTCGGACCAGGTTAATAAGGGATATGGCTTTTATCCGAGACTTCGGTGGTGCTGTTGGAGGGCAGAGCTGTTAAGTGCTTTATGTGTACAAACTGCACTTAGAGTGAGTTACTGTTAATAAGCCCTGTTTTTACAGAGATAGCAACTAAGACCCAAAGGACGGAACCAGCTTGCTCCAGGTCCCGGGGCTGAGCCTTTGTTGTCAGCCTCTGCTTTGTCTTCCAAAGTCTGTAGAAATAAGTCCTGTAGAAAGGCAGATGCTCACTTTTAACCCAGACAAAACATAACTAACCGCACCTAACAGGTCATCACAGGTTTGTTGTCTCAAGCCTGTTGTAACTGGGCCGCTTTCTCTGTTTTAGGTTTGGACCTCCTGCGTACAGACGGTTTAGTAGTGGGGGTGCCTATCCCAACATCCCCCTCTCTTCTCCCTTACCTGGAGTACCCAAGCCTGTTTTTGCTACAGTTGATGGACAGGAAAAGTTTGAAACCAAAGTAACCACATTGGATAATGGGCTTCGCGTGGCATCTCAGAATAAGTTTGGACAGTTTTGTACAGTAGGAAGTAAGTACTGTTGTGTTGTCGTGGGTGGTCCCGCAGTTTTAACATGCACATGCTTTAGTTGACTGTTAGTTGTAATTAGCATGCCAATTATGAATTGTACCCTGAGTGGAAACAAAGTGTATGATTTCATAAATGTTGAGCTACACATATACCTGTGAAACCATCAGCACAATCACCCTCATGTAATTAAATCTGATTATTATGTCATATTGACATTTTAAAATGTTTCTCTTGATTAAATCTTATTTTGAATATCTGATGTAAACTGTCAATTTTCTTTTTACTACTAGTTCTTATCAATTCAGGATCGAGATATGAAGCGAAATACCTTAGTGGAATTGCTCACTTTTTGGAAAAATTGGCATTTTCGGTCAGTGCCCAGTTTTGTAATTTTTTAGACTATACTTTTGAAGGATGTTTGAGATTTTTCTTGTCTATAATGGTTATTTTAATAAATTATTAAGTTGCTAAGTTAATGCTAATAAAAGACTTTTAAGTTAAAAGATAATTTTTGTACGTGTGTTAAAAGCAAAAGTAAGTTTTTAAAAAAAGTTGTGTTTCAGGGATAGCCTGGATTGCTTATTTAGGTTTCCTTATTTATTTTTACTAGTCTACTGCTCGATTTGACAGCAAAGATGAAATTCTGCTTACGTTGGAAAAGCATGGGGGTATCTGTGACTGCCAGACATCAAGGTACACCAGCTTTTGCGTACAAACTGACTTTGGGTCCTTGGGAACTGACGTTCTTGTCGTTGCTCAGATTCCCTCTGAGCCCCTCCCAGCGGGAGGTGTGGAGATTCACGGGGAGAAGGAGCCCTGTCCTGGATGGAGACTTGGGTGGGTGGCGCTTACACAGAGAAGCACAGCCCCCAGGAGCTCAGTTGACCCCCGTCAGTTCCTCCAGGCTGTTGGCTGCATGCCAGGGATGTAGAGCAGGCCCTGTTCCCAGATAGAGCAGAGGGCCTTGCATACGTACTGGACCCCGTAGCCAAAGGCGGTAGGAGCCAGGAGGATGAGTGGCTGACTTGGTCTGGAGTTGGGAAAGGAATCATAGGAAATGCAGGGTTGGGCTGGTTCCAGAAGGAGTTTGCTAGACACACGGGGCACAAGGCATTCCAGACCAGGAGACAGCAGGGGTAAAAGGCACCGAGCCAGGGAGGTGCCGGCTGCTTGGTGGAGGGAGGGGGCAGTGTTGCCTGGAGCACAGTGCAGTGGTCTTTGCATGCCAGGTGTGGAGCTTGTTCAGAAAGCACTGGGCAATGTGAGATGGGTGAATATAGATCACAGATTTTTTAAATTGTTGATTTAAGTTTGAATGCTAAAAAAATTACACATAAAAGACACATTAAACGCTAAGAATTAAAGTTAGCTTGGAGGTAACATATTCACGTTCTAAAACAAGGCCTCTTAATACCCCCTGACTCCCAGCTGCCCCTGCCAGGTTTCTGCCTGGTGTGTTCGATTCTCCGACTCTTGCCTCGAATCTCTCTCATCCCAGATGAACTCCTTTCTCTGGCCAGGTGGCTGGTGTCCTGACTCAGACCCAGCCCCCCTTGCCCTCAGCTCAGGCTTTTGTTCTTGCCATTCTCCCCATATGGAGAGCCAAAGTCACTGAGAATGGCTCCTCCTCAGGGTGAAGGTCCAGCCAAGTCCCCTCTTCAGAGGCACTGGTGACTGCGTGCTGCCTCCCAAGCTCCCTCTTCTTCGTGGCTGTTGCGTCTGCTCTGCATGGTCTCCCTTGATCACACTTGATCTCAGATCACCCCATGATTTCGTGCCTGTCCCATGGGCCAGCTCTGTGCGCTTCTGACTGTGCAGTGCCTCATGCCGGGAACAGATGTTACAGTGAGACAAGCTCCATACGAGCCAGCCATTGCTGTCCCCCAAGCCAGCCAAAGCCGGGCATGTTTCCACACTCACCAGTGGGTTAATTCAGTCAACAGGAGGCTGGGATGAAACACTTCACCTTTTGAGAGAGACTATAGTTACAAAAATCCCTATCAGAAGTGGCTCCATTTTGACTCAAGCTGTGTGTAGCTGTGAGTGCTGCCTACCAAGCATTCACACTGTAAGACAGGAAAAGAGAAAGGGGAAAAGTGTCTGCTGTTCCCCGATGAAGGGTAGGAGGTGCCCCCTGGCACGCAAAGCCCAAGCGTCCCTGAAATGTCTGCTGGGCCCCAACAAAAGGTAGGTGCCCCTGGCACGCAAAGCCCAAGTGTCCCCTGGCTGTTGAGCAGAGTGTGAGCTCAGGGCCTGGCATTGTCCACCTGGCACGCAAAGCCCGAGCGTCCCGTGGCTGTTAAGCAGAGTGTGAGTTCAGGGCCTGGCATTATGGGCTTGTGTTTTCTTCCAGAGACACCACCATGTATGCTGTGTCTGCTGATAGCAAAGGCTTGGACACGGTGGTTGGCTTACTGGCCGATGTGGTTCTGCAGCCCCGGCTAACAGGTGTGGATCCCAGCCGCTGGTGTTTGAGGTGGGCTTGGACATGGGGAAGACCGGAAAGGTTTGCAGAAGCCCTGTAGCCATGAGGAAGAGCACCATGTAATTGGAGCTTTAGGCCAACACAAAGTGACAGCGTGATCTCATAAGAAGTAGCGCTGGGGCTGGGCATGGTGGCTCACACCTGGAATCCCAGGACTTTGGGAGGCTCAGGCAGGCAAATCGCTTGAGCCCAGGAGTTTGAGACCAGCCTGGGCAACATGGTGAAACCCTGTCTCTACAAAAAAGATACAAGAATTAGCTGGGTGTGGTTGCTTACACTTAGAGTCCTAGCTACTCGGGAGGCTGAGGTAGGAAGATCGTTTGAGCCTGGGAGGTTGAGGCTGCAGTGAGCCATGATTGTGCCACTGCCCTCCAGCCTGGGCAACAGAGTGAGGCTTTGTCTCAAAAAAAGAAAGAAAGGAAAAAGAAATAGTGCTAGTAGCCAGGCGTGCTGGCTCACGCCTGTAATCCCAGCATTTAGGGATGTAGAGATGGGAGGATCACTTCAGCCCAGGAGTTCGAGACCAGTCTGAGCAACATAGCAAGACTCTGTTCTCCACAAAAAGGAAAAAAAACCCACTGGTGATTGTAAAAGTCCTTAGTGTTTGAGAGAGTGTGTATTTGAGACATCTGTGCCCTGGGATGTTTTTAGCGAAATTGGTTCTTTGATTTCGGAAGGGCACCTCGGACCGTCTTTAAACAAGTGGAATAGTGTGTGCCAGAAATTTCCATTTCACTGTTTCCATTACCCTTCTCAGCCTTGCAGATGGCAGGACTTTGAGTCCCTGTCAGGGGTGGACCAGGAGAGCGGAATGTTGGCTTTTCCAGATACCCTAAGGGTGCAGTTTCACAGCAGCTTGGGCTTGGTGTTCAAAGGCTACAGTCCCACATTAAGATCTTGTGGTCACAACTGATGAAAGGCGCCCTTGACATCTGTCTGTGCCTCTGTTTCTTTTTGGAGATAGAGTCTGTCTCTGTCACCCAGGCTGGAGTGCAGTGGCGCGATCTCGGCTCACTGCAACCTCCACCTCCCAGGTTCAAGCGATTCTCCTGCCTCAGCCTCCTGACTAGCTGGGATTACAGGCGCCCGCCACCGCGCCCAGTTAATTTTTGTATTTTTAGTAGAGATGGGGTTTCACAGTGCTGGCCAGGCTGGTCTTGAACTCCTGACCTCAGGCAATCCACCCACCTCGGCCTCCCAAAGTGCTGGGATTACAGGCGTGAGCCACCGCACCCAGCGGGTGCCTCTGTTTGTAAGCACCTTCATGTCTGGTCTCGTGTCCTCACAGCAGCACTTGGGACAGACAGGTCCAGTGTCTTCGGTGCCTTTCACCAGCAAGGAAGCCAGGGCTTAGCAGGCTCACGTGGCTGCTTCATGGCTGAGGCGGGATGAGAGGCCCAGGCCCCCTAGCTCCTGCTCCCTGTAGCAGTCCCCCTCACACAAGCACCCAGTCTGCCCCTAGATGAAGGCAGAGGTGACTGCCAACAGCCACCAACAGGCGACACTCAGGCCAGCACACAAGCTGTGGGTCACTGCTGTGTTCCTCATCTCTGCCTGTGCAGACTCAGCCCTGGCCTTTGGGTTCTCTTGCAGATGAAGAAGTCGAGATGACGCGGATGGCGGTCCAGTTTGAGCTGGAGGACCTGAACCTGCGGCCTGACCCAGAGCCACTTCTCACCGAGATGATTCATGAAGTAAAATGTCAAACTCGAGAATGCCCCCGCATCTCGAACAGTGGTCCTCGGGACACCAGGGGTGGTGGGGAGGGTGCTTCCGTGATGTTGTCCTTGCAGGTTATGGATATATACAGAACATTTTTTTGTTTTTTGAGATGAGGTTTCTCCACATTGCCTACACTGGTCTTGCACTCCTGGGCTCAGCTCAGGTGATCCTCCTGCCTCTGCCTCCCAAGTAGCTGGGATTACAGGCGTGAGTCACCGCACTCAGCTTAGAACATTCTTGATTTCTGAGTCTGCTGTTTATACAATGTTCATATTTTCCAGTTTTTATAGTAACTAGGTCTTTACTACTAAACACAATTAATCTTAGGCTTTTTGTGAATTTGTATTCTGGAGAGGCAGATTTTACTCTTTTTATAAATACGCACACAGCTGCTATTGCCAGACTGCAAGTAAAATATCAGCTTGCGTCGGATTTTCCCAGGGCTGGCTGCAGATGGGCGCTGGTGCTGCTTGTTGGAGGAAGCCTGGTCATGCTGTCTTCAGTCACCTGTGTCTGTGGCTCTTCCCCATTAGGCGGCTTACAGGGAGAACACAGTTGGCCTCCACCGTTTCTGCCCCACAGAAAACATAGCAAAGATCAACCGAGAGGTGCTGCATTCGTACCTGAGGAACTACTACACTCCCGACCGCATGGTGCTGGCTGGCGTGGGCGTGGAGCACGAGCATCTGGTGGACTGTGCCCGGAAGTACCTCCTGGGGGTCCAGCCGGCCTGGGGGAGCGCAGAGGCCGTGGATATTGACAGATCTGTGGCCCAGTACACTGGGGGGATTGCCAAGGTGAAGTAGCGGGAACGTCTCATGGCCTCGGGTGGGGAACACGTCCCCTGGCCCGTGGTGTGGCCTGTTTTTGTATTGATTCTGAGGGTGATAGGTGTTGACTGCATGTGTAGCTTTGCCTTAACACATGCTGTAGTCCCACAGCAGGGCATGGACTATGTCACCTGCTGAGGGTGAGTGCTGCTAGGCCTGGGTGCAACGCAGAAGGTGGGCGCGGTTCTTTCCTCTAGGGGAGTGGGTCTGCCACTGCGTGTTGCATTTTTTTTTTTTTTTTTTTGAGATGGAGCCTCGCTCTGTCACCCAGGCTGGAGTGCAGTGGTGCAATCTCGGCTCACTGCAACCTCCACCTCCCAGGTTCAAGTGATTCTTCTGCCTCAACTTCCCGAGTAGCTGGGATTACCACCACGCCCGGCTAAATTTTGTGTAGAGATGCGGTTTCACTATGTTGGCCAGGCTGGTCTCGAACTCCTGACCTCATGACCTACCTGCCTCAGCCTCCCAAAATGCTGGGATTACAGGCGTAAGCCACCACGCCCAGCTTACATGTATATATATATATGTATTTTTTTTTTTTTTTTTGTCTTTTTGGTAGAGGTGGAGTTTTGCCACGTTGCCTAGGCTGGTCTTGAACTCCTGGACTCAAGTGATCTGCCCACCTTGGCCTCCCAAAGTGCTGGGATTTTAGGCTGAGCCACTGTGCCTGGCTGGCATTGGATTTCTGTGTAACCACTCTGAAGATGATCTCATCTGGGGTTTGCGAGCCCTCATTGTTTTTCACATGGCGACACTTGCTTTTCTTGGTTACAGCTAGAAAGAGACATGTCCAATGTCAGCCTGGGCCCGACCCCCATCCCCGAGCTCACGCACATCATGGTTGGACTGGAGAGCTGCTCCTTCCTGGTGAGTCCTGGTGCTGGGTCTGATGGCATTCCTGATGCAGTGTGGCCAGCTCAGCCAGCCCTGCCCTCTGTCCCTGGCATCCGACAGCGCTCCTCATGTGGCGTGGGCGACTCAGCCAGCTCTGCCCTCTGTCCCTGGCGTCTGACGGTGCTCCTGACGTGGCGTGGGTGGCTCAGCCAGCTCTGCCCTCCATCCCTGGCGTCCAGCGGCGCTCCTGACGTGGCGTGGGCGGCTCAGCCAGCTCTGCCCTCCGTCCCTGGCGTCCAGCGGCGCTCCTGACGTGGCGTGGGCGGCTCAGCCAGCTCTGCCCTCCGTCCCTGGCGTCCAGCGGCGCTCCTGACGTGGCGTGGGCGGCTCAGCCAGCTCTGCCCTCCGTCCCTGGCGTCTGACGGCGCTCGTGACACAGCGTGGGTGGCTCAGCCAGCTCTGCCCTCCGTCCCTGGCATCCGACAGCGCTCCTGACGTGGCGTGGGCGGCTCAGCCAGCTCTGCCCTCCGTCCCTGGCGTCTGACGGCGCTCCTGACGTGGCGTGGGCGGCTCAGCCAGCTCTGCCCTCCGTCCCTGGCGTCTGACGGCGCTCGTGACACAGCGTGGGCGGCTCAGCCAGCTCTGCCCTCCGTCCCTGGCATCCGACAGCGCTCCTGACGTGGCGTGGGCGGCTCAGCCAGCTCTGCCCTCCGTCCCTGGCGTCCGACGGCGCTCCTGACGTGGCGTGGGCGGCTCAGCCAGCTCTGCCCTCCGTCCCTGGCGTCCAGCGGCGCTCCTGACGTGGCGTGGGCGGCTCAGCCAGCTCTGCCCTCCGTCCCTGGCGTCCAGCGGCGCTCCTGACGTGGCGTGGGCGGCTCAGCCAGCTCTGCCCTCCGTCCCTGGCGTCCAGCGGCACTCCTGACGTGGCGTGGGCGGCTCAGCCAGCTCTGCCCTCCGTCCCTGGCGTCTGACGGCGCTCGTGACACAGCGTGGGTGGCTCAGCCAGCTCTGCCCTCCGTCCCTGGCATCCGACAGCGCTCCTGACGTGGCGTGGGCGGCTCAGCCAGCTCTGCCCTCCGTCCCTGGCGTCTGACGGCGCTCCTGACGTGGCGTGGGCGGCTCAGCCAGCTCTGCCCTCCGTCCCTGGCGTCTGACGGCGCTCGTGACACAGCGTGGGCGGCTCAGCCAGCTCTGCCCTCCGTCCCTGGCATCCGACAGCGCTCCTGACGTGGCGTGGGCGGCTCAGCCAGCTCTGCCCTCCGTCCCTGGCGTCTGACGGCGCTCCTGACGTGGCGTGGGCGGCTCAGCCAGCTCTGCCCTCCGTCCCTGGCGTCTGACGGCGCTCCTGACGTGGCGTGGGCGGCTCAGCCAGCTCTGCCCTCCGTCCCTGGCGTCTGACGGCGCTCGTGACGTGGCGTGGGCGGCTCAGCCAGCTCTGCCCTCCGTCCCTGGCGTCTGACGGCGCTCGTGACGTGGCGTGGGCGGCTCAGCCAGCTCTGCCCTCCGTCCCTGGCGTCTGACGGCGCTCCTGACGTGGCGTGGGCGGCTCAGCCAGCTCTGCCCTCCGTCCCTGGCGTCTGACGGCGCTCGTGACGTGGCGTGGGCGGCTCAGCCAGCTCTGCCCTCCGTCCCTGGCGTCTGACGGCGCTCCTGACGTGGCGTGGGCGGCTCAGCCAGCTCTGCCCTCCGTCCCTGCAGGAGGAGGACTTCATCCCCTTTGCAGTGTTGAACATGATGATGGGCGGAGGTGGCTCCTTCTCGGCTGGTGGGCCCGGCAAGGGCATGTTCTCCAGGCTCTACCTCAACGTGCTCAACAGGTGGGTTGCACTCTTTTCTGTATCCTCAGGCCACCAGGCCAGGCCAGGTGTGTTTTTGGACCATGAGGCCACCTTCCAGGTGACTTTTCTCCAGTTTCCCATGGCCTGATCCTGGCGAGTCCCCTTCACTCCCGTGATTCTCGCTTCCTCCCAGGCACCACTGGATGTATAACGCGACCTCCTACCACCACAGCTACGAGGACACTGGCCTCCTTTGCATCCATGCCAGTGCCGACCCAAGACAGGTGAGGGCCCCGCCTGCCACCGTCCTCAGCGCGGTTGCCTGTCCAGACCTGGGCGTCCCTGCCTATCAGACGGGTCAGTAGGCCGGCAGGCGCAGGCCACACTTTTACTGCCTTGCCCTTCTTCACAGGTTCGAGAAATGGTAGAAATCATCACAAAGGAGTTTATTTTAATGGGCGGAACCGTGGACGCGGTAAGTGCAGAGTGGCGCCATTTCCAGGCGTACCTGTGGTGTCTGACAGGAGACAGCCACGTTGTAGGAGTGGCCACCTGTGGGCCTGGTCCCTGAGCCTCAGGGCCAAGGTCCCGGCAGGGCAGGGCAGGGCGGCCAAGGAGGCACAGCCTGGGGCTGAGCTGCTCCACCTGGGAGCCCGCTGAGGCTGTTCTTCCCTGGTCCAAACCTCGAAAACAGAAAAACAGACCACCGCCCTCCCCCAGTGCTCGGTCCACTACTTCTTTCTCTGAGCCACTGGGTGAGTCGTGGGACTGACCATGTGACTCTCTCAGCTTTGCTGGCGAAACGCTGCAGGAGTTTTTGTGTCCTTCTCAGCCGCCTCTGTGAGGTGACTGGGGTGAGGCAGCTTGCACAGGTGGGCTGCAGCGTGGGGTGTCTCGAGCCTTTCCCTGGCTCCATTCTATGTTTGAAACTGTATTTCTTTACCAATTTTTTTTTGTTCTTTTTAAGATGGAGTCTTACTGTCTCACTCAGGCTGGAGTGCAGTAGCTCAAATTCGGCTCACTGCAACCTCCACCTCCCGGGTTCAAGCGATTCTCCTGCTTCAGCCTCCCAAGTAGCTGGGATTACAGGCATGCGCCACCACGCCTGGCTAATTTTTGTATTTTTAGTAGAGACGGGGTTTCGCCATGTTGGCCAGGCGGGTCTCAAACTCCTGACCTCAGGTGATCCGTTGCCTTGGCCTCCCAAGGTGCTGGGATTACAATTACAGGTGTGAGCCACCATGCGTCCCTGTTTACTAATTTTTTAAGCTTAGTTTTTGATGCTTTACACATTTGGGAACCTCGTTACTTCCTGGACCAGAAGTGGTACAAATAAGCAAGTTTTATACACACACTCTTTTTTTTTTTATTTAGACAGAGTCTTGCTCAGGCTGGAGTGCAGTGGCATGATCTCAGCTCACTGCATCCTTCCACCTCCCGGGTTCAGGTGATTCTCCTACCTTAGCCTCCTGAGTAGCTGGGATTACAGGCATGTGTCACCACCCTAGCTAATTTTTTTGTTTTTTGTTTTCTGTGTTTTTTTTTTTTTTTTGAGACGGAGTCCTGCTCTGTTGCCCAGGCTGGAGTGCGGTGGCATGATCTCAACTCATTGCAACCTCCGCCTCCCGGGTTCAGGTGATTCTCCTACCTCAGCCTCCTGAGTAGCTGGGATTACAGGCACCCACCACCACACCTGGCTAATTTTTTGTATTTTTAGTAGAGATGGGGTTTCACCATGTTGGCCAGGCTGGTCTTGAACTCCTGACCTCAAGTCATCTGCCCATCTCGGCCTTCCAAAGTGCTGGGATTACAGGTGTGAGCCATTGCACGCAGCCCCATGGCTAATTTTTGTATTTTTAGTAGAGACAGGGTTTCACCATGTTGGCCAGACTGGTCTTGAACTGCTGACCTCAGGTGATCCACCTGCCTTGGCCTCCCAAAGTGCTGGGATTACTTTGGGATCCCGGTGTGAGCCACCGTGCCCGGCCAGGAAAAAAAGCATTCAAGAAATAAAGTTGTGGTTAAATTAATACGCTTCAGTTCCACTAGTGCACTGCTAGAAAAACAGTCCTCCACTAACGTGAAGTCAACTTGAAATAAATATGAAGTATTTAGGTATTTGCCTAAAGTTGCAAAAAGACCTAAGAATTGTTTTACTTAAAAGAAATGGTATAGAGGCCAGGTCCGGTGGCTTATGCCTGTTTTCCCAGCACTTTGGGAGACCAAGGTGGGAGGATCACTTGAGCCCAGGAGTTCAAGACTGACCTGGGCAACATAGCAAGACCCTGTGTCTATTTAAGAAAAAAAAAAAAAGTGTAGAATCTCTGCGGCCCATCAGTTTTTGGTGGTGGTTTTTCAGTATGCTGGCTCCTAGATCTGCTGGCATGTCTTTCTCACAGCACCCCTGCCTGTGCCCTGAGACAGTCTGAAGGCAGCCTAGGACCCGCACTGCCTCCCTCAGAACCTCCCAGGGACTTTGCTAAAACCAGCTGCCTGGGCCCTGCACCGGAGGCGTCTGGGGAAGCCCCAGAACCTGTGTTTCATTTGTTTTCCCCGATTTTGCCGTGTGGCCACTTTGGGGCCCTGGCATTTGGGAGTTGACTATTTTACCTTCTCCCGCTGCATGTCACACAGACAGTGAAGAAGAACTCAAGGGAGGCACATTGCTCCTGTATTTCAAGTGTGGTAGAAGCCGGGTAACACGTAGCACAGCCCTTCCCTAGAAAACCTGAAGGGGAGACCAGCAGGGTTGCCTGTGACTTGGGCCTGGGTTCCCGTTTTTTTTTGTTTTTTTTGGTTTTTTTTTTGTTGTTGTTTTTTTTGAGACAGAGTCTTGCTCTGTTGCCCAGGCTGGAGTGCAGTAGTGCGATCTGGGCTCGCTGCAAGCTCCGCCTCCCGGGTTCATGCCATTCTCCCGCCTCAGCTTCCTGAGCAGCTGGGACTACAGGCGCCCGCCACCACACCCGGCTAATTTCTTTTTGTATTTTTAGTAGAGAAAGGGTTTCACCATGTTAGCCAGGATGGTCTCAATCTCCTGACCTCGTGATCCGCCTGCCTCAGCCTCCCAAAGAGCTGGGATTACAGGCGTGAGCCACTGCGCCCGGCTTCCCTTCCCTTTCTTATGTTGAGCTTTGGGCACAGAGATGGCGTTTTGCCATTGCTCGAGTGGGGGGTGGAAGGTGGCACGGGGCGGGTGTGTGCTCACCTGACTGGACCCTGGCCCCAGGTGGAGCTGGAACGAGCCAAGACGCAGCTGACGTCAATGCTTATGATGAACCTGGAATCCAGGCCTGTGATCTTCGAGGATGTGGGGAGGCAGGTGCTGGCCACTCGCTCCAGAAAGCTGCCGCACGAGCTGTGCACGCTCATCCGTGAGTACCGCAGGGGTAGCGAGGGGCTGCCGCAGGCCTCGGCCAGGCTCAGAGGAGGCCGTCTCGCCCTCCCGCAGGCCGTGGTGGGCCTGTGGTATGTCCATCACACCCAGAATCCGGGGCCTTCACCAGTTGTCCTCAGCAGGGGCGGCCAAGGGCAGGGTCGTGGGGTCGCAGACCTGGTCTCACTTCCCAGCCCCACCATGTACCTGCTGCCTCCTTGGCAGGTGACCCCACACTCTGCACCCCTGGGAGGGGCTGTCACTACTGCCCAGAGTTGTTAAAGAGCACTGAAGTTAATAGGCGAGAAGGGCTCAGTAGAGGACTGCTACATTGTACGTGGAGTAGCAGTGGCTCGGAATGCCGCTGTACCGTTGCTGGCTCTCGGGCAGGAGTCTCAGCCCCAGGTTTCCGGGTCCCCCATGAGTGACCTTAGGAGGTCTGAATTTCCTGAAACTGTGCCAAGTTGTATGTGCATCGGACTCTTCTGGGGACAGGCTTAAAACCTGGCACAGGCTGCCTATTACGTTGGGGTGGCTCGGGCTTATGGTGTCACCTGTGGGCATCTCCTTTCCAGGCCTGGAGTCCCGGGCACTTGCCCTGTCCCGTGTGGGCCCTCGTCCTTCCCTCAGGAGCCCCCGCTTAAATCCTCAAGCGAGTGTCCAGCCTCTCTCGGGCCTCGTTTTCTGTAGAAAACAGACCCACCTGGACCCTATCACTCCCGTCCTGGGGTTCCTGGGTGCAGCCCTTTGGCCTTCTCTCACCCCACCCTTCTGTCCATGCGGCCCTCGGGGGCTGGGGGTTTTTTCTGCAGACCCGTCCTAAAGTGAGTTCATCAGACACGGAGCTCGCTCTTCTGTAAGTGTAACTCTTCTTGGGTGGCTTTGTCCTACATTTTTAAGTCATTGCCATGTCCCCATTTACTGAGAACTCACGTCTGTCACTTGTGGACTCACCCTTGGCTACACCCAGTGGCTGCCTTTGGGCCCAGGTGCCCCCATCAGCAGCACAGCGTGAGTGAGTGGTACAGGCTGGCCGCCCCCCCGTGTGTTTACTGATGCAGCCTCCGCGTGGGGGCCGTGGCGCGCGTGTGTGACGCGCGTTTGCCCTCTGCACTAGGCAACGTGAAGCCGGAAGATGTGAAGAGAGTCGCTTCTAAGATGCTCCGAGGGAAGCCGGCAGTGGCCGCCCTGGGTGACCTGACTGACCTGCCCACGTATGAACACATCCAGACCGCCCTGTCGAGTAAGGACGGGCGCCTGCCCAGGACGTACCGGCTCTTCCGGTAGAACTGCTCCCCGGCCTGACAGACCCAGGAGCTGCAGCTGGAGCCTGTTCCCATGCGTGTTAGTTTGGACACGAATTTAGTCTAAAAAGCTGTCTGGTTGTATAAACGGTGCAAACAATGTCGCCACAGCACCCACGCGGTTTGCATTCTTTCGGAACTCAATGTGCCGATCAGTGGAGTCAGTATCGAGCCTGACCACCGCAAGCCAGGAAGCAGGTGAAGTGCCCAGCGCTGGAGTGCAGTGTGCCACGAGGAGGGCGGTCAGTGCTTCCCTCCTCGGGCTGTGGGCACATGGGGCCCCGCAGGTTCCTTGGAGGAGCCCTGAGCTGGGAGGCAGCAAAGACCGACCTATCAGAGCCTCCCAGAGGCCACCGTGTTGGGTACCAGGACTCACCTCTGACAAACAGGACAAGGCAAGGGCCCAGTCAGCTCCGAGGAGCGCGGCCACGCGTGTGCACACAGCTTCCCTGGTAATAAAGAGCTGGCATCTTTCTTAGCACGGTGTTTTCCTTCTCGCCTGGGGAGGGGCAGTTCTTAAGGGCTGTCTGAATTGGCAGCTTTTCTAACATGGAGGCCTTCCTCCCTGTCAATCATCCGGTTTGACCCCATGTCTTGAAGCCTGTTCTCGTGCGACGTGCTGATGTCAGGGGTGTCGCAGCATGCATGGGGTGGGGTGACGGGGGGTAATGGTGACCGGCAGCGAAGCCTGCAGGTGCCTTAGAGGTGGGGAGCACCGCCAAGCCGAGGAACGGCCGCAGATGTGGGTGTTTCCAGAGATCCGAAAGGCCGCATGGCTTAGGGAATAGCGGCTACAGGGTAGCCTTTCATGTGGTGTAAAAACTTGTGCAAGTGGCCGGGCGCGGTGGCTCACACCTCTAATCCCAGCACGCTGGGAGGCCGAGGCGGGCGGATCACCTGAGGTCGGGAGTTTGAGACCAGCCGGACCAACATGGAGAAACCCCGTCTCTATCGAAAATACAAAATGAGCTGAGCGTTGTGGTGCATGCCTGTAATCCCAGCTACTTGGGAGGCTGAGGCAGGAGAGTCGCTTGAACCCGGGAGGCGGAGGTTGCTGTGAGCCAAGATCGTGCCACTGCACTCCAGCCTGGGCAACAAGAGTGAAACTCCGTCTCAAAAAAAGAAACAAAAACAAGCAAAAAACGTGTACAAGTTAAAACTTGTAACGTGGTTCTCAAACACCCATAGAAACCTCGGGAGCTCCAAGAGGTGTGAGGAGGTCGGGCCTGGGAACCTGCATGGGCCACCTCCGGTGCTGCCTGTAGTCCAAGGGTAGCTTCCTACATGTGTGACTCCGTGGGCTGCACAGAGCTGTGTGGCACAGTTTTGTCAGTAGGAGAGAACGGTCTCTGGTCCTGTCTTTTGAGTAGCTGAGAGGTGCAGCCTCTTTGCAGTACCGATGGGAGAGGGAGTGGATATTTTCAGGAAATTAAACTTGTAAGCTTTACTCCTCTTCGCCTCTTACTGTCCTCTGGCTGTTGTAGTTTCTGTAAGACCTGGTGCCTTTACAACACACACACTCCAGCGACGGTGGCTGCTTGAATTTGCCCATGTGGGAAGCGTCAGCTTGCTGCCCACCTGGTGGGATTGGAGGGCCGGAGCCGGAGGACGATAGTGTCTGTTGTAAGAGTGGACTTCCTGTTAGAAACATCCTAGTGTTAACCACACCTGGGACAGAAGCTCCCGGCAGCACGCAGCCCCTGATGTTCAGCTGCACAGTGAACGCAGAGCTCCGGCGCCACACGCGTCAGGCCTGGGGTTGAGCTGCTGAAGATTCCGGTGAAGCACAGTCCTGCTCCAACTACCGAGTAGCCCGAGGACATTCTAGAAACTGCTACCAATTAGCCCTCAGTGTCTGTGGTTTGGAAGCCGAGGCCAACACAGGTTCTCTCCATTCCCTGCCACACAGCTGGCTCTCCCTCGCCGCCGCCTCTCTAACCGAAGGTCGCACACCCGCCCTCCCTGCCACACTCCTCCCCACTTCGCTTTTTTTTTTCCCCTTTCTTTTTTTGAGATGGAGTTTCGCTCTTGTTGCCCAGGCTGGAGTGCAGTAGCGCGATCTGGGCTCACCGCAACCTCTGCCTCCTGGGTTCAAGCGATTCTCCTGCCTCAGCCTCCTGAGTAGCTGGGATTACAGGCATGGGCCACCACGCCAGCTCATTTTGTATTCTTAGTAAAGACGGGGTTTCACCATGTTGGTCAGGCTGGTCTCAAACTCCTGGCTTCAAGCAGTCCTCCTGCCTCAGCCTCCCAAAGTGCTGGGATTATAGATGTGAGCCACTGTGCCTGGCCGTATTTAACAATTCTTTTATTTTCCAGAGATTGGCCAACATCATTTGCATTCATTTAAACTCCTTTCTGAGTGAAATTCCATTAATCTAAGATCTAGCGGTGAGTGCCAAGGGAATCACCTGACTTTCGATCCATGATCTTACTAGGCACGTCATATCCTGCCCTCCCCACCACCGCCGCCAGAAGACTTGGAGCCTCTTACTGTCAAGCCACATGAACACACTCCAGGGTCGGACCAGAATCTCTTTAACAATTGTTTGGGTCGGAGAAGAGGCCTAGGAAGAAGCCATAAAAGCTGACTCATTTTAAGCCCCATTACCATAAACATCTTGGTACAGATTTTCAATGAATTAATTTGAAACTTAGGGCACATTTGTTCAGGCAAAGTCTTTTTTTTTTTTTTTTTTTTTGGAGACGAGTCTCACTCTGTTGCCCAGGCTGGAGTGCAATTGTGCAATCTTGGCTCTCTACAACCTCCACCTCCCGGGTTCAAGCAATTCTCCTACCTCAGCCTCCCGAGTAGCTGGGACTACAGGCGCACACCACCACACCCGGCTAATTTTTTGTATTTTAGTACAGACAGGGTTTCACTGTGTTACCCAGGCTGGTCTCGAACTCCTGAGCTCAGGCAATCTGCCCTCCTCAGCCTCTCAAAGTGCTAGAATTACAGGTGTGAGGCACCACACCCAGCCCAAAATGTTACACACGCCACACCCAGCCCAAAATGTTACACACACCACACCCAGCCCAAAATGTTATACATACAGGACATCAGACTAGTTGACTGAAATTAGATGAGATTGGCTGTGCCCTCTCATTAATGGAATTTCTATCGACGACTTTTTTTTTTTTTTTTTTTTTTTAAGGAGTCTCGCTCTGTCGCCCAGGCTGGGATGCAGTGGCACGATCTTGGATCTTGGCTCACTACAACCTCCGCCTCCCAGGTTCAAGCAATTCTCCTGCCTCAGCCTCCCAAGTAGCTGGGACAACAGACACCCAGCTAATTTTTGTATTTTTAGTAGAGATGTGGCGGCGGGCGGGGGGGGGGGTTCTCACCATTTGGCCAGGCTGGTCTTGAACTCCTGACCTTGTGATCTGCCCACCTGGGCCTCCGAAAGTGCTGGGATTACAAGCATGAGCCACCACGCCTGGCCCAAGAGACTCATTTTTATCAAGAGACTGGGTGTTTGTTTCCCTACTTCTTAAGATGCTGCTAATAAAAGTTTTCTGTATTATTCACTGAATTGTTGATAACCAGCGTGGTTCATCAGGTCTCAAGTATTTGTGTCTTCCTCAAAAGACTCTTTTCCATCTAACGCTGATCTCTTGGGCAGTGAACTAGGAATGCAGGATTTTATGTATTTATTTATTTTGAGATGGAGTCTTGCTCTGCTGCCCAGGCTGGAGTGCAGTGGCGCAATCTCGGCTCACTGCAACCTTTGCCTCCTGGGTTCAAGCGATTCTCCTGCCTCAGCCTCCCCAGTAGCTGGGATTACAGGCGCCCGCCACCACACCCGGCTAATTTTTGTAATTTTAGTAGAGATGCAGGGGTGGTCGCACCATGTTGGCCAGGCTGGTCTCGAACTCCTGACCTTGTGATTTGCCCACCACTCAGGTGATCCACCTGCCTCAGCCTCCCAAAGTGCTGGGATTATAGGAGTGAGCCACCACACCCAGCCGAATGTAGGATTTTAAAGATAGCAGAGATGAACCGGACAAGATCATAGTCAGCTGTTGAGGGTTGAGACCAAATTTTTTGCCTGTGGATTTTACAGCCTTTCAAACAAGGACATTGTGAGAACGGGATATGCATGTATATTGTTGCTTCCAGGTTTCAGTCTTTGGCCAGAAAGAGACTTTAAGACTCAATATATGCATTTATTTAAAAATATAAATATGGAAAAATAAATAATTTAAAAGACTAGATTGAATGTCCCTAGATTTTCACACATTCAAAGACTACATTTTTTCAAGAGATGGAATGGGACACAAAGCAAGAATGAACGGTTCTATACTCTCGAAGAAAGAAACCCGGGACATGGTGGGGATCCCTGGCCTAGGTGTTCAAGGTGGTGGCATCCTGAACTTCCAGCAGTTCCCCAGCCCGGTTCCACTAATGTCATTCCGCGGCTGGAGTTAAAGAAGCAAACGGTCTACGTCACCAAGACCATGAGACGGTTTCACACAACAGGCTTGGCCTATGAGAGGAGGGGAAGCGGCTTCTTACTCAGCTGGGGAGGCCCTTATACTGGGGTGCAGGCCTCCTCGCCCCATGGCAGGCGACTTGCAGCCGAGTGGAGGGGAACCGTGCCACGTCCTGGAGGCTGTGTGGCTTCCTCAGCTGGGCTCTGGGGCCCACTCGGAGGTCTGAGGCCCCAGGGGTCACCTAGCCCAGATCCAGCCTTGCTCTGGATACCCGTGTGACATGGGGTGGTGTGTGTTTGAGGGGCTGCCAGGAGGACACAGATGGACGCCTGCTTCGGGTGTGGAGGGAGAGGCTGGTGCAGAGCACGGGGGTGTTGGGGGGCTCTGTGACTGCCCCCAGGGCACAGGAGCTGCTCAGGAACGGATTCTGACGTCTGCCCCCGAGAGTGGCTGGGGTCCGTGGTGCTGCCAGGCGGGTCCAAACCCTGCCACCCATGCTGTATGGACCTGTCATGGAGACGGGTGGGTCCAAGCCCTGCCCACCCATGCTGTATGGACCTGTCATGGAGACGGGTGGGTCCAAGCCCTGCCCACCCATGCTGTATGAACCTGCCATGGAGACGGGTGGGTCCAAGCCCTGCCCACCCACACCGTGTGGACCTGCCACAGAGGACAGGCTCGCTCAGGGTTGGCTTCCTTCCTGGGACGCTGGCACAGAGGCACGGTCGCCACAGTCCCTCGGATCCCCGAAAGGCGGCAAACTCTTTGTCCTTCCCAGTGGGTTTTGATCAATACAGTCACCCCACGTTGCAGCTGTGAGTCCTCGTTCAGCAAACTTCAAGAAACGGAGCAGATGGTGCTGGAGTTCTGACTCTGTAGTGCTTGCTGCCTCTGAATCTCCTTCGAAATCCGTCTTTTAATTCCTAGTAAGTACAGTTCTCTATCAAATTTGCCAGCTGCCAACGGAATGCTGTGGAGGAGGAGGGGGCATTAGGAGGGCACCCAGGGCCAGGAGGAGGGGGCGTTAGGAGGGGGCCCAGGGCCAGGAGGAGGGGGCGTTAGGAGGGGGCCCAGGGCCAGGAGGAGGGGGCGTTAGGAGGGGGCCCAGGGCCAGGAGGAGGGGGCGTTAGGAGGGGGCCCAGGGCCAGGAGGAGGGGGCGTTAGGAGGGGGCCCAGGGCCAGGAGGAGGGGGCGTTAGGAGGGGGCCGGCCCCGGAGGAGGGGGCATTTAAGAGGACACCCAGGGCCAGGATGAGGGGCTGTTAGGTGGGCACTGGCCCAGATTGGCCCTGCCTCTAAGCACACGGAGGCCTGTTCCTGGGACAGAGCCGCAGGAAGGACAGGGCGGATGCCTGAGTGCTTAAGGCCTTCGTCCCTCCAGCTGGCCACACCCAGCCCCCCAGCTGGGCCTCTCTTCACTTCCCAGAGCCTCTCCCCTTCCTGCCTTCTCCTGCTCCAGGATGAGTCCAACCGATCCCGGGGAACACAGCCCTGAAGGTCCCAGAACAAAGCCCCAAGTGGAACCCCACGATGACAGGGACCCTCTTAGCTTATGGGACGACGGCACGACCCCCAGGCCCAAGGGGGAAGGTGAGCGGGAGAACACTGACTTGTCTCGCCCTGGCCTCACTTTCACCCGGAAGAGGCCATACACAGGGCGGTGGTCGGACGTCTTGATCCCGGGGCAGGAAGAGTAGCTCACAGGACAGATGTCACCCTTGTGGCGGCTTCTGTACAAGACGCGGTCCTTCGGGAAGATTGCAGAGGCAGGAGGTCCAGTTACTTGTGAGGAGCCGTGGGGCGTGGCCCGCTCACCTCCCTGCTGTTCTCAAGCGCCCCCCACAAGGAAGCCTTCTGGGACCCCTGACACTCATGCCCATTTTGTTGCCTGGCATCTGTGGCCAGCTGGGCCAGGGCCTGTCCCTCGCCGCTGGAGAGACCCTGTGGACAGCGGCTGCTCCTACCCTGCCCTGCCTCAGTGGCTTCTTGAGGCTTCCAGCAGACATCGGGACATGCCCAGAGATGCAGCCATGGGCCTGGCGGGAGGGTGAGCGAGGGTGCAACGGGCAGAGGGCAGAGGCTCTGCAGGCCGGAGGCGAGGGCATGGCTGGTGCCCTGTGTGCCAGCCGGCTCACCCAGCCTTGAAAACACCCATGGAGAGGGCGCCGTTCTCCACCAAAGGGGACTTGCCACAAGGCCAAGGTGCAGAGCTGAGTTTCAAGTCCAGGCCGTCCAGGCTCGACCCCTGACGCCAGGCATCGGTTCCCGGCTGTGGGAGGTGCCTGCCCTGGAAGCACTCTGCACCGCAGCGGCGGGCAGGCCTCACCGTGTATGAGGGCGTCCTCTGCTTGGAGGTGCTGTCGTACGTGTCCTTCCCGATGTCAAACTTGTATGATGGCAGGAAGTGGATGTCCGGCTCCTGGAAGCCCTTGAAGATGGACCCTGCCACAGGATGGGCACTCGGACTGGCTCAGACCAGCTTGTGCCAGCCGCCCCCCCCAGGCCCTCACCTCTCCGCATCTCCCGCCACGCCCGCCCTCCCCCCACCCGCCGCAGGCCCTCACCTCTCCGCATCTCCCGCCACGCCCGCCCCCCCCCAGGCCCTCACCTCTCCTCATCTCCCACCACGCCCGCCCCCCCCAGGCCCTCACCTTTCCTCATCTCCCACCACGCCTGCCCCCCCCAGGCCCTCACCTCTCCTCATCTCCCGCCACACCCGCCCCCCACCAGGCCCTCACCTCTCCGCATCTCCCACCACGTCCGCCCCCCCAGGCCCTCACCTTTCCGCACTTCCCGCCATGCCTGCCTCCCCCAGGCCCTCATCTCTCCTCTTCTCCCACCACGCCTGCCTCCCCCAGGCCCTCACCTTTCCTCATCTCCCGCCATGCCCGCCCCCCACCAGGCCCTCACCTCTCCTCATCTCCCACCACGCCCGCCTCCCCCAGGCCCTCACCTTTCCTCATCTCCCGGATGAGCTGGTCGTGCTGCAGCAGCGCCGGCACGTCCACCACCAGGCCCTGGCACAGGAGGGCGTCCACGACTGTGCGCCCACCACTCAGGCGGAAGTTGAAGTCTCCAAACCAGAAAACCTCATCGAAGCGGGTGGTGACGTCCGCTGCGGCACAGTGGGCCATATGTGGGCACAGGCGGAGGGACGGCAGGTCCTTCCCCTTCCCCAGAACATGGCCTGGCAGTGGCTCTCAGGGGAAGTGGGTCTTGGGCGCCAGCCGGTGGGGCCGGGCCCTCTGGGGTGGGATTCGCACTGGGACAGTTCCAGAAGGCACCTGGAGCAGCCTCAGGAGCAGATGATGCCCATGGCAGGTGATGGCCACGTCTCTGCTCCTCTCCACACAGCCAGGGGAGGCGGCGGGGCGGGCAGTGGTGAGGACCAGGACCCAGGCTAGGGGGCCACCCCACTAACCGTGCTAAAGAACCACGAGGGGCCATGCGCTGGGGGCACTGGACTTTTTGGCCCTCACTTCCCAAAGCTCAGGACGCTGCCTCTTCAGAACTGCCCTAAAAACGACGGGCGCCCGTGTGCGAACCACGGCGGCACCACCCGCACGCAGTGTGGACGCCCTCACCTGCGCTGGAGCGATAGGGGTTGGTGTCAGGCACATTTCTGGGCAGGGCCAGGGCTTGCACGGTCCTGGTGTAGTCCAGCAGCCGCTCCGCCACCTTCCCGTCGCCTGCTGTGGGAACAGAAATGGGGTAGGGGCCACAGGGTTCCGGATGCTTGAGTCTCCCTAAAGCGCCGCACCTCTGGACTGTGCCCTGACTGTGCACCCCTGGCAGATGCAACCCCACTGGGCAACCGCTGCCAGGCCCAGCCAGTGACATTTCTGCCTCGGAGGACAGAGCACGGGCCCAGCACGGCACGCCCTCAGTGCCGGGGTCTGCCGGGGGTCCTTGGCGTGCATCTTAGCAAGCATGGTGCCCGCCCCACGGCCCTGGGTGGAAGATGAAGCCAGCGGCCAGGACCCCTGCCTTGGACAGGGTCCCGGTCAGGAGAGGAAGGCTGTTCTCACACAGCACCTGCGGTGTGGGCACCAAGCAACTTACAGGTGAAGTGGGACGTGATGAAGAGGAAGGAGGTGCCAAAAAAGGTGAAGCTGATGCCCAAGGCCCCTTTGGTCTTGATCTGAGACACGATGCGTGTGGTCACCGTGGAGCACTCCACCTCTGTGGGAGGGGCAGCCCTCAGCTCACCTGTGGGACGCTGCCAGGCCGGGGGTCGTGGCCAGACCCGCGTGCCAGTGGGGCCTCGCTGTGAAGCCCGGGTATGACATAGCAACCCCCAGATCCCAGAGGCAAAGCGTGACTGTCCTGCCAAGACCCTGGGTCAGCCGTGGAAAGGGGGGCTGCCACCTTCCTGCCGCGCCCACCCCTCCAGCCACACCCACCCCTCCAGCCACGCCCACCTGAGCAGAACCAGATGAGGTCCCTGCGGATGAAGAGCGACATGTAGAGCACGCCGTGGGCCGCCGAGGACAGCAGCACATAGTGCGGGCCCAGCGTCTCCTGCAGACGAGTCTCCCACTCCCGCCTGCAGAGGAGGAAGCACGGCCGGCTGGGGGACATGGCCTCCCAGCTCCGCCACCCCCAGACCTGCTGCCCAGAGCCCCTCGAGGAGCTACCAGGGAAACCCCACGACCTGGCCTTGGTGTCTTGCTCGGAGAAGCATTTGCCAGAAGGCCTGGTGGGCCAGAGTTGGGACCTGCCGGGGGCCACAGGCCCCAGTTCCACTTGAGTGGCTCCCCTGGACCCCCGCCGAGACCCCAGTGAGCAGAGCTCCTCCCGCCTGAGGGACTCATGGGCCAGGGAGGTGGGGCCCACCTCAACTCCTTCCCCCAGAGCACCTGTGTGGGCGGCAGCCACCTGCTGTTCCCGCCATGACATGGGGGCCCGGGAGGCCTTGGGGCCCGGCCCTGCTCCTGCTGCCCTTCTACTCTCGCACGTCAACTGTTTGTTACCAAAATCAAATCTCATTGATTTTAAACTCTCCGAGTTGCCACTGGAAAAAAATCTGACCCATGCATCCCACCCAGGCGTGGAGGCTGCCCGTGCCCGGCCGCGACCCGGGTCTCAGCGCCCAGCAGCTTCAGAGACGGCAGCCCCCGGGCAGGCACTGCAGATCTGTGCCCGGCCACGACCCGGGTCTCAGCGCCCAGCAGCTTCACAGACGGCAGCCCCCGGGCAGGCACTGCAGATCTGTGCCCGGCCACGAACCGGGTCTCAGCGCCCAGCAGCTTCACAGACGGCAGCCCCCGGGCAGGCACTGCAGATCTGTGCCCGGCCACGAACCGGGTCTCAGCGCCCAGCAGCTTCACAGACGGCAGCCCCCGGGCAGGCACTGCAGATCTGTGCCCGGCCACGAACCGGGTCTCAGCGCCCAGCAGCTTCACAGACGGCAGCCCCCGGGCAGGCACTGCAGGGCCTGCGGCCGCCCTACCTGTCAGAACAGCCCTCCTGGACCCCGATGACATACAGGTCCTGGGCATAGTCGGCCTCGGCTGGGAGCAGGAACTCATCCAGGCTGGGCGGGAGCTCCTGGAAGGAGGAGCATGTGGTGAGCCGGCTCCTCCCGAAACCTGCAGGCGCCTGTGGGTGGATCCCACTGCAGTGCCTTGAGTACCAGCGACTCCTCCGAATGAGGGGAAACTGAGGCCAGGGCCAAAAAGGGATCTGCCCGGTCTCCGAGGCAGCCTCTGACACACCAAACACACCTCAGGTTGGCCCTTGGCCTCAGTTTCCCTCTCCAAGCATGAGTCTGTCCAACGACCACCCCTGTATGACCCTCCCGTCACCATGACCCCAGTCCGTGCTGCCCACCCTGTCCCTGAGCCACCCCTACGCGTGCCCCGCTGGCCGCCCTCCCGCTCACCTTGAGCAGATGATTCTCAGCCAGGCCCATTGCCCCAACCCCCTCCCCTACTTTCTGCAGCCACGTGGCCAGGGAGGTGCAGGTGGGAGCTCTGGGGGATGGGGGTCCTTACCCACTCTCACCCTCCTGTACTGCGGTTAGCAGTGGGGTGCACCTCGGGGCTCTGCCCTCCTGGCCCCAGGATGAGGCACAGAGCTGCCCCGTCCCCCTCACCCGCCTTTGTCCAGCACCACCCCACCCTTCCCCGCCCGGCACCACCCAGAGCCACTCACCTTCTGGCCCTGCATGTTCCAGGTGGCCACGAAGAGTGCCACGTTCCGGTCTGGGAAGTAGCGGGCCAGCTCATCCGCCCCCAACAGGGCCCCGCTGGCCAGGAGGCTGCCCTCCAGGTAACTCCTGTGACGGGAGGACCCCAAGCTCAGGGCCAGGCACAAGACACCTCCCTGGGGGTCTGGGCCAGGTCCCCAGGGACAACAGCAAAACCCATGGAATGTCAGGAGCTGCCCCCAGCCCCAAGCAAGGACTCTCCTGGACCCCGCGGCACTGCTGTCTGCTCTCCAGGAACACAAGGCCTGACCTGGTTGCACAAACACCCAGAGCGGGTTCACACCCCCTCCCTACCTCCCGGGAAGAGGCATGAGAGGGTGACGTTTTGGGCTTTTTGGTGGTGGGATCCTGGAAAAGCCACAGAGAGGAGCTCCCAAACTATAAGCCAAGGCAGTGGGCACAGGGTGCTGTTCGGGGAGGGGCTGGTTCTCCTCCTTTCTCCTTTGGCCCCAGCACCAGGCAGGACGGTCTAAGATACAGAGACCACACGAGCCACACGGAAACGCGTCCATCTCCTCGACACCCCGTGGCTTTGACGCACTTTTGGGTTTGCTTGTTTTGGTTTCTAGTGGGGACAGGGTCTCACTCCGTGCCCAGGCTGGAGTGCAGTGGCACTAACACAGCTCCCTGCAGCCTCTACCTCCCGGGCTCAAGTGATCCTCCTGCCTCAGCCTCCCGAGTAGCTGGGACTCCAGGTGCAGTGCCACCACGCCCGGCTAGTTTTTTACTTATCTTTTATTTTTGTAGAAACAGGGTCTCGCCACGTTGTCCAGGCTGATGCTTTCAGATTTTAATACGGCGGTGCACACAAATGGTTAAACACCGTGTGGCACAGCAACATCCCTGCCCCTCCCCACACTCAGCACCTTCTGCCACGAGGGCTGGTAACCCGTCAAGAGGCAACAGCACACGCCTGCCGCTCCGTGGGACATCCAGTGTCTGTCGCCGTGGGCTCTGCTACGGTGGTGCAAGAGCCACCAGGGGATGTGGACACAAGGGGCGCAGCCGTGTGCCCGAGACGCTTGATTTACAGACACTGAAATCTGAATTTTACAATTTTCTTGTACTATGAAACATCATTAGAATGGTTTTGACTTTTTCCAACCATTTGGAAATGTAAAACCCGTTCTCAGCTCGCCGACTATACAGAAACGCCGTGGGCTAGGCTTGCCAGCCGTCCTCCCCGCTCCCTCTCTAAGTAACACGCGTGCTGCTCCTTCTGGATACGCCGTCTTCTGACATGGTTCCCTTCCACAAGGGGACACGAGAGCATAGTGCCAGATTCCTGTGACCTCCCGCGAGAACTTCTTCAACCCTGGCTGCAGCTCACCAAGCTTCGCTGGACACGATTAAATCATGTCAGCAGGGAGGAACCTCGCTACCTCACCCCTAAAACTGTTGACAATCCCGTTCGGGACAGCTGTGTTCACACAGTGGTCATTCGGGACAGAGAGCGTTCCTGTGGGCACCCCTGTCAAGTGATCCCGGGCCCAGCAGGGGCTCCTCGGTCACCAGGCTGGAGGCCCACAGCCCCTTTGCCGGCAGCGCCCATCATGTCCGCACCAGCAGCCACGTGGTCAGTCTGCCCAGCTCTGTCCAGAGCATGGTTAGTAACAGCAGGCCAGGGGCGGCCCTCACAGCCATCCTGTGTCTAGACACGGGCAGGGGCAGAGCTGCCTCAGACCCCCATCCAGGGCCAGGACACTGCACAGCTTCTGCATGAGGACGCTCAGGCCGGCTGCCACAGCCTGGGCCAGCTCTCTGAGCAAAAGGAATGGGTGGGGAAAGGCCCCCTAACCCGCCCTGGCAGCCCCAAGGCACTGGTAAAAGCCAGCAGCCATTCTCAAACAGGGCGGACCCAGCCTGTGCACACGCGGCCCGCAAACTCAGAATGGGTTTTACTGTGTGGAACGGCAGAGAAAGAAAAAAGAGCGAGGTTCCAATGTATGTCCCTAATAGACTCACTGGCACACAGACGCCCTTTGGTCCCCACTGTCTGTGTCTCCCCCTTGACAGAAAGAGTGCGCCGACCCCTATTCTAGAACAGACCGGAGGTCTGGAAATGGGAAGCTTTTAGGCAGCAGAACTGGGTTAAAGGATCCACGTCAACCCTCGTTTCCTGGTTGCTTGAAAACAACGACTTGAGGGTCCAAATTTGAGACACGACTGTCCTTTTCTCTAACAGGTGTATCTACGTCAACCGGATCTAATTTTAAAATGTGATGCTTTAGATGCACTAAGAAATCTCACTCTTTACGAGAAGCCCTGCGGTGAATTATTTTAACAAAAGCAGCAGTCTTGCCCTGTATGTGACCGCACCTGCTCCATCCATGACAGGAGGAGAGTATGGTGGGGGCGCCAGGCACAGGCCCTCACTCCAGGCCTGAGCCCACCGGCCTGCTGGTGCACCACAGACGCAGGGAAGTGAGGCTACCTTCGGGGACTGTGGTGAGCTGAACAGTGATCCCCAAAGCCATGTCCACCCCCAGAGCCCCAGAACCTTGGAATGGGACCTTATTCGGAAACGGGGTCTTTGCAAACGTGTTTAATTAAGGATCTCGAGATAAGACCACCCTGGATTTACGGTAGGCAGTAAATTCAATGACTGGTGTCCTTATAAAAAGAGAGGGGAACACAGAGAGACAGGGAAGAGGCCACATAGAGACAGAGGCAGAGACTGGAGCATGCGGCCACAAGCCAAGGAACAAGTGGGGCCCCAGGAGCGGGAGGCGGCGGGAGGACCCTCCCCTGAGCCTCTGGAGAGAGGCTGCCTGGCCACACCTTGATTTTAGACTTCTGGCCTCTAGAACTGGGAGAGAGTCCAGCTCTGCTGTTGCAAGCCTCCCAGTCTGTGGTCATGAGTTACAACGGCCCCAGGACACCAACACAGAAACCACCTCACACCTCTCCCTTCTCACACCTGTCCTGCCTCCCGCCGCGGCCGACAGACAAGACTTGGGCACCATGGCAGTGGGGTGGGGGGATGAAAAGAAGGGTGCAGGTGACTCTGCCAAGTCATAGTGGGAGCATCGCAGGACAGGCCCCCAGACTGAGACCCCAAGACAAGACCAGGCTTGGGAGAGGTCATGGGTTCAGCTGCAGTTCCTTCCAGCAACAGCTGGAGCCCACCAAAATGTTCCTCATGAGCAAGTGGCTAAACGAAAGTAGCCTCAACACATCTGGGGCCTCTTGCCGCAGAAAAAAACAAAGGGGGCAGGCCGGGCGCAGTGGCCCACGCCTGGAATCCCAGCACTTTGGGAGGCCGAGGCCAGGAGTTCGAGACCAGCCTCGCCAACACGGCGAAACCCCGCCTCTACTAAAAATACAAAATTTAGCTGGGTGTGGTGGCGGGCGCCTGTAATCCCAGATTCTCAGGAGGCTGAGGCAGGAGGATCCCTTGAACCCAGGAGGCAGAGGTTGCAGTGAGCCGGGATCGCGCCGCTGCACTCCAGCCTGGGCGACAGAGAGAGTAACAAACAAAAACAACCAAAGGGGCGGATGGTATACATTGACGACATTTCCCAAGACTAAACAAGAAAAAGCGCCAGATACGTAATTGTATGCAGGATGCCATCCTGTCTACCTTAACACAACGTCACGCCCACGAATGGTTCTGAAACACACAGGAAAAGTTCTGGGAAGTTCGGGAGAGATGGGAAGGGCGCTGCTGTGGGGTGGGGCTGGGAGATGGGGTGGCTGCGGGAGACCCGCTTCGTTCTTTCCGGTTAGGCATCTTAAACGCTGCTGATGGGAACGGTCTCACGAGGTTCCAGCAGCCCGAACACTACAACGAAGGCGGCGCAGGGGCTGCACCCGCCAGGCCCTACCTGCTGCGGACGTCCTTGCTGCGGATGGGCGCCAGGAGGCTGAAGGAGGATTTGGCCGAGCGAAGGGAACAGTCGTCGCAGGCCAGGGGGCTCCGCGGCCGGCCGGGGCCCAGGCTGCTGTGGGCCCGCACCAGGAGCGGCTGCGCGCGGAGCTTGTAGTCGGCAAGATCCGAGTCGACCTTGTTTGCTGTCCTCAGGGAGTCGGAGGCGATGTCCAGGCTCAGGGCAGGCGGTGGGCGCGGGGGCAGCAGGCTGGGCAGCCTGGGCGAGCTCCCCGCCACGGCGGCGTCTCTGTGCGGGAGGTTCGGGGAGCTGCTGGCCACCCCAGAGAGAGGGTTACCCCCCGAGGACGGGCTCCCTCTCTCACTGCTCAGGACCCCGCGGGACTTGGGGATTTCCTGCAAGGAGGTGCTCAGGCAGGGCGGGGAGCAGCTGTGGGCGGGGGCCCCGGGGCCCTCGCTCTGCACTGAGCCCCTGGAGGGACTGGTCCCATTCCGGGCTTCCAGGTCCTCCTGGCTGCCTCGAAAACGCCTCCTCCTCCAGCCCTTGTCGTCCAGGGACAGGGCTCGCTCCAGTCGAGGCCTGGCGGGGGGCCGCGGGGCGATGGGTGCTGCTCGGGCTGGCGGGTCCTCGCCGCTGGGCGTGGCCGGAGTGCTGCAGGCAAGCGCGGGGCTCTCGGAGCCCGGAACATCGGGTGGGGACCCCGCGCGCTGGGCCAGCGGAGCGCCGGGAAGCTGTCCTTGGAGCGTCCTCCCTTCCGGCGGCTGCGGGGCCGGCTCCGAGGGCCGCAGATTCTCCGCCTTGGACGGCATGGACGGTCTCTCCCGGGGCAGGCCTCGGCGCGGGGCCGCAGGCAGCGCGAGGGGTCAGGGGTGCCGGGTCCGGGGTCGCCGGCGCAGCGAGGAGCAGAAACGCCGCTGCGGCTCCCGCTTGGGCCGGGGGTGGTCGCGGAGGGGCGGGGGCGGCTGCCGCATGGCCCGGGCCCCGAGTCCCGCCAGCCCCTCGGGGCTCCCAGACGCCGTTCCCAGGGCGGTCCGCAGGCAGGGCCTGGGGGAACAGGCGGCTGGGCGCTTGTCGCGGGGGAGGTTCGACCCCGACGGGGACGCCGCTCGGGGAGAGGGGTGGGAACCGGGCACCCCTGGCTGGGCCCGCAGACTCCGAAGTCGAGCCGGTGCTCGCGGAGGCCCGGCCGCCCAGAAGCGGAGTCAGCCCGGCCGGGACCCAGCAACTGCCGCCGCGGGGCCGCGCCCGGTCCCCGCCCCGCGCCCCGGCCCCGGCCCCGCCCACAGCGGCCCCTGGCGGCCGGAGGTCTACGCCGCACCGGGCCCGGACGGGTCTCCCACGCCCCTCCCAACCCGGCAGCCCCGCAGTCCGGCAGGTCCCAGCGAGGCAGGTGCAGGTCCCCGGAGAGGACCTGGGTGCGGTCCAGGACAGCGCCGAGGCCTGCGGGCACCTGCACTCACTCGCTTCCAGCAAACCAAAGGGAACCACAGGTGAAGGTGCTTGAAGGAGCGCAAAATATTTTATTCAACAATTTGCAATGTAACAATTCTCATTTAGGAAAAATAGCCGCTCCCGCCTGGAGGAAGCTTCTTGAATCAAAAGTCGTGGCAGGCGACCCCAGAACAGCGGGCAGGGCCGACCGGAAGAGGCCCCAGGATTCACACGAGCTGACCGAGGGACAGAGAGGGCTGCCCTGTCACAGGGACTGGCCTTTCTCCAAGTGACAAGGACAAATGGATCCAGCGGGACACGCCTGTGAAACATTTTGGAAAACATCCTGGGTGGTCTAGGCTAAATGATCAAGTGAAACAGAAAGCCAGGAAGGATCTGTGCTAATTCCACATTCTACAATTTCTACACTTAAACTTAAAACACCAAACAGTTTGTATTCCTCCAGCAGAACCTACAGAAATTATCTACTGATTTTTATTAGTATTTAAATCTTTTCTTCAGTCTCTTTAGACTTGACAAGAATACGAAGAGTTTTCAGAACAGTCAGAGAAGCCTTAAAGCTTTGCATCAGTGAGAGGAGGCCCGTCTCTGAGTTGAACAGGGTTGAGTCCACCAGGAGCTACTCAAAAGTCTCAGTGTGGCAAAACTCGGGGCAGAAATACTAAGTTCCAGAGCTGCTGTCAAGAAACTGTGTTAAGATACTCTCCCCAAGTGCTACCAACCTCTGAACCAACGTCCCCCAGGGGAGAAAGTGGGTCATGTGGATTGTACCACGAAAAGTGCTCACGGAAAGTGCAGCCTTTTAGAGAAGTGCATCCAGCTTCCTTAACAGTGAGTCTAACCGTGCTCCTACACACGAAATGAAGCCCAAATCAAACATCACACGGTCAGTTTTCAACCTGGATGACCACCCTGAGCCATCGTGTCAGACAGCCGGCTCTCTGGGGCTCCTTCCCAGTGACTGGGCCACACGGTGGGCAGTCCCCAGCGCTTTGGGTACACAAAATCACCCATGGTCCTCATCAGGCCACAGAAAGTAAAGTGAGGCTGGAAACGTCTTTGCAACAGGAAAGAAATTCACTGCAGTAACTAGGGCCTCTCTCAAAAACCGTGAACTAATGCCGAAGGAACCCCACGGCTCCTCGGAGGCGCTGACTGAGAACACAGCACCCTCCACTCATTCAGCCAGGTTCAAACACGGCGAGGGCCCAGATGGTGCAGAGCAGGGGTTGGGGTCTGCCTCAGTCACCCTCTCTTTGCTCCCAGCACCTTAAAGGAAGCGCGGGACTCACTGGGCAGTGACTCACAGCTGGGCTTGGAGAGGCCCTGGTTACTACCGACCATGTGGCTCTCCTGTGGCAGAGACAGCTCCAGCTTCACTGAATGAACATTCTTAAATGACCAGGAATACTATATCCTTAAATCATCCTAAATGACTAAGAAAGTCACATCATTCTTTTCGGCAAACAATTCTGAGTCAAAGATTCAGTCTTTCCATCCAGAATCTGAAAGGATGGTGGAATTAATTTTCAAAATAATTCATTACGATGGGCGGTGAGGAGGGAGGCACAGCGTGCGACCAGCTCTGAGTCACTGCTGTGTCTCCCTGGGGGCGGGACGGAGATCGCGGAGGTCGGTCGGGTTCTTCGGGGAGAACAGCAGCGTCAGGGCTCCAAGTGCAAGTTCACAGCAGGGCAAGCCTAGTTCAGCACCAGGTGCTTCCTCTGGCCAATCCTCCCTAGCCTTGAGCTCCCGGAGGTGGCGCAGGCCTGGAATGAAATCAACAGCATGACCTCTGCATGCCTGCCCCCAGGGTGGGCAGTGCTCGGGTGCAGCGTGGCAGGGGCTGGTCCACATAATGAACCACACGGGCCATTGGCGCTGACAAGCTGAAGGCTTCGTTTTTGTTTCCAAAAGCCTCTGGAAACTGACAAGTCAGTGCCAAGTCCTGGGCTCCCTTGAAAGCACTGCGTCCTTAACCATCAATGTTTACTGTGAGGGTGGCCAGGAGGTGCCGTGGTTTCGTCAGGGCCATGAGACCTGGAGCTGCTCTGCAGAGCCAGCCTGGCTGTCCAGAGTCCAGGGACAAGTGGTGGCCAGGCCTGGCCTACTGCATGGGACGCGGGGACCTCAGTTGCAGACAGCTGGCCAATGCAGGCATCCACTCTTGCTCCCTCGCAAAGCCTCATGGAGGGGAAAGCCAAGGAATTTTTGTAAAGGCACTAACCACATGGTAAAGAGAGCAGGACAACACCAAAATCGACTAGTCTGGATGCTGAAAAGCAGGAGACAGCCAGGGGCCAGCTGGGGGGCAGTGGTCCTGGGAGCCTCGGCCTTGTTTGTAAAGGACCAGGGCAGGAGTGCTGGGCCCCAGCCCAGGAAGCCTGCAGTCAAGAGTGTGTGAGGCCGTGAGGGCAGGCTGGGGTGACAATGGGGCTGAATCCCAAGAGGCCCCAGACCTTGGACCCCGCTCAGCTCCCCTACACTGGCAGCCAGTCTATACTCCACAGGCAAGGGAGAGGGGAGGAGAGACGAGGCTGAGGGAGGGAAACCACAGGAAACATTCTAGAACACTCCCCAGCTGAAGGGCATGCAGTCAGGCCCAAGGGGGCTGAGGGTGAAGCCCTGCAGGTCCCAGGGAAACGGACCCTGAAAGGGGCTGCAGGTAGAACGGCCCTGGGGTCTCAGCAACCACAGGCAGCAGGAAACCTAAGGCCACTTGCAGTTCTGAAGAAAGCGACTTTGGCCCAAGAATTCTACCAGCCAGCCAGATAGGCCAGAGGAGAAAGGCAGCTCCAGACGTGAAAGGCATCTCCCAAGTCACCCCGGGACCTTTCTGTCAAGAAGCTACTAGGAAAAAGAAATAAACATACAAAAAAAGCAAGAGCTACCAGAGGATATGTGTCACCAAGACAAACAGAATAACTAAGAAAGGCAGCAATGTAGGATTCCAAAGCTGGGGGACCCACTCCGGGGAGACCCGGGTGCCCGGGCCAAGGGAGGAGAGATCACTCGGCTCAGAGACCACGGGCTCCAGGAGAACAGAATAGCAGACGCGGCAGAGCTGGGGGCTGAATGAGGGATACACAAGTAGAAAGCCAAGCACACTTTACAAACCACAACCTAGGAAAAGGCAAAGCGAATGCAGGAGCACGGAGGGCCTGGTGTCCACACAGAGCTCCACACGGGAGCACGGAGGGCCTGGTGTCCACACAGAGCTCCACATGGGAGCACGGCGGGCCTGGTGTCCACACAGCCCTACATGGGAGCACAGAGGGCCTGGTGTCCACACAGAGCTCCACACGGGAGCACGGAGGGCCTGGTGTCCACGCAGCCCCACACGGGAGCACGGCGGGCCTGGTGTCCACACAGAGCTCCACACGGGAGCACGGAGGGCCTGGTGTCCACACAGCTCCACACGGGAGCACAGCGGGCCTGGTGTCCACACAGAGCTCCACAGGGGAGCACAGAGGGCCTGGTGTCCACACGGAGCTCCACACGGGAGCACAGCGGGCCTGGTGTCCACACACAGCTCCACACGGGAGCACGGCGGGCCTGGTGTCCACACAGAGCTCCACAGGGGAGCACAGAGGGCCTGGTGTCCACACACAGCTCCACACGGGAGCACAGCGGGCCTGGTGTCCACACAGCCCTACATGGGAGCACAGAGGGCCTGATGTCCACACAGAGCTCCACACGGGAGCACGGAGGGCCTGGTGTCCACACAGAGCTCTGTACGGGAGCACGGAGGGCCTGGTGTCCACACAGAGGGAGAAATGGCAGCCGGGGAGGGCCCAACCTGGCTCCTCACAGTGCCCTGTGG
This sequence comes from Pan troglodytes, assembly GCF_028858775.2. Taxonomy (NCBI): domain Eukaryota; kingdom Metazoa; phylum Chordata; class Mammalia; order Primates; family Hominidae; genus Pan; species Pan troglodytes. The sequence goes on along the minus strand of NC_072409.2, from coordinate 1,994,344 downwards.
ACTGCCACCCAGTAGGTGTGCAACTTTCATTCAGAAAAGAGAAGCTGGGCACGGTGGCTCAAGCCTGTAATCCCAGTGCCTTGGGAAGCCGAGGTGGGAAGATCGCTTGAGCCTAGTAGTTCAAGACCAGCCTAGGCAACAAGGTGAGACCGTCTCTACAAAACATAAAAAATTTGCCAGGTGTGCTGACCGTGCCTGTAGTCCCAGCTACTCAGGAGGCTGAGGCAGGAGGATTGCTTCAGCCCAGGAAGTTATGGCTGCAGTGAGCTGAGATCAGAGATCGCACCACTGCACTCCAGCCTGGGCAACAGAGCAAGACCCTGTCTCAATAAATAAATAAATATATTTTTTAAAAAGAAAGAAAAAGAGGATCTAGGGCAGAAAGCTGCCATCACTGAGCAGCAGGGTCAGGTCGTCAGTGGGTGTGTTAGGGTCTCGTAGGGAAAGGTAGGAGTCACTCACCTGTGCCAGCTGAGCAGGGTTGTAGAAGGGCACAGCCCCGCTGGGAGGGCCCCCTGCAGCAGGGAGGTCGCCAGGAGCCTGAGAAGCACAGAGAAGTCACCTCAGCAGGGCTGTGCTGCACAGCAGCTGTCACTTCAAGTGCAGATAAAGACACCGCTTCTAGGTGGGATTTACAGTACTTTTACATAAGCTACAGAAGCAGATCCAAGACACTTCTTGCAACACTGGATTTAGTTATTTAATGGTTCAGAGAAAAATGGTGAAAATCAAAGCAACGTGCAGAGCCAATGTTTTAAGCACCGGAACATGCAATGGGAAGGTGCACACAGCACTGAGGTGGCACCGAGCGTGCGAGGTGGTGAGGAGGTGCCCACGGCTGCAGCTCTAAGGCTCCAGCCATGACACGAGGCCCAGGGCTCTCATTTGCAGGCGGAAGGGTCGCTGCAAGCCTTTCTGCTGAGCCACGGCTGCAGCTGGTGCCGGGACAGGCAGAAGATGAAGCGTTCGTTCACCTCCCTCCCACATTGGCCGCAGGACACCGTCACTGCTGCACCCGCCCCGGCCTCAAGCCAACGTTCTCATGCTTGATCAGAAAGGAGCAATCTTCCTTCCAAAGGAGAGCATCCTGACCGGGGAAACACTCACTCGGCGAGGCCACGACCCAGGCCCGTCATTGGAAAAACCAATTTGGAAAGAGCAAAATGACAGAACCCACTCATTGACTAGGACACCTCAGGGTCGATCCAGTCGCCCCATGTATGTGGAGACTTAACAGCAAAACCCCCTTTAAGGCCATTTAAAGGAACACTGCTGTAATCTCAGCACTTTGGGAGGCTGAGGCGGGCGGATCACCTGAGGTTGGGACCAGCCTGACCAACATGGAGAAACCCCGTCTCTACTAAAAATACAAAATTAGCTGGGCGTGGTGGCTCATGCCTGTAATCCCAGCTACTCAGGAAGGCCGAGACAGGAGGATGGCTTGAACCCAGGAGGTGGAGGTGGCGGTGAGCTGAGATCACACCATTGCATTCCAGCCTGGGCAACAAGAGCAAAACTCCGTCTCAAAAAAAAAAAAAAGGAACCCTGTACCCTTGGTCACGTGACGCTGAGGGAGACAACGGGCGAGGTTAGTGGCAAAGCGCACGTGGCGAACCGGCACCGCGTGCTCAGGAACACAGGCGGCACACGCCAGCTCTCATGTTAGTGAGGACCACCAGCCGCAGGTACCTGATTAAAATGCTGGCTCACTTCACGTGATAATGAACTCATTGAACTACAGCGCGAAAGCTACAAAACAGCAAGAACACACACAAAACACGGACAAAAGTCAACATGCGCGTCACTGTCCAATCCAAGCCGTCAGTTCCATTTCAAAAGCTTTGTGATGCCATTAGAATCAACATAACTCAAAAGGGAAAAAAAGCCAGTGTTAGCTTAAGATTCCTGTCTTAATGTAAAGCTGTTATCCCGAAACAACCATTAGCTTAGGGGAGGGCTGGGAGGAAAAGTCCAGCCTCGGCCTAAGCCAGCTTCACCTCCTGACACCTCACAATTCAAGACAATTCCCGTGCTGTTGAGGGGAGAGGACCGGGACTGAGGCGACAACTCAAACCCCCTGCACCCCTCCTGGAGCTCCCAAACAGTTTTGTTAAAACAAGTGCAATTTTTTCCCCCAGGAACACCACCTTCAAGGTGCTCTTGTTTCTAAACTGCCTCTTCCTACCCAGTACCGCCCTCCATAAAGGAAGAGGCGCCTGGACAGTGAGCTGCTGGGGAGGCCTGGGCTGCGGGGGGCCCTGGCGTCGGCACTCCTTACCTCTCCTCCCTGGGAACCCTCAGGCCTGGAGGAGGGGAGTTCAGAGCCAGGGAGTGACGCTGCAGAGCTTAAAACCTGCCGAGGAAAAGAAGAATTGCAGCAACCAAATCCCAGGGAATTGAAGTCTCTCACACCAGGCCGAAAAATATGAAACTGTTCTGGCCTAGGTTACAAACGCCCTCTTCCACGTAAAGTGCTCCTCAGAGAGAAGTGAAAAGTGTCTCACACGTGGGTCCAGCCGCACAACCCTGTTGGCTCTAGACCCCTGCAGCTCTCTACCAGGTGCCTGTGTGTGCCCATGACAGGCTTGCAATCTGGGGCTACTGTTATTCCCATTTTACAGAGGGGAAAACTGAGGCTTAGACAGGTGAGTGACTGCCCCATGCTTTACACAGCTGATGAATGGAGAACAGGATTAGGCCCAGGCCTGTCCCACCGTACAGAGTGCAGTCTGAGCTGGTTTTTTTTTTTTTTTTTTTTGAGATGGAGTCTCGCTCTGTCGCCCGGGATGGAGTGCAATGGCGCAATCTCAGCTCACTGCAACCTCTGCCTCCTGGGTCCAAGCTATTCTTCTGCCTCAGCCTTCTGAGTAGCTGGGATTACAGGCACCCGCCACCACACCCAGGTAAATTTTGTTTTTTTTTTTAGTAGAGACGGGGTTTCACCACGTTGGCCAGGCTGGTCTCGAACTCCTGACCTCAGGTGACCCGCCCAGCTCAGCCTCCCAAAGAGCTGGGATTACAGGCATCAGCCACCACTCCCGACTGGTCTGAGCTGTTCTACTTCACATGGGAGTCATTTGTTTTTTGTTTTTGTTTTTTGGATGAAAATATACTTAACTTTTATTATCGGTAGGTAATTTCTCTGTAACTTAGAGTAATTAATTTTATTTTTTCCAATTTTAAAAATTGTAAAATATACATACCGTAAAATTTGCCACTTTAATCATTTTTAAGTTTTAAGCACATTCACCGTGCTGAGCAACCATCACTGCCACTATCCCCAGATCTCCGTCTTCCCAAACAGCTCTGTCCCGCCCGGCACCCTGCATTCTACCTTCCGTCTCTACCATACATAAGTGTGAGGCGTTTAAGGCGGAACACTCTGCGTACACATTGGATACTGACTTGCAGAAGGCAAGGCCCTGTCTGGCAGGATGGGGAGGTGCCTCCTCACTGGGTACCTTTCCCCTTTCCCACTGTACCCGCTCACCTTGGGCTCTGGGGCAGGCTCTGGATTGGCGAGGCCCCTAGCTGCTGCAGGCCCTTCCCTGCCAGTCCTGTCTGGAAGCTGTGGTTCTTCTGCATCTGGGGATGAGAGAGTGAGGAGGCCATCATTCCGTCCAGAACGTCCCTGGGGTCTCACTGAAGACACTCCGAGAGGAAGAGAGTTTCACGCTGCACACGCGGCACACGCGGCACACTCATGCAGAAACAGGCAAATAAAAAAAAACCACAAACCAACCCCAGGCTCTCTGCATGCTGGCCAGGTCATTCTTTTAACGGGAGATTTAGGAGAGACTCATAGAAAGAGGATCAAAGGTCAGGAGACTGGGGGCTGACCTGGAGGGGCTGGTGCTCGTGCTACCTACCTGGGGTTGGCACGAACAAGTTAGAAGGAATTGGGAGTGGCGCGAGTGGAGCGACAAAGTCCGCAGGAGCGAGCGCCGGCTCGCTCCGCTGGGTCCCGCTTGGGTTCAGGACGTCAACGTAGCGAGCTCTGGTTCCTGCTGCAAAGGGGAGGGAAGCAAATTGAGGTGAACGCGCCAGGTGGCCTCCAGCTTCCAAACGCTCTGCACTCACTGTGTCAGAGGAAAAGCACGCAGGGACGTGCGGGAAGCCACCTCCTCCCCATGCACAACAGCTACACGTTGGCCTCTCTCTCTGGGACAGTTAATCGTTCAAGCAAGCTCCCACTCCAAGGCCACCCTTACCTGCTCTTCTAGAGTACATGTTCACGGGGGCTCCAGGAGGCCCTGGGAGGGCAGGCGGGGCAGCTTGCACAGTCTTGGGCATCGAGGTTGGAGGTGGGGGCGGGGCTTTCTTCTGCAGAGGGAAACACAGCTTCAGACACCCACTGTGTGCACAGAAACCCACTGGGATGGCACAGTCAGGAGGCTCCAAAAGGGGCAACAGCCACCCAAATATCACAGGGCCACATGAGGCTGTTCCCTCCACTCACACCTCACACCTCACACCCAACAGGAACTAGAATGACAATTTACCTCCTCTTCTGGCTCATTTAAATTCACCCACTGGTTTTTCTTTTCATCCCAAACAATCTGCCAAGATTTTAAAAAGAAAAAAGGTCAGCAGACTGAACCTAAATAGAATTAGAATCTGATTAATGATGACACTTCAAAACTTCAGGAAACACCTACTCAGGTCTGCTCTGAAAGTGACAGAAAAATCATTACAATTCCTCGGACGTCCCGTGCGTATTTGACAGCACTCACCGATTTGTTCTTGTCATCTGGCAAATAAGCTTCTGTCTTTTTCTTTCCAGGTAGCCAACGAAAGAACCAGGATTCACCCTAAATATAAAAAACACGAGAACAACTTTGAAAACATTATGTTCCATGAAATAAGCCAGGGCAAAAAGACAAATTCTACATGACCCACTTCTGTGAGGCCCCAGAGTCGCCAGATCCACAGAGACACCAGGAGAATGGAGGTGGGAGCAGATCCACAGAGACACCAGGAGGATGGAGGTGGGGAGCAGATCCACAGAGACACCAGGAGGATGGAGGTGGGAGCAGATCCACAGAGACACCAGGAGGATGGAGGTGGGGAGCAGATCCATAGAGACACCAGGATGGAGGTGTGGGGAGCAGATCCAGAGAGACACCAGGAGGATGGAGGTGGGGAGCAGATCCACAGAGACACCAGGAGGATGGAGGTGGGGAGCAGATCCACAGAGACACCAGGAGGATGGAGGTGGGGAGCAGATCCAGAGACACCAGGAGGATGGAGGTGGGGGTCAGATCCACAGAGACACCAGGAGGATGGAGGTGGGAGCAGATCCACAGAGACACCAGGAGGATGGAGGTGGGAGCAGATCCACAGAGACACCAGGAGGATGGAGGTGGGGGGCAGATCCAGAGACACCAGGAGGATGGAGGTGGGAGCAGATCCAGAGACACCAGGAGGATGGAGGTGGGGGGGAACCGGGAGTTGTTTCGTTTCGAGGAGACAGAGTTTCCGTTTGGGAAGGTGAGACAGTTCTGGAGACGGATGGTGGTGACGGCAACACAACAGTGTGAAAGTACTCGGTGCCACAGAACTGTGCACTCAGAAAATGGTAAAAATGTGCATTTTGTTCTGTGTATTTTACTGTCATTTAAATAGGTCAGAACAGTAACGTGCCTTCAGGAACTTTTTACGTCTAAACACTGACAAAGCTTCCGACATCCTCCCCTTTGAGAAGAGGAAGGCGGGCTGTCCAAGTCAGTGTGTGTCGGAGGCAGACACAGCCCTCTGTGTTTCCCATGTGTGGAGAATTCGGTTATTAGGAAACTTTACTTTATTCTTCACATGATGCACTTCATTTTTGTTTGTTAGTTTTTTGAGACAGAGTCTTGCTCTGTCCCCCAGGCTGGAGTGCAATGGCGTGATCTCGGTGCACTGCAACCTCTGCCTCCCGGGTTCAAGTAGTTCTATGCCTCAACCTCCTGAGTAGCTGGGATTACAGGCGCCCACGACCATGAATGGCTAATTTTTGTATTTTTAGTAGAGATGGGGTTTCACCATCTTGGCCACGCTGATCTTGAACTCCTGACCTCATGATCCGCTCGCCTCAGCATCCCAGAGTGCTGGGGTGACAGGCGTGAGCCGCCGCACCCTGCCTCCCAGAATGCTGGGGTGACAGGCAGGAGCTGCTGCGCCCGGCCTCCCAGAGTGCTGGGGTGACAGGTGTGAGCCGCCATGCCCGGCCTGATGCACTTCACTTCTACTGAAGAAAGAGGAGAAGCCTCAGCAGCTACTACACACCCTCAATTCTGTTTCTCTGTGAGTTCTACTGGCCAGACAAGCTGTCCCGGGGAGGCCTGTGATAGCCTGTGCACTGGAAACCTGCTCAAGTATCGTGTTTTATCTCAGAGCTCACACAAATTTGGAATTAAATGTGTGTTTATTTTCAAGACAGCAGCCATAAAAGAAAAATCTGATCATTGAACTTTATTAAAATGAAGAATGATATTTTTCATAAAATACCATTACTAGGCCGGGCATGGTGGCTCACACCTGTAATCTCAGTACTTTGGGAGGTCAAGGCAGGCAGATCACTTGAGGTCAGGAGTTTGAGACCAGCCTGGCCAACATGGTGAAACCCCATCTCTACTAAAAATACAAAAAATTAGCTGGGAGTGGTGGTGGGCACCTGTAATCCCAGCTACGGGAGAGGCTGAGGCAGGAGAATTGCTTGAACCTGGGAGGCGGAGGTTGCAGTGAGCCAAGATCATGCCAATGCACTCCAGCCTGGCTGACAGAGTGAGACCCTGTCTCAAAACAAACAAACAAACAAACAAAAAAACCATTACAAGTAAAAAGGCAATCTACAGATTGGGAGAAGATATCACAATAAGTACACCTAACAGAGGACTTATATCCATAATACAGAAAGGACTCCTGCAAGTCCTGAAGAGAACACCATTAAAAATGGAAAGGAAAGCCAGGTGTGGTGGCTACACCTGCAGTCCCAGCTACGAGGCGGGAGGATCACTTGGGCCCAGGAGTTTGAGACCAGCCTGGGCAACATAGTGAGACCCCATCTTTATGGGGAAAAAAAAAAAAAACGGATAGAGACTTGAACAAGCACTGCCCCAAAAGAGCGGTGAGATGGTAACAGGGACACGAGAAGGTGCCCAGCGTCACACCTCGCTGTGGAGATGCAGAGGAAGACACAATGAGATGTCATCAGCCCCAGCACAATGGCTAAGTTAAAGAACCGGCACCGCCCAGTATTGGTGAAGATGAGGGATATCCAGGGCCCTTGTCCTCTGCTGCAGGATATGTGACTTGGGGCAACCAACCATTTAGGACAACTGCTCAGCAGTGTCTCCTAAAGCTGAACACACGCTCATCCTGCGAGCTAAACCCTCAGCTCCTTGGCACGCACATTCGCCAAGAGACAGGCAAGGAGGCTCCTGGGGCCTGACGGATCCCAGCCCCACACTGAAAGCAGTCCCAAAGTCCACGGCTGGGAGAAAGATCTGTGAGCCGGCAGCAGGCACACACCACAGTGACAAAGCAGCGGCTGCCGTCTGGTCCCTTGCGGGTGGGTCTGACAGGTAGTGGCCAGAGGCGACCTCTGGGGGCCGGGCTGCGTCCCCATGCTGACCTGGGTGGGCTATTATCCTATTATCTGAAGGCACAAATACACAGACACCCATCATGCCGTGTGCGCTGTAGACACTCGGCTGTTTGTATCAGGAGGCTATTTGCATGTGTGGTGAATTAAGAGGATGGCGCTCTGGGAAGCGTGCCTCCTGCCCAGACCCTCCCGGCCGCCAGGCGCACCGTGGGCAGGCTGTACTACCTTCTTAGGTTCCTTCGTTTCTTTCTTGGCTGCCTGTCCGGGTCTCTTTGTTTCGGGAGCGGGTGAGAAAGACAGAGGTGGCTGCGTGGGACCCGAGTCGGCACGATCCCACCCTGGGGGGGCCTCCGAGTCTGGCATTGTCCTCGAGGGGGTCTGTCGCAAGGAAATGCAGAACAGGCTCTCCTGGGGCTCCTCACAGGAACCGAAAGAGAGAGGGGGATGCAATTCCCCAGGCGTGTTCCCTAAATACATCACTGAGAGGCCGGATGACTCCGGTGACCAGAGGGAGGCAGGAAGGGGGCTGGGGAGAGCAGCCCCCTGACTGGGCCTCCCAGAGCCTCTACCTGGCCTGACTAGAGAAAAGCCAGCCGCACTTAATAAGCAGCTCCGTCTGGGAGCACTCAGCACTCAGAATGCAAATGCGGGCGTTCGATGGAGATTCCGGGCTGGAAGAAACGGAGTGTGAGCATGCACTGAGGGAAGACTGGCCAGAGGGGGGCGATGGGTGTTCTCAAAGATACAATGATTTTTAAAAATATTTATTCCTGGGTCAAGTCCCAATTTTTAATAGCTCAACCCTCATTTTTACTTTTCCAGGGACACAGTATTTTAAAGGGTAAAACACCTAATGCAAGTTCAAACTATAGCAATCGCCTACTGATGGGATGCCCGTGAAGGGCTGGGTATCTGTAAAGAAGGTTCCAGAATGCGGTCTGTATAAAAGCAACCATCCCTCCTGGTTAGGAGTAGAGCAAACAGAGGAGGTATTTATACCAAACATGTCTAATGAGATAAATCTCACTTTCAGGAAAACCAGTGACAATGTTAGAAATTCTACTGAATTCCAGGACATCCTCTTGTGAGATCAAAAAATTAGAAAAGAAATTCCACTGTAGAAAAAGAGATGGCCGGGCTGGGCGCGGTGGCTCATGCCTGTAATCCCAGCACTTTGGGAGGCTGAGGCGGGTGGATCATGAGGTCAGGAGTTCAAGATCAGCCTGGCCAAGATGGTGAAACCCCATCTCTACTAAAAACACACACAAAAAATGAGCTGGGTGTGGTGGTGGGCGCCTGTAGTCCCAGCTACTCAGGAGGCTGAGGCAGAGAATTGCTTAAACCTGGGAGGCAGAGGATGCAGTGAGCCAAGATCGCACCACTGCACTCCAGGCTGGGCGACAGAGAGAAACTCCATCTCAAAAAAAAAAAGAGATGGCCAGGTGCAGTGGCTCACACCTTAATCCCAGCACTTTGGGAGGCTGAGGCAGGCAGATCACTTGAGGTCAGGAGTTCGAGACTAGCCTGGCCAACATGGCGAAACCCTGTCTCTACCAAAAAATACAAAAAATTAGCCAGGCATGGTGGCACACACCTGTAGTCCCAGCTACTTGGGAGGCTGAGGCACAGAACTGCTTGAACCCAGGAGGTGGAGGTTGCAGTGAGCCGAGATCGCACCACTGCACTCAAGCCTGGGCGACAGAGCAAGAATCTGTCTCAAAAAAAAAAAAAAAAAAAAAAAAAAAAGAAGAAGAGATGTAGAAATCAGAGAAGGTACCCATTTTGGAAGAATTAAAATTAATAAGGGGATTTCATGATATTTGGGTATTTCTTCTACTTAAAGTAACTGTTTTTACGCTACTGAATTCTCTCTTCCCCATCTTTCCCTACCAGTGTTTTCACCAACTCTTCATATTTTAAGGATGAAAGCTATTTAGAAGCACTTTCACTTTAAGAAACAATTTTAGAAACAATTTCATAGTCCTCACTACCATCATCCTACTTACAACTCAACAAGGAGTCTGGGTGCCCACTCGATGAACTTTATGGAAAACAAATAGTTTAAGAAAATGTGACAAAGTACCAGATTAGCAAATTTTCCATCAAAATTTTCTTCGCTTAGCTCGGAAAGTGAGTTTCCAACAGGCGCCTCCTGCGGCACTATCCCTGTCAATGGGAAAGAGAGCAACTATGATCTCAGTCACAAGAAGGCGGGACGTGTGTGTGGCACACAGATCAACAGGCACACCACCTTCCCACCCAGCTACCGCCACACCAGCATGATCTGCAGAAACCAAGGCTGAACATCTCCCCACATGTGTGCACGCTCTTTTATTTTTAAAACTAGGCCTATGTTTTGCTTTGTCCATATACACACATGTAGACATAGGCACAGACCAGGGACAAGATCCACCAAATCGAGTTCCAGACAGAAGTTCATGACCTGCCCCTGTGCATCTCACCAGGCGTCCAGCAGGGCCGTCTAAAGACAGACCCCAGGAGACCCACGGCCACCATGCCCTGCCCCAATGGCCATTTAAGCTTCACAACAAAAAGCCAAGTTACAAAAGGAACTGGCATTAACACTGCTGTTGTAGTGAGACTCTGAACCCATCCAGTCTGTAACTTCCAGAATTTCTGGTCTACGTTAAGACAAGTAATGTAAGTTGTTTCAAGCTCAAATAACTTCAATCTCTTCCACCAATCCCCACAAACACCACACCCCATGCTGCTTCTGCTCTCGAGACAGCATCTCTGCAGCCCCACCTGGGTCTGGGCTCCTGGCTTCCTGGAGCAAGTGTCTCCTTTCCTGCAGAGGTGGCACACCAGGTGGGAGGCCAGGCCTGGAGGGCTCCGGGAAGCCAAGTGCAGGCCCTGGGGTCACACAGCCAGGACCCGGCTCCAGGGGCCCCGGGGGCAGTGGCACTGGGAACATCGGCACCCTGGCAGGACTAGCCAATGGGCCGTCAGGGAGCGTCTGCGGAGCTGCATGGGAACGGTGGAGAAGAGGTCTGGGGTTACTGAGGGTAGCTTGAGTCACTGGAAGGAGCTGACACTCGACGTGTTTATGACAAGTTATTTTGTACAGCCCCGTTTCTTTTATAAGGGAGGTCCAACAGAGCAGAAAGCCTGAAGCCACCACCCCACCGCACCATCCGTGGTTTGCAGAAAAGCAGAGTATCCGCTTCCTTTTCTAGGGGAGGGGCACTACGCTTCCTTTTCTAGGGGAGGGGCACTTGAGCAGTCAGAGCGGCACGCGGGCTCCAGGGCGCAGCCCACACGCAAGCCCACGGCGGCCGCCTGGCACAGAGCTCTGCTAGGCCCGAGTCCCCTCCTCCACGGCCAGGGGTCACAGAGGCCACTCGTTCATTCCTTCATTCTTCCGACTCAACATAAAACCTGGGAGGGCTGCTGCCTACCAGCACCATGCTGGGCCCTGGATGCTTCAACAACAAAAGAAATGCTGGGTCCTCATGGGGGTCGGGACAGATGAACTGAGTAAGAAGAGAAAGCGCTAAGGACAGCAATCAACCAGGAAGTGGTAACGGTGTCTGAGGACGAAGCAGACTGGACATCAGGCAGGGAGGGTGGGCAGTGGGCCCAAATCAGGAGTGTGGCTGGTCCACAGCGTGGGAGTGGACACGGCACCAGGGCAGGAGGGCTCAGGGCCAAGCTTGGAGGGCCTGTGGCCACCGTGAGGACCCTGGCTTGTCCTCAGGTGAGATGGAGAGTCTGGAGGGTCTGGGGAAGAAGCAGGAGGCGAGCAGGAAGGAGCCGTGCTCATCCAGGCATGCGGACCTGCGTGCAGGCTGCGCTGGTGAGGTTCACTGACGAAGGAAGCCGAGAAGTGCGAGAGAGGAGGGGGCATCTGGACTTGACTCCCTGGAGCTCTGGGCTGGCCCTTCCACCGACGGGGCCGACTGGGAGAAGCAGGTTACAGAGGGGCACAGCCGAGGGCGCCGCCCAGACACGGTGCGGCGGAGGCTCCCGGAGAAGCAAGCAGGGAGGCTGAGCAGGCAGCGGGCGCTCAGGGCAGTGTCCCAGCACATGGATATTTATGGACATGGAAAGCCATGAGCCCCCCCTCCATGGGCTCATCAGGGGAGGAAGCATGGAAGGGAAGAGGGAGGAGACCAAGGAGCCCCACAACCACCGAGGTGGTGTGAGACACTGCCTCCAACAGTCCACATCTGAAAGCAGTTCTCCAGGAGGCAAGGGCGCAGGCCACGGCTCAGCCCGCAGGAAGCAGGGGCTTGTCTGAGGGCAGCAGCCGCGCACCTGGGCTCACCTGAGGGCAGCAGCCGCACGCTCGGGCTCGAGTGCTCAGGGCTCGGTGCAGGCACCGCCAGCAGAGGGTTGGCGATCCCCAGGGCTGCTGGCTGACTGAGTCCTGGCCCGTCCAACTGCTCCACCTCGGAGCTCGGAGTGCTGGGACACTGCTGCGGGAGGGCTCCGTCCTGATGCCATACTCCAGCCCCCTCCTGAGGGAGAACAAGACCCGCCCTGTGGAAGCCGCCTGTGGCCGCTCTGCAGCGCCGCCCGCCTGCCACCACCGCGCTTGCTGTGTCCCTACTTCAGGACAGGAGGCACTCAAAGCCCTTTCTGGGGAATTAGGGAATTCTCACAGGCACACGTTGCAGTTACACTGTCTTTACAGATACATACTTTCAGTGTGGAAATGACAGGGACAGAAGCCACCTTGCCAGACGCCTCTGTGCCACCCCAAGCCAAGGCTGTACCTTAATCTGCCGCTCCACCTGCTGCAGGTGAACCAGCCACGTGGGTGCGGCCAAGGACTCCTCTTCTGGCTTCTCTTTCAGCTGGGGATCGAAGAGTCGTAACTGGGAAGCCATCTAGACACGGGCAAAAATCAGAGGCCCCTGTCACCACCGGGTGGTGGCAAGTGAGCCGTCTTCAAAATGCCCAGGCAATGCAGCTTCGGTGTTCACTGGCAATAAAGTTTAATTAGCTGCCTACATGTTTCTAGTATGTGCTTAGGTGACATACCCAGCACATGGGACGCTGGGTGACTGGGAAGTTGCTGTAGACGACCTCTTGACCCACGGGCACTGGGTTGGCAGCGCTAGGCACCCCCCTGGAACAGGCCTGGCCCGAGACTACCATCTGACCACGTGGACCTGACTCAGCAAAAGCTGGACTCCCCTGGGAATGTCTGCATGCTTTCATCGGGAATTTGGGGGATGCAGAGCGGGACAGAGGGGGCAGAACACAAGTTTGGCCCTGTGTTCATAACCACTAAGGTGGGGGATGAGCACCTAAGGACGCGTGCATGAATGACTCTCTGAACTTTGAAATGGGTCTAAAAATGTCCCTAATACATTTTTTGGGTATCCCATGAGCACGTTCTCACAAATGCAACTACTGACAAGAGGTGAAGATCCTGGTGCAACACGGGCGCCTCCCATACTCTCTTGTCAGTCATGCCGCCTCTGTTTTACAGGCGAAGAAACTGAGGCCTGCAGCAGTACAGCCAGGACTCAAGCAAAGGCTGCTGGACTCTGGACACTTAAGCTATCAACCACCAGACTAAATTGCCTCAAAATAAGAATATCCTGGCCGGGCGTGGTGGCTCACGCCTGTAATCCCAGCACTTTGGGAGGCCAAGGCAGATGCATCCATCACTTGAGGTCAAGAGTTTGAGACCAGCCTGGCCAACATGGTGAAACCCCATCTCTACTAAAAATACAAAAAATTGGCCAAGCGTGGTGGCAGGCGCCTGTAATCCCAGCTACTTGGGAGGCTGAGGCAGGAGCATCACTTGAATCTGGGAGGCGGAGGTTGCATTGAGCCGAGATCGCACCACACTGCACTCCAGCCTGGGTGACAGAGTGAGACTGCGTCTCAATAAAAAAAGAGTATCCTACAGACAGTTCCTTCTGATTGTGAAACTCGCTGCCAAGGCTCTGTGCTGGCACACGGTGCCTGAGAGTCCCCAGGCTAAGACGCAAAACACGAAGCCATTCAAAGATCTTTATCCGCCCAAGAGGCAGGTTCCGAGCGCCTACCACAATGGGCGTCTGAACCATCGCTACCCCCTTGCCCGGGGGCTCTGGCAAACCCTCCTTCCCTGCAGTCAGCACAGCATCCCGAGGACAGGTGCCAGGGGCAGCACCTGCACAAGCTGGCTGATCAACACCGGGGAGTACAGGTGCGGCTGCGTCAGGATGCTCTTCGCGATGGCCTCACAGTAGTGGAAGGCTTGCGTGGCCAGCCCCATTTCCGCCAGGCGGCAGGAGTAGATGAACTTAAACACCTGAAACGACAGAAGCCTTGCTGCCCCGCGGCTCCCCCGCGTCCGAGCATCGCCAATGGACAAAGCCTTGTACTGCCCTGAGGCTCCCCTGCATCCGAGCATCGCCCTGTGAGCTGTGAACTCTTCTGGACACTTCACTCATCATCGTCTCCCACCCACCACGCCCGCTGACCACAGTCCTAGTCCCTGTTCCCCAAGGGATTTCAAGAGCAAAGTAAACGACTAAGCTGGTAGGAAACTCACTCTGCTTTCCCCCCAACCCCTTTCATGGGGCCACTCGGCTCTCACGGTCACAACGCCCCAAGAGCGCGGCACTGAGACCACTGCCTTCCGTGTAGCTTGAGCTGCTCCACAGACATTCTCTAGATACTTCATTCTTTTTTATTTTTTTTGACAGGGTCTCACTTTGTCACCCAGTCTGGAGTGCAGTGGCACAATCACAGCTCACTACAGCCTCAATCTCCTGGGCTCAAGCAGTCCTCCCACCTCAGCCTCCGAGTGGCTGGGAACACAGGTGCATGCTGCTACGCCTGGCTAATTTTTGTTTGTTTGTTTGTTTGTTTTTTTGTAGAGACAGGGTGTTATTATGTTGCCCAGGCTGGTCTCTAATTCCTGAGCTTAGGTAATCCACCCACCTTGGCCTCCTAAAGTGCTGGGATTACAGGCATGAGCCGCCATGCTCAGCCTCTCATGTATGTTTTATAGACACCACCCCCACACTGCATCAGAGAATACCGCCCTCAAATATTAAAAATAGCTCGTACGGCCGGGCGCGGTGGCTCACGCCTGTCATCCCAGCACTTTGGGAGGCTGAGGTGGGCAGATCACAAGGTCAGGAGATCAAGACCATCCTGGCTAACACGGTGAAACCCCATCTCTACTAAAAATACAAAAAATTAGCCGGGCGTGGTGGTGGGTGCCTGTAGTCCCAGCTACTCGGGAGGCTGAGGAAGGAGAATGGCATGAACTCGGAAAGCAGAGCTTGCAGTGAGCGGAGATCGTGCCACTGCACTCTAGTCTGGGTGACAGAGCGAGACTTGGTCTCAAAAAAAAAAAAAAAGCTCATACAGGCTGGGTGCGGTGGCTCACGCCTGTAATCCCAACACTTTGGGAGGCTGAGAGAGGATGACTGCTTGAGCCCAGGAGTTTAGGATCAGTCTGGGCAACACAGTTTTTTTCTACAAAAAATAAAAAAAATTAGTGTGGCATGGTAGTGCTGCTTGTAGTCCCAGCTACTCTGGAGGCTGAGGTGAATCACTTGAGCCTGGGAGTGATCAAAACAGTGCACTCCAGCCTGGGCAACAGAGTGAGACCCTGTCTCCTTTAAAAAAAATGCTCATGAAAATAATTGAAATCAAATGCAAACGGAAAGCCTCAATTCAATGGGATCTTGTTTCTTAGCATTTTAGATCAAATGTCTTCTCAAGATCCTCCCCCAAAAAACTCACATCATTTTTTTCGATACCAATTCAAACAATCTAAGTAGCCAAAAGCTTGTTAGCACTGAGTGTCTGCCCAGCCATGACAGCTGCAGGCTGGCAGCACCTGCTTACCTGGAAACTAGGCAGGGGGCAGGTCTGGGCACCCAGGGACTGGGCGTACTCATAGGCTTCCGTCCTCTGGATTGCTTCGTTGGTTGCGAACTTTAAGAATGGCAAACTGTAGAGGAAGTGAATTATTTTGATGTGGAAAAAATGGCCAATTATTGGCATAGTCAACCTTGGAGCAAATCATCCAGAAGTGTGTCCCACCACGTGACAAATAAAGACATGATTCTGGCCATTTCTGAATTCACTAAAGGAGAAGGATTTTGTTTTACTTGGAAAGGAAAACTTACAGGACTACACTGACTTGGTTCTTTACCTGTGATTGGATCCAATTAAGACAAGCTTTGTAGTTTTCTTCGTGTAAACACCAAATCCCGCCTGGGCCATGAGGTAGCAGAAGTGGGCCGCATCCAAGAGGCCCCTTGAAGCTGCGGAGAGACGACACCACACACGGGGGGCGCTCAGCGACCGGGAGCGCTTGCAGAAGTCAAGGACGCGCACAGAAGGCACCAGAGACGCCAGCCGGACCGAGAAGGCCGGGTTCCGGTGATTTCTGCCAACACCACAGACAACCGGGCCTTCGACGCTCCATCCGCGACACCCAATGCCCATCTCCACCCCTGACCTACCCAGAGTGTCGCCCATGGTAGCCATCGTCCTGGACTCGACGTCCATGTTGTTGTTCAAGTTGGACAAGACCATGGCGAGGTGCGGCCTCCAATCTCCCCATTTCTCGTCTCCACAGCACTAACATGAGGAAAAACAAAACGAAGCCTCATCCCCGGAAGCCAGTGCCATTTCAATTCCACACAGCTGGGCTCACCAGGCACCTCACGGCCTGTGACAGCGTCACCCACGAGCAAATTCCACACAGGCAGTGGAGCCTGTGCAAGCCACCAGGCAATGCCACTCACCGTGGACGCGGCAGGCATCCGCCCGGACATGAGCTGGTAGACTGTCTGCAGAGGGTCGTTGATTGGGAGGCTGTTAGCAAACCTAGGCAGACATAAACACAGAAAGACCCCATGCTGGCTCAGCTAAAAGAAAAAAGCCGGCCGGACATGACGGCTCACGCCTGTAATCCCAGCACTTTGGGAGGCCAAAGTGGGCAGATCACCTGAGGTCAGAAGTTAAGAGACTAACATGGAGAAACCCCATCTCTACTAAAAATACAAAAATTAGCCGGGTGTGGTGGTGCACACCTATAATCCCAGCTACTCAGGAGACTGAGGCAGGAGAATCGCTTGAACCCAGGAGGCAGAGGTTGCAGTGAGCTGGGATCATGCCACTGCACTCTAGCCTGGGCGACAGAGCAAGACTCTGTCTCAAAAAAATAAATAAATAAAATAGTAATAAAATAAATTTTTAAAAAAATCAGCCCTAAGCCCTCTGATGTAATGATTAGACTTATATTTCACTTAGGCAAAGTACACACATCTCAATATTTTATTTTTCTTTCTTATCTCAATATTAAAAAAAAAAAAGCTGTAAAAGATAAGGCCAGGTATGGTGGCTCACGCCTGTAATCCCAGCACTTTCAGAAGGCCAAGGCGGGCAGATCCCTTGAGGCTAGGAGTTTTGAGACCAGCCTGGCCAACAGGGCAAAACCCACCTCTACTAAAAATACAAAAAATTAGCTGGGTGTGGTGGTGGGTGCCTGTGGTCTCAACTACTTGGGAGGCCAAGGTGTGAGGATCACTTGAACCTGGGAGGCAGGGGTTGCGGTGAGCTGAGATCGCGCCCCTGCACTTCAGCCTGGGCACCAGAGCAAAACTCAAAATTTAAAAAAAGCTATAAAAGATGAAGACTGACGAATTCACTGAGATTTTACATGAAGTACTAAAAACCATGCAGTTAATTAAAAACTTTTTAAGCTCTCCACAACACAACCCAAGGAAGCCTCGAGGCCAAGGAAGCCCGAGTTCGTGTGGGAGCACAGCACAGTCAAGTGAGATCCGCCTGCCGCCTGCCCCCAGGGTGCAGACGCCGCGTGCTACAGGGAGCCAGCAGGGCTCGCCACTGGACCAGGCCACTGTGGGACTGTACCTGGTCATGACTCGGGCGTGTGTCCGGCTGTCCATCTTACTTGCAAGTAGCAGAGCGTGACCCCACAGGCCATTCTTCATTGCAGACTCCAAAGCATCCTGAGAAAGGCATTTCAGGGACCTTGGTGGGTTATTGGCGGCACTCACGTGACATGAGTCAAGACAGGCGACAGGCCATGTGTCCTCACGCAGCAGCAGATACACAAACAACCCAAAGGCCTCAAAAACACACTTATTCACCATTTGGAGACTAAAGACACGTAGCGATTCATTATTTTCCTCAGTTTCAAAGTCCCCGTGGTAGTGGGTATTTGTAGATATTTGCTGCTTTTATCCATTTTCAGCATAAAACACAAGCACGCTAATCACAAACAGGGCTAACCACGCAGCGCTGCCCACCACGCCGCCCCATCCACTGGGAAACACACTCGAGTCAACTCCCCAGTTCTAACAGGAGGCCTCCGCGAATATCCTGTCAACACGGACAGTGACTCCAGTAAGGCAGCCTCCCCTTTCACCAAAATCATCCAGGGCATAATTTAGAACTTCTGGCTGGGAGGCAAAAATGTTACAGTAGAGGAAGATGTTAATAAAAGCTAACAGGTTACATGACTTCAATCAGTTATAAAACATCCATAATAGACTCATACTGATCAGGCCGGGCGCGGTGGCTCATGCCTATAATCCCAGCACTTTGGGAGGCCAAGGCGGGCGGATTGCTTGAGCCCAGGAATTCGAGACCAGCCTGGCAACATGGTGAAACCCCGTCTCTATAAAAAAAAAAAAAAAAAGTTAGCCAGGCGTGGTGGCATGCAGCTGTAGTCCCAGCTACTCAGGAGGCTGAGATGGGAGGATCACTTGAACCCAGGAGGTCGAGGCCGCATTAAGCTGTGATCACGCCACTGCACTCCAGCCTGGGCAAGAGTGAGACCCTGTCTCAAAAAAAATTAAAAATAAAAAAATAAAAATACTGGTCAAATATGCCCTTTCTGAGTTTATCATGATATAAAAGGACAGAAAACTCTCAACCTATCCCATGTCTCTGCTGTTCAGGGCCACACATGTTTCTGAGACTGGCCTCTCTCCTGCTTAGCACATCCAAAGCAAACATCATGCACCCTAGACAGCCCCTCCTGTGCACAGTGTCACTGCTGCAGTCACTATGGACCCCCCAACCCCACTGTCCCAGAGCAGGCTCCTGTCTCAGGCCCCCCGCCTGCCCCAGTCCCCACGCTGCTGTGACCCCAGTCACTGGACGCTACACGCACTGGCTGCTCTCCTGCCCGTGGCCTTTCCATGCACTGCGCCTCTGACAGGTTCAGTGCGCCCTCCCAACTCCCAACGACTTCTGGGCTGTGGACTCGAGCCTGACTTTGTGAGAATGCCACAACTTGTGTCATGCACATTTCATCTGAGATTTGGCACACACAGCAGGGGCACGGCCTGTGCTCAACATGTGCATTTATCGAATGACTGAAAATTTAATCTGCAGGTCTCCAACACTGGAAACAGTTAGAAGGAAACCAACATTAACACCTCCAGAAGGATGGCATACAAGAGTCAGGCATCGTTCAGGAAACAGCAAGACCCGAAGCCCCACACTGCAGCGCGGATGCTCCCAAGAGGGGGCCGCGTCCCTCCCCGAAGGCTGCAACCCCGCACCAGGCCCGACCCACTGGACACGTACAGGCGCGGATGCTCCCGAAAGGGGGCCACGTCCCTCCCCGAAGGCTGCAACCCCGCACCAGGCCCGACCCAGCGGACACGTGCAGGCGCCAGGTGCCATGATGTGGAGGCGCACCTTCTTACGGCCATACAGCAACAGCTCCCTGAACCTCTCGGTCTCTCTCTCGAGCGAGCTGGCGGCAGCCGCCGGACCACCAGTGAGGAAAGAGAGCTGGGCCTCACCAGACTCCTCCTCTTCCACCTGCTCCACTGCCTCATTTGTGAAATCAATCAGGTTTGCTTCATTGGGCGACTTCCCAGGAAGCCACACTGTTCTGTGGTCTCGTAACAGAAGCTCCGCAATGTCGGTCCCTACCACGGTCTGTTTGGGTCAACAGGAACAGGAAGGAGAACATGGCTCTCAGGTGAGGACGCGTTGGACCACCACAGGCACAAAGCCCCACCCTGGACACAGCCAGACCCACAACTACCCGAAAGGCTGGCAAGGCTGGGCTGAAACCTCATCCCATCCCAACCGCACGTTCCCTCTCCCTCCCCACCCAGCCACTACAGTGTGCTTCCTAAGGGGGCCCTCGAGGCTCCCATAGCTGGCCATGCGGATCCCGCCCTGCTCCTTCGGGAGGCTGAGCATTCCCAAGACGAAATGAAGACCAGCAAGAAGAAACACTCTAGAAGTAGAAAGAAACATACCCCATTTTGTCTGCATAAGAGAACAATAAAATTCCAAAGAAGACTTGCAGACTCTTTGTCAATTAAGTTTTCATTCTGCAAACATCTCATAGCTTTGTTCTGTGCAAAATTAATGACATCCACTTTATGGGTGTCGTCTCTGCAGAAAGAACACACAGTGAGCAGTGATGTCTGCAAGGCTGGGCTCACAAAGAAATGCCTCAACAAGGAACATACTTGGCCAGGGGTCCCGGGAACGCCCGCATCTCCTCCTGCTCAGACGTGTGCTGCAGCAAGGCCTACGAGGAGAGGGCCGTGGGTCAGTGGCAGCCAGTGCGCAGCCACCCTGCTGGCAGGCCAGACAACCCAGGCACGGATGCTGCCCGTGAGAGGAGAGGATGGCATGGCCCACCCGCCCCGCCCCACAGCAGGTGAAGGCTCGCTCTGTCGAGGCTGTTACATGGAACATGGCCTGTGTGGACCACAGCCATGATTTCAAACTTTATTTTAACTAGTGAAATCCATTTTCTCTCCCCAAATACTGAGGCAGAACCCCAATACATGTGACAGAAGCCTGCAGAAGCTGCAGGAAGAGGCGCATGCCAGCCCCCGTCACCTCGGCAGCGCCGCGCACATCCACCCCACCCGCCCCCCTCACCTGGGCAGCACCGGGCCCACCCACTGCATCTATCATTGAAAAGCACCAATAAAGCAAACATCCCCAAAACGAGGACAGAAAATGCATATACAATCAAACCACGTTGAACACCCAAGGCAGACGCTTACAATACTGACTTCTAGGAGGAAAAAGATATGATCAAATAGAAGAAAAACCCTACAAATTGAAAATTCACAGGAAGAAACATTTTCCAAGGATGTATGTCCAGAGACAAGGTCTGACAATTGAAGATGACAAACTACAAAGCACAGAGTTCCCCGGGGCAGCAGAGCAGTGACGCCACGCTTCTGCGTGTGCCATTACCTCCATGCTGTGGACCTCCACCAAGGCCGGCTGTCCTTCTGAAGGCAGATTGGGAATCACTTTGATAAGCTGACCGCCAGGGCCAAACCTGGCACAGACATGAGGCACTGAAAATTTTTCAGGAGAAGTTGGTCTTGATGAAACTGCATTTAAAATAAATTGAAAAAGAAACAATCAGCTTGTCACTGTTTGATGCTTCTGAGCCTAGACTTTCAATGCGCTCACACAGCTTAAATCACAGGTTAGATTTATCACGACAGACTTTCAACTCAAAAGTCGGTAATTGTTTAATATCATACTTAAAAGTAGAACTTCAGCATATGTCAGGAAAAGAAAAATGTCTGAATCATTAAGCATGAAAGCTGTTCCCTTGTACACTGAGAAAGCTCCCGCAACACCCTCTTGAGCCGCCCTGAGGCTCCTGCCACTGTGCGTGCTCCTCCCAGGCCTGGCCCACTCCCGAGCTCTTCCATTTTCACAAAATCAAATTCAGACTGCGATGACCACACAGCACCCAGCAAAACACCTCAAGCAAAAAAGAAAACAAGGAGCCAGGCATAGTGGTGCATGCCTGTAATCCCAGCACTTTGAAAGGATTCAAGGCAGGAGGGCCACCTGAACCCAGGAGACAGAGACCATGACCGTGCCACTGCACTCCAGCCTGGGTGACAGAGTGAGACTGTGTCTCTTAAAAAAAAAGAAATGAAAAAATGTTAACTGAAACAATACTTTAAGAAAGTAAGGCCAGGCACAGTGACTCACACTCTAATCCAAGCATTTTGGGAGACCGAGGAGGATGGATCACTTGAGGTCAGGGGTTTGAGACCAGCCTGGCCAACATGGCAAAACCCCATCTCTACTAAAAATACAAAAATTAGCTGTGCATGGTGGCAAACACCTGTAATCTCAACTACTCAGGAGGCTGAGGCAGGAGAATCGTTTGAACCCGAGATGCAGAAGTTGCAGTGAGCCAAGATCACGTCACTGCACTCCAGCCTGGGAGACAGAGTGAGACTCCATCTCAAAAAAAACAAAAAACAAACAAACAAAAAACTCAGCCTACCATTAAATTCTGTAACTTTATATCTTTACGTATATTTCTGCAATTTGCCAAGAAAAAGCATTTGAGCATCCTGGAAGGGAACTCTGACTGACACGCGGGACAACTGCAGGAGCGGAGTCTCCAAGGGGAATGAGCAGCTCCCTCCTGCACGCCTGCTGAGCAACGGGGTCTGCGATGGGGATGTGATCAGGGGCTGCCCAGAGCCTGGATATGAGCTGTCCTCAGAGTCACACTTTAAAACACATGTCAGGGCAGGCAGGGCAGCTCTCAGGCCTTAAACCAAACTGCAATAGAAGAGACAGCATTGGCCCGTCCTGACACGCCCTGCCTCTCGGAAGGACGGATTGGGTCAGAGCCAGGCCAGGACATCACAATTCCAATCCCAGCCCTGACTCCCGTGTTCAGATGCCGGGCTGGGTGGCCGCCCCAGTGGGGTTACCCGGTATCCCTCTGTCCTGCTGAGCACACACCTTGCTCCATGGCAGGCCAGACGGTGTCGGCAGGGTAGCCATACTCTGGGAAGCCGGGGCCACTGCTGAAATTGCTGCGGTAGGTGCCGTAGGCAAAATCGCCGTGAAAGGAGCCTGGAGGAAGCGGGGCCTCGTAGGAACCGGCAGCCACATTGTGGCTTCTGTAAATCTGACTCTTAGAAAACAAAGCAAACGGGCAAAATCAATTCCCCAGGCACAGCAGTAAAACTTTAGGTACGCTGCAAACAGGATGGTGGTTCTAAACACAACTGTCCGCGTGTCTGTGAGGCGCCGCCGCGCACCTGGTGTGAGTGGGAGCTGAGGCTGCTGCGGCGGCTGGCCAGGCTGTGTGCGCTGTGCAGGCTCCGTGCCGAGTGCTCGCTGTGGAGGCTGCGCCGGTCCACCTCTTCCCCATAAGGGTCTCTGTGCGGATCGGGGTCATCGTCAAAACTCCCCGTGAAGCGAGGATCGTACCTCCAGTTGTTGTCACGTTTCTCAGGCCTAGAGGAAGCCGGGGGACAGAGGCAGAGGAATGGGAGTGCAGGAGGCCCCGTCCCCATGTGCCACGCAGCTGCCCAGGAGCCGAGACCGAGACCCCTGGGGCCGAGGCACAACACAGCACACCCGACACTCAGGGCCCTCTGACGTGCAACGTTAGAGAAGTACTGCGAATGCGTCTCCAGTGTGGTCACTTCTCTGGGCTGCAGGGCGCGACCGGTAAGAAGGGACGATGAGAAAGAGTGAGCCCCATCTCCCAGGTGCTCCCAGAGGTGCTGAACAGTCCTCTTGCTGAGGCCAGTTCTCCTCTAACAGTCCAAGCTGGGAACCCTGGGAGGGTCTGCTCCCTCCTTCCTTTCAGACAGGGACCAAAACATCAGGCAGATGCTCACCCAAACTACCACAGCTCTTTGTTAAAACCCAGACATGAGGGCAGAGAAGCACTGGCGCGCCCTGGCTGCCCCCAGCCTCTGCCTCCCCAGGGGTGCTCCACCAACCTGTCCCCGAAGGCAGAGTGCTCTCTCCTGTATGCGTCATACTCTGCATCACACCAATACCTCCGGTCATAGGTGCGGGGGTCCCTGACTCTAGCACTGTAGTGGTAACGATCCCAGTGACCTGGATCTGTGAGCAAGGAATTAATGATTAATACAGTAACATGCAAAAGAAGAAATGCCTCAGATATCACTAAAGAAGCGACACCACCCCAGGACTTCATGCTCTAAGGACTCCTCGAGAAACCCAGCTTCTCTCCTGGAAACCAGCACGACACCAGGAAGCCATGAGATCTGGAGGGCCCTAGCTACCTAAAGGCAACTGGCTGATTTTTCTCTCAATACAAGTGTTTTAGATTAAAAGGAAAAAATATTTTTAGAAAAGGTGCCAAAAGATTTCTTTATTAAGTCCTTTTTCTTCTTCTTTTCTTAAACAGAGCTGGGGTCTTACTATGTTTCGCAGGCTGTTCTTGAACTCCTGGGCTCAAGTGCTTCTCCCACACCTCGGCCTCCCTAAGTGCTGGGATCACAGGTGTGAGCCACTGTGCCCAGCCAGTTCTCTGTCACGGTTGCTGCTTTTGACTAGTTAATCCCCTAACTGTAAATTTTACTACTATTTCTTCTCCTTAATGTGACTCATAAGGTTTTCAAAAATAATCTCAATATTAAAAGGTTACTTTAAAACGGCTCTAAACAAACTGGATATACCATTTTCAGCAAGTGTTTTTAGCAAGTATTAAGAAAAAGTTCTTAAAAGGTCTTTTATCATCTTTTCTAAAGATGTCTTTTCTTTTTTAAATTTATATTTAAAACAGGTGCAAATATCAAAGAGGATATTTGATACGTGTCAAGGGGATTCAGGGCCCAGAGCACTAGAGGCCACAGCCAGGGCAGGAGTGACTGGAGGAGGCTCTTCCCGGGGACATGGCCACTGTGCTGCACACACTGCATGGAGGACAGATGTGGCTGCAGCTGGACGTCGCCAGGGAGCACCCAGGTCGCTGCCCGGTGGGCGTGGCCCATGTCCACACCGCCCCAGGCAGCAGCTGCCAGCCTCCTGTGGTCAGGAGTGTGGGAAACACGGCTGGTGGGACCGAGGAGATGGTTTTTCATTTCACTTCCTTTTCATCCGTTTATGTTTACGAAGGCACGTGTGGACACAGCAGCTCTCGAACTGCTGGTTATGTTCCACTAGAAAATCAGAGAAATCTGCCAATATGACAAAGATGCATTCATGCTAAGATTAAGATGTAATTTAGTAATGAAAAATATCAATATAATTATTTCCAAATACAAAGTATTTTCAACTATTTTGGCTTTTGGGCAAAAACATAAAGAGATTAATAAAAGGGGACATTTCCTGGAAGTCACCAGCAGGTGCTGGCTGGCCAGCGCTGCATGTCATCAGTGTCTTTTGCACAAGGCGCCTGCTAAGGCCAGCTGCTTGGAGTTCTTTGACATACCTCCATAATCGTACTGGCTGGAGTAATAGCTTGCATAGTAATCGCTCTGACTGCTCCATCCACTTTTGGAACTATAGTATCCTTCAGGATATCCTTGCCTGAAAAAACACACAGTGCTGTTAAAACACAAATTACCTATTTCTTAAAGTGTGACATCAGCCAATACAAATCATTCCCAAAGCAATGAGCATTCATCAAAGCACTTTGGTTACACAGAAATTCCAATTAGAAGATTCAAAACAGTAGCAAGGATGAGACTGTGGAATTTCCCACCATACGGCTAATTCAAATTCATCTTGGTAAAATAACTAAGAGCCGTTCGGCTAAAAAGAACTGACCCTTTTTGTGTTCTCATTGCTGTAGCCTATAAAAGTCAATGCTAAAATAAGTCCTAGAATTTTTGATCTTATGCTCAGTAGAGGACAAAATGGACTGAGCTTTTTTTTTTTTCTTGAGACAGGTTTCACTCTGTCGCATAGGCTGGAGTGCAGTGACATGATCTCAGCTTAACACAACCTCCACCTCCCAGGCTCAAGCAATCCTTCCACCTCAGCTTCTGAGTAGCTGGGACTACAGGCACGCGCTACCACACCTGGCTAATTTTTTATATTTTTCATAGACATGGGGTTTCACCATGTTGCCGAGGCTGGTCTCGAACACCTGGGGTCAAGCGATCCACCCACCTCAGCCTCCTAAAGTGCTGGGACTGCAGGAGTGACCCACAGTGCCCGGTCTCACTGAGCCATTCAAACCAACCTAAAATGCCAGTTTCACAGCCTCAACCCCAGACCACTGGCTGTTGGTGCTCCCTGTATGCGCGCAGGGTACCCCCGTCAGAGCCCGTGTGTGTGCTCCTGGAGCGCGATTCTAACGGCCCCACCTCCCCCTCAGGTCTCCTGGAGCTGACGTGGTGTCAGATTCCTACACGTGCCCCAGAAAGGCTGGTTTTGTAGACCAAGCCATGATCCTGACTCTCACTACAGGAAAAGCACAAGTTAGTACAATGATCAAGTATCAGACCTACTGGTACCTTCAAGATTCTTGAAAGGCCAGCCTGGTAAACACAGTGAGACCTTGTCTCCATAAAACAGTAAAAAAATTAGCCAGGCATGGTGGCACACACCTGTAGTCCCAGCTATGCAGGAGGATGAGGCAGGAGGATGGCTTGAGCCCAGCAGGTTTTAAGGCTACAGTGAGCTATGACGGCACCACTGCACTCCAGCCTGGCTAAAAGGGTGAGACCTAAAAAGACTCTTGAAAGGATGTAAGAGCATTTTATAATTTTCATACAATATTTAATTTTTAAAACGTGACCCTTCCCATGCCCCTTCAGGAGACATCACGGGAAACACACCCGCCGCTGAGGTTGGCTGCTCGGCTGGTGCAGCACCTCTGCATGAGACGGGGCTGCTGCTGGGTGGCATGGGGCCCGGCCCACTTGTCCCCCTACATCCAACTGCTCAGCCACAGTAACGAGCCCTGCTGACCGACAGCCTGAGTGGCCACTCTAAGGTCTATTACATTCGTGTGGGCCACAGCAGGTTCTGGAGAAATTATCTGACTTGGGGTTTCCAAGGAGCTGCCGTGTCCTCAGCCGACCTTTCCAACCCCAGTCATTCATCAGGAGCAACACAGTCTCAAAAACAACAAGGCTAAGACAGGCAGTGCCTGCGGGGATCTGACCACACCAAGCCCAGAGAGTTGAGTCCATGCCACGCACAAGCGCGGAGGCTGAACAAACATGCAAGACGTGTGCTCCCCAACCAAAGCGGGGGAAGGAGCAGAAAGGATTCCCCAGAGCCTGCGCAAGCCAGGGCTGAAGGCAGCCGCAGGATCCGAACACAGGAAGGAAGAGTAAGCCTGTGGATCTGGTGACAAAGCCACTCCTGTGGTGACCTGACCCTGCCTCTGGTGAGAGGCCTTCTCCGTAGCACGAGCCACCACTGGCCTCTCAGAATCGGTTCCTAGGTGAGCCTGGCAGGGCGGCCAGCAGCAGAAGGAAAACGGAACAGTGAGAATGCTCCCTGGCTGTCTCTCCTCCGTGCTCTCGCCTCTCAGGGCCTCTAGGAAACACCTGTCTGCTCACCCTCACCTGGAGCTGGAAGGCTTTGAATCGGAATATGATCTTAACTTCAAACCCCGCTTCCCAGGTGACAGGGTGACACACAGTAGCTCAAATCCTGGGAATTTTCTCACAATTACAGCCTCCAGAGAGGTGAAGCCTCACAGTGACGCCTGCTTCACAAAGCACCTCCAACATCCAGCTGCACACCGCCCAGTGTATGCCCTTGGAGCCGAGTACACCAGGGCCAGTTGCATGGGCAGAGGTTCACAGACAGAGCCTTTGTCTTTAGGTAAGCTCCTAAAAACCTCCAATAAGCACGAGGAACCTTTCAAAAACAAGTGCAGGTACAAAGTCTTCATTAATGAGTAGCTTTTTCTCTATTACCAAGTTTAAGAAGCAATATCCCCTTGCAGGAAGCCTCTACCTGTGAGACAGTCTCTCTCAGATCTCACAAGGAGCAAGTGCAGCTAAGGCCCTGGAAGGCGCAGCCTAGCACGGTGGCCAGGACCACGCCCACCCCTCGCAGGGCTCTGTGCACCTCCCTGAGTGGAGATGAAAATCAACAACAGCCTCCTCTGCTCTAGGGCCCAGGAGGACTCTGACCTGGCTTAAAGGCCTACTCAGCTGAAGGCACAGTGCCACAGGTCTTTCCAAACCCCTCTTCTGTAATGGCAAACAGAGGAATGGCTGGCCTTCAAGCAGAGGCGGCAATGTCAAGGAGAAACATAGGCTGGCCGGGCGCAGTGGCTAATGCCTGTAATCCCAGCACTTTGGGAGACCAGGGCAGGAGGATCCCTTGAGGCCAGGAGTTCGAGACCAGCCTGGCCAACATAGTGAGAACCTCGTCTCTACAAAAAAAAAATGAACAAAATTAGCTGGGTTTGATGGGGCATGTCTGTAGTCTCAGCTCCTCGGGAGGTTGAAGTGGGAAGATTGTTTGGGCTCAGGAGGTCAAGGCTGCAGTGAGCCAAGATGGCACCATTGCACTCCAGCTTGGACAACAGAGTGAGACCTGCCTTAAAAGAAAAAAAAAAAAGAGGAAACACAGGCTTTCAAGCCCTGCTTTCTGTAGCCAGCCTGACAGGTCTAAGAATTAAGTCACCTCTGTGACCAGTCCTCCCAGGCCTCCGGAGACCGGTGAAAAGCTGCCGTGTCTCTGGGGAGCCTGAACACCTCATTAGCAAATGGCCGGACCAACAGACGTGCCCCGGCCAGAGGGGCTCACAGACAAGTCAGAGGCTGCTTCTCTGCAGCCCTGAGCAGGGTCTGGCCCCAGTAGGGGTGGCGCCAAATGCTAACTGACCAGTGCAGCTAATGACCACCTGGGGCAGTGTTTAATTTCATTTAAAAACACACCCTACAATTTGTCCATACCAAGAAAATGTCAACATATGTTAGATAAGTTTGTATAATTCTTGAGAAATACAGAACTTTTTGAGTCACTAAATTATCCCCATAGCAAGCAACACAGACATGGGTCTGAGTATGACAGAGAGGCAGCCAGGGTGGGCGCGGCCGCACCTGGGAGGTGGCCGTTCCGAGGAGTGGCTGGCTCGGGAGCTGGGCCGCTCGGGCTCGGGATAGCGGTAGTTCTCGGCGTAAGCAGACGCGGCACTGTCATAGGGCCTGTATCGAGGCTCATAGAGGCTGTAGACATCCTGTGGGAGGAAGCATTTGGGCAGGATTAGACACCAATCAAGAGCAAGCTCGTCCAACAGCCAGCCTGAGCTGGAAACATCGCAGAGGGCGGGCAGCATTTGATACCTACCAAGAGCAAGCTCGTCCAACAACCAGCCTGAGCTAGAAACATCGCAGATGGCTGCTCTCCAGCAGGACTGAGCGTGGCCCTTCCCTCATACACAACCACACAGACCTCCAAAGCACAGCCACACCCACAGGCAGCAGGGTGTCCTAAGACCCACAGCCCTGGCCCTGTTCAGGAGACCCCTGGATGGACCCAGGGCACCAGCATGTCAGCAGACAACCCCAGGGGGCTGTGGCGACTTCTGGAAGGGGCTGTTAGGTTTCTGCTTCCTGATAAGTCCAGTGTGGAGATGCCATGATTTGAACAACCCCTGCGTCCCGCTTCAGATGCCACCTCAGTTAAGTCAGAGAACCAGGGTCCCAGTGAACAGAGCCCCAGCCAGGAGCAGCCTCTAAAAGCAGACCGTGCTTTATTCTCGGGAGGCTTCAGCCCCATCACCAACCAATTCGTGCCACAGAATTGTTCCCAACGGGGCCCACGTGGACACATGAGGATCTGAAGACATGCAGTGCCCCGGGCACACGCCAGAATTCACGCTTAAGCGCCTCAAAGCCTCAAGGCCTCGACGCTGCCGCTGCCTGGCAGGAAATGTGAAATCACAGCAAAATGGACTCATCCTTGGCCACCCGGACACCACAGCAAGAGGCACGGCGGGAGGAGTGCACTCCTGCGGAGGGAGGTGGCTCGCAGCAGGAGGACCGGACAAAGGACCCGAAGTGAGGCCACGGCTTCCCGTCGCTCTGCACCAGCCCCACCCCAGGGCTCCCAGCAGAGCTGAATGTCCTTGTATGGAAATAAAAAGTGCCTGGGCTCCTTCTGGAACCTACACAGGTCTGAGGGGTCAGGTGTGCACCTGGTCACACGCACACAAACCGTGATGCTCGAGGCCCATGGGGGAGGCCCAGCCCCATTCCCCGGGGCAGTACCCAGCAAGCCACGGCAGCCTTGCTCCTCGGGGCGGGCCCCCTTCTGACTGCAAGGCCTTCCTGTGTGGCCCCAAGTCTGGTTCCAACTGTCCTTACATACCGCAAGACCATGGTTTTCCAACTCCCTATCACACAATCCTTCTACCTGGGGTGACACTGAATCGGTGAACCCAATCAGTGTATGTTGAACTGGGTTAGAGGGTAGGAAAAGCAGATAACGATCAAATGTGTACACAGACACTTTTCGAACGACTGCAGGATTATGCGGAACCTAACTCAAATGTCACTCATGAGCTGGTGTCCCTGTGAAAAAGAGGCACAGAAGAATCTTCTGCACAAGCACAGCCGGTCCCCGAGCCGCTGCCCGCACCACCACGTGCTGAGAGTAGCTTGCGGGACTCCGCCTCGCTTAGCTGATGCGTGTGGCTCATGCTCCAAAACTGACTATTTTCTCTCCATGTTTTTATTCTCCAGGGGCATTTAAAGGACTATGGTTATGCCCAATGCTTCTGACCTAAGCTTCCAGAGGCTCGCCCAGCTTCCCAAGGCATGCAAGACAGAACTTTTCTGCAGACAGCCAGCAGGTGCAGGGGTGACAGGAAATGGAGGGCTCTTTTTGTCACGTAAGCTGGGGAGGCTGGTTCAAATCCTAAGCAAGTATTATAAGCAATTCAAGATGCTAACACGTGGTGTGAACTAAGGGTGGCCTGTGCTTGGGAGAGTAGGTTCTGGAGCCGGGAGCCCTGTCCTCAGGAAGCGTTACTGGAATACTGTTCTCACGCCTGCGGGACTGTGGGTGACCTTGGAACCAAGCGAACAAACACTACTAAGGAATACACCGTGAGTGAAAGAGACTCAACTGGTCAAAGCACGGACAGAAAAGTGGGTTACACATACGACTCGACTCTTACCTGGTAATAGAGGGAGGCTGCGCCAGGCTCCGGTGGGTACGGCAAGGAGTACTGAGGCTGGTAGGCATCGTACAAAGGCCGGTAGTAGTAGTAGGCGGCCAGGTCCGGAGGCGGCGGGCCGGGGGCAAGTGCAGGCACTGGCTGTGGCCACGGCTGCTCTGATGGCACAGCTGCCTGGCCGGAGCCACTGGACACCAGCGACACACTAGAGGACTGAGGAGGCCGAGGGGGCAGCTGCTGACCCGCGTCTACCGGAACCAGACTTGCTGGTGACTGTGCTGAGTTCTGGGCCTGTCCCTGTGCGGGCAGACTTTCTGGATTTGACAGCTCCGAAAACGTGGCTTTGGGTAGTTGTGGGGGAGAAGCCTGTTGCTGGGGTGGCACCAGCTCCTGCTGGGCTCTTTCGAGGCCCGGCTGGCCCTGGGCGTCTTTCGTGACCTGCTGATAAAAACGGTCAAGGTTAGGTGCCCCAGGCCCAGATTGTCTGGGATGACTGGCAACACTTTGCTGAGAAGCGAGGCTGTCAGAATGGGACGGGTTGTACATGCTTACAGGATTTTCCAAAGTCCTGCTTAAGGTAAAGTCTAGGGCTCCGTAAGTGTCTTCCTGATGACTGGAATGGTTTGCCTTATTACCATCAGGCACCAGGGTGCCGTGTGCAGGTGGAACTAACACCACACTTGTGCTTCCAGCAGGGCTATTAGCAAATCCGGGAAGAGCACTTCCTGCCTTACGATCCTTTTGACTTTCTGGAACCAAGTTCTCTGGAACTGGCTGGGATGGTGGTCGAACCAGCAAATTAGCAGGCTGATTAGGAACCATTTCGGAAGCACCAGAACCTTGCGGAAAATTACTTTGGGCAACACTGCTAGGCAGAGACAAGCTAAGGACAGAGCTGGTTGGAATCCCAGACAAAGAAGTGTTCTCCCCAGAATCACCACCGAGAGCCCAACTGCTGACTGCAGGTCTATCCCCCACCAAAGCCTCTCTCCAGGACTGATTCTTCTCATGAGAGTTCGGTAAGGACACAGAAAAGTTAATGGGCTGAGCCAGATTATAGCTGTGATCAGGCTGAGCAATCAAGACTGGAGGATTCTGCAGAGACTCAGTGGGCGGTGAGGATAATAAACTTGCATAACCAGAACTCGCCTGGGACTGAAGGGCCTCCTCCTCTCCCATTTTGGGAGGATTCTCAAGGTTCTCAGAAGCACCAATGCCACCTCGGCTCTGCACCGGGGCCGCCGAGCTTGGGTTCCGTGACTGCTGCCCGGACATCGCCTCTTCTGGAGGCTGAACAACTTCAGGTGGCTGAGGTTTTGCACACACATAAAGCGCCGGGGCTGCAGGGGCCAGAAGGACGTTGCCTCCAAAATCTGGCAGCTCACTTTGCGCCCACAGAGTCGTTGCTGGGCTCTCACACTTCACGGGCCCCTGGGCCCTGGCTGAAGGCCTCTTCTCAGGTGCTGGATACACAGTATCCAAGGGCGGTGCCCCTGCGTGCGGAAGCATGTGCACAGCTTCCGTGGTGGAGTTAAGAGGCAGGGGACAGACCTGGGGTGCACAGAGGGTCTCCATGTTGTCTGGCGGCTGCTCCAGGTTGCCAGGGGAAGCATCGGGCAGGGCAGCAGCTGGTCTGCACTGCTTCTGGCGGACACAGGTCTCCCTTACTTCACCAACCACGTTGGCGCGATCTGCCTCAAATGGTTTTACCCCAACTAAGTGAGATTTTACCGGTTCGAAAGAACTATTTGCACTTGTCTGAAATATTCCTGTAGGTTTCGGGGGGCTCGGGGTTGAGGGCTGGGACACGCTGCCACGGTAATTCTGGCTCACAGTGGTCTCGTCCGTTTCACCTCCTACGGGAGAAGAATCGATTTGCTTAAAAAAACTACCTGAAGCTTCATCCTCGGGTTTTCCAACTTCTTGCTGAATGAATGTGCCAACCAGCTCCTGGGGCCTGGCTGAGCCTGAGAGCCTTCCGTGGCTTCTGCTGCTATAGCTGGATGACACGCTGTCAGGGTGCACTGTGTGCAGTGTGGCATCAGGGGCTCCGGTGTGGCACACAGCACCATGCCTGGGCACAGCTGGCCCAGGAAGGGGCCCATATCTGAACTGGTCACTCGGGGAGGAAGGGTCCAAATTGAGGGGCTCACTTGGCAGAACTTCTTGATTCTGAACAAATTCTAAGTTCTCAACATTCTCATACTGCGAGCCACTGGCATCCGGCACCCCTGTGCTCGCTGCGTCACCCCACACATCACCAGCAGCCTCATTGCTGGGGCCTGGGAGAAGGGCCTGGCAGAGGCTGCCTGCCCCCATGTGTGCAGGTGCCGGCGGACGGCCTAGCCCAGGGCTGGAGCAGAAATCGTCAAAGTCCGCTTGACCAGATAAGCCTGCTTTTTCAGATGAGAGATTCTCCTCATTTTCTGTCTCTCCCCCTTGGAAAAACATCGCCAGAGCTCCTGAAGCTCCTGAGTCTGCTTCTAGCGGGGCACAGCCAGACCTGGCCCCTGCCCCCAGTGGGTGGTGCGTACGGTTTTCTGGGCTATCTCCCTGGGCGAGGGGGTTCACAAGAGCAGAGGCGGGCCGATGCTCATTCTTCACTCCTGGATTCTGCCTGAGCTCTGGGCTTGCCCAATGATTCACAATTCTGGGATTTTGCCTGAAGGTATTTTCAGGATCAAAGTTATTGGCCAGGTGGCTTCCACTTTGCAAGTGGCCCACCTCGTCTCTTCCGTCACTGGGCAAGGCTGCTGGGGGAGCCACCAGAGGGCTGTGTTGCTCATGACCAGGGCCCTGATGTAGGATGGACGGGGTGGGGAAATGAGGAACGCTGGTGGCACAGGGCACCCCGCTGGGAACAGGTCCTTCAGGGCAGGGTGAACGATGTTGCCCTGAGGGCTGTGGGCCTCCCTGCACTGGCCCCCACTGTCCTGGCATCTGCAGACGAGGCTGAGGGAGGGAAGGGGATGCTGCTGGGGTGACCACACCGTCATGTGGGTTTTGCCTGCTCAGGGGTCGGTCGAGCCCAGGCATGTTCCCATGAGGGTGGCCCCCATGAGACATTTCAGGATCCACTCCTGGAATGTAGTGAGGCAGATATGGCAGAGTCTGAACTTCAGGCTCTGAACTGGGACCGACCTCTGCACTCCTGTTCATCTCAGGCCCAGGAGGTGCTGAAGGTGTCAATGCACCAGAAAACGGACTGGCGTCTGCTCTGGGCTGTGTCAGAGGTCCAGGCAGGGGCTCACAGGGTCCCTGAGAGCTATCTCTGGCATGTGTGTGAGGCACAAGCAAACCGGGGTGCTGAGAAAACCCTGCGGGGGCTGGGCCTTGCAAGACAGGTGGACTGCTTTTGGACGAACTGCCCAGTGGTGTACTTTGGAGCGCCTGTCTACTAAAAGCAAATGGATCCGTGACCGGCTGCAACGGGCAAGTTGTCGGAGCCATTGCTGCATTATTATTAGCCCGTCTCCTGTAAGGGCTGCTAGCCCAGAACACGCTCCGAGGATTCCCGGCTGGAGGTGGCCCAGCCATGCCAGACGGGACCGCCTGGGGCGGCGGCTGCATGACTGAACCCTTGCACAAGTCAATGCTGCTTACAGAAGGAAGCAGGATATAGCTGTTCCTTAATTGGAGCTGGAAAAGAAAAAGAGAAAATCAGCATAAAATCCATATATTCAAAGTCCTAGCTGCAATCAGGAAAACTAAGGAAAAAGAGAAACATTGAACATGATTTTATGTCACTTAAATCCCAAGGACTCTCTCTCCCCTACACCCCACCCCAGCAGAGAACACCTGTCCCTGAGGAACTGTTCTGGGGGGCAGGGGACAGAGTGAGAACCCTGGATGGCCTGGCTGCGAGCTGATGGAGTATGTCTAGATGGCCACTCCCTCCCCTGGGATCCTCTACTCACAGGGCCCATTGCCGCCGCAGACCTGCACCACAACAACAGTGGCAGTGCGGAACCTGACCACTGCTGTGATATGCTACCAGACCCACAGATACTCAACGTTTTCCTGTAAACCATCCCTAGATCCAGGAAGAGCCAACTCTTCTATTAAGAAAGAAAAACTGGCCAGATATGGTGGCTTACGCCTGTACTCCCAACACTTTAAGAGGCCAAGGCGGGAGGACCACTTGAGCCCAGGAATTCGAGGCCAGCCTGAGCAACAGTGGGATCTCGTTTCTACAAAAAATACAAAAATCAGCCAGGCGTGGTGGTGCACACCTATAGTCCCAACTACTCAGGAGGCTGAGGCAGGAGGATTGCGTCAGCCTGGGAGGTCGAGGCTGTCATGAGCTATGACAGCACCACTACCCTTCAGCCTGGGTGACACAGTGAGTCCCTAGCTCAAAAAAAAAAAAAAAGGAAAACTTTATATCATACTTTCCATACATGTTAATTTTAAATTTCAAAAGGGATACAAAAGTTTAAAATTCATTCTTCCATTTTCTTTGATGAAAGAGCATTATGAAGTATAGTTATAAAAGCTGCAAAATAGGCTGGGTGCAGTGGCTCATGCCTGTAATCCCAGCACTTTGGGAGGTCAAGGTGGAAGGACTGCCAGAGCCCAGGAGGTCGAGACCAGCCTGGGCAACATAGCAAGACCTTGTCTCTACAAAAGAAGAAAGTTAGCCAGACATGGTGGCACACACCTGTAGTCCCAGGGACTCAGGGGGTTAAGGAGGGAAGATCACTTGTGTCCATGAGTTCGAGGCTGCAGTGAGCTATGATTATACCACCGCAGTCCAGCCTGGGCAACAGAGCAAGACGGTCTCTATTTTAAAAAAATAAATAAATAAAAAGTGACACAATCATTTTTTTAAAAAGCACTGCAAAATAAACATATTCATCTAAATGCCTTTTATCACACCTCTTCATAGGTCTCAGTTTTTGTACTGTGACTGGCTTAAGGTCTGAAAGGACCACCAGCAAGACGTTACCTTTGAACTGGAGCCGTAACTGTGCCTGGAATGGAAACTCCCAGGAAACTTAAAGCAGCTTTACAAGGCACAGACTGGATTCCAACATTTTCAACAACAGGCAGAATTGCCAAGAAACCTCTTATAGAAAACAAAGGGGCAAAAACCTCCATCAGTTTTTAAATAAAACATAGTAGATACAAACTTGAATACTTAACCTGGCCTCTTAAGGCAAAAATTCAAGGACTGTATCTTTAGGAAATTTCTTTTCTTTCTATCAGTCTTTCTTCTTGTCAGCACCACCCTCATGAACAAACAGATAAGTTTAGCCAATCAAAGGAAAAATTAAACCAAAGGGGAGGACTCTGGAGTTGAATCCACACATTTTTTTTTTTTGAGACGGAGTCTCGCTCTGTCGCCCAGACTGGGGTGCAGTGGTGCGATCTCGGCTCACTGCAAGCTCCGCCTCCCAGGTTCATGCCATTCTCCTGCCTCAGCCTCCTGAGCAGCTGGGACTACAGGCACCTGCCACCACGCCAGGCTAATTTTTTGTCTTTTCAGTAGAGATGGGGTTTCACCATGTTAGCCAGGATGGTCTTGATCTCCTGACCTCATGATCCACCCGCCTCGGCCTCCCAAAGTGCTGGGATTACAGGCGTGAGCCACCGTGCCTGGCCAATCCACACATCTTTGCAGATGTATATTATTTTGGTCTCTTGGAAATCTTTCTGATATTCAGATAAAAGAAGAAAACATTGGCCAGGTGCAGTGGCTCACACCTGTAAGCCGAGCACTTTGGGAGGTAGGAGGACCACTTGAGTTCGGCAGTTTGAGACCAGCCTGGGCAACACACAGCGATACCCCATCACCAAAAAAAAAATGCCGGTCGTGGTGGTGCATGCCTGTAGTCCCAACTACTCGGGAGGCTGAGGTGGGAAGATCGCTTGAGCCAGGGAGGTTGACGTTGCAGTGAGCCTTGTTCAAGCCACGACACTCCAGCCTGGGCGACAGAGTGAAACTGTCTCAAAAAAAAGAGAAGAAAACACTGATCAATGTATTTTAAGTCAAGCTATTTACTAGGAACAGCAGCAAAGGCTTCATTGAGGTTTTAGGCTCTCATCTGAAAACAATGTTCAGAGCTCTATTTTATATGGACTGAAAGGAGAACAGGCAGAGCATCTTCCTCTGATCTGTGCACTGGCATTATCTTCCACTGGGTCCTACCAGCTGCACAGCCACAGCAGACACAGCGACACCTGCAACCAGGGCCAGAACACGCAAACTTCCAAGCACCTCCTGAAACTCTGCTGCCAGAACTGGGGTCCTACCTCATCTCTCAAGAAAATGGCCTTCCCCGGGAAGATCCTTATCGTCCTCAAAAGCTTTTGTTTGCTTTAAACACAGAGCACGGGCCTAGAGGTTTATTCCTTGGCTGCTGCTGTGAGAGCAAAACTGAGCGTCCAGGTGAGTGGCTCGAGGCAGCCACTTCTCTTTCTGCAACGTATTTTTGTCTATAAATGAGAGAATCGATGTGATTATTTTTTCCTAAAAACCCCGGGTTTAATCTTATGAGATTCTACTCACAGTGGATTCTGGGATGTCCTAATCCCACCTGCTGTTTAACAGGGGTGGCCGGGCACGGTGGCTCACACCTGTAATCCCAGCACTTTGGGAGGCCAAGGTGGGCAGATCACGAGGTCAGAAGATAGAGACCATCCTGGCTAACACGGTGAAACCCGTCTCTACTAAAATACAAAAAATTAGCTGGGCGTGGTGGCGGGCGCCTGTAATCCCAGCTACTCGGGAGGCTGAGGCAGGAGAATGGCTAAACCTGGGAGGCGGAGCTTGCAGTGAGCCGAGATCGCGCCACTGCACTCCAGCCTGGGCATAGCGAGACTCAGTCTCAAAAAAAAAAAAAAAATTATTCCGCAGCTCTCCTAGACTAAGAGCTTTTTTATAGCAAACATTATCACTTACAAGGAGCATTCCAACCTTCATGCTCCCTAATTGAGAGCTTTTTAGCAACATGCCACTTTCATTTGGAACAATCTTGTGACTTGAACTGATTTTTTTGATCTTTTTCTCTACTCACCAGGAGAAAAACAATGCAACTGCCTATCACCTATGTTACCACTACAGGGAATTTTATTCTTTTTTTTTTTTTTTTGAGACGGAGTCTTGCTCTTTCACCCAGGCTGGAGTGCAGTGGCGCGATCTCGGCTCACTGCAGGCTCCGCCCCCCGGGGTTCACGTCCATTCTCCTGCCTCAGCCTCCAGCGTAGCTGGGATTACAGGCGCCCGCCACCTCGCCCGGCTAATTTTTTTTGTATTTTCAGTAGAGACGTGGTTTCACCGTGTTAGCCAGGATGGTCTCGATCTCCTGACCTCGTGATCCGCCCGCCTCCGCCTCCCAAAGTGCTGGGATTACAGGCATGAGCCACAGCGCCCGGCCCAGGGAATTTTATTCTGTAACCTCAAGTCATCTAATTCTTTTATTGTTCCAAAGAGGCCAGCTGATCTTGAAGATGCAGTATTCATAAACCTAGCTAGTCAGTTAAACTGCCGTAACCATGTGGATACCTAAGCAAAACTCTTTTTAGTATAGTTCTGGCTACAGAACTGAGGCATTTAAAACGCATGCACACCCCTCTCCTCTTGCTGCCACTGGCTTCATATTTTAAGTGAGGAAAACAATAGTGTGCCAGGAAGCCCCTGAGTTTACCTACTGCCTACAGTCTCCCTCACGGTGGCTGCTAGTGACGCCCTGTCAGACTATGGGATGCTTGACACAAAGACATGATCAACTCCAACTCTTCTAAGTTAGAATCGCAACCACATACAGTTAGATGTTGAAGAGGAAGCCAGCGACAGAGGAGGCCAGCAGCCTAACACTGATGAAAATGACGAAGACCCTGGTATTCATGAAAGATGCCTACAGAAGAAGAAAATCCATTAACATTTACCCACTACCATGACCTCTTGCTGGGTTTGGCAAACAAAGAAAAAGAAAAAGAAAAAAAAAAAGTGCCCACTGCCTCAAAGAAAACTTTCAGTACAATTTTGAGACTCACTGTAGTAACCACTATTAACAGTAAACGAGGAACAAGGAACAAGAAAGACACGCTATTTTGCCTCTTGTCTGCAAGATACCAGCACCGGAACCCTAAGAAAGGGGATGAGGAAAAAACGCAGGGAGGCTGCATTGTGCTGAAACTTGCAAAAGTATCACTTCTAGGAAGAACCGTCTGCGGTTCCGTTTGCTTCGTATTGCCACATGGGGGATGGGAAATACCTCTTTGGTTAACATCGGCATCATACATGTAAAACAAAATCTTAATATACAATCCACACCCAACTTACAAGCCATTTTAAAGTGTTCTTAAGCGGCAAAAACTGACTTTAAATGGCTCTGATGTTTCTGAAGGCTCTACTGTAACACTTCCATCACAAAGGGGCGAGCCGGATCACACACACTCCTCTAACCCTCGGCCTCTGTTGCAACACCCTGATCGCCCAATCAAGAAATTACAAACAAACAACTCTGCTCTTTGGTTCAAATGTAAATGTGTCTCTTCACCAGCATCGCTAAGGAAGCCTTCTAGCCGGTGAGGACAAGACACGCTCATTTGAAAAGTTAAGAGTCTTACGAGGGGTGCCTGGGGGTCCAGCCTCCCGCCCCGGGAACCGGCGTCACCGCAGCCCAGCCGGGTCCACGTCAGTCCCTAGAGTCCCACGGCGGCCCGCGCCGCGTCCGGCCTTCCGCTCTGGCCCGCGGGCCCGGACGTCTGTCCCCTCTACCGGCCCCGGCGGGACCCGAGATGCACCGCCCGCTCGGGGCTGGGCCCAGCCGCCTCCTCTCCTCCGCGCCCCGACCTCCACGGCCTGGCTCCGCCGACCGGCCTCCGCCTTCCTCCTCCCGCGCTCGCCCCCTCACCCGCGCTCGCCCCCTCACCCGCACGGCTGAGACCGATCCCTCAGGAGCCGCGGGCGAAAGCCCACCCGACGCTGGCGACGAGCGCAGACACCTCAGCCGCCGCAGCCATCTTGGCACATCCGGCTCCGGTCTCCGCGGCCGCCGCGCCGCCGACGTGTCCGGCTTACGACATCAGCGCGCGCCCCGCCCCTCGGCTCGTCGGCCCAGACGCATTCTCTTTCAGCCCTTCACAGCCCATCCCTCGGCCCCGCCCCTCGCCGGCGTCCGTCCTCCCCGCCTCATCCCTCTGTCTCGCCCCCTCTGCCCCCGCCCCTCGCCGGCGTCCGTTCTTCCCCGCCTCATTCTTTCGTCCCGCCCCCCGCCCGTCTTTCCACCCCTTATCCTGTGGTTCCCGCTCCCCTTGGCCCGCCCCTCTTCCGTCGTTCCTCTCATTCTTTCGTCCCGCCCCCTTAGCCCCGCCCGTCGCCCGTCTTTCTCCGCCTCATCCTGTCGTTCCCGCCCCCTTGGCCCCGCCTCTCGGCCGTCCTTCCCCGACCGTGGCCCCGCCCCCCGCCGGCGTCCGTCTGCCGCCTCACCGCTTGGCCCCGCCCCTCGCCACCTGCCCGGCCAGGCGCGCCGGGGCCGCCCCGGTACGTCGCCCTGGTTACGCTGGCTCTTTCTCCCAGTCTTTTTTCGTTTTAAGATGTGAGAAGAGATGGGATTCTTCAATCAAGGCCACAAGCGGGAAATCAGTCTGCAGGACCGATGCCAGCAGGCTCACGCACCGAGAACCGCTACTCCGCCCAGCTGAGAAGCGCGGGGCCCTGACGCGGGCGCGCTCGCATTCTTCCGTTGGGCTGGGAGGCTGGAGGGCAGGCGGCGGCGGCCGCGCATGCGCCGGGAGCGGCCGGAGCTGCGGGACGCGGAGGGCCGACTGCGCCTGCGCGTTGGTTGCCTGGTTACGGCGTGGCCGCGGGCCCCGAGTGGCGCCGGAAGTTGGTCGATGGCTGCCGCCAGTCCCTGGCCAGCGACCTGGGGTTTCCCCGAGGCATCCTCTACTGTCCCTTTGCTCTGCACAGAGGCCCGGGCAGGGAGGGGCGGCCCGGCCACCGCGCGGAGCCGGGTCTCCGCCGACTCGCAAGGGGGACGCGCGGGCTCCTCGTCCCCAAGCTCCGCCCTGCGCCTTTGCTGCGCCGGGCCCTCCCAGGCCCACCCTGGCCCCGGCCCCGCTGTCCTCCCGGGGAGGCGCGGCCTACTCGGTTCGTCCCCTCGGCCGCCAGCCCCACAGGGGCGCTGGGGTCCCAGCCTTGGCTGAGTGCACGTCGGTGGCGAGTGGGCCCGGGCGCTCGGGCGGCCAGAGCGACCCAGCGGAGGGGTGAGGCGGGTAGGCGCTCCTGCGCCTGCCACGGCCAGGCCAGGCAGCATCCACGCCCTCCCGCGGAAGATCGCAGGGAACAGGTGGGCACTATCCTTTGTGCCCTCATTTTCCGGAGGAGCCGAGGGAGGCTGAGCGGTTGAGGAAGCGGCCAGCCATGCCGGGCCCACTCACCTGCACACCTGCCTGGCGAGGGAGGGAAGAGCCGCGGCCTTCCTCTGCTGCTCCTTCCAGAGGGCAGGCGCCGTGGTGGGGGTGCCCGCCCGATGGGGTGCCCGCCCGATGGCATCGCGGGAGGCTGAGCTCCCAGCAGCGGCTGAGGTCCTCCCTGGGTGGGAGCCACCCTTGTCCCCAGCTGGGCCGGCGGCTGGTGAGGGAGGGGGTGATATCCGTGCCACGCCAGCAGGGCCGCAGGCGGTGCAGGGAGAGCTTCAGTCCGGCTGACGTGGCACCAGGGCCACTCTGCTCAGCTAACATTTGCCTTTCAGGAGTCAGATTCCTGACCTGTTTGAACAGAGTTAGGGAGCACGTGGTAGGGCCCAGCCCCAGCCCCGCTGCCCCCATCTGCTTCTTCCCAGTGGTCGAGGCGCTCTGCACCCTCCGCGGAAGGAGGTGTCATTGTTTGCTCTTTCCAAAGAGGGGGATGCAGAGGTGGATGCTGCCTCTCAGGCGTGGGGCTCGCCTTTTGCCGCTCGCGAGTTCAAAGAACCCAAGAGCCAGGAGCCCAGGGCTCGACCCTCTAGGGTCCTCCGAAACCCTGTGGTCCCACCGGGGTGGGCACTAAGCTATGGGAGAGACCATAGCTGCAGAAACCAACCCTGCCCTAGGCATAAAATGCAAGGTCTCTGGACCCCAGGGCAGGGATGTTAGAAAGAGGCTTCTGTTGGCTCCTAGGGGTGTGAATCACCACGTCACCTGTAGGGGGCCCGGCTGTCTTTCTTCCCCCTCTTCTCCCTAATCCTGAGTGCACAGAGACAGCTCTCAGCAGTTTGTAGCCTGGTGTGGAGTAGAGGGTTCCTGCACCCTACACCCGAGCCCATCCAGCCTCTGGGCCATAGACCCTTCCATTGAAGGCCCAGCCTGCCCCTGAGACGCTGTGTGCCCTTTTTCAACTTCCTTAGTCTCTGAGCATCA
The DNA here is from genome assembly GCF_028858775.2 of Pan troglodytes. Lineage (NCBI taxonomy): Eukaryota > Metazoa > Chordata > Mammalia > Primates > Hominidae > Pan > Pan troglodytes. Next base: position 1,952,549 of record NC_072409.2, on the reverse strand, counting down.
GGTCTTCATCTCTAAGATAGAGCAAGATGAGCACCTAAACGTTTCAGGGCTGAAATGGGGTTGCCAGGACAACAAGCATGGCAGGGGCCAATGGGGACATCAGGTGACTGGCTGCGAGCCAGCAGAGGCCTCCACCCAGTGCTGGGAGGTGTCCCGCCGGTGGTGGCCATCACTATTCCTGGTGGGGCTTTGTTGCTTTTGCCTGCAGCATCCGCTGGTTTCTCCATTCTCCCAGTCTCTGCCCCTGCTCACACCTGGAGGCTGGACACAAGTGTCACCACTTCCCTGAACCCCCCTAGGTGGGCTGGAATCAGCACCTGGTGCAAAGCTCTGTGACCACTGCTGTACGGCATTATGCAGAGCACACAGGACAGGCTGGTGCACCTCCAGGCTGTGCCACGAAACCCGCTGCCTTTGCGTCACCACAGCCTTGGTCACAGCGTGTCCTTGGTGCCTCCGACGGGTCAGCTCCTCCCATTAGCCATGCTGTCCAGCACGGGGGCCGCTGGTGCTTGCTGTGAGACTGAGCTGGGCTCTAAGTGTAAACTACATGGTAGGTTGTGAAGGATGCAAATATCGGATCGATCATTTTTTATTGCATATTAAAGTGATAATATCTTGGATGTATCAGATTAAACAAAATACTATTAAATTTTATTTCACCTGTTTCTTTTGTTTTTGACATAGCTGCTGGGAAATGTAAAACTCCACATGGGGCTGGTGTTACATTTCCACTGGACAGTGTTGGTCTAGAAGGCAGGCACTCAGCACCCCTAGCCTGTGCTTATAGCCTCCTATGATAGGGGCCTGAAATGCCAGAGGCTGACGGGTGGACCTGGCTCTTTGCTGACAACTGGCGGGCCAGTGGCGGTCCTCCAGGGAGCCCCCAGCAGAGCAGCAGTCTCAGTGAACGCAGGACGGCCCCTCACTGTGAGCTTCTGCTCCTCTTTCCTACCTGGTGTAAAATAGCAGTGGCGAGTATGTCTGGGTGCTTGTGGAGGTTTACTGGGCAGGCCTGCTCCCTGCCGGACACTGTCCTCAGCCCCTGACACAGACCCTTAGTCCTGGACGCTGAAGCTGGAGGCTTGGCCTGGAGAGAGGAAGGGGCAGTCTCTGTGAGACAGGGTTAGCTGGGTGGTCCAGGCAAAAAAACATATGAAGGCCTCCGAGGTGGAGAGAACTGACACAGAGCACTTCCTGGAGGAGGAGGGAATAGGGCCGGGAAGCTGGAATCAGGGGAGAGGAAGCAGATCTGGAGGCAGGGTCCGTAGAGTTTGTTCTGTGGCATTTGTTCATCAGGCCACTGCAGGGGTTCCCTGTCAGCATGCCACCAGGCTGGCCAGAGGGTGGGCCAGGCTTCCTCTTCTTACCCTCATAGAGGAGACGAAGTCACCTCTGTGAGGGGAAAGCCAGACCCCCAGGGCCATGGTGGGCAGTGTGGAGGGAGCCTCAGGCCCACTCACTTCCATGTACAAGGCCTGCCAAGCACACAGCACAGGGTCCGCAAACATGCTCACCACGCTGCCACCCCCTTCCCGTGTTCTACTCACCTCTGAGCCCCACCCTAACCTGGAGTGCTCGCCCGGTGTGCTCGCCAGGGGTGTGCAGCAAGACAGCACTGTCCGCTTTCTAGGCCTTCCCAGGGCTGACATGAGGCTGAAGATGCATCCCCGCCCTGGCAGATGTGCCCTTGCTCTCGGCTGCTGGGGAATGGGTCCCACAGCGCCTCCTCCCAGCACAGGCAAAGGCATCTCCTTTTGGGCGCCCACCTGGCTAGCAGAGCACAGGTAAGATGGCTCCAGCAATGGTGGGCTAACTACTGTGTGTCCAGCTGTACTGCAAGCTTCCAGAAGCCAGAGACCCTCAGCCACCACCCAGGTGTTCAGCCTTGGGCAAGCTACCTGGCCTTTCCAAGCCTCTGCCTCCTCCCCTGTAAAAGAAGGTGACAGCCTTGCCCTTTCCCGGCCTCCTGCAAGGACTCCCTGGACCTGACCTCACAGGGTGGCAAGCGTATCCTCCACACTAGGCCTCCCCGGAGGCACAGGGCACATTGACGGCACTGCCAGCAGCCTCGTTACTGCAGGAGCATCATGCTCCTCATCTCCAGCATCTTCAAGCATGTTGGGCACATAGCAGGTCTCAGAGAACATTTTTCTGGAATCATTGAGCCAAATACTTACCATATAAGGTGCTAAAAAGCACTAGGAATGAAGCAGAAAGCTCAAGGCTGATGTCGATGTCACAGTAACCTGGGACTGCAGGCCCCCAGGGCCACAGGAGGAACTGCTGGCTGTCCTTGAGCTGAGGCAGGGCCTTGGTAAGCCTACGAGTCCTCTATCCCCAAACCATGCACAGATGTCTGCTGAGTCCCTGCTGTACCCCAGGCACTGCTAGGAGCTGGGCTGTGGCCATGAGACAGACAAGCCCAGACTCTGCCTCCGGGGAACGTGGATGCTGGCTGGCCACAGAGGTGCCCATACAGAGGGCACCGTGCAGTGTCTGCTGGGGACAGGCAGGAGGAGAAGGAGCATTTCTGGCTGAAGTGAACAGTCCACATGAGGCTTCTGCGGGGTGAGCGGCCAGTGGGCGTAGGCTAGTGTGGACTCTGTAGGCCTTGCTAAGAGACTCACAGGTGGTGTCTGGAAGTATAGGAAGCTTCCAGAGGCTTTTCAGCCAGGAGCGATGCAACCAGTTTGGGCCCCAAAGGCTCTCCAGGTTAGGGTTCGAGCTAGGGACTAGGGAGAGCCAGGGCCCAGGAGGCAGCCTTGGGTGGCCTAGGAGAAAGAGGCGCTGAACCCAGGAGAGTCCCCAAGAACCCGGGAGAGTCCCCGAGGGCACAACCCCAGCACAGCACGGGGTTCACACACAGCAGGCAGGAGACAGTCCTGAGCATTGAGTGATGATTTAAGTGGTGGACATGGACTTGGTGGCCTGGGGACTGTGGATAGGGAAGAGAAAAGGGCCCGGGTGGAGCTGGGAAGAGCTCCAGTATTCGATGCCAGGCCGGTCATGGCATTAACTCCTGGCAAAGTATCTGATGCCAGGCTGGCCATGGTATTGACTCCTGGCAAAGTGGCCCAACAACCCCCTTCTCCCCTCTGAGCAGCCGTCTCCCTGTCTGAAAAGTCACCAGGCTGGATGGCATCAACTCTACAGGCCTTCCTGCTCCTCTGAGGGCAGGTGACTCCTCGTGGTTTGACACGGACCGGGAATCACATAGCCCTGGCTCAGTGAATGGGTGAGCTTGGCTAAGTCGCCTAACCTCTTTGAGCCCCAGCTTCCTCATGTGTAAAACAGGATAATAGCAGTGTCACGGGGGATGGCCCTGGGCGTGGGGTGAGGGCCATTTCTGCCCTGTGGTCACTCGGGAGGACCTGTGGGGTGCTGGCAGAGCAGTGCCACCAGGGGGAGGCAGAGAGCTGCCTCTGAGTCGGCCAAAGTAACAGGTGCACGCTTGCCAGGTGAGGTTGCTCCCATCTGTCGTCTCAGCATTTTGGGAGGCCAAAGTGGGAGGAGGTGAGACTCACAGAACCTAAAATTAACCACTTTAAAGTGTACGAGTTAGGCCAGGTGCAGTGGCTCACGCCTGTAACCTCAGCACTTTAAGAGGCCGAGGCGGGTGGATCACTTGAGATCAGGAGTTTGAAACCAGCCTGGCCAACATGGTGAAACCCAATCTCTACTGAAAATACACAAAAATTAGCCGGGTGTGGTGGTAGGGGCCTGTAATCCCAGTTACTTTGGAGGCTGAGGCAGGAGAATCACTCGAACACAGAGGCGGAGGTTGCAGTGAGCCAAGATCACGCCACCACATTCCAGCCTGGGTGACAGAGCGAGACTCCGTCTCAAAAAAAAAAAAAAAAAAAAAGTGTCCGCGTTATTGGCATTTAGTGCATTCGAAGGGCTGTGCACGCACCACCTCTCCCTGGGCCCAGAACATTTGCGTCACTCCAAAGTAAAACCCCAGGCCGTCTTCATCCACATCCCTACAAAGGACATGAACTCATCATTTTTTATGGCTGCATAGTATTCCATGGTATATATGTGCCACATTTTCTTAATCTAGTCTATCATTGTTGGACATTTGGGTTGGTTCCAAGTCTTTGCTATTGTGAACAGTGCCACAATAAACTAAAACTTAAAGTATAAAAACAAAACAAAACAAAAAAAACCCCAGGCCGTTTAGCAGCCACTCCCCTTTCCTCCTCCCCCCGGCTCTGGGAACCATCAATCTACTTTCTGTCTCCATGGGTTCGGTGACCACAGGCACCCCATAGAAATGGAGTCACTGCACCTGCAGCCCTTTGCGGCCGGCACCCTTCACTGAGCACCGTGCTTCCAAGGCTTGTCCACATGGTGGGTGTCAGCGCCTCCTTTTCTACGGTGGAATCATATTCCCTCGTACGCATTCGTCAGGGTTCTTCCGGCAAGCGGAGCCCATAAGACATGCCACTGGAGAGGTTATTGCAGGGAATTGGCCACACGACCTCGAGGCCTGCAGTTCCCAGGGTCTGCAGTTGCAGGCAGGAGGCCTGATGGCGTTGCGAGTCCGAAGGCCGGTGGGCTCCAGGCCCAGGAAGAGCCCACGTTTTCAGTCCAAGTCTGAAGGCAGGAAAAGACCAATGTCCAGTGCAAGCGGTCGGGTGGGAGGACCCCTGGCACTCGGCCTATTGTTCTCCCCGGGCCTCAGTGGACCGCACGGGGCCCACCCACACTGGGGAGGGCGGACTGCCTTACCCGGGCTGTGGATGCAAATGCGAACCTCATCCAGAACACCTCAGAGACACACTCCGTTTGGCGTAATGGCCCGGCCAAGCTGACACTAAGGTTCACCGTCACAGCAGACGGTTTTGCTGACCCGTCGTTGGCAGTGGACGCTCAGGCTGTCTGTGGCTGTACTGAGTGATGCCTGGACAGCAAGTGGCCACGTGCGTTTGTTTGAGTCCCTGTTTTCACTTCTTTCGGGCAGACCCCCAGGAGTGGAATTTCAGGGTGCTGGGAGTTTTATGGGCAGGACTCCGGCTGGGTCACCCCCTTTGAAGACAAGAGTCAGGCCACTCACTGCAGTTCCACAGTGGCCCCTCCTGGTCCTGGTGCCCAGCGCTGGCTGGCAGACGCAGCCCCCAGCCATAGTGGAGGCCTCGGGCTCACATCCCTCCTTGGAGAGACTGGGCCCAGGGCAGGCAGTGCTTTGCAATCCAAAGAGGGATCTCAGACTCCCCACCGCTCTGGTTTGAAGCCACTGGCCTGCCCTGAAGGTCTGGGGCTGGGCAGAGGCCCAGGCAGTGGGGAGAGAAGGGGCCCACCCTTGTGTGAGGCTGGCAGCTCTATTCAGGGGCAGGGCCCCAGGACCAGGCCGCCTCTGCCTCGCTCAGCCAGTTCCTTAGGATCACAGAACTTTCCAGACTCTGCCATGACCCATGCTGCCCTGCTCAGAGGCTTCGACAGCTCCCTTTGCCCTCCTATAGGGGCCAGAGTCCTCCCTGTGGTCTCCAGCCCGTAGAGGGGTCATGCCACTGCCTCAAGGCCCTCCCTATGCAGCCCCCTGCCTGCTGCAGAGCTCCCTGAGGGGCTGTCCCCAGGATGGCTGGGTGGGACCTTCATCCCTCCGAGGCTGAGAGGAGAAGAGCCCCGAGCTGCCAGGAGGGCCAGACTCATGCATGGTGTCCTGGGAGCCGTGTCACCCCAGGCACGAGCCCCACCTCCCATAGGGCTGCAACCCCCTTGCTGCTGTGTGTCCATCTCCCTACAAAGGGCCTGGACCAGGCGGGCTGCAGACACCATGGAGTCCCTGGAGGCAGCATGGTCCCTGCACCCCCGCGGGCCGGGACTAGGCAGCCTCACCGTCACTCTCCCAGCAGAAGGGGCCCTCGACTCCTGGCTCCCTCAGAGCATAGCAGCCCTGCCTCCCTCCCAGAAAGGGAGCCAAAGGCCAGAGCAGAGGGGAGTGGAAGCCGGATCACCATCAGTATCATTTTTATTGCAAATCAGTTAACAAAAAAGATGAAAAAAATACATCATCTACAGTTCCTCATGTAGATCACTTTTAAAGTCTTTTTCTGTAAACTACACTCTATTTTATAAAACACAGTAAAAATCAACATCTTGGGACGCATCTGGTCATGCACCCTGGGGATGGCACCACGCGGCCCCCGTAGAGCCGGGGGAGGCTGCCCTGAGGAGTGCAGGCGGCACGGCAGCGGAGCGTCCCCAGTGCATGGGCGGCTAAGGCTCCCCGAGCTGAGCCGAGTCTGACGTCCCTCACTGGCATGACACACAACAGACTCATTCATTAAGATTTTTTAAACAAAATCCACCTTTAAAAACATATTTACAGACATTTTTTCTGCCATAGGCTATACTTGGTATTGCAAAAATCTGCTCCTCCCAAACTAGGAGGGGTGGCCCAAGGGCAGCCCCCGCCTCCCTCCAGCCCCTGCCCGACCGCATGCCCCCTGCCAGGGCTGCGGGGACAGGACCAAAGGACGCAGCCCACGGCGTTGCACAGCTCAATGTGCCCGGCTCTGGCAAGTCTCCTACAAAACACGGGAGCCCACGGGGGGTCGGGTCCCGCGAGCTGGGGCCCGGGCTGTGTTGCTGGAGCATCTTCTTCGGAACCTGGGGGATGCCGTGCAAGCTGAGGTGCTGGGGCCGCCACCGGGGTCAGCCCAGGCAGTGTCTTTCCCCAGAAAAGGGTAGGATGCCTCCGTGTGTGACCCAGGCAAGTGCCACAGTCCACACATCTCATGTTTGACATGCACGATGCCTACATTTCAAGAACGGGCAGGGGGCCGGGGTGGTTCTGGAGGGACCAAGAACTTGTATAACCAACGAACAACTACGTAATACTGAACCTGAAACAAAGATTCATGATTGGTACCATGGGTGCACTCTTGGCATACACACTCCGAGAACACATTTCCACAAGCATGCTTGCAAGAAACCATCTAAAACACATCGCAACATCTAACCCATGTGCTTTCACTTGTTTCCTATTTCAGATGCAAAATTAATCCGCGTGCGGAAGGTGAGCCAGCTTTGCCTCCGTTTGCCTCTGGATGCAGCTTCTCCTAACAGGCAGGTGATGCTGGTGGAGCGGCCGGGCTGGCTTGGGGTTGGGTGGGCGTCGGGGAAAGGGCGCGGCCTGGACGCCCCAGGAGCTTTTTGGACTATGCTCATTCAACTTCCCTTCTCCAACATCATTTCTTTTTGGATTTTGAAAAAAGGAATCAATAAATAAATGGCATTTATAAATCATGAATCTTTGTTTATATTTTATAAACACAGAAGAATCTTTTCATCCTACGTAGGAAAATCCTGGCTCTCAGAACTTGCTTGTTTTCTCAGAATAGATAAAAGTTTCTACCTGGGGCCAGATAAAACAGTACATATAAATAAAAAGGCAGTGTTTCTGTGTAAAATAAAAGTACATAAATAAATACTAAAAAAAATTAAAATCCTTGTTCTTATTTTGTATAAAAACATGTGTTTTAAAAAAGGCTCCTCTGGTCGGCCCTGGCATCCACAGAGCGCACACAGACGCCCGAAGGCTTGGGAAAGGAAGCCGGGGTCTCGTGGGGCGCGCCGTTTACTTGAAGGCCTCCGGAATGCGGGCGATCTGGGACTGCATGCTGGTGGGAGGGCTGGAGACGCCCTCGGACCAGTCGGAGACGTTGGAATGCGGGGACGAGCTGGACCACTGGTCAGGGGACTCAGGGGACGGGGTGAGGAAGGGGTGCTCAGGCACCTGTAGCTGGTGGCTGGGGGTGTTGTCCACAGGCGAGGAGTAGCTGTGCTGCGAGGGGGGCGTCAGGAACTGGGCTGCGGTCACGGGTGGGACCAGCGAGGATGGCAGCGACGTGGGCAGGGCGGGGCTCTCCTGGGGCAGAATAGTGTGCACCGCCAGGCTGCTGGGGCCCAGTGGCTGCACGTCTGCCTGGCTCGGCTCTCCACTCAGGAAGCTCCGGCCCAGGTGGCCGCTGGCTGCTGAGCTCACGCCAAGGTGCGGCTGTGGTGGTGGTGGTGGCGGCTGCAGGCTTTGCTGCTGCTGGATGTTCGCTGGCTGCAGGTTCTGCTGCTGCATCTGTAAGTTTTGTGGCTGCACCTGCTGGGTCTGCACCAGGTGAGGCTGGGTGGCCAGCCGGGTGCTGGGCAGGCCCTGGTAGCTCATCATCTGGGACAGGGCGCTGGCAGCAAGGCTACTGTGCAGCGGGCCTACCATGCCATGCTGCAGGGAGGGGGCCTGTGTGCTCAGGGGGCCTGGTGCCACACTCCCCCGCAGAGGGTTGTATTGGTTCGGCACCATGCCGCTCTGCAGCCGGGACAGCCACTCGCATTGGCCATTCAAACTGGTGGACCCGCCCACAGTGAAATTCAGGGCCCCTCCGCTGTTGGAGCCCAGGACGGTGCTGGTGCCGGAGGCCACAGGCAGGTGGGAAAGACGAGGTGGGCCAGTCTCAAAGGCCAGCCGGCCGCCCCCACCCAGCGCCGCCATCTCGGGCTTGGCCACCACGTTCAGGTGCCCGATGCCCAGGTGGGTGTCGGGCATACCAGGCAGGTGGTTGAGGGGCACGGACGGAGACTGCTGGAACGGGGAGGGCAGCAGTGGCGGCGAGGCCACGTCTGACAGGTAGCCATGGGGTGACTCCAGGGAGTCCACGGGCGAGAGCATGCCGGAGCTGTCCAGCAGGCAGCCCTTGCCGTCCTGGGACTTCTTCCTCCGTGCCTTGAGGTCCTTGGCCTCCTTGCTTCCACAGGCCAGGCCTTTGCTGCTGGGCTTGCGGACCTTCTTGCCCTGCACGCCGGGCTTGAGGCTGCCCAGGTAGCCGTTGGGCGAGCAGAGCGGGGGCGACAGGGTGGGCGTGCCCCCCAGGGGGGCTCCGTGCAGCTGCGGGCTGCGCACCAGGTTGTACTCGTCCAGCAGCCTCACGATGTCGTGATGCATGCGCTCCTGTGCGATGTCGCGCGGCAGGCGGTCCATGTGATCCGTGATGTCCCGGTTGGCAAAGTGGTCCAGCAGCACCTTGGCGGTCTCGTAGCTGCCCTCCCGGGCGGCCAGAAACAGGGGTGTCTCCTCCTGGGGGATGGGGGCGGGGGCCGGTGAGGGGGGCCAGGCCAGGCGTGGGGACCCTCCCCAAGGCTCCATCACCAGAGGAAGCAGCAGTACAACCTCCTCCGTGGGGTGGGGGCAGGCAGGCTGCTCCTCAGGACCCCGCCCCAGCGTCCTGCAACCACCTAGCCTGACTCTTGTTAAATGTTAAGGCTTTGATACATCTTCTGAAACCCACCCAGAGGGGGGATCTGTGCAGTCCTCTACCCTAGATCAGCGGGGCTCCACCTCTATGGGGGGGGTCACAGACCCCACTGAAAATCTAACCAACTGCAGGCCCTCTTCCCTGCCCCCAATAAGGCACAAAAGGAAATTCCTGGAGTGGTTCAGAGGCACCGGCGAGGGCACCAGGGAGGGAGCTCATCATCTGGACGGCCACCAAGCCACCCTGGTGGCCACCAAGCTCCTTCCTGGGGTCTCCTCTGTGTGGTGGACACGTCACAGGTCTGGGTGAGGCTGCTGTGTGGGAGTGGGAAGGGGCTTCCCAGGCCTTGATGCCCTCTGGGGCCCAGTCTCTGTGGGGCCATGCTGCCACGGACTGGGGAGCGCCTGGGCCAACATGCCCCGGTGCCCAGGCTCGCTGTGTGCCCTCACCCAGGAGGGAGAGACGCCTTAGCCTGACATGCCAAGGGGGCAGCAGGAGTTGGGGGCGGGGGTGGGGGTTCTGGCAGCAGGGAGGTGGGGGTGTCTGCACCTGTGCCCTGAGCACCCAGGGGAACCCAACAGCAGCTGCAGGGCCAGGAGCTGCAGGGCCAGGATGAGGGCTGGGGGTGGCTCCCCTTGGATAAAGTCCTGAGACTTCTTCCTCCGAGCCTTGAGGTCCTTGGCCTTGGTGAATACACCAAGAGGCCCTGCCCCGCAGGGAGCTGCCGCCACGCGTGTTCTGGCTCAATCTGCACCACCTGCGTCACCACATTCCCATCCCCATCCCCGCCTGGTGACAGCTGGGGACAGAAGGTGAGGTCCAGGTGACGGTGACACAGCAGTGGCAGCAGCAGCATTCCCCACGCCAGGCTGTGTGCCCCGCCATGACTGCCACCCAGGAGGGTAGGGCTGGGTCTGAGGGGCGAGCCGCCGTGTCCTGACAGCTGGACCTGCACTTGGAAGGGCTCCATAAACAGGGGCTGAAGGAGGGCAGGAGCACTAACGAGGTGCCCAGCATCATGCGGGTGGGGCCCACATGCGGGCCCAGCGACCCTCGAGACCCTGTGGGTCAGGCCCTTGTGTCCCTGCGCCCCGTGGGTTTGGCCCTCACTTCTCTGTGGATTCCGCCCTCACGTCTCCCCTGGCATCCCAGGCTCGCGCTCACCCTGTTGTTCTGCATGTCTTTGTTAGCCCCGTTCTTCAGGAGCACAACTGCGGCATCCACATTGTTCACGGCGGCGGCCCAGTGCAGGGCGGACTTGCCTGCGTGAAAGAAGCAGATGGGGTAGGTTGGAGACCAGCTGGAGGCAACCCAGTCCCACCCGTCCCTGTGGCGGTCCCGCCCCACGACAGAGCAGCCCTGCCCCCGTGGGCTCACCCAGGTCATCTACGGCGTTGACGTCAGCGTGTGAGTTGATGAGGTCCTCCAGCATGCCCTCCACGGCCAGGCGGGCAGCCAGGATCAGTGGCGTCGTGCCATCATGCATGCGGGCATCCAGGTCTGTGGCTCGGTTCCGGATCAGGATCTGGGCAACAGGGAGAGGCTCAGGCGGGTGCTGGGCAGACGTACACCGATGCCTCCTGCCCAGAACGAACGCCTGGACGGGAAGCCCCACTGTCTTCCGGACACAGACGAGACCCTCGTGAGATCGGCACGGCCGGGCAAGACGAAACGCCATGGGGCTGCCCCTGAGGAGGGGCCCGGGTGGGGGCAGGGGCTGTGCTGCCCACAGACAGGCCCCTTGGTGACAGTGGGATCCATCGTGACCACGTGTGGCCTCATTTAATCCTCACTGTGGTCCTAGCTGCCATGACCACCTACAAAACAGAGAGGTCAAGTCCCTGCCCCCAACGGCGGTTACAGCTGGCACTCAGGAAGCCGGGCTCACGGCCCTATAGCCGTCTCAGAACCGCTGAGCTAGTGTCCAGCTCTGCCCGGAGAGGGGTGGGCAGCTCTTGTAATGCAGCCGGGCCTTGGCCTCTGGCAGGAGGAATGGCCCCTGCTCACTGGCGGGTGCAAAAGGCAACTTGGCCTGATTCCTGCAAAGCACCTGGGAACTTCCACATCTGTGCAAAGAAGGCGGCTGAGAGAGGCACACACCAAACCCGCACGGGGCTCCCTTACACACTCTTTCTGCTTACCTACATTTATTTCTGCAAGATGACAATGTGTCACCTGAGCTAAGAAATCAGGAAATGAGAAGCTCTGTGGTAACTCCCCGGGCTGTGCCCATCTGAACCTGCTCCAGGGCCGCCTGGAGCCTGGGGACTCGCAGCAGGGGTGACTGCAAAGGCAGCCCCTGCCAGGGACATTCCCTGGAGACCCAGGCATCCAAATCCCTAAATCCATTCTTGCCACCAGCTCACCGGCATTCTGAGCCCTAGGTCTGCAGGCACCGAGCGGCAGCCTCTAAACCCTGCTTCTCACTGCCACAGGCTACGCCGGCAGCCAGGGTTGAGGGAGGGGCGGGGCTGTGAGGGGCTGCAGCAGTGGGACCTGGACCTTGAGCAAGGCCCACAACCCTGATGGAGCCTGTCTTGCTGGGGGTGGGGAGGTGCTGCCTCACTCAGCAGATCCCCCAGGCCTCCTGCCAGACCCGCCTCTGCCTGACTTCCCTGGAGAACACAGATGGGCCCGACGCCCTCCCCCTCACACTTCGCTGACTGCGAAGGTCCCAGGTGGAGGCACCAGTTGTCCCGGACTCAGCTGTGCTCGGGGTCAGGCTCCCAGGGCCACGTAAGCCTGGCCACTGCCCCAGACCACCAGGCGGCCCTGAGGAGGGCAGGTGGGCACACAGGCAGCCACTGCCTACCTGGAAGACACCTTGTGCGTCGGCAGACACAGCCGCATGCAGCGGGGTGCGGCCCATGTTGTCCTGGATGTTGGCGTCTGCGCTGGCCTCCAGCAGGCGCTTGGCGGCATCAGAGCGTGAGTAGCGGGCGGCCAGGTGCAAGGCGGTCTCGCCCGTGCGGTCTGTCTGGTTGTGCAGGCTGGCGCCCTGGTAGATGAAGTCGGAGATGACGGCCGGCGCGTCCTCCTCTTCCTCGCTGTTGCCCGTCTCCAGGCCGCCCCCGCTGCAGGAGGCGATCATGAGCGGGGTGAAGCCATCTGCAGAGGCAGAGACGGGTGCTCAGTCTGGAGGGCCGGTCCCCAGCTGCAGCCCAGGGGGAGGGGGGCAGCAGCCCCAAGCTCAAGGGGCCACGGTGTGGATGCACCACCCAGCACTTGGTGGCCCCGTGCACACAGCCACCAAGGGGCAGCTGAAGTCCGCCTGGGCTGCTCAGTGGACAAAGCCGAATCCAGCTTAAACTCCTGGCGGGCAACTGCTTCCTGACCTGCCCAAGACCTGGCACCCAAAATCCACCCAGGAAAAAGAGGACCCCAGAAGCATGCAGTTAGAAAATTAATGCTTCAGCAGGATGCGGAGGCTCACGCTGTCATCCTAGCACTGGGGGAGGCCGAGGTGGGCGGATCACCTGAGGTCAGGAGTTCGAGACCAGCCTGGCCAACATGGTGAAACCCCATCGCTGCTAAAAATACAAAAATTAGCCAGGTGTGGTGGCAGGCGCCTGTAGTCCCAGCTACTGGGGAGGCTGAGGCAGGAGAATTGCTTGAACCCGAGAGGTGGAGGATGCAGGGAGCCGAGATCGTGCCACTGCACTCCAGCCTGGGTGACGGAGCAAGACTCCATCTCAAAAACAAAAAAAAAGAAAAAAAAAAAGAAAAAGAAAATCAACGCTTTCCACGTCTCAAGAAGAAGGTTTCAGAAAAGAGTAATTTACAGGGACAGAGTGGCCCTGCGGTATCACCCCAGGAAGGGGTTGGTGGAAGAACAGGAGGACTCCAGGACCCCCCCCATCTACTCTGAATGGGAAACACCCCAAGGATGAAAGCTCTCACCCCCAATTCTAAGTTTCCAGAGTATCAACTGTACCCCAGCCTCGGGGCTTAGGGGAGAGAGGCAGGTGGGCCACGGGGCTAGGGAAGCCCTGGCTGCTGGCACCCTTACCAGGCCCGCGGACATTGACGTCCATGCAGTCGGCGTCAACCTCACCCTGGGGCGGTGTGGGGGCCATGGCAGACATGCGCAGGTCAGCGGCATCCAGGTGCTGCTGAGTCCACTGCCGGTGGTCTGTCTGGTCGTCCAGGTCAGGCAGAACCACGGGCTCCTCGAACTACATAGAGGGAGTGAGCAGAGCCTGTCAGGGCAGCCCGGCGGCAGGTGCCCAGGAGCCCAGGAGCCCGGGAGCCTCGCGACTCACCCGGAACTTCTTGGTCTCCAGGTCCTCGTCTCCCCACTCATTCTGGTTGTCATCCATGAGGGCACCGTCTGAAGCGTTCTTCAGGGGCCTGGGGGGTGAGGGGTCGAGAAGTGAGGCTGAGCGAGCTCCCTAGGAAGCCCCCAGAGACCCCTGGCCCGGGCCTGGCGTGGGAGGTGGGCCCTGGGTCGGGAGGGGCAGACTCCCGGTGAGGATGCTCGGCCAGGTCCCACCTCCCACCGGGGACCCAGAAGCAGGGGCAGCGTCCGCTCACTTGAGGCCCACGGAGTCCTCGCCGAGGGGCTCCCGCCGCTTCTTCTTGCTGGCCTCAGACACTTTGAAGCCCTCAGGGAACCAGAGCTGGCCATGCTGCCGCCGGCGCTTGCGGGACAGCAGCACCCCGCAGCCCACGAAGAACAGAAGCACAAAGGCGGCCGCCGCCACGTACATGAAGTGCAGCTGTGCCGGCGGGGGCGGCTCCACGGTCTCACCTGCGGGCACGGGGGCCAGGGGCAGGTGCCCGGACATCAGGCAGCGGCTACGCAGCAGGCTGGTGGCCGGGGGGCGGCGGACTGGCTCCGCGGCCGGGTGCCTCCTCACCCACTCTCCTCCATCCCGCCCCCCAAAATAAGGTCATTTTCTACGCGATTAATCAGAATTGCAAACTATCGCTAAATTCTCTCCTGCACCAGCCGACTCTATCTGGAGACGGCTTTTACTTTTTTCTCCTTTAAGGAAGGAGGATTAGTCAACTTCAAATCGCTGCACTCGCACTGAGCTGTTAAGACAAAGGATTTAGAGGGATTTTCAAGATACAAACTTCAACACTTCACATGACACCGATCAATTCTTCTCTCTCTCTCTTTTTTTTTCTTTAAAAAAAGCCGTAATGATTTTGAAATAATACCCAACAAAGAAAATTCAGGAGGAAGGGGTGGGGAGAGAAGCAGGCACCCACTTTCCCGTGGCTGGACTCGTTCCCAGGTGGCTCCACCGGCAGCTGTCACTGCCGCAGGTGGGGGCGGAGTGCCATTCAGAAAATTCCAGAAAAGCCCTACCCCCAACTCGGACGGCAACGCTCACACCCGTGGGTGGCAACTGGCACAAAGAGCCAGCGTGTCTGGGGCACGGGGGGATGGCACCCCCTGCAGGCAGAGCCTGTTCCCGGGATGGGGCCACACTTACTCTGCACGGCCTCGATCTTGTAGGGGATGTTGAGGCTGCCCAGCGAGGCGAGCGCTCCCAGGAATGCGGCCACGTCGGTGGCACTCTGGAAGCACTGCGAGGAGGCCTGCACACACTGCCGGTTGTCAATCTCCAGGTAGACGATGGAGCTGGGTGGACAACCAGAGAGAGGCTGGGACCCGAGGCTTCCTCCTCCCCCGCCCACTGGCCAGGGATGCTGCCGCAGGACACTGAGGCCCATGACGCCACAGTCAGGACATGGTGAGGCAGCCTGGGGTGGCGGGAAGCCAGGTCTGACAGCAGATACCCTGCAGGGGACTGGTGCCAGCCCCCCGACTCCGTCCAGTGCTGATCACGGCTCATCCCAGATACCCACCAACGCGCTCTCCCTGGCCCGCCCTGACACCCTCTCTGGCTCCTGCTGGTGCCACAAACACGTTTCCTCATCTCAGGACAGAGAATGTGCCAGGAGCCCAGTCCTCCCCCAGGAGCCATCCCCAGGCCCTGCAGGAAGCACAGGCGTGAGGTGTGGGTGGGTGCAGCGGTGGTGGGCTGTGTGGTGATGCTGGCTGGGGGTGAGCTCTGCTCCCCAGGACTGGGTTCCCGTGAGCAGGATCCCATCCAGCCTGTGAGATGATGCTTCTGACCTCCAGGATTGCTCCAAGCCAGCAGAACTGATGGGCAAACCCACCAGGGTCAGGCACACAAAGGGCACAACCAACCTGGCTCCTGGGTCCAGCTGCCCCAGATCGAGCAGGCATGGGCGGGAGCCTCGTGGGGTGCCCCCTGCACTCAAGCTGCTCCTGCCTGTGTTCTCCCACCGTGGGACCCCCCACCCCCACCAGCTCCTCCTCCAACTGCAAGGCCCAGCAATGCCCCCTCCCAGGACCTCCACCTGCCTCCTCTCCAGCCCAAGCCAGGCAGATGCCATGACCAAGTGGCATTCTTGTCTGGGGTGGGGCTGTTCAGCCCTGTGGGAACCCCTGGAGAGCTGAGTGTTTTGTTTTTTACTTCTTTTAATACTTTTTTTAAAAAACAGAGACAAGGTCTCCCTATGTTGCCCAGACTGGTCTCGAACTCCTGGGCTCAAGGGCTCCGCCTGCCTCAGCCTCCCAAAGTGCTGGGATTACAGGTGTGAGCCTCCTCGCCTGGCAGAGGGCTGAGTTTTAATCAGTGTAGTATCCAGTGCCTAAGGCACAGCTCAATCTCAAAATCACCTACTGGGCACAGGAGTGCCGCCTGTCCAGGGGAAGGCAGTGGCCCAGGAAAAGGGTGTGGCTGTGGGGTCAGGGCCCTGAGCTGGAATGCTGCCTCTACTCCTTGCCTGTGCAGGCCCTGAAGTCCCAGGTCCTCTCGGAACCTCCGTCTCTTTTACCATAAAGTGGGGAGAGTACTGCTTGCCATGGCGCCGGCCGTGAGGGGCAGGGAGGCCGTCGGGGAGGGCCCAGGAGAGTTGCAGGGATTGACCGTGGGCGCCGGGTCTCACTCACCCGCGGACGTCCATGGGGTCCAGCTCCCTCCGCCGCCGCCCACCCTCACTGCCACCAGGGAGCAGCGAGGCCTTCACCTGGCCCAGCAGGGCATCAGGTGCGGCCCAGCCCTCGGCGGCACGCTTGATGGGGTGCTTGCGCAGCTCCTCCTCGCGGCCGTAGTAGGGGAAGATCATCTGCTGGCCGTGTGCGTCACGCTTGAAGACCACGTTGGTATGCAGCACGCGGCTGAGCTCCCGCAGGAAGTGGAAGGAGCTGTTGCGCAGCTGCTCCGGTGGCATCAGCACCACCACCACCAGCGTGCCGGCCGCCAGCCTCTCGGGCACATGCTCCGCACAGTCCAGCCCGTCCCACTCGCACTCCGCGCTGTTGCAGCCCTGGTCGCAGTGCCCGTCGCTGAAGTGGTCCTTGCAGTACTGGTCGTACAGGGGACTGTGGGGGGTGGGACACGCTCAGGCCGCCTTCCTCGGGGGGCCTCACACCCGCTGTCCGGTGCCTCCAGCCCACTGGCCAGCCGCGGGGGACGTCCCTGCACCCCCTGAGCAGAGCCTTAGAACTGCATGCTGGCCTCCCGGCCCAAGTCAGGCCACATCCAAGTTCGGGTCCTCCCTCGGCCCCATGAGCCCCGCAGCCTTACTTGCACTGGCCTTCCGCACGCTGGCAGTCGAAGCCGTCGAAGAGGCAGCCGGCTGAGTTGCACTGGCTGTCACAGTGGCCGTCACTGAAGTACTTCCAGCACTGCAGAGACTGCGTGCAGTTCTTCCAGGGGTCATTGAAGTTGAGGGAGCAGTCACCGCCGTCCCAGCCGCACGCGTGGTTGTTGCACTGCAGGCTGCAGACCTTGTTGCCCGCGTCCTCCTGGCACTCGGGCAGCTCGCACGCCTCCTCGATCAGCGGCGGGGGGATGTCGCGCCCGGCCCCACCCCCGAAGCTATAGTCCAGGATGTGGCACAAGAGCCCGTTGAATTTGGCGGGGCACAGGCAACGGTAGAAGGGGCTCTCGGATGTGGGCTCACAGGTCCCCTGATTGTAGCAGGGGT
Organism: Pan troglodytes; assembly: GCF_028858775.2. Classification (NCBI taxonomy): domain Eukaryota; kingdom Metazoa; phylum Chordata; class Mammalia; order Primates; family Hominidae; genus Pan; species Pan troglodytes. The sequence goes on along the minus strand of NC_072409.2, from coordinate 1,935,321 downwards.
TGCCGCCCAGGCAGGGGCTGCTGGCCGGGAACTGGCATTCGGGGCCCGTGAAGGGGCCCAGGCACAGGCAGGTGGGGCTGCGCGGGCCGGAGATGCATGTGCCGCCGTTGAGGCAGCGCAGGCTGCCGCAGGTACGAGCGTCATTCTCACACGTGGCGCCCTCGAAGCCCTGCCCGAGAGGGAAGACAGGACAGTGTCGGGGTGGGCCACCCCCCGCCCCCCCGCCACCTCACACCCAGCCCTCGGCCAGCAGTGCCACCGCTCTCCTCTAACCTGGGAGGCGGCCTGCAACCTTGCCCCCAGCAGCAAAACCCTTTACACACATTCTACCAACAGAGAAAGATCAGGGGTGCCAGGGGGTCGGGAGATGGAGGAAGGGGTAAACTGGTGGAGTGCTGAGGACTTTAGGGCAGGGACTCTCCGCCGTGATCCTGCGAAGGTGGGCAGGCATGTCACACCTCAGCCCAAACCCACAACCACAAAGCCAAGGGCAAGCCCCAGGTACAGGAAGGGCTGCTGTTGGTAACAATGTATCACTGAAATCCAGAGTGAAACTGATGCAAGCTGCTAACCAGGGGAACTGCGTGCAGGGGACAGCCACCCCAGGGAGTCTACTTCCTGCTCCATTTTTCTATAAATCTAAAATGTCTCTAAAATCATTTATTGAAACTTAAAAAAAAAAAAAAGACATCAGGGTGAGGAGGAGGATGAAGGCCAGGAGGATGACTGCCCGGTCTGCGCCCCGAGGCCCCCACGTGCACCTCTCCAGGTGTCTCCCCTGGCGGGCCCCCGCCTGCCTGCACCCCTGCACCTACCGCAGGGCACTTGCAGATGAACCCGCGGGCGGTGTTGGAGGCCACGGCGCAGGTGCCCCCATTCTTGCAGGGCTTGCCTTTGCAGCCATTGATGACGGACTCGCAGCGGCGCCCTAGGGGTGAGAGCAGGGCAGTGAGAGGCTCACCCTGCTGCCCCACATGCCCCACCCGCCTGGGCGCGGCACCCACCGGTGTGACCAGCACGGCACTCGCAGTGGAAGTCGTTGACGCGCTGCACGCAGTTCTGGGTGCCACGGGCATCGCAGGGATTGGACAGGCACTCGTTGACATCCCCCTCACAGCGCTCACCCACGAAGCCCGGCGGGCAGGTGCAGCTGTAGCCGCCCACCTGGTCCACGCAGGTGCCGTTGTTAAAGCACTTGGGGCTCCGGGACACGGGGTCAACGGGGGGATTGCAGTCGTCCACGTTGATCTCACAGTGCACACCTGCGGGGCCAGGTTTCGTCAGTGGCCCAAGCCCGCCACACCCCAGCCCTGCCGTGCCGCGTGTCCGTCCCAGAAGACAAGCGCTCAGGTCTGGGGCTGCACGGACACTCGGGAGAGGCAGGTGTCAAGGGTGCCGTGGAGACGCCCTTCCCGCTGGGACCCCCGCTCTGGGCCCTTTCCCTGGGCAGCTGTGAGCCGGCCTTGGCCTCACACAGGAAAATGGGAGTTTCTGGCTGGTTCCTGGATGCCTCTGGCCGGTCCCGGGGTGCCTGCCCTGCCCCTGCCCTGGCCATGGATGGCCAACACCAGCCCTCCGTGCAGCGGCCCTTACCCTGAGTGCCCCGTGGGCAGGAGCACTTGTAGGTGTTGGGGAGGTCGAGGCAGGTGCCCCCGTTCTGGCAGGGGTGGGATAGGCACTCGTCGATCTCCTCAGAGCAGTTCACCCCGTGGTAGCCGGCCACGCACTGTGCAGGCGACAGAACGAGGGGCCCTTCGGCTCAGCCGGCGCCAGGATGCAGTGCTCCCACACCCCACTGTGAGGGCTGACAGGGCCACATGAGCTGCCCTCAGGTCCAGCGAAGCCACGGGCCCCTCGCTCCTGTCAGACCTGGAGGGAGACCCAGCCCAACAGACCCTGGCAGGGCCTCGGTGACCGGAGTCACTGCCTGTTGGGGGTGGGTGGACCCCGTCCCATAGGATAGAGGTGAGGGCCTCAGGGTAGGTGTTGGCCAAGCCCAGACACAATCTAGGGGAAGGGAAAACCCCATCCCACTTCTCAGTATATGCACCCTCCTTCAGGCTTTCCACAGGCCACCTCTTCCAGGCAGTCTACCCTGATGACCCCAGCCCTCCCCTAATGAGACTGAACAGTGCATGGGCCTATCAGGTTCAGTTTTCTCCACTGGGCCAGCTCCCAGCCAGGGCCCGGTGTGTGGCAACACTCGTGCCGGCCACAACCCTTACCCTAGGAGGGACCCCCACCTTGCAGGAGTAGCCGCCCAGGTAGTCCGTGCAGGTGGCCCCGTTCTGGCAGGGGCTGGGTGAGCACTCGTCCACCAGGTCCTCACAGTAGCTGCCTGTGTAGCCCGCCTGGCAGCGGCAGTGGTGCGTGTTGCCCGCGTCCACACACAGCCCTCCATGCTGGCACAGGCGGGCAACGTCAACACCTGCGGGGGATGGGGTGGTAGACAGGTGAGGCCCAGGCCCACAGAGGACCTTGATGGGCTGGGACCCGAGCCGGGTGGGCACAGCAGGTTACCTTGTCGCTGCGCAGCCACCTCACAGGACACGCTGGGCACGTCGCAGTAAAGGCCGGTCCAGCCGCTGGGGCACTCGCAGCGGTACTGGGTGTGGGTCTGCCAGCATTTGCCGCCGTTCTTGCAGGGCGAGGAGTCACACCAGTGCACAAGGTTCTGGGGACAGGTTGGGGTCAGCTGGGTGCCCGCGCCCCGGCCATTTCCTCGGTAGCTCAGAACGCACATCCGCCAAGGGGCCTACTCCAACCCAGGCTGCAACCCATTCTACACAAGTGGAAACTGCCGCCCCTGGACTCCCCACCACCCCCACACCAGGAACAGCCTGGGCTGGGTCTCCCTCAGGGCCCTCAGCAGGTCCAGACCACCCTCGGCCTTTGCTAGAAGGAACACTTTTCCTCAATTCCCCAATTCCTGAGCTCCCGCCCCGGCTCCAGAAACCTGAGATTGAAACGAAGGTGCCTGCTGCTTCCGCATCAGGTTCCTTCACCGGCTGCTCAGATCCCCAGAAGCCCTCTGCCCAGGGGTGTGGGGGTGACCCCGAGCCGACACAGTGGGACCTGGGGGTGACCGTTCCCACCTCCCACAGGCAGGCACCCACCCAGGGCCCCTCCTTCGGGCACCTCTGTGGCTGGCGCACTCACCTGGCAGTTGGGGCCAGTGTAGCCCTGGGGGCAGGTGCACCTGTAGGAGCCGCAGCCGTCCTGACAGGTGCCGCCATGCAGGCAGGGCTGTGAGTCGCATTCATTGACATCGTGCTGGCAGTAGCTGCCCGTGAAGCCGGGTGGACACAGGCAGGTGAACGAGTTGATGCCGTCCACGCAGGTGCCACCGTTGAAGCAGGAGCTGCAAGGGGGTGGGCAGGCGGGGGCTGAGCGGAGGGCATTGGTGGGTCCCCGCTCCAGCAGACCCTGCCTCGCCAGCACCTCCCCTTCTGCTCAACCCCAGGGGCCTGATGGCCAGGACAGGCCCAGGGCAGCCTGGCTGACCCAGGGAGGCCAGTGGGAACCCGGGGCCCGGCTCTCACACCACGTCACACCTCCCTCCCCTGCTTTCTTTATAAGTCAGGTCGAGAGTGGTTTTACCAAACGCATGGGCATAGGGTGGTTAAAGTAAATAAGGGAGAAACCAGAAACCGTCCTGGTAACACGGGAGGTAATTACGTCAGAAACCAGGGACGAGACTGACGTTTACCAAATGAGCTTCCTGGCAAACACGGCAAAAAGGAAACAAGAATGACAGAGTTCTCGTTGTCTAATAGAAGGAAGCGCACCAGTTCTTCAGGACAGACTACCGGCGCTCCTGGTGCGGGACACAGGAGGAGGTCACAATGGCCCTCTCAGGAGGGACACGTCGGTACAATGAACAATGTCTGGACTCAATGCAGCCAGCGCTAAGTGCCCAGCCGGCCTAGGCGGACGCCTGCATGGTGTGCCAGGCTGCCAGCTACTGCGTGTGGCCCGCACCACCCGTTCCCTTCCACGGCCTCACTCGAGCCCCACGCACCTCTCTGTGCAGTCAGGCGTGTTGTTCTCACAGTGGATCCCGCTGAAGCCTGCGGGGCAGGTGCACGTGTAGCTGTCCACGCAGTCCGTGCAGTTGGCCCCGTTGCGGCAGGGGTCACTGGCACACTCGTTGATGTCCTCCTCACAGAAAGTGCCCCGGAAGCCGGGCAGGCACTCGCAGAAGGCCGTGTTGATGCCGTCTGTGCAGGAGCCCCCGTTGTGACACGGGTCTGGGAGAGGACGGAAGGGTGAGTGTGAGGGGCAGGCACAAACCCACACCTGCGGGAGGGGGCCGGGAAGGCTGCATGGCTGGGGACAGCCCAGCCTTTCGTTGCCGAGGCTGCGGCAAGCAGCCCTGTGACAAAGGTGTCTGGTGGGGAGCCCCAGCACCCACAGGCTGCGTCACACCCGTCTCCTGTGCTTGGGGTCTCTCTCCCCACCTGCTCCTGTCCTCAAGCCCCAGGGCAGGGGACAGCTTTGCAGGCTTCACAGACCGAGCAGGGGAGGAGTGACATTTCTTGCCTCTGCTCCTGTCCTCAAGCCCCAAGGCAGGGGGCAGCTTTGCAGGATTCACAGACCAAGCAGGAGAGGAGAGACAGTTCTTGCCTCTGCCTGCCAGGTGATGCCAGCAAGACCCCCGGCTTCTGCCAACCTCAACCTCTGTGAAGCAGGGCTGGGAGGCCTGAGAGCCCTGGCCTGCAGCGGGGCCTGATGAGCCAGGTGGGAGTGCAGGCCGGGCCCGAGCCATCCTCGGCTCAGTGAAGAGCCGTGGGAGGAGCTCTCGTGACTCTCCCTCGAAGTGCAGGGAGGAGCAAGCCGGCTCTGAGGCCCTCCTGAACCACCCTGGCCATCCCTCAGCACATCCCCCACACCTGACCCAACCCTCCCCAGCCACACTCCGGCCTCCCTGGGCGCTTATGGCCAGCACCATGCGCACCAACCCTGCCCAGGGGAACTGAGGCCTGAGAGCTTCCTGGAGGAGGCCAGAGCCGCGGGGCTACTCACTGGGCCGGCAGTCGTCGATGTCGGTCTCGCAGTTGCGCCCACTGTAGCCGGCCTGGCAGTGGCAGCGGTAGCCGCCGTGGGTGTTCTGGCAGGATGCGCCGTGCCGGCACGGGCTCAGAACGCACTCGTTGATGTCGACCTCACAGGTCTGCCCTGCGGGGCAGGAGGAGGCCGGTTGGTCACCAGCGGCCCCTGGCCCTCCAGGCCCTTCCCAGGCTGGCCCACCCACCTACAGTGCCTCTCCCGACCCAGGAGTGGGCTTCCGTGACCCCAGGACCATCCCCTCTCCCCTAATTTTGGCCTAAGAAGGTCACAGGAACTGGAGTTGGGAACGGTGCTCCCAGGTCAATTCCTGATTCCAGAACTTCTCCGACCAGGGCCTCCTCAGCACCCACCGGCTCCTCTCCAAAGACTCATCTAGCCTGCCTGGGAGCTGCCTGTGTCCTGCAGACATCCTGACCTCCCATCCCAGCCCTCGCCGGGCCCTGGCCAGCCTCACCTTGCCAGCCCGTGGGGCAGACGCAGGAGAAGCTCTCATAGTCCTCGGATTGCCTGCATTCCCCGCCGTTTCTGCAGGGGCTGGGGGCACACGGGGCCAGCACCACCTCACACGTGTCGCCTGCGGGAAGGAGACACACGTGACCCCGGGAGCCTCACCCAGAGGGATCTCCCAAATCGGCCACCGCCTGCTGGTCTTTCCGCCATCAGAGTGCCGTCTGCTGGTCCCGCCGGGAGGCAAATGTGCACCAAGACCCCTGAGCGCTCCCGGCTGTGCCAGGACCCTGACCCAGGGAGGAGTGGAGCACAGATGGGGGGACGCTGAAGCCAAGCTGCACAAATGTCACGCTCAGAAGCCACCCCTCATTCCCGGTTGGCAGCGGGGCACAGCCTAGGCCTCACCCCACCAGGCGTGCCCAGGAACAAGGACTGCACCAGGAGAGGCGGCCTCAGTCGGGTGGGCTCCACGACACTGCAGGGACCTGGGCCCACCCCGGAGGCAAGCCCCCTCATCTCTGGGTGACAAGGAAAGGCCCTGGCCTGAGACCGAGGCCTGAAACTAATCCTGGGGCTCCGTGTCACAGGCAGCAAACGCCCATCACGGGAGGCCAACAAACAAGGGCTGCGATGGAGGGCACAGGCCCAGGCCCCCAGCACATCCTGCGTGTCGGGGCACGGGGCACGGCCTGGAGACCTCCAGGACCACGCAGGGTGTCTGGCAAAGGCTATGTAGGAACCACGCGCACAGCCGAGGGCCTTTTTCTGCACAAGCCCATGGCCGAGCTTCCTGTTTATAGCCGTGGGGACTGTGTTATCTTCCCTATCTTCCCTGTCCCCCATTATCTCCCTGGCCTGCTGGGGCGACTTTCCAGGGCCTCTCTTCCTATTGGTTTCCACGGTGACCCGGGCAGGCAGGAACTGCGCCAGAGTTTCCGACAATTGTGCAAAAGGAAGCAGGAAGCGGGCAGATAGGAAGCGGGTCAGCACCGCCGCTCCTCCTGCCGGCCGGATCGACGTGTCTGAAAGGGACAGGGGCGCCCAGCCGTGGAGGGAGGGTCCTCACTGACTGACACAGGAGAGAAAACCCAGGTCCTTAACTTCGGTCAAAGAAAACAGCGTTCTGGCCACAGGCTGCTGGATGTCATGGGAACCGCAGGCGTGGAACCTCCAGCCCGGCTGCCTGGCCCAGGCAGGCCCACCCTGACCAGGCCCCGTGGCAGCACCCTCTGCCCGCTCCTGGGGAGCGCCAGGACCCCGGTGCTTGTGGACTCTTCTTTGTCTTTTCTAGAGATCATTTCCTGTGATCCCCTTGGCTGGGTTCATAGCAGGGGCTGGACAGTTGGGGGAACATCCCCCTCCCTGCTCAGCCCAAACAGAGGGCTCCTTGTTCCGCTCACACAAAGAGAGCCTGCCATCAAAGGAATCCCTCAGGTCCGGCTGGCGGGGGTGGGGAAGCCCGGCCCCCAGAGACGCCAGCAGGGTGGGCGCCGGGAGCACGGAGCCCACTGACCCAGGCCCGGCCCTGCTAAGGATTCACCTGCATCTTACCTGTGTCTTGCGGCAGGCTTGCCAGGTAAAACACATGCTTGCATGAAAATTTTCTCCCAGGCATCCTGTATCTTTGCTAATCTGCCAACCCCACCCCGGGGAGAAGGCCCACATACTGCAGGGGCCTAAGGCACTCAGTGAGGAGCAGAACCTTCTGGAAGGCCCCGCCCCAAGAAAGCCACCACTTTACCCTCCAGTCACGGCTTCCCAGGCCGCCCCCACCCCTGGCCCCACCCTCTCCAGCACAGGCCCCGCCCTCTCCAGCACAGGTCCCTCCCCTCCCACATAGGCCCCGCCCCCTCCAGCATCGGCCCCACCCACCCCTCACCTGTGTAGGGCAGCAGGCAGTTGCACTTGTACCCGGCAACGTCGTCAATACACGTGCCCTGGTTCAGACATGGGTTGGACGCACACTCGTTGATGTTGGTCTGGCAGTTGGGACCTGGAGGGAAGGGGACAGCACTCGGCATGTACAGCACTCCCAGGCACCTTGGCAGGGCCCCACAACAGCAGCCCTGGGCCTGCTCCCCACCCCAGGCCCCTCCTCATCTCCAAGAGCCAGAGGCCTGGAGTTAAGGCTTTGCCACGGGAGGGAGACACCATGCATGGTGCTGGCTGGACCTGGGTCCCGATCCTGTGTCTCCAGCTCCCCAGACTCGAGGGCGGCCCTCTGCACTGAGAAACGCGCAGCCCACTCACCGCTGAAGCCCTCCCGGCAGGTGCACACGTAGCCACTGGTCATGTCTTTGCAGGTGCCGCCGTTGACACAAGGGTTGGATTCACACTCGTTGTTGTTGATGTCACAGTTGGTCCCACTCCACCCAGGATCACAGTCGCACTTGTACCTGCAAGGGGGACCACACCGCAGGTCGAGGGAGGCCCGAGCAGCACAGCCAGGGCCTGGGCGCTCCCGGGTCTGCAATGCCCCATGGGCTGGTGGAGGTGCCCATCCACTCAGACTCGCAGAGTCCTTTAGTGGGGGCAGGCTGGGCGCTGTGGCTCACACCTGTAATCCCAGCACTTTGGGAGGCGGGGGTGGCTGAGCCACTTGAGGCCAGGAGTTCAAGATCAGCCTGGCCAACATGGCGCAACTCCCCCACCCCATATACACTAAAAATACAAAAATTAGCCAGGTGTGGTGGCACATGCCTGTAATCTCAGCTACTCGGGAGGCTGAGGCAGGGGAATCACTTGAACCTGAGGGGTGGAGGTTGCAGTGAGCTGAGATCATGCCATTGCACTCCAGCCTGGACAACAGAGCAAGGCTCTGTCTCAAAATAAAGAAAAAAGTGGGGGCCGCAGCGCTTCCCATACCCAAGACTGCGGCAGGGGTTTGGTTCATTAGCGAGGGGACCATGCCAAGTGCAGGGCAGTAGGGTGCTGCGAAAAGCCCCCCACCACTTGCCCGCTGTGTGGCCCCGAGCAAAGCACGTGCCTTCTCTGCGCCAAATGAGGGCAATGGGGTCCCTGCTGATTTAAATGGTCCCATCCAGGCAGAGTGCTGCCAGGCACATCATGGGCATCCGAAACACTTGCTGCTGTTACCATGGAAACGTGTTCCAGGGTCACTGTGGGCCTGTGTCCTGAGCACACCATGCAGCCCACAAGGACGCGCAGCGCACAGCTGCTGGGTGTGGACTGTAGTCTGACTGAGGACCCAGAGGCATGTGCGTCCCCGAGGAGAGCTCCCTGCCACCCAGCCCCGTCCGAGGCCCGTTTCTGGCCCATCTCAAGCTCTGTGCAGGTGCCACCCTCCTGGCAGCAGAGCTCCCAGGGTTTAGGACTGATGTGTCCCCATGATCGGCCCCGCCGCATACCCGTTGAGGCTGTCCCGGCAGGCCCCGTGGACGCAGGGGTTGCTGTTGCACTCATTGACCTCAGACAGGCAGGTGGGGTCGTGGTAGCCCTCGGGGCAGCGGCAGGTGAAGCCATTGATGCCGTCCTCGCAGGTGCCCCCGTTGTGGCAGGGGTTGCCCACACACTCATCGATGTTGATGTTACACATGCTCCCTAAGGGCAGGGCGGGTCAGACTCCGAGGCCCAGCGCCCGGGGGGTCCCACCCACGTCAACCTCGGTTTCCCTGTCTGTTGAGCCGGGGCGATCACCCTTCTGGCCACATCCTTCCAGGTGTCAGAAACCATCTTGGATCACAATGTGCCATGTGCCAGCCTCCCCGGGCACCAGTGCCCACTCAGGTCATCCTCCCAGGGACCCCAGGGGCAGGGGCTACTGCAGCCCTGACTGATGAGAATCTGAGGCCCAGAGAGGCAGAGGGACCTGCTCAAAGGTGCTGGTGAGCCACAGAGGCAGAAGGTACTCAAGCCTGACCTCAGGGCTGGCCGCTCCCTCTTGGCCTGCTGGGCCACTGTGCCAACACAGCCTGGGACAGCTCTGACCGGAGACAAGAGGGGTCGGGGGGACCCATCGTGCTGCCGGTTATAGCCCTGGTCCCGCTGCAATCTCTGCCGCAGACCACGGTCTGCCCAGGTGGGCAGCACCAAAGCCCCCACCCAACCCCTCAGCAGCCCCAGGGCAGTGGCTGACCTTGATCTCTGAGCACAGTGCAGTCAGCCCCCACGTGCAGGGCCACTCACCTGTGTAGCCCGGCTCACAGGCACACTCGTAGCCATCGATCTTGTCCAGACAGGTGCCCGAGTCGCAGGGGCTGCTGGCACAGTCATCCAGGTTGATCTCACAGTTGGGTCCTGAAGGGGTGGCACGTGTCGGTCAGTCCTCGGGCCCGCCCTGCCCACTGGCCCCCCGCTGGCCACCCGCCTGGCCGGCCACCTGTGGTCCCCTTCAGGCAGAAGCAGAGGTAGGCGTTGTCGCGGTCCTGGCAGGTGCCCCCGTGGCGGCAGGGCTGGCTGGAGCACTCGTTGATGTTGGTCTCGCAGTGGTGGCCCGTGTAGCCTGGGCGGCAGAGGCAGGTGAAGGTGGCGACGCCGTCCTTGCAGGAGCCGTAGTGGCAGGGGTCGGGGTCACACTCATCGATGTCCACCTCGCAGTGCGTCCCCGTGTACCCTGGACCGCGGGAGGGGCGGGCACAGGAAGACTTAGGACTGGCTGCCCCCGGGACACCCATGACCAGACCTGGGGTCGCCTGTGCCCACCTGAGGAGGGCTCCGAGCGTGGCATTCCCACCTACTCAGGATTGGGGCTGAGCTGTGCTCTCGGCCTCTGGACCAGGTGGCCCAGACCAAGGTGTCCATGACCTTGTCAGTTTCACTGCCCTGAGTGCCCTGTCCCGTCCCCTGTCCCTCCCCGCTGGTGGGCGCCGGCCCGCACCTTCCGTGCACACACAGGTGTAAGTGTTGGGTCCGTCCAGGCACTTGGCACCATTCTTGCAGGGGGTGCTGGCACACTCGTCCACATCGTACTGGCACAGATGCCCAGTGAAGCCTGGGGCCGGGGAGGGGAGGGAGTCATGTGCAACAGCACTATGGCCCTTCAGGGACCCCCGGCCAGACCCCAGCAGTGAGCGCCTGGCTGGGCTCCCCAGGGCACACTCAGCCTGAGCTCAGCCAGCCCCAGCTCTCCCTGCCTCCCGCTGCCCGCTCCCCGGATCAAAGCCCCTCCCCCAGCACCACACGCCCTCGCTCCCACAGAAGGGGCCTTTTTCCCAAACCGACTGGGTTGCTATGGCTACAGCGGAGCTGGGCTGAGTATGGGGCTCCCCTCGCTCCAGTGTCTGGGACGGGTAATCTATGTCTCGGGAGCCTGGGCTTGGGCCGGCAACGCCTCCCTGGGCTCTGCGCCCCGGCCCCCAGCTCTGGGACAGATGGAAACACCTTTCACCCAGGCCCCTGAGAGTTCCTCCAAGTCCGCCCCGGGCAGCCATCATCTCCATTGCAGGCCAACCTGCCCCACGTGGTTCTCTGCATACCCTTGTCGCTGGTGTGCCGTTGGGCAGGGGACATGGCAGGACAGGGCAGGCTGGCCTCCCTCCCAGCCTCAAGCCCTCAGAAAGCCAGGCTGGAGCCTCCTCCCTGTCTGGGCACTGCAGCTCCTGGTATACCCTTTTCTCCAGGCAGAAGGGGCTGCACCCAGATCAAGGAGGATCTCCTGGCCCTGGGCTCCACTGCGACCCCTGGGCAAGCTCCCACTCCCCACTGGGCCCTGCCCTTCCTTCGGGGAAGTCTGAAAACACTCCCATCCACTCATGAGGCAAAACCCTCGCTCTCCTGGGAATCTGAACACAACCAATGGCCAGGCCCCCCTCAGGAGGCTGGGGTGCAGACGGCCCAGGGGCAGAGGACACAATCCACGGCCAGGCCCCCCTCAGGAGGCCGGGGTGCAGACGGCCCAGGAGCAGGGGACACAACCCACGGCCCTCACCCCTCAGGAGGCCGGGGTGCAGATGGCCCAGGGGCAGGGGACACAACCCACGCCCAGGCACCCCTCAGGAGGCCAGGGTGCAGATGACCCGGGGGCAGGGGGCGGGGGCAGCCCTCACCCGTGGGGCACTCGCACTGGAACTCATTGATCTTGTCCAGGCAGCGGCCATTGTGCAGGCAGGGGCTGCTGGCGCACTCGTCTGTGTTGACCTCGCAGTGCACACCCTCGTAGCCTGTGGGGTGGGGCAACAGTGAGGGGGGCACGCGTGGCCCCAGTGCCCCACTGGGCACAGCTGTGGACTTGGGACAGAAACGAACCCTGCCTCCAGCCCAGTATCCCAGCCACCACGGGCCCCCTGCGCACCCGCTCCCCTGCAGCCCCTGTGGCCCCTGGCCCGGCACCCTCATCTGCCTAGCACTACCCCCGTGCTCTGCTGGCCCTGTGGCCTGGCCTCAGTTTCCCCATGCCCTGTGCAGGCTGTGGGCCCAGAAGGCATGGAGGCTGGGGAAAGCGGAAGCAACCCACAGATGTTCCCGGGGCTGCCCCTCCAAGGCTGCCCAGCCTCGACTCGGTTTCCCGCCCTGGCCCCGGCCAACGCACCAGGCATGCAGATGCACTGGAACTCCCCAATCTGGTCCAGGCAGGTGGCATCGTTCTGGCACGGGTTCGAGACGCACTCGTTGACGTCGATCTCGCATCGGGGGCCCGTGTAGCCCTGCAGACACTGGCACTCGAAGGAGCCCAGCGTGTTGATGCACTTGCCCGCATGCTCGCAGGGGTTGGCACCTGGCGAGGGCACACGGGTGAGAGGCTGCTCCAGGCACCCTGGCCCCTGCAACACCTCGCTGCACACCACCCCCATCGGACTGGCAGGGTCCCATCCCCCATCTAACCGGGCACCCCCTGAAGCCAGAATCGACTTCTCATCGGTTCTGGGGCCCGGCTGCCACCCCCACCTGGCCGCACCCCCTGTGCTGGCACCTACCCAGCGAGCACTCATCCACGTCCTGGCTGCAGGCCGGGCCCGTGTACCCCGAGGGGCAGGTGCAGATGGCCTTGCCATTGACAGGGTTGGTGTCGCAGTTGGAGCCCTCGTTACAGGGGTTGCTGATGCATGCGTCGTTGAGGTGGCACAGCAGACCTGGGCAGGCAGCGGCGGTCAGTGGGCATGGCCCCTGGGCCAGGCATGGCACACCACCCACGGCTGGGGTCCAACCCCACTGACACCCCAGGAGGAGCTGCCCGCCGTGACCCCATCGGGCATCCCGTGACACTTGGGACGTTCCGGGGGACTCACAGCGACCACCGGCCTCCCTGACCAGAAAGGCCCTTTCAGGTTATCCTGGGTGCAGGAGGGCCACAGTCCCTGGGTGAGGTCACACAGCTCAGGCCTGGCCCATGTGAGCCCCCTGCGCCCACCTGGGCCTCAAGGCACTCACCTGTGCGGCCATGGGGACACTCGCAGTAGAAGGAGGCCACACGGTCATGGCAGGTGGCGCCGTGGAAGCAGGCGGCGCTGGCACAGTCATCAATGTTCTCGCTGCAGTCCTCACCAGTCCAGCCGTTGACACACACGCAGTTGTAGCCACCGTGGGTGTTGTGGCAGGTCCCGCCGTTCTGGCAGGCATTTGGCATCAGCTGGCACTCGTCCACATCCTCGGTACAGTACTGACCTGCAGGGAACAGGAGCTGTCGGCCCCGGGCAGCTGCCACTCCCTGAGCTCCCTGTCCCCTAAGACGCAGGGTGGCAATGCCGCCCCCTCCAGGAAGCCTTCCTGGGCTGACTCCTCCACCCACCGCCAGCCTAAATCACTCCTTCCTCTGCAGGCCCAGCACCATGGAGTCTTGCCTCCTCTTTGTGCTCTGTGGACACTGCTGCGTCGGGGTGCACCTTTGCCCGACACCCCACCAGAGGGTAATTCCCGAACGCAGGGCCTGTCTGTTCATCCAGGCATCCCTGTGACCGGCCCAGGAAGCGTGGCCTGAGTGGGGTGCTGAAGGCCCTCAATGCCAGGACACCCCACTGGGCACAGGGGCTGCCTGGGGCCAGGTTGCAAACGGCCCACACAGACCAACCAGGGCCCTGTATGTGCTGACCCCCGAGGTGAGGGGCATCAGACCCTGGCCACGGGAAGTGGGGCCCCCATCATGTTGTCCTTCTCGGCCAACCCCAGTCTGCCTGGCCTGGGACAGGGTCTTGGCTGCTCCCCACTATGCCTGTGAGTGCAGTTTAGTAAGTGGGTAGCAGCCCCACCCCGGCTACCCCGCCCTGCGGCGACCCGTATACGCGCCTGTCCACTCTGGCGGGCAGCGGCAGTTGTAGGTGTTCACGCCGTCCACACAGGCACCCCCGTTCTTGCAGTTGTTTCCTGGACAATCGTCGATATTTTCCTCACAGTTCTGGCCGGTGAAGCCTGCCGCAAGAGGGGCCGGGTCAGCCTCTTCCCTGAGGTCCAGTCCGGCTCCTGCCTGGACCCCCGACACACTGCTCTGGACACAAGAGCCTGGCCTCCACGGCCCTGCCCTGGGGCCCCCGGGGTCTGTGCTCGTCCCCTGCCTCACTCCAGTGCCCAGAGGGACATGCCCTGCTTGAAAGAATCATTCTGGACAGGGCTGGCTAAACAGGGACTCAGGAACACTGGGTTCCAGAAGATTCTGTCACAAAAACCCCTGGGTCTCTTTTAAGAGTTTCCGGCAGCTCCTGCACCTGGGTGCCGCCTGCATGCTCAGAGCTCCCTACAATGTCTCCATAGGGGGGCCACACACCCCATCTTCAGGGGCTGACACTGGGGCCTGGGCTCTGAGCAGCAGGGGACATGGGGCCAGCAGGCTGCTGGCTGGGGCAGGGTGGGCCCCTCGCAGCCCCAGGGAAGCTGCAGAGATTCAGATGGCCCATCTTCCCTGGGGCAGAGCTCTGGTGCCCACCTCCTCCTCCCCCTCCTCCTCCACAGGCTGCCAGGGCCCCCTCCCCCGAGGTATGGCCCCACCCAGGCCTCCAAGGCAGCCAGTTAGCTATTAATCCACTCAACTCCCGCTGGTTCAATGATCAACCCAGAAAGGCGCGTTCGGCAACAGCCAAACCTGTAGCCGGTTACTAATTGCCGCCCTCCCGAGATGCCTTTGAACCCCCCTTGCCCTTGGAGTTCCCACCTGCTCGGCCCCTCCCTCTGAGACATTGCCCCGCCGCCACCACCCCGTCCGTCCTGTCTGTCTGCTGGACCGGAGCAAAAGCAGGCAGCCAGAGACAACCAAAATCCAAAATGCAAATCAGCTTGGGGAGCACCCAAAACCAGATCCCAGCCCTGGCGCGGTGGCTCACGCCTGGAATCCCAGCACTTTGGGAGGCTGAAGTGGGTGGATCGCTCGCGCCCAGGAGTTCAAGACCAGCCTGGACAACATGGCGAAACCCCGTCTCTACAAAAAAAAAATACAAGAAGTAGCAAAGCGTGGTGGGGCGGGCCTGTGGTCCCAAGCTACTTGAGGGGCTGAGGCAGAAGGATCGCTTTAGCCTGGGAGGTCAAGGCTGCAGTGAGCTGAGGGCACGTCACTGTACTCCAGCCTGAGTGACAGAGACCTGTCTCAAAAAAAAAAAAAAATTCAGAGCCTGGAGCCTGAGTCCCGGTCCCACTCACGTGTGGGACCCTGCACCCCGGCTCCTAGGCAGGTGGGGCCCCTGGCTGGGCCTGCGACCCCAGGGCTGCCCTGCAAAGCACTGGCTGAGGCACACAGTGGGAGAGAGGGCGGGAAGCCAGCGAGAGCCCCGTGGACCCCAGCTGGACCCTCTGCGACGTAGCCTCGGCCAGCGACCCCACGAGGAGACAGTGCTGACGTGCCAGGCAGGCTGTGCGACCCCAAATCCCAGCCAGTTCCCAGGCCTGCAGAGCTCAGGGCCGCCCCCACCTCGGTTCCCCGTGACTCCACACACAGCTGTCTCCTGGGCTCCTGACCACCCAGAGGTGGCTGAGGGCCCTTCAGGGGGCCTGGGTGCAGGGGCCACCGGGGACAGTCTGAAGCTGGGGTCTGGCAGGCCTGAGTCATTTGGGGAGGCCCCCGGATGGTCATCTCACCCTGAAACGGCCAGACTCCACAGCAGGCAGTGAGCACACCCCTCACCGGACGGGTGACCCAGCCCCCAGCACCCCAGCCTCTGAGATCTACCCACACTCAAGTGAGTGAACCTCACCAGCCCCTCCCCTTCCCTCCCTGCCCACTCACCAGGGCCCTGAGCTGCCCTGCACGGGCAGTGGCTCTGAGCCGGCCCAGCACCCCTGGCATCTCTGCCGCTGGGCCTCACCAGGAGGTCCTCACCCACCCTGCCCAAGGTGGGTGGGCATCAGCTCTGCACGCAGGTGGCCTTGGACAAGGCCGCACACACCCCACCTGCCCTAGCCTGAACCACGGCCCCCCGAGAGCTTGGCCCCTCAATCCGTGTGACTGGAGGTAGGGTCCCGTGCTGCTAGGAAGGCATCTGAGCCCCCACCAGCAGAAGGGCTCTGCGCCCCACCCTGCAGAGATCCAAGCCGGCCAGGGAGTGTCTGTCCCCACCCCACGCTCGCCCAGTGACTTGCAGGAAACGCACACGTCTGGTGTCTGCACGCAGAGTTGGCTGGGCTCAGCTGACTGGGCAGCCAGGGAGCTTCCCCTTTGCAGGGGCCAGGCCAGCTTGGGGCTTCCAAGGGGGTGGGGCAGCCCTTGGGTCACCCGTGGGTCAGCCAGGACCCTGTGCACCCTCCAGCCCCACCCCTGCCTGAATGCCCTCTCCCCATTCCCACCTAACAGCCATTCTGTGCAGCTGAGATTAGAGGTTTTCTTTTTTCTCTTCACTTTTTTTTTTTTTTTTTTTTTGAGACGGAGTCTCGCTCTGTCGCCCAGGCTGGAGTGCAGTGGCGGGATCTCGGCTCACTGCAACCTCCGCCTCCCGGGTTCAAGTGATTCTCCTCCCTCAGCCTCCTGAGTAGCTGGGACTACAGGCGCGTGCCACCATGCCTGGCTAATTTTTTGTATTTTTAGTAGAGACGGGGTTTCGCCGTGTTAGCCAGGATGGTCTCCATCTCCTGACTTTGTGATCTGCCCACCTCGGCCTCCCAAAGTGCTGGGATTACAGGCGTGAGCCACCACGCGCGGCCGAGACTGGAGGTTTTCAAAACTCTTCCTTATTTTTAGAGCTGCTGCAAAATTTACTCAAACAAGAACTACAGCAGAGAGGCTCCTACGTACAACACGGGGATCGGGGAGCACTGCGGACACGGGCAGGCGGCTGCGCCTACCTGTCACCCCCACCCGCAGGAGACCAGCAGGATGGCAGGAAGGGCCACGGCTTGGGAAGTGATGGTGCCCCCGCAGCTCCCACACCCTCTCCGGCCCCAGCCCCACTCCAGGGGAAACCCTGGGGGTTGCGCAAGTCAGGGTGCCTGCACTGCGGGGAGGCAGGGCGTCCTACAGCTCGAATGTGAGTTCCAGGAAACTCCAAAGACACGGGCTGGCACCTGGACCCTGTGCAAGCCTCCTCCCAGTGCACACCCCGCTCCAGACGCGTCCCCCCAACACCACACGCAGTCTGGGGAACTCGCCATCCCGCCTTCCCAACTCCCCGCCATGGGCCCTCCCAGGGCTGCCCCTACACCAGGCGCCCCGTTCCCACTCCCTGGGCCTGGCAGCCGGGGAGGGGCTCATGCACCCCGGCCAGCGGGCAGCACTACCTGGCAGGCAGGCACACTCGTGGGTGACGTCGCCCGTGGGGCGGCAGGTGCCCCCGTTCTGGCAGGGCGAGGGGCTGCAGGGCACATAGGGCCGCTCGCAGTTGGGGCCGGTGTGGGTGGCGCGGCAGACGCAGCGGTAGGAGCCGACCTCGTTGTGGCAGGTGCCTCCGTGGCGGCAAAGCCCGGGCTTCTGGCCACACTCGTTGACATCCTGCCGGCAGGTGGGGCCGTGGAAGCTGGGTGGGCAGTGGCAGATGTAGGAGGCCTCGAAGGGCAGGCACTGGCCACCGTTGGCACAGGGGTTGGAGGCGCACGGGTCAGCCTGCTGGCACGATTTCCCTGGAGACAAGGGGCAAGAGGGTCGTGCTGGCCTCACTGCTCCCCGAGGCCGGGCCTTCCCTCCCTTCAGGCCACCTGGAGGTGCCAGCCTGGGCTCCACCTTAGGTGCTATCACATTTGATCCTCAGGACCTGCCGTGAGACCGGTTGCCTTTGGCAGATGAAGGACCACAGCTCCCAAGAGGCCTGAGCCTGGGCCGTCTCTTCCCAGAGCTGACACCTCCAGACACCCTTCACCCTAACAGGTGAGGGCCAGTGCACGGCAGGAGGAAGGGGGCAGGGGCGGCCTGGACACAGAGGCTCCCCTTGTCTCGCAGAAGTGGGGACAGCAAGAGTTGGGCCAGAGCAAGCAGCTGAAAACGAGGCGATTCCAGGTCTGGGAGGGGGGCAGGGACCCTGGGGCAGGGGCTCCCAATTACTTCCGGGTCAGAGACCCGGGCCTGGATCCCACCAAGTACCTCAAGTTGCCTGGGCAGCTGGCGGCGGGCCTGGGTCTGCCCACCCCTCAGGCTGTGGGTCCTCCCTCACCTGACCAGCCGGGCGGGCAGCGGCACTTGTACTCCGTCAGCGTGAGCAGGTCGCAGGTGCCCCCGTTGCGGCAGGGGTTGGTGAGGCAGGCGTTGTCCAGGGGTGTCAGGCAGAGGGGCCCAGAGAAGCCCAGGGGACAGCTGCAGGCATAGTCTGCCACGCCTCTGCGGTCCACCACGTGGCATGTCCCGGCGTTCTTGCAGGGGGTGCTGAGGCACGGGTTGGGGTCCTGGCATCGCGGGCCCACGAAGGCCCCGCCACAGCTGTTGGCAGATGTGCCAGGGCAGTTAGTTCCCACCTGCTTCCCCAGCGCCCCCGCCACTCAGCACCGGGCACCTGTCATGGGCACAGCCGCCTCCCCCCACACCCCAGGCACGGGCACAACGGGTGCTTAGCAGGGTTCCCTTAGGGCTGATAAAATGTTCTGGAAACAGACACATGCCGCGATTGCACAACTTTGGGAATGTACTGAATGCCACTGAATGAGGCTGAGGCAGGAGAATCACTTGAACCCAGGAGGCAGAGGTTGCAGTGAGCCGAGATCACGCCACTGCACTCCAGCCTGGGTGACAGAGCAAGACTCAAAAAAAGAAAGAAAGAAAAAGACAAATGACTGCTAACTCGGGGAACAAGCTAGAGACTAGGATGTTCCAGCAGAACCCAGCTTGGACTCCACAGCCCAGGCAGGGGTCTGGGTCTACACCCGCGGAGAGCCATGGAGAGGAGCTGGGTACATTAGCTCCGTAGAGCCTCCGGGTCTGCAGGCCTATCTGCTTTTCTTCCCAGCTTTGCTAAAGCGAACAGGCATTGCTTGGGCAGTAACAAAGGCCGTGGTTTTTCCAACCTTCAGGTGTCAACATGAGGGCAGTCACGGAAAGTGTGGATCAGCCCCTTCCTACGTGGAAGCCTTTCTTTTTCTTTTCTTTTTTTCTTTTTTTTTTTTTTTTTTGAGTCTTGCTCTGTTGCCCAGGCTGGAGTGCAGTGGCGCGATCTCGGCTCACTGCAACCTCCGCCTCCCTGGTTCAAGCGATTCTCCTGCCTCAGCCTCCCGAGTAGCTGGGACTACAGGCACCTGACACCATGCCCAGCTAATTTTTGTATTTTTAGTAGAGACAGGGTTTCACCATGTTGGCCAGGCTGGTCTTGATCTCTTGACCTCGTGATCTGCCCGCCTCGGCCTCCCAAAGTGCTGGGATTACAGGCGTGAGCCACCGCGCCCGGCCAGGAAGCCTTTCTGATGGGACACCTCACGCTGAGACTGCAATGGGGATGGGACATCTCATGCCAAGATCGCACTGGGGATGAAGGCCGGCCCGTTCCCTGCCCACACTCAGCCCCCAGACACGTTTCCCTTTCGGCACTGAGTCTTCATAACTCACATCCAGGCACATCAGCCAGGAGCAGAAGCACCCACATTACAGCCGGGGAAACCAAGGTGCCAGGAGGAGGTCCCTGTGCCAGGTCTCTGCAACCCCGTAAAGGTGGGTGAAAGGCTGCCCCTCACCCCGGACACACAGTCTGGGCTCAGAGAGAACAAGGGGAGCCAGGGGAGGGGTCCTGCATCTCCACCCAGGCCTGGTCTCACCTGTTCCCTGTGGCAACAGGCGCAGAGCCTGCCCCCCCCCCAGCCACCTGCTGTGGTCATAAATCTCCGGCCCCTGTCACCTCCTGGCCTTGCGCTCCGGGAAAAGGTCTGGGACCCACCAGGCGCCGCTCTTCCCAGTGGTGAAGCCTCTGAAGCAGAACATGCCACCAGCCTCAGCGGCCCCAGCGGCCCGGGAAGGCAGCGGCCTCACGGCTCAGGCCCTGGGTGGGCACGGCCTCCTCCAGATGGGATGTACAGAGGGAACCGTCCCGCCTTCCAGAGCCCACCTGGGTGCGGGGCTGCGGCGGCCGCCTGCCCCAGGACCGGCCCTGAAGCTGCCGGCTTCCCACAGGACCCCCACCGGCCCCCCAAGTCTTCGCCTCCTCTCCCGCTTATTCCCACCCCAGTGTCTCCAATCAGACCTGTGATATGTGTGGCAGTGGCCTGGGGGGGGCCTTACCCTGAGGGGCTTGTGGAGGCTGGGGGTGGGGGTTCCTGTGCGTTTCTCAGCAGCCAGCCACGCCCCTGTCCCAAAGGCCCGGGAGGCATCTGTCTTCCCCGAAGCCTTTTACCCGTGGCCACGGCTTGGGTAGAGAGAACGCAAAAGGGCCACTCTGGCCGACCATCTGTTGCCAGAAGCCAAAAGTCCCAAACCAACTGGCTTAAAGAAAACACATGTCACCCCCTCCAAAGGGGCTCTGGGGAATTCACTCAGGCCTTGCTACGGCTCCTGCCAGCCCAGTGAGTGACGGGCACAGCCCCGGAATGAGGCTCCCCCTCCTCCATCCCATGTGGCCGGTCACTCCGGGGCTGCAGCGACAGACCTGCCTCTGCGGGCACCTGTTGGGAGGGCAGACGTGGTTCCCACTGCACGCAGATCCAGTTACAGGCTGGCCGGTCCCCGAGGTGGAGCGGCCGCTGGGAACCCGTGGAGTGCACAGGCTGGGCTGGGCTGGGCTGTGGCCACAGGAGGGGCGCCCTCCCTCCACATAAATGCCCCATTGTCAGGCGGGAGTTGGCCACAGCTCCCGCTTGGAGAAAAGGCCCTTTTTTCTTTCCCAGCCGCTGAAGTCGGCAGGGGGTGGGTACAGGACAGAGGGCGCTCGGTCATCAAAGCCGGGGCTGGAGGCTCCTCAGCCTGGCCCATGCAAGCCGGTCCCCTGCCTCCCGGCCCCTCGAGGCTCCAAAGAGTGGGAAAAGCTCACCTGCTGGGCAAGACGGGGAGGAGGGGCAGGGGAGGCCCACCCCACAGCTTTAGGGGACCCCAGAGGGGAGACGCTGGAGGTCCGAGCCCCTAGAGCAGTCTCCCACTAAGTGCCCTGAGGTCACAGGACATTGGCTGTCCCTGAATGGACCACAACGCTCTGCCCGGACACCGGGCCCCACTCCCCACCCTGAGCGCGGACCCCAGCGTGGAGGACTGTGGGAGAATCTGCCCAACCGGACGCATCCCAGTTAACGAGGCTGTATCACGCCGGGCCAGCAAGAGGAAAACACGCCCCATAAATCAGGCATCGGTGCTCGGACAAAGGGCGGCTGGGAGCAGGTGTCGGACGTGGCGGCAGCTGCTCCCAGCGGGTGGGGCAGGAGCCCCAGCCGGAGGCCTGAGGAGGCTCCCGTGGGGGAATGCAGGCTGAGAGGGCCCATTGTCCGCCCCCACTCCCAGCCTGGGCATCGGACACCACAGGGAAGGCCCCTGCCACGGCCCCACAGCCACGGCTTGGAGGTTCCGTGAGACGCGCTAGCTGGGGGGAACCGGGCCGAGCCTGGAGAAAGTTTTGAGCCAGGTGTGGGGGTCTGTGTGTGGGGGGCAGCTTTGGGCCCAGTCTCCCGCTGCTGCTGTGGGCAGCCTCCAGCCTGTGCCCGCCCCAGTCTGTACCTCTCTCCCACCTGGCCACAGAGCTGGAGCACCCTACAGACGGCAACACCTGCCCTCCGCACAGCACCCAGACGTCCCTGAGAAGGTGGGAGGGACCTCAGGCCTGCAGCATGGCCATGGCCAGGACCACCAGCCTGTGAGCAAACCCTTCACAGCCTTGGCGCTGGCCACACCCCTGGTACCCGGGCCACTCTGTCTTCAACGCCGTCCCGGCAGCCAGGTGGGTGTGGGCCGTGAGGTGGGCGCCAGGGCTTGGCCGAGTGAGGTGGCACCCAACAGCTGCAGTGCCCACGGGGATCCTCAGGGCTTCCATGAGTGACCCGCACCCCACCTTCCACCGTCCCCGCATCTCCTCCTGTCAGGGGCGGTGGGGAGACCCCTCTGGGGCTAAAAAGTGGGGCTTGAGATAGGGAACGCCAGTCTCCCCCGACTGGACGAGAGAGCTGCCCTGTCCACCAAGCCACCCAGCCCTCGGGCTCCCATGGAGGAGACCCAACCCACGCCAGGTGTGCCCCCATGGACTCCCCTTCCGTGCGTCCCTCTTAGGGTCACCTGGCACCTGCCTGTCCCATCCCCCACGCTCAGTGGCCTGGTGGCGCTGGGGTAACCTGTCCTATCTGGGTCCCCCGCAGGTGAGCGGCGGGCGGGGGCTCCAGGAGGGCTGCGGGGGGAGGGTGCCAAGTGGCCCCGGCGCCTGCTGTGCCACTTCCACCACCTCTACCGCCACCACTTTGTTCCCGCCTCAGTATTTCCACTGTGCCGCTCCCGCCCTCCCTGCCAGGGCCGCTCCATAGAAATGCGACTCCAGAAAGCAGCGGGAGGCAGATGCTGCCGAGACCTTTCACCCAGGACGAATTCTAAATTGTGCTGTTTTCCTTTCTAAGCTAAGCGGCCATCTGCCACCCCCAGGGGACAGATGACAGTTCCCTCCGCCCCAAAATGAGAAGGAGGGGTGAGAGGGACTCAGTGGGGGCAGGACTCACTCACTTCCTGCCCTCAAGGAGTTTATGGTCATGCAGGGCCAGGGATGGGGGCACAGGCGGAGGCCGAGCAGAGGGGTGGGGGTGTGGGGTCAGCTGGACCCAACCCAGCTGGGGTGTCAGTGATGTGGCTGGCTCTGCACCCGCAACAGGAACCAGAGACCCTGGGTGGGAGAGGTGCTTCCCATGGCTCCACCAGGTGACAGCACCTCCCAAGGCAAGGATGGGCAGGGACAGTGGGGGGTGGGCAGGGACAGTGGGGGGGGATGGGCAGGGACAGTGCAGGGGGGATGGGCAGGGACGGTGAGGGGGATGGGCAGGGACAGTGAGGGGGATGGGCAGGGACAGTGGAGGGACGGGCAGGGACAGTTGGTGGGACAGGCAGGGACAGTGCGGGGGCCTCTCCGGTGCATAGGAGCTGCACTTCCCAGAGGGGAAGGAACGGCCCTGCACACCCCGGCTCCCTGGGAAGGGAAGGGGAGGAGCTGCCTGGCTGAAATCAGCATCTTAACACACCCCACCTGTTCCCCAGCAGAGCCACAGGTCCAGCCCCACCTGCCCTCCTTGGGCCTCACTGCCAATCCCGGCCCATTGTCCTGCCACAGAAGCCCAAGGGTCCCCTGGCAGCAGTGTGGTCCCTCACAGGGCAATAAATGGGGGTCTTCTCCCCAGACACCCCCAACAGCTGCTGCTCCCAGGGAGCCCGTGGCCACGTCCTGCAGGAGCCAATCGCTAGGCGGCCAGCCTGAGGGTGCCCCTGCCCCTGGGACCCCTCCCTCACCAGCAGGACCTGCCCCCAGCCTCAAGGGGCTTTCTGCCCAGAGGGGAGTCTAGGGCTCCCACTCTGCCTGCTCCTGTGATGGCAGGGGCACCCCCACGCCCTCCCCAGACCCAGATCCTGCCGTGCTCTGCTAAGACCCAGCAAGGCTGACCACCTTCTACCCACGCCACTGACAGTGGGCCCCGCCAGGTGACCTGGGCCACACAGACAGGCCCACCCATCGGCCTGCCCAAGCAAATGGGGCCATATGTGGACTGGCCGAGGGGACACTGTGACCCCCTACTGGAGACGGGGAGACAAGGCCAGACCTGGGTGGGGATGCTTCCCAAGGCAGGCTTCCATGAGGCCAACGAGCCCAGCTCTAGCCCGGACCAAGGCTTCTGGGGCAGGGGGAGTCCTGGGACTTCAGCCCCTCCCTTGGGCAGAGGCTAGACCAAGTTTCCCCAATCCCAGTGGGCACCACCCACCTTCCAGGAGGCACTGGCTGCTAAGAAATGAGCTGGGCAGGGGGCTCAGGGTCCCACCTCGGGTCCTCTCCCACTGGAACGGCCAAGCAGCCCAGCCCTGGGGAATGGAGGAGGCTTGGGAAGATGCTGGAACCTCGTTGCTCATAGCCCCTTCCCTGGCCTCCCCAAATCCCCCAGAACAAAGAGCTATATAGCAAGGAAGGCCCCGGGCTCCTCAAACCTGCCAGGACCCTGTGTCCAAACCCCTGTTCAAACAGCTGGCTGGAGCCTCTGCGGTGGCTAGGAGGCCCTGAAAGGCGCCCTGCAGCCGCTGGGTCTTTCTTCCCTTTCTGCTCCCGGCTTCCTTCCCCATCTTGGACAGGAGAGAGGGATGCAGGCACCGAGGGGGCCAAGGCGGCCCACGATAGCGCAGCACCACCAGGCCTGTTCACCGTTGGGGCACAAAACCACGAGATTGGGGGCTGCAATGTGGGATGGCTGCCTCCAGCCACCACCTGCGGTCCCACCTGAGCTGTGGTCATCCCCAGCGCCTGCAGCCGTTGGGCTGGAGCTGCTGAAAGCTGCATGGGGGCCCTGCCCTGGCTCCCAGGGCCCCAGGAAGGAGGAAAGGGGCAGTGGGGGCTTCAGGGAGGTGGGGGCCCAGAAAAGGAGCCAGCCCCAAACAGCCGCCGCTCCAGAGACAGCAGGCAGCAGGGGGCGGAGTTGGGTGGGGCGGGGGTCGCAGCCGGCCCGCCACAGCGCAGGGACCCAGCCGGGGTCTGAGCCGGGGCCAGGCTTTCCGACCCAAACAGCTGTTGCCGGCACCCCCAGCTCTTTTGTCTGCAAATCTTTTCCCCCAGTTGCATCCTCGGATGGTTTAAAATGTGCGAAGGAGGAAGTGCAGGAAGGCCAGGTTTC
Organism: Pan troglodytes; assembly: GCF_028858775.2. Lineage (NCBI taxonomy): Eukaryota > Metazoa > Chordata > Mammalia > Primates > Hominidae > Pan > Pan troglodytes. Next base: position 1,910,760 of record NC_072409.2, on the reverse strand, counting down.
CTCCTCTGGCTCCGGGGAAACCCTTTGTGTGGGAGGCGGGATGGGGACAGAACCTGTCCTCCCGGGAAGCCACCTTTCCCGCAGCCGGGAAAACAATGCCCTCACCCGACATGGGAACGGCTGTCTGCATCTGACCGACAGAAGGCCCGTGGAGATGGCGGAGCTGGGGTGGCCACTCTGGGGGCATGTGGCCAGCCCCTCCCCAAAATGCCAAGGCACAGCCCAGCAGGCTCTGAGACCCCAGGAACTAGGTGTCACCAAAGTGCCCCGCAGGCTGTTTGGAGTGTGAAAAACGCCTGCTGGAGCCCCACCTGCTGCTCCACTGCGGGAATTTCCCACGCGGATCCCCCAAAAGCAGGCATGTGTCTCCTGCCCTGGGACCCCAACGGCCCCTAGGGACCCATGTGGACAAACCTCTTGAGTTGGAGAGGCCAAGATGGTGATGACACGCCGGGGCTCTGCTCCCAAGAAGACCCAGCCCAGCCCTGCACCCCACGATGGCTCAGAGGCAGGGAAGGCAATGGACAGGCCCACAGCAGCGCTGCTGGAGGGCTCAAACCACACTCCATGAATGAAGTCGGGCATCACAGGCTGCGCTCCGGGCCAGCACCAGACATGCTTCTAGCAACCTCCCACCACTGCTCCTGAACAGATCCTGTCGCTGGGGGTGGCAGGAAGGGGCTGCCCGGAGGGGCTCCTCTTCTCCTCTGGAGTGAGCCCCACAGCCAGCAGGGCAGTCGCCCGGAGGTGCTGACTCCATGTCCAGCGTCCTTGTTAAGAATGCTGCAAGGAGGGGAGGGATCCCGAGACATCTGTCCGGCACACACCAGCCCAGCAATGAAGAAACTGAGCCCACGCCCCTCCTGGCCTGACCTACACTCGGGCTTTCCAAGCTCTGTCTCATGGGACCCCCACAACCGCCCTGGGGGCGTGTAATGGGCCCATTTCACAGGTGAGAAAACGGGGCAGCTATGCCCAGCACACCACCCGGATCTGAAGGCAGCTCAGAACCACTCCTGCTGATGGGGACCAGAGCGGGGCAGGGCAAGGCAGCTCCTCAGGGTGGCACAGGAGTGGCAGAAGCTCCCTGGGAAAGAGGAGGAAGGCGCGTGTCCCCCGCACCCCCAGCCCCACCCAGACGGTCTGGATGTTTCGCCCGACCACCTGATCTCCCAGGACCGGGAAGTCTGGAGCAGACAAAGCATTCTTACAGCTCCACCGAAACACAAAACCCTAGGGTGGTGGCGGCAGAGCCCTGGGCGAGAGAGACCCAGCCTCCCGCTCCCCTTCCTTCCTCCCGCCCAGCGGGAGGGCACCGATGCCCCTTCACCCACAGCACCCGCGGTGCGTCGGCACTGGTGAAAGAGGGATGAAGCCGAAGCCCACGCTGCCGGAGGAGCACTCCTGGCCTCCCGGGGGCAGACGCCGCCCTCCTGCGCCTCCTCCCGCCTGTCCCAGGAAACCACCAGGACACCTCTGTGTGCCTCCCGATTCGGCCGCAGATGGACGGCGGCTTCAGTGGTGGCCCCAGAGGTCACCTCATCCCCATCACACCCGCCGGCTCCCTGCTCTCTGACCACACGAGGCACAGAGGGGCCTCCAAGCCCAGGAATCCTCCTCTCGGAACACCGCTCGCCTGCCGACCCAGTCCCAGCGCCCAGCCCGGCTCACATACCGGCCCACTGTGCCCCTGGCACCCCCTCAGAGCCTCACTCTGCCCAGGCCCAGCATGATCACCGGGCGCCTGGGATTACCCCACACTTGGGAAGTGGGATCCAGGCAGGTGCCTGCAGCCCTGGGAGGGGCCCATAAGGAGGGGCACCTGGGGGAGGGGCCTGCAGTGCCACAACCTGGGGGACACCAGGGTGTCCCAAGACAGCTGGCACAGGCTGAGGACTGTCTGGGGTACCTTTCCCTGTGGGGAAAGTTGGGGATTCTTGGGCTGGACTTGGCAGGTCCTAAAACTTCTCCCCCTCCAAGGCACTGAATAATGCCCAGCCTCGCCCAGTGCCTCGTGGCCTCGCCCAAATATCTCGCACTACCTCACCCAATCCCGCAGGACCTCGCCCAAATCCCACACATGACCTCGATCAAATAGCGCACAACCGCATGCAAATCCCACACAGTCTCCCCAGAGCCTGTGGCTGGGGCTGGCCTCTGGGAGAGACCTTCCTGGAGGGGCCCCCACAGCACCAGGAAGGGGCTCCAGGGTGGATGACACAGATGACACATCCCCGGGGGAGCCGGGCGTGCCGCCCGAGACCCAGCTACACCTCCCACAGCCGCCATGACTCTGTAGCCAACTCAAAAGAAGGCGCAACAATTCGCAGCAGTCGCCCAGCCACAAGGACGGCAGCTGGGGCTGTCAGGAGCCCTGGGGGACACTTCATGGCCCCAGCCGCTTCCCATCTCCTAAGGAGGAGGGGAGCTCAGAGAGGTGGTGGCGGCCCGGGGTCGCACAGCCCACGTGGGGGAAAGAAGTCCGTGGCCTGTGTTGTCGACCCAGTGCCACCCCACGCCTGGAAGGGGGAAGGTCTGGTGGGGGTGGCCGGCCTGGACTGCAGCCCCTGCAGGCTGGAGCCAAGCCTTCCAGTCACCTGCAGCCACCCACCTGCCTCCACCTCCATTCCCACTGCCCACCTGGCCCCAGGGCTGCCGACAGCCCAGCCAGGCCCGTCCACCAGAGAGCTGCAGAGCTCTGTGCTGGGCCAGACCCTGGAGGGCCAGACCCTGGAGGCCCAGGACAGGACCTCGCCACGGCCTGAGCCCCGCCACCATGTGGACCCTGGACACTCAGCCCTGCCCGGCCTCCCCACCTGGCTCTCCGTCAGACAGGAATGAGGCCAGCCGCCTTCTGACCACTGAAGGGGAAGTAGGAGGGGCCACCCAGGGGCTGCACCCCGGGAGCTGGGACCAACCCAGGTCCCTCTATAAGAATGGAGAGTGGAGGCCCAAGGGGGGGACTCTGGCCCAGCCCCCTCCGCACACCAGCCAGTGCCCAGCCTGAGCTCAAGCATCTCTTACTGAAAAGCCGTCAGGGAAACCACACATGTTCAACCCCTGGCGGCTCCCCCAAACCTCTCATTTCCAGTAACTGTGTGTTTCCGCTCGTCAACAGCTGAAACCGGGCGGAACTTGGGGGGCCCCACCACGCGGCCCTGCTGTGCGGCACGGGGCTCATCTGTCCCCCGGCTGCGGGGAGTCAGCTCTCACCACCCACCTCCTTCCCAGATAGTCTCTGTGCCCACTCGACGGCCCGGCAAGCCCGGCCCCTGCCTGCCACGGCCACAGTGGCCTCAGAGAGCTGCCCTCTCTGGCCAGGGTCGGGGCCTGAGCTGCTGCCTCCCGCAGGGTCGAGGGCAGGACACTTGTCTGAGGCTTGGGTGGGGCAATGGCACCTCCTCAGGGCCTCAGCCCCCGGGCAGGCTCGGTGACCATGGGCCTACAGCAGGGAAAATTCTGGGCCAAAAGCTCCAGCCTCCTACTAGGGCATCTGTCTGCAAATGCACCTTAACCTGACCGCTTGGGCGGTGGGGGAGCCTGTTTCAGGGAAAGTGAGGGATGCGCCAGTTTCCTCCTTTGGACTTGATGAGGCACGAACGCATCTCTAATAAAGCCAGGTCTCCCCGCCGTGGCTCCCTGGGCGGGTGCCTGTGGCTCGGGCCATGAGTCACGCTGGGTAACCCCAGTACGGCGAAGAGGGCAGGAAGCTGGGAGCCACCGCCTCTGTGCCCGGTTGTCATCTCGGCACGAGGGCGACCGTCGGCTTCGTCCTGCCCTCCATGTCTGAGGGCTTTTGGGATGTGGCGGGAGATGGGGGAGTCCACTTCCCAAACCCGGTGCATCCTGCAGGGCCGCTGCACTCACAAAAAGGCTGACTCCACACAGGACCTGCCTCCCTGGGCCTTGGCTCAGGCTGGGGTGAGACTGGCCTCCTGTGCTACCTGTGGAAGAGTTTGTTCAGCAAATTGACAGTGTCAACAGAATGTCAAGGGGGCATTTACCCAGCTTTAAACAACCAATTCAAGCCCTTCAGAGACGCACAACGGACGCCCAGGCCAGGGGACTGCGTAGACAGGGTCGACATCTGATGACAAACTCTCATCTGCCAATTAGAGCAAGGTCGGGGTGTGTCACCAACCTCAGTGCCAGGCGGAGCAGAAGGAACAACACGACTATTTCTTGGGGAAAAATCTCAACTAGCAACCAAGGAGCTGGCAGGCCTCCCACTGGGCGAGAACAGCGCCCACCTGGTGCCCACCAGACTGAACAGCCCCGCGCAAGTGAGGCCGGGTGAGTGTTCTGTGGCCATTGGTCCCTACTGCGGCAGTAGGCGCTGTGGGGGTTGGGTCCGGGCAGCATCTGGGCATGGCCTGATCCGGAGACGCCCTTGGTAGTGGCCACTCACAGACTGTGATTGCGAGGACCCCGATGGGGCTGCTGTGTGTGCCTGGGAACTGCAGGTGTGGATGTCAGAGGCAAAGCCTCCCCTGTGCACGCCCAGCACATCAGAGCCCCCCAGTTCCCTCTCACAGAGCCCCCAGTCCCTCCCCACAGAGCCCCCCAGTCCCTCCCCACAGAGCCCCCCAATCCCTCCCCACAGAGCCCCCCAGTCCCTCCCCACAGAGCCCCCGAGTCCCTCCCCACAGAGCCCCCCAGTACCCCCACAGAGCCCCCAGTCCCTCCCCACAGAGCCCCCAGTCCCTCCCCAGAGCCCCCCAGTCCCTCCCCACAGAGCCCCCGAGTCCCTCCCCACAGAGCCCCCCAGTACCCCCCACAGAGCCCCCAGTCCCTCCCCACAGAGCCCCCAAGTCCGTCCCCACAGGCCCCCAGTCCCTCCCCACAGAGCCCCCCAGTCCCTCCCCACAGAGCCCCCAGTCCCCCCCACAGAGCCCCCCCAGTGCCTCCCCACAGAGCCCCCCAGTCCCTCCCCAGAGCCCCCAGTCCCTCCCCACAGAGCCCCCCAGTCCCTCCCCACAGAGCCCCTCAGTCCCTCCCCACAGAGCCCCCCAGTCCCTCCCCACAGAGCCCCCCAGTCCCTTCCCACAGAGCCCCCCAGTCCCTCCCCACAGAGCCCCCAGTCCCTCCCCACAGAGCCCCCGAGTCCCTCCCCACAGAGCCCCCCAGTCCCTCCCCACAGAGCCCCCAGTCCCTCCCCACAGAGCCCCCGAGTCCCTCCCCACAGAGCCCCCCAGTCCCTCCCCACAGAGCCCCCGAGTCCGTCCCCACAGAGCCCCCAGTCCCTCCCCACAGAGCCCCCAGTCCCTCCCCACAGAGCCCCCGAGTCCGTCCCCACAGAGCCCCCCAGTCCCTCCCCACAGAGCCCCCAGTCCCTCCCCACAGAGCCCCCGAGTCCCCCCCCCACAGGCCCCACTGGACACCAGGCCCCAGACCTCCTTCCAGGAAATTGCAGGAACCACAGCAGGGCAGCCCCACAGACCTCAGGGAACCGCTGCCCCACCCCTGCCCCAGAGAGCCCTGGTGTCTGGGCTGCAGCTGAGGCTGAGGGGCTGGGGACTCGGAGGATGGGATCTCCCGCCCAGCGGGTGCAGCCAGGTGGGAGGGGCCGGGCCCCCAGGGTTCACAAGGCCCCTTGGGGACCCACCCGAAGCCACCGCTTTGCATTACGCAGGGCGTGCGGAGAGGGCCCTGTTTAACCGTGCGGGCTCAATCTGGAGTGTAGACGGCAGGACGCCCCCAACCCTGGGCCCCTGAGCCTGTGAGTGGGGGGTTCAGAGGTGAGGCCTCTACAGAAGTCTCCCTCCCAGAGGCAATGGGTGCAGGGTAGGCGGGGAGCACTCAAGATCCCTCCCAGGGGCAATGGGTGCAGGGTGGGTGGGGGGGAGCACTCAGGATCCCTCCCGGGGCAATGGGTGCAGGGTGGGTGGGGGGAGCACTCAGGATCCCTCCCAGGGGCAATGGGTGCAGGGTGGGTGGGGGGCAGCACTCAGGATCCCTCCCAGGGGCATTGGGTGCAGGGTGGGTGAGGGGGAGCACTCAGGATCCCTCCCAGGGGCAATGGGTGCAGGGTGGGGAGGCACTCAGGATCCCTCCCAGGGGCAATGGGTGCAGGGTGGGAGTGGGTGGAGGGGGGAGCACTCAGGATCCCTCCCGGAGGCAATGAGTGCAGGGTGGGTGGAGGGGGTGAGCACTCAGGATCCCTCCCAGGGGCAATGGGTGCAGGGTGGGTGGAGGGGGGATCACTCAGGATCCCTCCCAGGGGCAATGGGTGCAGGGTGGGAGTGGGTGGAGGGGGGAGCACTCAGGATCCCTCCCGGGGCAATGGGTGCAGGGTGGGTGGAGAGGGGAGCACTCAGGATCCCTCCTGGGGCAATGGGTGCAGGGTGGGTGGGGGGGAGCACTCAGGATCCCTCCCAGGAGCAACGGGTACAGGGTAGGGGGGTGCACTGAGGACACTGCTGGGGAGTTTCTCCTCCCAGAATTCCACAGGTCTCGGAGATACACTGAAAGCAACCCCAAAATGCTAGGACCGCCTATAACCGCCCTGCACCACCCCTGGGGCAACCAGGCACCCCGATGCTAACACGCACGCATCCTCCCGACAGGGAGAAGTCCCCCAGCTGCCTGCAGACGGGGCCTCGCTGTCAAGGGCCACTGGCTGGCCTGGTGCCCTGCAGGGGACATGGCGCTTCCCCGTCCCAAGGGCAACTTGGAGAGGACACCATCTGTGTCTCAGAGTGAGGGGCCAGGTTCCTAGCTCTCTCCTGTCACACGGGCCTGGGTCTAGGCCAGGGCATAGCCAGTCACTCTAAGCTGACCCTGAGGGTCCAGGGGGAGAAGCAGCCTGGAGCCAATCACACAGAGCTCTGTCCAGGGAAGGGAAGGCCCCGGAGCAGGCAGACCGGGCGGGTGGGGGCTGAGATGCCTGCCTGCCCCCTGGATGTGTCCAAAGCCTCACTGCCCCCCGCTGCCCCAGCCACTGCCGCTCCTTTGGTCTGGAGCTCCCTGCCGCTGACCCTGTCCCAGCCAGCGTGGAAGCTGCTCCGTGGTGGGCCTCACTTGAAAGCCACGGCAGGTGCACCCAGATGGGGTCCCACAGCACTGACTTTGCACACAGGAGGCCATGAAGGCTGCAGTGTCTACCCCTAGCTTGTGGCCAAGCCCGTCCATCCTGTGGCCTGGTTCTTAAGCGGCATGCTCCTCCCCTGCCCAGGGGGGCCTGCATCTGCCGTGCCCACCCATACCCCAGGGTTCAGCATGTAGTAGATGCTCAATAAAGACCCTCTACCTTGCATTCTTACAGCACCAGGCGTGTGGACGCTCAGTGACCGTGGCCCCACTGTGCGCCTCCTGGGGGCTAAGGGATGCTGAACAGCTTGGCGGCTGGCATGAGTGAGGCCCAGGGACAGGTTGTGAGCCTGTCTCGGAGTCCTGAGCTGGACAGGGGCCGCGGGCACGCCAGTCCATCCTACAGGTTCACCTGGGAATATGCCAGGACTCCCTCTAGGGGGCTCTGTGGCTGTCGGGTGGCTGCACCGGCCCAGAGTGAGCGCCATCTCTTCCAGGAAGCCACCCCGGACGCCCTCCCAACACCTGCCTCCTCTGGACTGTCTGGGAGCTGGGATGCTGGGGTCCACCTCTGGCCAGTCCCTGATGCTTCTGGCGGCTAAAATGTAGTCCTCAGAAGAATGCAGTTCTAGTCCACGCGTGACATGGATGAACCTTAAACACATCACGCTCAGTGAAAGGGGCCAAAGACCACCTATGGCACAATTCCATTCATAGGCAACGTCCAGAAGAGGCGAATTCAGAGACAGAAAGCGGGTTAGTGGTTGCCAGGGGCTGGGGCAGTCAGGGCAGAGTGACAGTATTTGGGTACAGTTTCTGTTTTGTTCAGTGAGAAAGTCCCGGAACTAGATAGTGGTTGAATGAACTTGTGAATGGACTAGATGTCAAGCAACAGCACGCTTTAGTTCGAAAGTCACATTTTCAGCCTGGACAACATAGCAAGACCCCGCCTCTGCAAAAAATTTTAAAATTAGCTAGGCATGGTGGTGCACACCTGTGGTCCCAGCTACTCTGGAGGCGGAGGCAGGAGGATCGCTTGAGCCCAGGAGTTTGAGGCTGCAGTCAGCCGTGATCCCACCACTTCACTCCAGCCTGTGTGACAGGGTGAGACCCCATCTCAAAAAACAAAAAAGTGGCCATGCACAGTGGCTCACGCCTGTAATCCCAGCACTTTGAGAGGCCAAGGCAGGTGGATCACCTGAGGTTAGGAGTTTGAGACCAGCCTGACCAATATGGTGAAACCCTGCCCCTACTAAGAATACAAAAATTAGCTGGGAGTGGTGGTATGTGCCTGTAGTCCCAGCTACTCAGGAGCATCGCGTGAATCTGGGAGGCAGAGGTTACAGTGAGCCAAGATTGCGTCACTCTAATCCAGTCTGGGTGACAAAGCAAGACTCCATCTCAAAAAACAAACAAAAAAAGGCAAATTTTGTAACATGAATAAGTCATCACCCAGAATCCCTCCATATACATATCCATCCCCCAAACCAGTCCTTAGCTCCCTTTGCTCCCAGGGAGCAGGGTGGGGTGGGGCAGGGCCACAAGGAGAACCCAACCAGGCAACTTTGGAAAAGGGCTTCCCTCCGCCCTCCCACCCCTGCAGCCACTGCCCCTTCCCCAGCTGGGGCGACCACCGAGCCCAGCGCAGGCCTCGCCGCGGGGCCCACAGCCACCACCACGCCTTCAGCCCGCCCTAGGGTCCCGCTGGCTGTAGTTGGAAGGGGAATCACATACAGATGGGGAAACTGAGGCCCAGGGAGGGGACAGTGTGGGGAGCACAGCAAATCAGAGCCAGCCCTGCTTCACAGCCCCTCGGAGCTCCGGGCCCCACAGGAGAAAGCGCCAGCGCTGCCTGGGAAACTCGAGGCCGTCAAACGCAGCCCGGCCCACAGGTGTGATGCCCCAAAGCCAGCCGCTCGTTAAAGCTGCTGGTATTTCCTCCTCAGCCCGGGGAAAGATCCGGAAAGTTCTGGATATGCCTGCACATGAAGGTGAAAGCTGACGCCAGCCTGCCTCAGATCCCCACGCCCTCGCAGCCACAGCTTTCCCACCTGTGCGCTGGGGATGAAAACTGCACTGGCACACCTGGAGGGTGGGCGGCCGTCTGCCAGGGCTTTTACGAGGCTGGGTAACAGTGGCGTCCTGAGTGTGGAGCTGTCATCGCTGCATTATTGAGGAAGGCAAGCTAGACGCCCAATCGATTCTGCAAAGCCACATCCTTTCACTATTTATAGACGAGACATGAAACAGGAAAGGTCCCCTCCCCACAGCAAAAGGGTGCAGTCCCTCGGCCCGGCCTGGAACTGCCCAGTGGGCACCGGTGGCCGCTGCTGCCCATCACAGGTGCAGGGAATGAGGAATGAAGCCAGTCCCGGCTCCCGTGGGGTCTCCAGTTTGCCGCCCGCATCTGGGGGTCCCCGCACCCAGCTCTGCCCTGTGGAAGCACTTCCCCTGGTGCACTGTCTGCCCTGCCCTACCCTCTTCCTGCCAGGGTTGCTGTTTTCTTTCTCCCTCTCTCTTTTTCTATTATTATTCTTTTCAATGGAAAACATGTTGGCTGCTGTTCAGAGGCAGGGCCTGCCCCAAGGAGCCAGCTTCCTTCAGAGCACTCCAGGCTCCCACCCCAGTCTCCGCCCCAGGCCTTCCTGTTCCTGATGTCTCCCCAGTCTGAGTAGGTGAGACTTTCTATTTGACACTGTGTGGGGTTTTTTTTGTTGTTTTTTGTTTTTTTGAGACAGAGTCTCACTTTGTCACCCAGGCTGGAGTGCAGTGGCACGATCTCAGCTCACTGCAGCCTCCGTCTCCTGGGTTCAAAGGATCCTCCTGCCTCAGCTTCCCAAGTAGCTGGGATTACAGGCACACGCCACTGCGCCTGGGTAATTTTTGTATTTTTAGTAGAGACGGGGGTTTCGCCATGTTGGCCAGGCTGGTCTTGAACTCCTGACCTCAGGTGATCTGCCCACCTCGGATGCTGCATGTTTTTAAACATGTTTTTCTAACCCTGGCGCCCTTGAAGACCAGGTTCTGCATAAACAGGAGGTCCTGTCACAGGCCTTTCCGCTCAGCTCAGCATGAGGAGGAGAATCAACCTGTTCCTCCCCTGGCCACGCCCAAGACGAGGCAGGTGACTCAATGGAAACAGCCAGACCGGGTGACAGGAGCTACCCCGTCCCTCCCCAGCCTCCCAGGCCGGCTGCAGGGCCAAGTCACTTCCCGCCTGAGCCTCCTTCCTCTTCTTTTAAGGGGAAGCCACGCCCCCAGTCCTCTTGTAGTCGGGAAGTGACGGGGCAGCTCAGGCTGGCTGGGGCTGTGTTTAGAGACATTCGCTTGGGAGAAGGAGAGGGGCAGGGCTAGTAGGAATTCTGCCACTGCTGTGTGACCCTGGGGCTGATGGCGACTTCTCTGGGTCTCTTCTTCCCACTTATCGGTGCCTGATCCAGACAGCTTTACGGGGCTGCCGGGAGCTATGCCAGGCCACCACCAGGCCGGCACACCCCCAACATGTCCCACATGTGAGCTAGGTGCCTCTCTCACCCCTTGCTGGGAAGTGAACTCCACAGGAGCAGGGGCCATGTCTGCCCTGTCCCCACCGGGGGCCTGGCCTGGAGCAGAACGCAGCACACAGCAGGCGCTCAAACGTGTCTGTGAACTGGAGCCACCCTGGGAGATGGACTTCCCCGGAGCTGGAGCCATCCTGGGAGATGGACTTCCCCAGAGCCGGCAAGTCCCTCCCCAGGCAGTGCCAGGCCCAGCCCACCAGGCAGCACCTTTAGGATTCTCTGAATTCACTCGTCAATCAATTAAACATTCAGGAAGGAGGCTCTGGAAACCAGCACTGTCAGCCAACGGGGAGAAGGCGGGGAAGAAAGGAGCGCTGACCAGGTGCCCTCTCCACACGGTTCTCATGCAATCCTCACACACCACCAAGACATCCAGCGTGTATCAGCCCGGCTGACATGCTGGGGAAACTGAGGCTTGCATGACCTGATGACCCAAGGTCACGGAGCTAGTGGCCAGGCCAGGCCTCAGACACAAGGTTGTCCAAAGCTAAAGCGCACCACCCAGCAGGCAGCTGGACATCCTCCTGGAGGTGCTGGGTGTGACAGCCTACCCCCATTTCTCCCAGCTCCTGGAAGACGCCCCGTGCCATTCTGACTCTGCCGTCAGCAGCCAACATCTTAGCTGCCCCCTGCCTCAACGCCCAGCCCAGACGCAGGCAGCCCTGGGAGAGCGTTTCAGACCAAGGACATAGTCTCACCCAGACAGATAGGGTCCCTGCAGCTCTTCCCAGCTCTCCTCAAAACAAAGAGAAAAAAGGTGGAGCCCTCTTCAGTACCCCTTGCTCACACTGACGGAGCTGATGAGGGGGCTAGAGAAGAGCCAAGGGCCACAGTGACCCCCTGGGCCTGCTCAGAAGGCCACCATCTCCGACCACAGCCACCACGGCCACACCTCGCACAGCAGCTGCCCAGAGACCAACCATCCTCCGCCCACCAGCATGTGCTGCCAGGTGCTTTCTACCTGGCCACTGGCTGACCAGGCCACGGCGACACTCTGACCTCCTGGGAAGGCATTTTGCACCAACAAAACCACTTTTTCCAATCCCGGGCCCTGCAACCACCTGATTGGCAGCTTCCGGTGAAGGTTCCTTCTCTTTGGGATGGAAAGAAATGATTCACCCAGTACTAGTGAGCCAGGCACTGTGACGCCCATCATGACCATGCCCCTTCTACAGCGGAGGCAGCAAATGGCACCAAAAGCCAAAGCTCTTTCCGGGGTCACGGCTGGATACCACGGGGCCAGGATTCCCACTCAGGCTGGCAGGGCTCCAAGAGCCTGCACCCCAGACTCTTTCGAGAAACAGTGTGGGTTTCTCCCCTTGCTGGGGGAGCCAGGCCTCCTGCAGGTGCCCTGGCTAACTCCTGGACAGACCTACTGGGCCTTCTGAGAAGGATGGGCAGGAACGGGAAGGCAGAGGCACCTTCCCGTATGTTGGGTGTATGTTGGGTGGGGCTCAAGCCCAGGGAGGGAGCCCGGGGCCTTCTCCGAAGCGGCTGCAATGTCCCCCAGACTGCTGTGTGAGCCCTGACCTGTGCCTCCACAAGCCGGGCTCGGCTGTGGCCCTGGCCTCCAACCCTGCGGCCCAGAAGCAGGAGCCTGAGGATGCGCTTCCGTCCCATCTTCTCGTTGGACTTGTGGGGTGTGCACAATGGGGTCTCTGTGGGCTGAGCTCGGCTGCCTGTCAGGCCAAACTGAAGCAGGCTTCCCGCCAAGGAGGAGGGGGCGCCAGGCCCCAGCAAAGGGGACAAGGCCAGGCACCAAAGCCATGGTCGGCGGCCTGCCTTGGGCTGGAAACAGCTCACCGGGATCCCAAGTTTGGGGAATGGGAAAGTGGGCCCATGACACCAGTGTTTTGCGGCCCTGTGGCAGGGTTTTAACCCAGACACCAGGGAGCTGCAGCAATCTGTACCCCAAAGCACAGCGCTCTGGCCCAGGGAGACCTCAGTCCCAGACCCCTGTGGGCCAGGCTGTGCCTACTCCCTGGTGCCACTGAGAAGAAGCAACACGCCCCCAATTTTCCCAGCACGGTATTCCTCCCACCCTCCCAAAGTCCTCTGCAGGAGCAAGAAGCTTCTCCCAGAGCCCCGAATGGGTGAGAGGCAAAGTCCGAGCTGGGAGCGCAGTGGCGGGGAAGGGGGTTATACATTCTGGGAAGCCACGCATAATTAATCACACGGCATTAATCCGCCTCCCCCAACAATAGCTGCTGCACTTCCCCTGGATCCCAGCTGTCGGTCTCTGAATGAAAGGAAACAAGATTTAGGGCATCAAGCGTCCGTGCGGCTTCTGCAGAGGGAGAAGGGGGCCCCAAAAAGCAAAAAAAAAAAAAAAAGTAGTGCGCATTCATTAGTGTCTGACAAAGACACAATCGGCTTTGTCCATTAAACTGCTCACAGACCTGCTTAATTGGCTTCAGTTTGGGGAGGGTGGGGGCCGGGGAGGGAGGGGGCCTGCTGCCCACAGGCTGGGCAGTCGGCACAGGCAGGAGCCGGGCTGGGGTTGTCAAGGGAATGGGACCTTCTGCAGTTGGAATGAGGGCGCGCAGACTGGCTGGGGAGCCATTTCTTCATCTGTAGCTCCTGGGGGGCGAAGGGAACTCTTTTTCCAGCCACCAAACACCTCCTCATTATTCTCATCAGGGATGGACTCAAGTTGAAGGGCATCGGCCACAACAGAACAGTTCCCCACGGCTGATGGGCACTCACAGGCAGGCAGGAGGGAGCGGTTCCGCACGACTTCCCAGCCCCCTCTGTGCCCATTTTACATCTGAGGCTGGCAGACCAGAAGGGCCACGGGATTTTGAGGTCAGAGTTTGCAGATGCCAGGACAGAAACCAGACTCAATAATTACCCCACACCCCGTGCCAAAACATGAGTTCCACCTTCTCTTCCCCAGCCCCAGCCTGAGGCCGGGAAGAGGGAGCTGGGGCAAACAGAGAGCCCAAAGGCGGGTCCGATTTTGAAGAGTCAATTTCCTTTGAAGAGGCATCACCCACCCGGAGGTGGCATCACCTGCCCAGGAGGTATCACCTGTGCCTAGAGGAGGCATCACCCGCCTAGAGGAGGTATCACCACCCAGAGGAGGCATCACCCAGAGGAGGTATCACCACCCAAAGGAGGCATCACCCACCCAGGAGGTGGCATCACCCGTGCCCAGAGGAGGCATCACGCACCCAGAGGAGGCATCACCCGCCCAGGAGGTGGCATCACCTGTGCCCAGAGGAGGCATCGCCGCCAGCCCAGGAGGCATCACGCACCCAGAGGAGGCATCACCCGCCCAGAAGGTGGCATCACCTGTGCCAGAGGAGGCATCACTACCAGCCCAGAAGGCATCAACCACCCAGGAGGCATCACCTGTGCCCAGAGGAGGCATCACCCACCAAGAGGAGGCACCACTACCAGCCCAAGAGGCATCACCACCCACCTAGGAAGCATCACCTCCGAGAGGAGGCATCACCTGTGCCCAGGAGGCATCACCCGCCCAGAGGAGGCGCCCCAAGTTGGCAGGGTGGTGGGGGCTGGGCCTCTCAGTAAATGGTCCAGAGCTTCCCCTGGCAGATCAACTGTTTCTTGGGGACTTAAAGAAGAATTGGGGTACTGGGACTCCCACTTAGTGATCCCGGAGCCTGAGGTGGCCCACGGAGGAGTGCCCAAGCCCCCAGCAGCCAGACCAGCTCCACACGCAGCATAATTGCTGGTGATTAAGTAATTGCCAGACTTTGTCCAATAAAAGTCAGCACGTGACCGTGCCCAGACTCTGGGCCATCTCCAGAAGACAATGGCCTAGTGTTCTGTCCCCTGCGCGGCTGCAGAAGGCAGGGGCTCTGCCCTCGACAAAGCAACAGGTCCCGCAGGGGTGGTACTCACACGCAGGCCTCCGTGCCATTGGCCGCTTCACACTTCCCGCCATTCAGGCAGGTCTCACCGGGCTGGGAGCATCGCGGGCCTAGGCAGGGGCAGGAGAAGAGAGGTCAGTCTCACCCGCACCACCACCACCGAAGGTCCTTGTTACCCTGGGGGCGGGACCTGCACCCAGCCAAGGGGCATCGTCCGCCCCCTACCCCGGACGCACTCTGCTCAGTATCATGGGTTGCTGGGGCACGGGTGCGCAGGAAGCCCCTCCATGAAACCAAAGGGGCGTCAACATTCTGCCCAGAGTTCTGTAGTCAGAAATGGGGGGAAGGGGAGCAGCAGGGAACACGTCCTGCTTGAAGCAGGGTGGGATGGCCTGATGTGCCGCCTGGACGCAGTGGGGGAAAAGCAGAGACAAAGTGGGCTACTCTCCGAAGCGTTGCCCCCCACCCTGGAGGCTCACTGAGGAGTCTGGCAGGGCAGGGCCCCCCATCCAGCCGCCGAGATTGCCTCTGTTCAAACCCGTTCTGCAAGGGGGCAGAGCTGGACGGGAGGGAGGGGGGGTGGCCACACTCAGCTCCCGCCCGTGGGAAAATGCGACAGCTGCTCGCCCGCTACCCCGCCCGCCAACAAAGCGCCGGCCTCCGCCTCGGAATCAGAGCGGCCCATTGTGGAGTCGGGGCCGCCTCCAGGGGCACCGGGACAGCACCCTGGGGACGCGGCCCCGCCTCCGCCGACACCCAATACCTGCCTCCGCGGGCGCGCATCTCCAGGGCAGCCCCCATACACCCACAGGAGGGGGATGAAGGTCCCCCATTCGGAAGGAATTCGACCCCATCTCGAGAAGGGATCAATTACTCAAGCCCCTCCCTCCCCATCTTACCGGGGCTGAGAAACGGGGGAGGGGGGTGTGACACAGAGCCGCACTTTCTGGAAGAGGACAGATAATTCTCGCCTCCAACTCTCGGAGAAAGAGTGGATTAATCACTCGATTCCCCAGAGACCCCGCTCGCTGTGCGGCGGGGAGAAATGTAAGAGCCCCCCACCCGCGTCCCGCTCTCCGCCCCCAAGCTTTCCAAACTTCAACTCCGCAAAGCAAAAGGAAAGTTCAGTCCCCCCGGGCGCGGCGGCTTCTTACGCAACCCCTCCCCCAAACTGAGAGCCGGGCTGGGGGGCACCGGCGGGCGGGGCGACCGGGAGCCCGGGGACCCAGCCCGGCCGCGCGGGTCAGTGAAGGCGAACGCGGCGCCGCAGAGCCCACACTCCGCGCCCCAACATCCGCCCCGGCGTGGGCCAGAGGCGAAGAAGAAAGAAGATAAATGGCCCGGAGAAGCAACAGGAAACCAAAACCGACTCTATTCAAATCGAAAAATAGTAGGCAGCCCGCCCGCCCGGCCGACCGGCGGCAAGCCCCACGCGCGGCGGGTGAAGGGCGGGCCCGGAGTAGGGCCTCCGGGGCCCCAGCACCCCACACCGGCCTTCTAACTCGGCTCCAGGCACGGGCGGCGCGAGGCCGCCTCCACCGGGGGATCGAGGGGGAAGGTCGGTCCTCCCTGATCCCGGGACTCCAGAACCCCACGCCCCGGGCCGCCCGCTTTTCCCTCTCCATGCTGGCCTCCCCGCCGCCCGCTCCCAGCCATGGGGCGCGCGCGCCGGGCGCCGCCAAAGTTTCCAAAGGGCGCGGAAAGTGGGGGCTCGCGGGTGGGTGGGCGCCTACCTCGTGCGGCGAGGGCGGGCAGCAGCGCCAGGCAGAGCAGGGGCGCCAGGAGCGGCGGCATGCCTCCCCACCGGCTGCCCTCTGCGCCCGGGCGGCGGCCTCCTGCGCTGGCCGGCGGGGCTGGGACGCACACGCGCGGCGTACGGTCCCGGGGCGGCGGCGGACGGTCCCGCCCTCTCTTCCCCGGCTGGCTGGCGGCGCTGTGCTCTCGCGGGCTCCCGGGCCCGGCTCCGCGCCCGGCTCGTTCCTTCGCTGCGCTCGCGCCCGCGCCCGCGCCCCGCGCCCCGCGCCCTTGCGCTCCCTCCCGCGGCCGAGGCACTAGTGAGGCTCAGAGTCGAGGCGCGCTCCGCCCCCGCCGGCCCCGCCCCGCCCGGCCCCGCCCCCGCCGGTCCCCCCGCCCCCTCCGCGGCCGCCTCCTCCCGCGCGCCCCGTCCGCCTTTGCGCCTCCCCGAGCTGAGCCGCGCGTCCCGAGCCCAGCCTCTCCGGGGAGGAGGGACCCGGCGGCGCGGCGTGGGTCGGGAGCGGGCGCCTGGGACTACTTCTCGTTTGAAAGTTTTCAGAGGCCAAAAGTTTGAGCCGGGGCTGCGGAAGGATCCGGCTCTGGCCGTTGCCGCGCTCGGCGACAACTGGCGACGGAAATTTGCATGTGAATAAGCGGAGGAGCCCGGGGAGGAGTGGGGAGGGCGAGGCCGCGGACAGCCGTGTGCACCGTGCGCTGGGCCGGGCGGGGAGCAGCTGAGGCCACGTTGGGGAACCCCGGGCCCGGGGCAGGGCTCTGGGAGAAGTGGCCTAGCCGTGTGTGCGCCCCTAGCCCAGCGGCTTCACTCCCTCCCGAGGGCCCCGTGGCCGCGGCTTTAGGCGTCCAGAGGATCGATCGCCGCCAGACATCCCTGGCCGTGATTGCCCGAGCACTTGACTGCGAGGGATGGGGGCGCCGCGGCCTCTGAGCAGGGGGCTCAGGGCGCCCCGAGGGAGCAGCCGGGACCAGTGCCTCGCGGACGGATTGTGCCCCGCTCCCCCAAGGGGGACCCGCGTCGACACGCTCCTCGGTCACCGTCCTCCTCCTGCCCGGGCGCCGCCTGCCTAAGGCGGCCCCAGAAAGCAGAAACGGGTCGGGCGGATCTGCCGCTGGCGCCGGCGCAGCCCCTCCCACGTGCTCCTTCCGGCTGATTTATTTCTCCACCACGATGCCAGGCACGGGCACCCTGTGCCAAGCCTGGTTAAGCGCCAGGAGTCCAAAATGCCTGCCATAGTCCCTGCGCAAAGTTCACGGCCTCGTGCCAGGGACAGACAGCGCCCCCTCCCCACCCCAACACAGGGTGGTGAGTGCGATGGCAGAAGGCGCGTGTCCCGGCGCCCCTCCTGGAGTAGGAGGGCTAAGCCTGCCCTGCGGGGAGACCGAAAGGCTGAGAGGGACCTAGGACTGTGGGGGCCTGGGGGGAGGGCTGCAGAAACCCCAGAGCATGGTGGCAGAGGCAGGCACAGAAAGCAGGACAAATCTCACACCTGACCCCAGCAAGCCTTTCCTGGCACACCTCTTGCCAAATGCTGAGCACTCTGGAAACAGCCAGTGCAGGCGGCCTGTCCCGCCCCTGTAGCTGCTGCTGGGAGCCTCCCTCGCCTGCGTCCTCCCAGAATCTGGCCTCACTTCTGCAGGCCTGGGGTAACGTCTTGGGGTCAGCGCCCCAGGAGAGGAGGCGCCTGGAGGCAGCAGAGATGTTTATGTAACAGCAGCCAGGCAGCCTGGAGGAGCAGATTTTCCATAGAAGGAAGCGCGGGGCTGTGCAGCTCCCAGGCTGAGGACTCTGCCCACCACGACGTCCTCTGCTCCCGGTGGGTGGGGGTGGGGTGGGGCATGGGGAGGCCCGAAGGCCTCAGGCCTGGTGCTGATCAGGTGCGGGTGCGACTGCCTGTGTGCTTCCATTGGCATCTCTGCTTGTGGGCCCCAGGCCAGAAGTAATGGCCCATGTAGCCCTAGCTCGGGGGCCAGTCCTCAGCATTTTGCGGAGGGGAGGAGGGGATCCCTGGATAGGGGGTCTCCCCTGGTCTGCCCCAGCTGTGCCGACAGCACCTCCACCTTGGGCCTCCATCCTCTACCAGCAGAGAAGAGAGTGACCCATTCGATGTCCACCCGTCAGGCCACCCAGCAGCCAGGCACGCTCATAAGCCCGCGTTACGGATGGTGCGGCCGGGTGCACAGGCCCGAGGGAAGCACAGGCCTCGGCCTCCCAGCTCCCAACCCCTGCACCACCCACAGCCGGGAGTATCCCATGGACAGCTGTGGCCGAGGAGAAGCCAGGGATGAGGGGGATGGGCCTCACCTCCCCACCAGCCTGGGAAGGGGGTGGGCCCCTGGCAAGTAGGTGAGAAGCTTTTTCATTCACAAGTTGTCTGGGCTCCCCATTCATCTTTGTCAGGCCATCAGGTGTGGGCAGTCGGGGAAGGCTGGGGTCCCGACACAACAGGAGTACATCTGCTGGCCTAGGGCCTGGAGACCTTCTCCTACAGGTCGGGGGGCAGCCCTGGGCAGCGGGCATTGCAGGGACTAAAGAGAAACAAGAGCAGGTTGTGTGCAGAGCACCCCAGCCACTCCAGAAACCCAATGGGAGGGTGGGGGCTAGGACCCCAAGAAGCTGAATTGGGGTGCAGTGCCGCCAGGCCTCCCCTGTAGGAGTCACTTTGGGCTTCCCGTCCCAACTTGTGGTGGGAGCTGGGGCAAGGTTCCAGGGGTACCCCGAATGAATGGGGCTGTTCCCAAGCTGGCCAGGGAGCCTGGAAGCAGATGAGATGGGGCCGCAGAGCCTGGTTTGCGGAGGGGAGAGGCAGACGTGTCCTACAGCCCTCTCTTCTTCAGAGGCCCCCTGCGGGTGCTGAGGGGAGAGTGGCTTAGGCGTTGCACCCCAGGAGACTGAACTGGGTCAGTTCCCCCTTGTTTGCTGCCAGAGAAATGGGGGTACCATTGTCAGGGTGGGCTAAGGAGGCCCTGCTGACATTGGCCCAACCAGGCCCCTCCTTTGCGGCTGCTGTGGGGGCTTTCGAGAGCAGAGCACACCCCTAAGTGCGTGGAGAGGTAAGCACAGTTGGTGAGCACACGGGGACAGCGACGGAGCTCATGGAGACCCAGGTGACCTTAAAACACCCCAGGGCCGGCTCCGGCCCCAGAGAGATGTGGTCTGAGTAGAGGGGGGTCAGCAGTGACCTGGTGGGTGGGTGTATTTGAGGGGTGCCTGTGTTGAAAGCTCTGCAGTAGATTCTAAGGAGCAGCCAGGGCTGAGACTCCCGGTTCTGAGCCCAAGGCCCCTTTCCTTCCTGCAGGAGTTCATCTTGGCTCTTGCAGCCCCCATGACCCTGTGGCGCTGGGGGGCAGCTAGCCTGATGCTCCCCATTTTTCAGGAGGGAAGCTGAGGCTCAGAGACATCATGAGGATGCCAGCTCAAGGCCCAGCCAGGCCTTGGTCCTCAGCTGCTGTCATCCAGTAGGGTAAGTGGGACCCCCAGGAGGTATTGGGGGACACTCCTCCCCTCCCCCACACTCACGGTCTGTTCACTGCCCAAGGCAGCAGGCTGGACTCGGTGCAGGGACCATGGCTTGGCGTGGCCAGGTTGGAGTGGCCCCTGGGACTGAAAGCAGGGGGCGTGGGGGCTCTGAAGCGGGGCTGAGTGTGGGGACGTCCTGTGGCGGGTACCCTGCTGGGTCCTGGGTGGGGGCTACCACCAGGCAGCTGTGGGAACATTCCAGACCACCTAGGAGTAGGGCCCCTTCACCGTTTGAAGCTGACTGTAAAAAACATCTGACCTGCGTGCAAAGCTCAAGCCCAGAGGCCTCCAGGGTGTCCAGCCTCCAGGGTGCCTCCTACGCAGCCTCCACGTCCCCATCCACTGCAGCCCCTGACCATCGGGCACACCGTGGGGCCTTCGCTGGCCGCCGGGCCTCGGGTTCTGCTGCACCAAGTGATTTTTAAAGCCCCGTCTGCCTTTCTCCACTTATAAAGAACTTGGGACATTTCCTCGAGGCTGGGCATTTTTCCAGATGTGGTTTCAGTGTCTCGCTTGCTACCTGGTCGCCTGTGCTGGGCGGTCCGCTGTGACGCACCTGGCAGTCCTTGCTCTAGGATGGATTCGGGCCGGCCCTTGTTCTGAGAACAGAGAACGGCCCTTGTTCTGAGGAGGCTGGGGTCTGGAATCTGCTTCCTGGTCCCCTGCTGTGTGCAGACAGCCACCGTCACCCAGGCCCAGGGGTGCCTGCAGGTGCTGGGCATCTCACCCTGGCCCTCACAGGGGCTCCCCATGCCCTGCACCCCTCGGTCTGTGCCGGGGACTTCCCTGCTCTGCTCTTGCAGGCCTCGTCCTTTGCCGAAGGGGTCTCTTTCCCACGTGTCCCTGAGACTCCTCAGCCATCCCAGAGGCTCTCGGCCGTCTGAGCACCCCTGACCATGAAGCCTTCCTGACCCACTCTCTGTGTGTGAGGCAGAGCCCATCCCTACCATTCCGACCCACACCAGAGGCTCCGGAAGGTTTGCTGACTGACCTGTGACTGCAAGAAGCTGAAGGAATGTGGGCTCAGACCCGGCAGGGGCTTTGCTTGGTGCAAAGTCAACTGGCTGTACATGCAAGCCTGCTGCTGTGGCCAGCCCTCCCGCCAGGCGCCTGGTACCCTCCCTGGACCCAGTTGCCAGGACAGTGATCCCCAGCTGTGGCCAGGACTCTGCCCGGGGCCCTGTCTACTCAGTGTCTCCAGTGGTCCCCATGCAGAAACTGCCCCCCTTGCTGCCCATGAGGCATGGGATAGGGTCAGCATCCGAGAGGCAGGCCCTGCTGTTCCCCTCTGCACAGAGGCCGGGGGAGTGAGTTGCCCGGGCAAGTCCCCGGGCAGGCACTGGGCCTCCTGAGCAGGTGAGCTGAGAAGGCCCCAGCTGGTGTAGGCCTCGAGGGCTGCAGGACTGGCCATGGGGCAGACCTGGCATTGTCATTCTAGAGCTGGGCCAGGGGGGTGGCTGGTGCAGTGCAGATCTCAGATGGAGGCCACCTGCCCGTCCTTTCCACGTGGCTCAGGGCTCAGACCCACCTGCCTGTCCCTGGAAGCCCCTAGACTGCTCAGAGCACAGACCTCAGTGGGAAAGACAGTAGATAGGCCTGGGTATGGTCTCCCAGCCCTGAGAAGTGGGGAGCCCACTCAGACCTTTCCAGGACCCCAGGTCCCCTCAGCAGCCCACAGAGTGTGGGTGGAGCCTGGGCTGGGGTTGGGTCACTTGGGAGCCAAAGGCCCATTTCTGCTGCTTCCAGGGAGTCCCAGGGAGACGGCAGAGGCAGTGCCTGGCTGGGGCCCTGGTTGGCGTGCCGTTTGGGGGGTGCATGCACTGGGAAGTTGGCCAGGCCTGCCCAAATCAGGGGGCTTCCAGGAGGAGAGACATCAGGAGGATGGGCACAGAGGCGGCTTAGCACCGGGGCTGGCACCTCCAGGTAGGGGCTGTGGGGGGCTGGACCAGACAGGGAGGCTGTCACGATGCCTGGCTGTTGGATGGGGGCACAGAGGCTCTGAGTGGGGTGGCAGAGCTTGGCCACCAGGTCCATCTGCACCCCCCATGCCCCCTCACTACCCCCAGACCCCCATGATCCCAAACTACTCAGTCTCAGGGACCCCTGCAGAGCCTGTGGTGGGGGGGATCTTCCACCCTGCCTGGCCCCTGCCCACCTCACCTCAGAACTTTCTCCAAAAAGTAAGAGCCCCGGGGGACGAAACTTTGAGGCTCCACCCCTTGGGCTCTGGTACAAACCCCGAGCCTCCTCCGAGGGCTGAGTCACTGGGAAAGCCGGGACGGGCTGGCCCCTCCCCCTCCCTCTCCTTCCTTCCTCCTTCCCCCTTTCTCGGTCTCCCTCTTTTTCTCTTTGCTTTACTTCTCTTTCTTCCCTCCCTCTCTCCCTCTCTTCTTTCCTTCCTTTCATCTTCTTCCCTTCCTCCGTCTTTGCCTTTCTTCTTTTCTGAGGGTAAAAATAGCTGGAAACCCCCCTTTAAAAAGTTTATTTTAATCTTAGAGGGACGATGTTGGTGTCCCAAAGCACAGTCCTTTGCCCCGGAGGAGCCACCGGCAGAGCCAGGAGCCCCTGAAGGACTTTGACCACACCCCCCACCCCACCCCGACCTGTGCCTGGTGCCCCAAGTGGAGCCTGGGCCATCCTTGACCTCACCGCTCGGGTGATGGAGAAGCAGCCGCCCGAGGCGAGAGTTTCTCAGGTGGCCGGGGTTTCCCCCCATTTGCTCCAGACACATTTAAACAAGCTGAGAACTTCCGTCCACCCACACTCCCCCCCGCGGACCCCCACGGACCCCCTCTGCAAATGAACATGGGCCTGGAAATCGGGGTGTGGGTTACAGAGAGCACGGGGAATTCTGCTCGTGAAGTAACACGGAGCACGAACATAAGCAGGTACCGCACATCTGCGAGCTATTTTCGGGTCTCCGGGGGAAGGCAAAAAGCCCCAACAAGCCTTAAGTAAGACCAGGACGCTTCTATATTTTTGCTTTGACAGCTAAGGAAAAAATCTGCCAAAAACCAGAGGCGCTGCTGAGTGTTGGCGTGGGAATGTTAGTTTAGTCAGAGCCTTGCTCTGGGCCATTTAAATAAAAACAGGCATGTTGGTGGTAAATGCCAGTTGAACACGCAGGAGAGCGGTGCTTCTCGGCCCGGAGAAGGGTTTACAGCTGCACTCTCTCTTCCCTTTTCTCTTGGCCTCCCCAGCCTTCTTATCATCACGATCAGCATTTCACTGGTAAACATTTGGTGCAATAATTTTCAAAAATCAGCAAGAAAAGTCTGAGCGTTTCATGTGGCTGTGACTGCGTGGCCCCAGCTGGAAGCATGGATTCCCAGCACCTCCCAGAGCCTGTCTCCGAGGGATACTCTAATCACTTGAGGGCCTTTGCACGACATAAATCAGACCGACTATCTCTAGAGTGGAGAGGGGGATAAACTCACTTGTAGCGAGTGAAGGCCAGAGGCTGCCCTGGGATGGCATTGCCTGTTCCCAGGGGCTTGTGGTGGTGCAGCAGACATGGGGACCCCTGGGCCCCTTCCCCTCCTTGCTGGGGTTGCCACACAGACCAACGTTCAGGGACCTGAATTCAGAGCCTGCCCCAGGGGTGGCGAATGTATCTGGGACACTGAGCACCCCCCTACTGGGTGCATCTCATGGCCTTTTGATCTTTTTTTTTTGAGACGGAGTCTCACTTTGTTGTCCAGGCTGGAGTGTCATGGGGCGATCTCCGCTCACTACCACCTCCACCTCCCAGGTTCAAGCAATTCTCCTGTCTCAGCCTCCGAGTAGCTGGGATTACAGGTGTGCGCCACCACACCAGCTAATTTTTCTATTTTTAATAGAGATAGGGTTTCACCATATTGGTCAGGCTGGTCTTGAACTCCTGACCTCGGGTGATCTGCCTGCCTTGGCCTCCCGAAGTGTTGGGATTACAGGCGTGAGCCACTGCACCTGGCCAGCCTTTTGGTCTTGAAGGGTCTCTGGGAGGGCCTCAGAGAATGTCTTGGTTTCCTCACTCTTGGGTTCCCATCGACTGAGGTCAGGGCTGGGAAGGGGTGATGAGCCCAGGACTCTTCTGGAGAGAGTGAGGGTCCGTGTTGGGGGGCTCCCTTCTGCCACCTCTCCTTGGTGACATGGGGCTGGCTGGAGAGTCCCTCCATGCCTGGGAGTTCCTCAGTGTAGCGGGGAAAGGGGGCCACTGCAATGAATCTGACACCAGCCCCCTCTCTCTCCGCCCTGCTGGCAGCCCTCACTCATATGGGGGGGGTCTGTCCTCCTTTCCCCAAAGCTGGGGGTCCTGAGTGTGGTTGGAGTAACGTCTGGTCCTCCTTAGAACAGTGGGGCTTGGAATTCATTCAAGGGAAGAAGAGTGAAGGAACGCAGATGCCGACTGCATGGAGCCCCCCCGGGCTGCAGCCCCTAGAGCCTGGGCGCTCTGTGAGCCAGAAAGAGAACGGCTGGGGAGAGGGCTGTGTGAGGCCCTGTTCTTCCAAGACCGCTGTGGAGGACCGACGGGGCCCAGGGACCCTGACTGAGGTGTGCCGAGCACAGCAGCTCTGCACAGGCCGCACCGGCCTCTCTGTCGTCTGTCTGTCATCTGTCCACCTGTTGGTGGGCAGGAACAGACCTGATGCTGTGAGAAGAGGCCCCCAGGACCCTGCCTCTCCCATTGGCTGAGCCTGGACTGCGGAGCCAGCCGCCCTCACGCTGGGCACAGATGACCGACTTAGGTTTTGAGAAGATCCAAACAGCAGCAGGACGTGCACCTGGTAGGGGTAGGAGGGCCTCCCCTGGACTCAAAAGTGTATTCGCGGAGCCCCTTCCCTGCAGCGTAGGCTCTGGGGGACAGTGGCCAGGACGGAGGCCCTCGTGGAAAGGGGGAGATGTGAACAGTGAGCCTCCTGCATGCAGGCATCTGGGAAAGAACATTCCAGCCAAGTGGCTCTGAGCACACCCCGACCCTGGCCACCCTGGCCCTGTGGACCAACCCTGGGGCCCAGGATTAATGACAGCCAGTGCTCGCTGGTGCCTCCAGCCTGGGCCAGGCCTGTGGGCTGGTCCCTTCAATGACGGGGCAAGCTCAGCTCCGTCCACACCCTTCTCCTCCTCCTCTGTGCTTCCCTCCACCCCCAGGAGTGGGCTCCAGGTCTGTCACTCGTCACTCATGGGGGGCTGTGGGTTGACTCGTATTCCCCCAAAAGACACGCTGTATACCCCCAGAGCTTGTGAGCAGGACCTGTTTTGGAGATGGGTCTTTGCAGATGTCGTTGAGTTAAGAAAAGGCCACGCTGGAGTGGGGCCCGCCCTAATCCAACGACTGGGGCCCTTGGCAGGAGAGGGAGGTTTGGGGAGAAGGCGCTGGGAAGACAGGCAGAGGCTGGAGACAGTGCAGCCCCAAGCTGGGAGCACAGGGGTTGCCGGCGCCCAGCAGAAGCTGGAGGAGGTGGGAAGGATCCTCCCTAGAGCCTTGGGAGGGGGCCCGGTCCTGTGACACCCAGATTTTGGATTTCTGGCCTTCGGAACTGAGAGAGCACACATTTCTGCGGTTTGAAGCCACCAAATTTTTGGTAATTTGTTCTGGCCAGGAAATTAATACCAGGGATAAAGGTGTTTTAATGCAGACAAAGACAGTTTTTGGATTAACCAAGCTTTGCGCAAGGCTGCCGGGATTGACTGGGGGAAGTAAGGGACTCAGCTGCTTCCCCGACACTCGCCAGGCACCGGCCTCTGTACACGCTTGCTGGCGGTGGCTACGGCAGGTCGCTCTTCAGGTGAAACCACATAATGAGCAGCCTTAAGCCTGTCGATTTACACAGCAGAGGCTGCCTGGCCTGGCGCTCTTCCTGGCTGGAGGACTCTGCCTTCCCCCTCTGCCTGCCTGTGGCCACTCCGGCTGCAGAGGAGACTGGCAGACGACATTCTCATCCCTGGTCGGGGCAAAAGCTCTGCTCAAATATGACAACGGTGAAACTCGGAATAGCGACAGAGCCAACCCATGATTGAGGCGGGGCTGGAGGCTTTCTGGAAAACGCACAGAGAAACACAAGGGCCCAGCTGTGCCCTGGGCCGCCCCACGAGTCCAGCCTCCTTCGTCCTAGTCCCTTCTCCAAAGAAAGGACAAAACCACTGAAAGGGTTCGTCTGGGTCACAAACGTCCCAAATTGGCTTCCGCATGGAAACTAAACAAGGGTAGGTCCCAGCCCCTGGGATTCAGGTGAAACCCGAGGCCTGTCTGAGGTCACAGCGTCTTCCCGAGGACGTCAGCCCTGTTGGCTGTGTCTGGGGCCAGGCTGAGGCATAGCGGGCCTGGAGGCCGAGCTTCCCAAAGGAGCTGCACTGTCTTTTCCTTAGAATATGAAATCAATGTCTGCCGCCTTGAATCCTCATGGACAAGACTCCTTGGAAGCCAGCCTGTGTCAGGGCCAGCGTCCCCTGGGGCTGACACCTACACCCTCGCATTCTCAGCGTGACTCGGGACGGTGGCAGAACCCGCCGGGTTCTCTCTACGAGAGTGCTTTTTTTTTTGTCTTTTCTTTTCTTTTCTTTTTTTTTTTTTTTTTTTGAGTCGGAGTTTCACTCTTGTTGCCCAGGCTGGAGTACAATGGTGTGATCTCGGCTCACTGCAACCTCCACCTCCTGGGTTCAAGCAGTTCTCCTGTCTCAGCCTCCCGAGTAGCTGGGATTACAGGTGCACACCACCATGCCTGGCTAACTTTTGTATTTTTAGTAGAGATGAGGTTTCACTGTGTTGGCCAAGCTGGTCTCGAACTCCTGACCTCAAGTGATCCACCTGCCTCGGCCTCCCGAAGTGCTGGGATTTCTGGCGTGAGCCACCGCGCCCAGCTCGGAGTGCGTTATGACTAGAGGCAAAGATAGCAGCATGATCTTCAGCTTGCAAATGAGACACAGAATGACAATGAATCTTCACCGAAGTTAACTTGAACCTGGATGGATGAGTGGCCAGGTCGCCAAAAAGCTCCTCGGACCCTGCCAGAGTGTGAGCTCTGCCAGGAGGGCCGGGGCTCCAGGCTCCCAGGCTGGGCAGTCACTGGCTCCCCCAGGAAGGGCCACATTCCGGTGAGCAGACAGAGGGTTGGGGAGGGTGGTGGGCAGCCAGCCGCCTGGATCCCGGCCGGGGCACCGTCCCGCAGAGCTTGTCCCGCACAGACTCAGTTTCCTAACCCGGCAAGTGGGAGTCCACTGTGAGAAATCCAGCCCTACGCAGATGTGTGCAAATCCCCTAAGAGTCATGCCTGAGGCCTTGGCGGAAGCAGTTGGCTCATCGTGTCATGCAAAGGGCGGCATTTTCATTCCTAACAGGGAGGTGGCCCCGGAGCATCCAGTTCAAAGGAGCTGGGATGATCCAGGGTCCTCTCACGTGGGCCTTGGTGAGTGGCCACACCCTCTGAGACCCCCTCTCATCCCCATAGAAAGGTCCTAGCAGGGCTGTGCCAGGGGGATCCGCGGGTGGCAGGGTGGCCCCGTCTGCGGTGGGCCCAGGAGGATAGCAACAGGACTTAGCAGTGGTGGGATTGTATTTCTGGGCCCTTCTTCCCCCACAGCCCACAGCCTCCTGACGGGACCCCCCCAGAACCTGAAGGACGGACCTCAGGTGTGGAGCTCCCTCACCAGACAGAGGGGAGGAGCCCAGGTCCGTCTCCTCAAAGGGACCCACCAGACCCTCACGCCGCTGCACACAAGGCAGTCCCAGCCAGGCCCCAGGTTGAGGCAGACTCAGCCTACGTCCTCAAGAGGCTCCCTGGAGAAGGCAGGACCCAGAAGCTTCTCTCTCGGCTGACATGGCCTTTGCGGGCAGCCTTCCCACCCACATCCCCAGCATGAGCCCCAGCTCCTTGGAGCCCAGAGTCCAAGAAATGGCCTTTCTGCCACTGACCCCTCCCGTGGAATGGCTCCTCCCGAGCAGGGAACCTCTGCTGGGACCCGTCAGCTGCAAGAAGGCCCGTCCCCGAGAGAGCCCTGCAGGGCAAGGGGAGAGGGACCCTGGGGTAGGGGTGGAGAGCAGCTGAGGGGACAGACACAGAGAAGACCAGGCAGGGGCATAGCCTGCTGATGGGGGATGCCATCCTCTCGGTCACAGCTGAGCCAGGGCAGCCTCTAAGCTTCCTAAGTGGGGAAACCAAGGCAGAGAACCCCAGGACTGGGGCCACAGCTGTGGTCAGCAGGTTGGGGGTGGCCTGGGCCTCTCCAGTCTCCACTCTTCCATCCAGCTTCATGGGGAGCAACATTTTTTTCACCTCAATGCCAAATTAGGAAGAACAAACATGTTTTATTTATCAGTGTCACTTTTTTTTTTTTGTTTTAGAGACAGGGGTCTCACTATGTTGCCCAGGTTGGACTTGAATTCCTGGGCTCAAACAATCCTCCTGCCTCAGCCTCCCAAGTTACTAGGACTACAGGTGCACCACTTAGTTACATTTTTTTTTATACACGTGAAAACAGCTTTTTTGCTGGGCGCAGTGGCTCACGCCTGTAATCCTAGCCCTTGGGGAGGCCGAGGCGGGTGGATCACCTGAGGTCAGGAGTTCGAGACCAGCCTGGCCAACATGGTGAAACCCCGTCTCTACTAAAAATACAAAAATTAGCTGGGTGTGATGATGGGAGCCTGTAGTCCCATCTACTCAGGAGGCTGAGGCAGGAGAATGGCATGAACCAGGGAGGCGGAGGTGGCAGTGAGCCGAGATTGCGCCATTGCACTCCAGCCTGGGTGACAGAGTGAAACTCCATCTCAAAAAAAAAAAAAAAAAAAAGAAAAGAAAAAGAAAGTAGTTTTTTTTTCCCTTATGCTAAAAATTCAAACAAAGCAAACAAGCAAATTTTTAGAGAAGAAAATTCCATTCGCCACAATCTGTAGCAGGGAGAGCTGTTTTTTTTGTTTTTGTTTTTGTTTTTTTTTTTTGAGGCAGAGTCTTGCTCTGTCACCCAGGCTGGAATGCAGTGGCGCAATCTCAGCTTACTGCAACCTCTGCCTCCCGGGTTCACGCCATTCTCCTGCCTCAGCCTCCAAAATAGCTGGGACTACAGGTGCCCGCCACCACGCCCAGCTAATTTTTTGTATTTTTAGTAGAGACGGGATTTCACCGTATTAGCCAGGATGGTCTCAATCTCCTGATCTCATGATCCACCTGCCTTGGCCTCCCAAAGTGCTGGGATTACAGGCGTGAGTCACTGCACCCAGCCGGAGGGCTGTGTTTTAAATGAAACATGCACCTCTTTGCTCCTTGATATGGTTTGGCTCTGTGTACCCCCGCCCCCAATCAAATTGTAATCCCCACATGAAGGAGGGACCTGGTGGAAGGTGATTTAATCATGAGATGGACTTTCCCCTTCGCTGTCTCCCTCTCCTGCTCTGGCCGTGTGAAGACAGAACCCGCTTCCCATTTGCCTTTCGCCATGATTTCCTGAGGCCTCCTCAGCCATCCCTCCTGCACAGCCTGTGGGACTGTGAGCTGATTAAACCTCTTTTCTTCATAAATTACCTAATTCTCAGGTAGTTCTTTATAGCCGTGTGAGAAGAGACTAACACAGAAAATGGTACTGGGAGAGAGGCACTGCTCTAAAGATGCCTGAGAATGTGGAAGCAGCATGGGAACTGGGTCGTGGACAGAGGCTGGGACAGTTCGAAGGGCTCAGAAGAAGATAGGAAGGTGAGGGAAAGTTTGGAACTTCCTAGAGATTTGTTGAATGGTTGTAACCAAAATGCTGATAGCGATATGGACAGTGAAGTCCAGGCTGAGGTGATCTCAGATGGAGATGAGGAACTTATTGGGAAAGGGAGGAAAGGTCACTCTTGCTATGCTCCAGCAAGGAAACAGGCAGCACTGTGCCCCTGCTCTAGGGATCTGTGGAACTTTGAACTTGAGAGAGATGATTTAGGGTATCTGATGGAAGAAATGTCTAGGCAGCAAAGCATTCGAGATGTGGTCTGGCTGCTTCTAAAAGCTTATGTTTATTTGCATAAAGAAGGAAACGACCCAAAATCGGAACTTATGTTTAAAAGTGAAGCAGAGCATAAAAGTTTGAAAATTTTGCAGCCTGACTATGCAATTGAAAAGTAAAACCCATTTTCTAGGGAGGAATTCAAGCCTGCAGAAATTTGCATAAGCAAAAAAGAGCCAAATGTTAATCACCAAGACAATGGGGAAAATGTCTCCAGGGCATTTCAGAGACCTTCACAGCAGCCCCTCCCATCACAGGCCTGGAGGCCTGGGAGGGAAAAATGGTTTCATGGGTCAGGCCCAGGGCCCTGCTGCTTTGTGCAGCCTTGGGACATGGCACCCTGCATCCTAGCCACTCTAGCTCCAGCCATGGCTGAAAGGTATACCTCAGACCATTGCTTCAGAGGGTGCAAGCCCCAAGCCTTGGCAGTTTCCATGTGCTGTTGGGCTCACAGATGTGCAGAAAGCAAGCGTTACGGTTTTGGAGCCTCCACCTAGGTTTCAGAGGATGTATGGAAATGCCTGGATGTCCAGACAGAAGTCTGCTGCAGGGGGTGAGCCTTCATGGAGAACCTCTACTAGAACAGTTCGGAGGGAAAATATGGGGTTGGAGCCCCCACACAGAGTCCCCACTGGGGCACTGCCTAGTGGAGCAGTGAGGAGAGGGCCACTGTCCTCCAGACCCCAGAATGGTAGATCCACTGACAGCTTGCACTGTGTGCCTGGAAAGGCACAGGTACTCAATGCCAGCTTGTGAAAGCAGCCACAGGGGGCTGTATCCTGCAGAGCCAGAGGGGTGGAGCTGCCCAAGGCCTTGGGATCCCACCCCTTGAGTCAGTGTGGCCTGGATGTGAGACATGGAGTCAAAGGATATTATTTTGGAGCTTTAAGATTTAATGACTGCTTCAGATCACTTGAAGTCAGGAGTTTGAGATCAGCCTGGCCAACGTGGTGAAACCCCATTTCTACTAAAAATACAAAAATTAGCCGGGCGTGGTGGCAGGTGCCTGTAATCCCAGCTACTCAGGAGGCTGAGGCAAGAGAATTGCTTGAACCCAGGAGGCGGAGGTTGCAGTGAGCTGAGGTTGTGCCATTGCACTCCAGCCTGGGGGACAAGAGCAAGACTTCATCTCAAAAAAAAAAACAAAAAAACGTTTAATGACTGCCCTACTGGGTTCAGGACATGCATGGGGCCTATAGGCCCTTTGTTTTGGCCAATTTCTCCCTTTTGAAATGGGAGAATTTACCCAGTGCCTGTACCCACATTGTATCTTGGAAGTAAGTAACTTGTTTTTGATTTTACGGGCTCATAAGCAGAAGGGACTTGTCTTGTCTCAGATGAGACTTTGGACTTTTGAGTTAATGCTGAAATGGGTTAAGATTTGGGGGTCTGTTGAGAAGGCATGATTGTGTTTTGAAATGTGAGAAGGACATGAGATTTGGGAGGGGCCAGGGCTGGAATGATATGGTTTGGTTCTATGTCCCCACCCAAATTTCATGTCAAATTGTAATCCCCACATGTTGAAGGCGTGGCCTGGTGGGCCGTGATTGAAGCACGGGATGGACTTCCCCCTTCGCACTCTCTCCTGCTCTGGCCATATGAAAATGGTGCCTGCTTCCTCTTTGCCTTCCACCATGATTGTAAGTTTCCCGAGGCCTCCTCAGCCATGCCTCCTGAACAGCCTGCAGAACTGTGTCAATTAAACTTCTTTTTTCATAAATTACCTAGTCTCAGGTAGTTTTTATTTTTTGAGACAGAGTCTTGCTCTGTCGTCCAGGCTGGAGTGTAGCGGCTCGATCTCGGCTCACTGCAAACTCCACCTCCCAGGTTCAAGCGATTCTCCTGCCTCAGCCTCCTGAGTAGCTGGGATTATAGGTGCTTGCCACCATGCCCAGCTAATTTTTGTATTTTTAGTAGAGACAGGGTTTCACCATGTTGGTCGGGCTGGTCTCGAGCTCCTGACCTCGTGATCTGCCTGCCTCGGCCTCCCAAAGTGCTGGGATTACAGGCTTGAGCTGCTGCGCCCGCCCTTAGGTAGCTCTTTATAGCAGTGTGAGAATGGCCTAATACACTCCTTTACTTTTTAGAGCCCCTAGGAGCAGAGTTGGGGGTAGAAGTGTGTCCTGGGGTCCAGCTCGATCCCTTTCCTCAGCTCACAGGACCCTCTGATGGAGCCTTCCACAAGCCCCACAACCCAGACTGCTGGGCTCGTCATTATGGTTGGAAACCACAGTCATTTTCTTAAAACTTCACTCGGTGCCCATTGCCCCACCAGACTGGGACCTGCAGAGGACAAGGGTTGGGTGGGTGCAGCATGCCAGGGTCAGCATAGACTTAGTGCACGGATGGGTGGTGAGTCAAGCCGGGGCCCTCCGAGGCAGCACTGGGTCAGCTTTCAGAGCATCAGTCCTGGGACTGGCTCTGTGGCATCCTCCCGGTGGCCATGCCCTCCAGCCACGGGAACTCTCCCTTGTAGCCCAGGGTACTTGGCATCTCAGGAAGGCCCTGCGTTCCAGGTGGGCCAGGAGCCCCTGCACAACTCATCTGATGGAACCAAGTGGACAGGAGACTAACCCAAGATGCTCTGTGCTCCAAAAGTCACTGAGTCTCTTGAGAACAGCCTTTGACCCAGTGGTGGGGAGGCCCCGTGGCCTGGTCGTGGCCGTGGTCAGATCACCGTGGCCGGGGTGAGTGAGGACGTGTGCTGGACGGTAGCCTTGTTTTCTCTGGACAGTGCTGGAGCTCATCTGGGACTCCACCGCCACCCAGTGCTCGCCCCAGACCAGTGGCTCCTGTGAGGAGGGGACCCCGTGGCCCGTGGCTCCCGTGCTCCTGCGTGGACCGCATGCCCTCAGTTCTGGCTTCTCCTGGCCGCCTCAAGTCCCACAGCTGAGAGGGAAGACTCCCGAGAGAGCTCCACCCAGAGGCACTGCTGAGGGCCCACACTGGCCGTGTGCGACCAAACCCTCCTGAATTGTTCACCTTAGAGCCAGTGTGTGTAGCTCATCTTAAACATTGAGTTTGCATTTGTTTTAGAGTGAAAATATGATTTGCCCCAGGTGAGGCCCAGCTCCGGAATGAATGTGCTGTGCTTTATGCCCAGGACTTGGGCTCTCCCTGGGGTCCAACGGTTGCCCCTGTTGCATCCTCCTCACCCCAGCTTTCCCCCCAAGGCAGGAAGGGACACTGAGGCGGCAGGCCTGGGATGGGCATTAGGACTCGCTTCCTGCCCTGCAGGGCTCCAGAATCACTGGGGAAGCCCGAGGAGAGCTCAGGAGTTGAAATTCAGCCCGTGGAACCGGGATCCTTGATCCTCATATCCACCTGGTCTCTGCCTGAAGCTGAGTGACCTCAGGCAGGTGACACTTCCGCTCTGCACCTTGGGTGCCCTTCTGTGGAATGGACTCACTTTTGGCACCTGTGAGGGGATGAGGTGGGCTCAGTGGACACTTGGTGCTTGGCCCTGGGCCTGGCTTGTGGTCAGCACTTTCAGTGGACAGCTGTGGTTTGGGGACCCACTGTTCCCCTAACCATCTGCCCACGTGTTTGGACTTCTGGGCCCAGGCTGCCTGGAACAGGGGGGCCTAGGACCTGTGCAGACCCCATCTTCCAGGGGAGTTGCCGACCTGGGGGACATGAGCCATCTTTGCCACACCGTGGGAAGGGATTACCAGGGAGGGAGCCCACATCAGGGTCAGGGAGCCCAAAGAGGGACAGACACAAAGTCCAGGCAGCATTGCCGGAGCCCTGGATCCAGCCACGCCAGGAGCTGCTGTGATTCTGCAAGTGTTCACTGCTTACAAGGCAACTGAACAGTCATCTTCCCCTTTTGACCCCCAGCGACCACCCCTCAAGATCACTGGGAAACTGAGGCCTGAGAGGGAAGGACAGCATTGAAGGTTGTCCAGGAGGTTAGAGCAGACGGGAGGAGAGCCCCGGCCTCCAGGTCTCCTTCCCACAGGAGCCCGCTGGCTGGGTGTGTGGGCCGCCTGCCTGAGCCGCTGCTGTGGGAACCACCCGCTTCCTGAGCTCCCCTGAGCCCCCGCCCACTGCCAAGCCAGCCTGGGAAAGCCCCTGTGGCGGTGAGCTTGGGGCTCAGAGCAGACCCTTGACCCAAAGCCTGTCACAGCAGACGCCGCATCCTCCCCTTTCCTCCCAGCCCGCGTGGCTAGGCTGGGGTCTGCCCTGCTAGCGGCCTCTGGCCTGGAGCCTTCTCCTGCCTAGGCCCAGCAGTGGGCCCCCCACCAGCATGGGCCCTTCTGTAGTCCCTGCGCCCACCTCCTCAGTCCAGAGCCAGCTGGGGCAGGCTGGCCGCACAGCACATTGAGGAGAGGCTGTTGGCTCTATCGGGAAACGGCGACCCGATGTCCTCCCACATGCTGAGCTGCACCACCCTGCCAGCAGGTGCTTCGGGAGACTCAGAGGTTCCTGGTGGGGTCAGAGGCACCTAGGACCCCAGGGCCAGGCCCTCGTTTCTGTTTACTCCTGGAAGAAGAGAGTTCTTGTCCTCCTTGGCAGGAGCTGGGCTTCAACAAGTCCCCTGAAGGCCCCTGGACCCTGGCAGGCCCTGCGCTGAGCCAGGAGCCGCTGCGGACCAACCAGACCAGGGTCTGACACCTGCCGGGCTGAGTCTGGTTTCTGTTTCTCAGGTCACAGAGGGGTTTGGTGGCTGGCGTGGGGGCCATGGAGCTGGGTTCTCAGGTGACTCTGCTGCGTCCACACTGTTCCCTCAGTCAGCTCCATGTTCTCACCTGTACAGTGGGGCTATGGTGAGACACGCAGGGGGTGGCTGATCAGGCGCGCTCAGCATGAGGCCAGCAGGCAAGACCCCTGCCCAAAAAGCTGTGGGGCCACCTGCCCACCTGACAGGGCCTGGACCATGCCCTCCATGCGAGAGCGAACTGCCCAAAGCAGCTGCCCCGGGACAAATCTCCCCCTCCCTGGCCCCGTCATACCCCAGGCCCTGGGATTTCCAGAGGCCCACGGGCTTGTGGCTCAGAACTTGGGAAGTGCTCAAGGGGAGGGGCCCAGGACTAGGCAGAAGGGCAGGATTGGGGACAGGGCCATGGGACTCCTATAGTGACCGCAGGGAGGAGCAGCCCAGGTCACAGCAGAAGGGGCTGAGGAGGGGGGTTGTTGCATGCTGAGGGTGGGTGTGAACCTGACCAGGAGGCAGCTGCCAGCCTCACCTGGGAGGGGCGCCCTGCAGCCACGCCTGGCAGGAGGTCCCTGGAGCCTGTCCCGCAGCCTCCTGCCTTGCCCCAGAGGCTGCATTGTCTCCTGCTGGAGAGGCAGGGAGGGCTTCCAGGAAGGGGCACAGCAGGCAGCACCCCAGGCCTGGAGCTAATGCGCTGGCTGCATGAAGGAGCCGGCCCCAACCAGCCCAGCTGCCTGCAGGCCGGGACCTGGGGGCCGAGGCCCAAAATGGAATCTGACAGCTAAGCCCAGCTCAACCAGGTCAGGGCCCACCTCTGGGGTGCAGTAAACAGGAAAGTCCACAGGGGACCAGAGGCTGCCACGAGAAAGGAAAGGGCTGGGCCAGAGGGTTTCACAAGATGTTTCAGATCAGCAGGAAATGGTGACTTTTCACTGTCTGACTCCACTGGCCTTATTGAGCCAGCACTGCGGCCAGCAACCGCGCTGGGTGTGTCTGTGAATTTCAAGGGAGCCCACACGTGGGCGGCAGTCGCCCCGCTGGACTCCCAAGAGGAAGCCCCAGCTCCCAGCCTCACCTCTCACCCTTGTCCTAGTGAGGCCCTTCTGCATGTGCCGTGATTCTGGACCTGCCCAGGCTCCCGGCTGGAGCTGGGCATGAGAAACTGAGGCCCAGCAGGGTCTGGGCTGACCCAAGGGTCCCCGCCTCCCATTGATGGGGCCCCACAAAGAAGCCCCAGGTGTCTCGGCAGGTCCCCGGCCCTTCTGAATCATTCCCCAAAATGTAAAGCTGGCTTTGTGCATCTTCTAGCATGAGAACTGTTTGAAATTGGGTGGGCCAGGCAGCGTGAGGCCCCGCAAGCGCAGTCCTGGGTTGGGTCAGCCATGCAGCGTGAGGCCCCGCAAGCGCAGTCCTGGGTTGGGTCAGCCATGCAGCATGAGGCCCTGCAAGCGGAGTCCTGGGTGGACAGAGCACGGCACTCCCGGCATCTGTGCACGGCCACGCAGGCCCAGCTCCTTTCCGGAGAAGGTCCCGGCTCTGTAGAGGGGTCCTTGCTCTGTTCCAGATGGAGTCCAGATTCCTTCTGACGACCGTGTGTCCTAAGAGGCATAAAATGCTCGCGTTTTTGACCTAGTGATTCTCCTTCTGGGAGTTTATCCCGAGGAAATAGCACGAAGCCAGAAAACCTTCCGTGGGAGACGCCCCCGCCCGCGTTATTTATAACCGGGAGAAGCTGGAGCCGGCCCAGATGCAGGAGAGGCCCGGCTGGGAAAACCATCCCCTGTCTGTCTAATTGAATGATGTGCAGTTGTTAAAAGCAATGCCTGTGGAAAGTTCTAACAACGTGGGAAACACTCATTATGGGATGGGAGGTAGAGACGTGGATGTGTCGGCCGCCAAGGACTCTCAGCCGGCAAAGCAGACCAGGGCTGCGAATTCGAGACCTGCGTGTGTGGGAGGGAGGAGGTGCCCCATGGCCACCCCGGCCGTCCTGCAGGGGAAGAGGTGGTATGGGTTCTGCCAGGTTCCGCCCCGGTCCTGGCCACATGGTGATCTATGGGGGACCCTCTTACCAAAATGAATATGATTTATGGGACTCTATCTTCACCCCGACTCAGAGACTTTCCCCATGAGGCCGCAGGGGTCAGGATTCCAAGGTCTGTCTCTGCGTTTCTGAGTGGGCGGGGTGAGTAGGCGGCAGGGGAGGAGCCAGTTCCCACTGGGGCCAGCAGACCCCCTCCCTAATGGGCAGAGAGTCCCCTTGGGGCCTGCTCCAGCTGTCCTGGGAATGGTTTCCAGGCCCCAGGCCTTTGGGATGCAGCAATGACACCGGCTGTGGGGGTCGCAGCCCCAAAGGGGAGGGAAGAGTCAGTGGCTCCTGGGGAGTCCTGCAGATGCTCCCTCCACATCCCCCGAACCTCCGTACCTCTCCGATCTATGTGGCTCACCCTTCCCACCCGCTCGGCTGCTGTGAGCCCGCGAGGCCCTTGAGGCCAGGCACAGGGCTGGATGTGGCAGGTGCCCATGAACAAGGAGGGATGAAGACTGAGGCAGGATGGGGCGGGTTGTCAGGGGTCTGACCAGGGGAGGGTGGAACCCCTCCACCAAAACCGTGTGCTGACACTGGAGTGAGGCCTAGGCCTCTGGATGGGGAAGGTGGGGGACAAGGACCTGAGCCCCCGAGGGCCAGCGGGTCCCAGGGAGCACAGAGCCCTGGGGTGGGGACAAGGGACCCCTGCCTTTGGCTGAGTCCCTGGACCCCAACCCCGGAAGCACCAGGCCTGGGGCGCAGCCACCTCTGGCCAGCAGCGGCCGGGTCTGCCAGGCCAGAAGGCAACTCAGGACTCAGTGCGGCCAGCACTCTGCCCTCCCCCTAACCAGGGCGGGCTGAGGAGAGGCCTTCGCACCCCAGGTGCACAGGTGGTCCCCGGTGGGCTCTCACGGCAGCAAGGGGTAACAGCAAACCACTGGGCAGCCGAGGGCTCTGCTTCTCTTTTGTCTGACTCGTCATCACAACAGCCCTGTGAGGTGGGTCCACGTTAAAGACCGGGTAAGGGAGTCGGGTGAGGAAAAGGCAGAGGCCGGTGGGGCCCAGACCACTCCAGCAGCCACTCAGGCCCCAAGGAGGTCCCGGGACTCCAGGGAGATCTCCTGGGGAGAGGATCTGAGCCTCAGCCAGACCCCAAAGCTGCCGAGCCACGGGAAGGCGGACACGTGGGAAAAAGGCGGACACGTGGGAAAAAGGCGGACATGCAGGAAGGTGGACACGCGGGAAAAGGCGGACGTGAGGGGAATAGGTGGACATGCAGGAAGGTGGACATGCGGGAAAAAGGCAGACACGTGGGAAAAAGGCGGACATGCAGGAAGGTGGACATGCAGGAAGATGGACACACGGGAAAAAGGTGGACACGTGGGAAAAAGGCGGACATGCAGGAAGGTGGACACGCGGGAAAAAGGTGGACACGTGGGAAAAAGGCAGACACGCAGGAAAAAGGAGGACACGTGGGAAAAAGGCGGACATGCAGGAAGGTGGACACGCGGGAAAAAGGTGGACGCGTGGGAAAAAGGCGGACATGCAGGAAGGCGGACACGCGGGAAAAAGGCGGACGCGTGGGAAAAAGGCAGACATGCAGGAAGGTGGACACGCGGGAAAAAGGTGGACACGTGGGAAAAAGGCAGACACGCAGGAAAAAGGAGGACACGTGGGAAAAAGGCGGACACGCAGGAAAAAGGCGGACACATGGGAAAAAGGCGGACATGCAGGAAGGTGGACACGCGGGAAAAAGGCGGACGCGTGGGAAAAAGGTGGACATGCAGGAAGGTGGACACGCGGGAAAAAGGCGGACACGTGGGAAAAAGGCGGACATGCAGGAAGGCGGACACGCGGGAAAAAGGCGGACACGTGGGAAAAAGGCGGACATGCAGGAAGGCGGACACGCGGGAAAAAGGCGGACACGTGGGAAAAAGGCGGACATGCAGGAAGGTGGACACGCGGGAAAAAGGCGGACGCGTGGGAAAAAGGCGGACGTGCAGGAAGGCGGACACGCGGGAAAAAGGCGGACGCGTGGGAAAAAGGCGGATATGCAGGAAGGCGGACACGCGGGAAAAAGGCGGACATGCAGGGAGGTGGACACGCGGGAAAAAGGTGGACACGTGGGAAAAAGGCGGACACGCAGGAAAAAGGCGGACACGTGGGAAAAAGGCGGACATGCAGGAAGGTGGACACGCGGGAAAAAGGCGGACGCGTGGGAAAAAGGCGGACATGCAGGAAGGCGGACACGCGGGAAAAAGGCGGACACGTGGGAAAAAGGCGGATATGCAGGAAGGCGGACACGCGGGAAAAAGGCGGACATGCAGGAAGGTGGACACGCGGGAAAAAGGTGGACACGTGGGAAAAAGGCGGACATGCAGGAAGGCGGACATGCAGGAAGGTGGACACGCGGGAAAAAGGCGGACACGTGGGAAAAAGGCGGATATGCAGGAAGGCGGACACGCGGGAAAAAGGCGGACACGTGGGAAAAAGGCGGACATGCAGGAAGGCGGACACGCGGGAAAAAGGCGGACACGTGGGAAAAAGGCAGACATGCAGGAAGGTGGACACGCGGGAAAAAGGCGGACGCGTGGGAAAAAGGCGGACACGTGGGAAAAAGGCAGACATGCAGGAAGGCGGACACGCGGGAAAAAGGCGGACACGTGGGAAAAAGGCGGACATGCAGGAAGGCGGACACGCGGGAAAAAGGCGGACACGTGGGAAAAAGGCAGACACGTGGGAAAAAGGCGGAC
This sequence comes from Pan troglodytes, assembly GCF_028858775.2. Taxonomy (NCBI): domain Eukaryota; kingdom Metazoa; phylum Chordata; class Mammalia; order Primates; family Hominidae; genus Pan; species Pan troglodytes. The sequence goes on along the minus strand of NC_072409.2, from coordinate 1,871,673 downwards.
ATGCAGGAAGGCGGACACGCGGGAAAAAGGCGGACACGTGGGAAAAAGGCGGACATGCAGGAAGGTGGACACGCGGGAAAAAGGCGGACGCGTGGGAAAAAGGCGGACACGTGGGAAAAAGGCGGACATGCAGGAAGGCGGACACGCGGGAAAAAGGCGGACACGTGGGAAAAAGGCGGACATGCAGGAAGGCGGACACGCGGGAAAAAGGCGGACACGTGGGAAAAAGGACATGCAGGAAGGTGGACACGCGGGAAAAAGGCGGACGCGTGGGAAAAAGGCGGACACGTGGGAAAAAGGCGGACATGCAGGAAGGCGGACACGCGGGAAAAAGGCGGACACGTGGGAAAAAGGCAGACATGCAGGAAGACGGACACGCGGGAAAAAGGCGGACACATGGGAAAAAGGCGGACATGCAGGAAGGTGGACACGCGGGAAAAAGGCGGACGCGTGGGAAAAAGGCGGACATGCAGGAAGGCGGACACGCGGGAAAAAGGCGGACACATGGGAAAAAGGCGGACATGCAGGAAGGTGGACACGCGGGAAAAAGGCGGACGCGTGGGAAAAAGGCGGACATGCAGGAAGGCGGACACGCGGGAAAAAGGCGGACACGTGGGAAAAAGGCGGATATGCAGGAAGGCGGACACGCGGGAAAAAGGCGGACATGCAGGAACGTGGACACGCGGGAAAAAGGTGGACACGTGGGAAAAAGGCGGACACGCAGGAAAAAGGCGGACACGTGGGAAAAAGGCGGACATGCAGGAAGGTGGACACGCGGGAAAAAGGCGGACGCGTGGGAAAAAGGCGGACATGCAGGAAGGCGGACACGCGGGAAAAAGGCGGACATGCAGGAAGGTGGACACGCAGAAAAAAGGTGGACACGTGGGAAAAAGGCAGACACGCAGGAAGGCGGACACGTGGGAAAAAGGCGGACACGTGGGAAAAAGGCGGATATGCAGGAAGGCGGACACGCGGGAAAAAGGCGGACACGTGGGAAAAAGGTGGACATGCAGGAAGGTGGGCACGCTGGAAAAAGGCGGACACGCAGGAAAAAGGCGGCCATGCAGGAAGGTGGACACGCGGGAAAAAGGCGGACATGTGAGAAAAAGATGGACATGCAAGAAGGCGGACATGTGGGAAAAAGGCGGACGCGTGGGAAAAAGGCAGACATGCAGGAAGGTGGACACGCGGGAAAAAGGCGGACACGTGGGAAAAAGGCGGACACGTGGGAAAAAGGCGGACATGCAGGAAGGTGGACATGCAGGAAGATGGACACGCGGGAAAAAGGTGGACACATGGGAAAAAGGCGGACATGCAGGAAGGTGGACACGCGGGAAAAAGGCGGACATGTGAGAAAAAGGCGGACGCGTGGGAAAAAGGCAGATATGCGGGAAGGCGGACGGCCAGGGCTTCTGTCCCTCAGGCTGCCCTGAGCCCCATGCCCCACACTGGCCACTGGCACCCATCCCAGACGGAGCAGCTGGGAACTGACCCGGGCCAGGGAGTGGCCGTGGCTGGGCTTTGTACATCTCCCGGCAAACAATCTGTCCTTTCTACTGAAGACTTGAGTGCAAGGATGATCTACAGCCCCAGGGAGCTGCCTGGCTTGGGGGGAGGGTCTGCCAGGGCTGGGAGGGCAGGGTCTGCCAGGGCTGGGGAGGGAGGGTCTGCCAGGGCTGGGTGGGGAGGGTCTGCCCGGGCTGTGGGGGGCAGGGTATGCCAAGGCTGGGGGGGCAGGGTCTGCCAGGGCTGGGGAGGGAGGGTCTACCCGGCCTTGGTGGGGGAGGGTCTGCCCGGGCTTGGGGGGAGGGTCTGCCTGGGCTGTGGGGGGCAGGGTCTGCCAGGGCTGGGGGGGCAGGGTCTGCCAGGGCTGGGGAGGGAGGCTCTATCCGGGCTTGGTGGGGGAGGGTCTGCCTGGGCTGGGGAGGGAGGGTCTGCCAGGGCTGGGGGGGGAGGGTCTGCCAGGGCTGGGGGGGGAGGGTCTGCCAGGGCTGAGGGGGGAGGTTCTGCCAGGGCTGGGGGGGGAGGGTCTGCCAGGGTTGGGGAGGGAGGATCTGCCAGGGCTGGGGGGAGGGTCTGCCCGGGCTGGGTGAGGAGGGTCTGCCCGGGCTGTGGGGGGAGGGTCTGCCTGGGCTGTGGGGGGAGGGTCTGCCCGGCCCCCCGTGAATTTCGGGCCCATAAGGTGCCCCGGGTACGGCAGACATTTTTCTCACCATTAATCATTTCCATACCCACATAAGATGCAAACGAGGCGAGGTGAGATGTCTTTCTCCACCCTGCACAGCGGATGGGATGGGCCCAGGCTGGCCTCCCCCAGGCTGCTATGCGTGGGAGGGGCTCCCTCGGCCCTTCCCCAGGTGAGGCAGCCTCTGTCCCTTTCACTGTGCTCAGGGCCACACCAGGCCCCTGAGGCTGGAGGGTGCAGCCTCCGCCTCTCAGGAGGGGCTGGGCGGCAGGACCCTCGGGGAAGCCCTGCTCTGTGACTGCTGAAGAGCCCATTCGCCCACCGGGCCTCAGTCTTCTCTCCTGAAAATCAGGCAGCGCTTCCTTCCTTCAGGGGGGCTGGAAGAGCCCCTGGCTCCCGGGCGGTCCTGGGGACCGGCAGAGGCCCTCAGACCTGAGCACTTCCCTGAGCATGAATGGGAACGACCAGGAACGAAGTCTGACCCAGGCCACGTGCGGAGAAGCCCCGAAAACCCTGTACTCTGTGAGGCAGCAGACACCCAGGCCACACGCGGTCACATTCCATTGCCATGAGACGCCCAGAGCAGGCCAGCCCGGGGATCCGGGTGCAGAGAGCGGATGGGACCAGGGAGGGGGTGATGGCTCCTTAGCGGGTAGGGAGCTCCTTAAAAAACGTTTGGGAGTCAGAGGCAGCGCCACACGACCTCCGGCTGCACCGAATGCCACGGGGCTGTACGGTTTTAATGGATGTGAGTTTCAACTCAATTTGAAAAACAGAAGGGGTGCAGGTTGCCCTCTCTGGGCGGCAGGCCCCACCCCAGCTGGAGGGGAGGTGATCTGCCCACAGGCTGTGGGTGGGGCTCAAACCCGGGTCTCTAACGGCCAAGCGAAAGTGCAGAGAAGCCACCCGGACTCAGTTTCCCCTTCCAAAATAGAGGTCTTGTTCTGGGGACCAAGGGCCTGTGTTTCCGAGGGCACCCTTAGAGCAGGAACAGGCTGGAGGAGTCATGGGCGGGGTAGGGAGGGAGAGGGTGGTGGTGGGGGCTGAGTGGGGCCATTCACAGCTCCTTAGGAGGGACAGCCCTCCACCCACATCCGGGGCGGCTGATGGCCTGAGGCTGGGCCTGACCCTGTGCACAAATAGCTCCTGTCCCCTGCCATGTCCCTGCGGCCCCTCACCCCGGGTACAGGCCTCTGTTCCCCTCCTCTGAGCTGGGGCGGGCAAGGGACAAGGAAGCTGGCCAGGCACGGTCTGGAGCCAGGGCCAGGGCTGAGCTGAGGCCTCTGCTTCCTGTCAGGTCCCAACTAGCACTTGAACCCTGTCTAACACGGTAAGCACAGGCCCTGGACCCCTGTGGTGACCGCCTCAGCCGGGACTGGGAGGGTGTGACGCAGCCCCCATCCTGTGTCCTGGCCTGGTTGCCCCAGGCCCTCCTGCTGGAGGCCCAGGAAGATCTGGCACCGGCCCCTGCACTGTTTGGTCACCATGTTCGAGCCCCTTCCCTCCTCCAGGCCGCTGCTCTCACTTCAGCCGCCTCTTCAGAGAACCTCCCCAGCCCTCACCCCTTCTCCCTGCAAGATAAATCCCCCGGCAGCCCCACCCTCACCTCCATGGACTCCTCCCTGCCCCACCTCGCAGGTGATGACCAACTCTCAGGGGGGTTGGGGGAGCCCAGAGCATGTGGGGGCTTTCACCCACTCAACACCAAGCCCAGGTTCCTGGTGACTGTCCAGGGCTGTATGTGTGCCTCTGTGTGTGCACTTGTGTGTCTGTGGACATGTGTTTGTGTGTGCATGTGTTTGTGTGTACGTGTGTGTGTGCAAGTGTCTGCATGCATGTGTGTATCTGTGTGTGCATATGTCTGTATGCGCATGTGTGTGCACGTGTTTGTGTGCATGCGTGTGTTTGCGTGTACGTGTGTGTGCATGCGTCTGTGTGCGCGTGTGTCTCTGAGTGCATCTGTGCCTGTGTGTATCTGTGTGTGCATGTGTCTGTATACTGGTGTGTGCCTGTGTGTATCTGTGTGTGCATGTGTGTGTCTCTGTGTGTGTACTGGTGTGTGCATGTGTGTATCTGTGCGTGCATGTGTCTGTGTGCATGTGTCTCTGTGTGTGTAGTGGTGTGTGTATGTGTGTGTCTCTGTGTGTACTGGTGTGTGCATCCGTTGGAGCATGTGTGCATGTGTGTGTGTCTGTGTGCATGCATGTGCATTGTGTGCACATGTGTCTGTGTGCATGTGTGCATGTCTGTGTCTCTGTGTGTACTGGTGTGTGCATGTGTGTCTGTACTGGTGTGTGCATGTGTGTGTCTGTGTGTGTACTGGTGTGTGCATCTGTTGGAGCATGCGTGCACGTGTGTGTGCACATGTGTGCATTGTGTGTGCAAGTGTGTCTGTGTGCACTGTGTTTGTGTGTACGTGTCTCTATGTGTGTGTGTATTGTTTGGGTGGGGGTCCCCTGCTTGCTCTCAGCCCTCTCTTGGCCCAACCCTGCATCCCTGGGCCTGAGAGCAGGTGGCATTGGCTTGGGCAAGCGGAGGGGAGAGGTGACTTCCGCCCAGGTGCTGCTGGCGCCCTCCTGCCTTCCCAGGCCTGTGGGATGGGAGGCTCAGAGCAGCCCAGAACAGAGAGGAGGGGAGGGCACCCCACACAGCGCATAGGCAGCGAGCTTAGAGCAGACCCTTGGCCCTGGCTGGGCGTGCAGTCACCATGGCACCTGACACAGTCACGCCAGGGTCACACCAGGTCAGCGAGAGGTTCTTGCCACAGACACAGCGTCTCTGGACCTCTGACTCGGGTCCCCAGTCCCTAGCCCTGCTGCTACCCCCAGGTTTTGCTAGGCTGTGCCCGAGATGTGCAGACCTCCTGAACTATCGACCAGGCTGGGCGGTCAGGCCCCGGTCCCCAGCCCGGGATCATTGTCTGCCCCGCCCTTTTGTCCTCTGGCCTCCCTCACCAGGACTGACCCCCATTTTCCCCAGACTTTTTGGTGCCCCCTGCACATCTCTCCTTCCCTTGCTGGGTGGCCCTGCTGGAGCCCTTCGCCCTGTCCCCCAGGGGGCCAGTGGGCTGGCACTGCCCCACCCCGAGATGGAAGGGAAGAGCTGCCCACCCCGAGCTGGGGAATGAGCAGCTCCCGGGCCTCTGGGGGCCCTGGCCAATCCCCTGGCCCGGGCCGGTATGCTGGTTCTCAGTGCCTGGCTGCCGGGGCCAGGGACAAAGGGAAGGGTAGGGCCCTCACCCCCTCCCCAGCCTCTCCACAGCCTCCACAGAAAACCTGCTTCCAGGACAGCACGACGCCCCACGGCTGGGACAGACAGGGGACAGACCCCTGTGCCCAGGGCCTCCTGGCTGCCCTGGCCTCCTTTCCCCTAGGTCCTGGCCTCTTCCCTCCTTTGTCCTCCTGAGGCCCCCACAACCCTTCCCTCCCTCGCCTGCCGTCACCCCCGGACAGGTCCCACCTCCCGGCCTTCGCACACAGTTCCTTCTGCCTGGTGTGCGTCTCCTGGGAGCCCGGGAGCCGTGGTGCTGACTCTGGGCCGGCCTCTCCTCCTGACGTTTATCGGCCGCTCACCTCCCACGCCCTGGGAGTCGTTACCACCTCCCCAGTTTCACAGACGGAGACACAGGGAGTCGTTACCAGCTCCCCAATTTCACAGACAGAGACAGACACAGAGACAGAGACACAGAGCCCTGACACTCAGAGCTGGGGTCAGTCCCAGGTGGCCTCAGTCACCACACCGTGCCACACCCTCAGGGTGAGGATCCGAAGAGCCAACATTCTAGGGGGCTGAAGGGCAGTGTGGGGGCTTCAGGGATATTCCCCACTTGGTCCTTCCTGGCTGTCCCCACTGAGAACAGCCCTTCCTAGTCCCATTTCTGAGTGAGCTGGGGTTCCTGGAGTGAAGGCCATGGCTTCAAATGTGGGCCGGGGCAGCCTCCCCCGGGTTCCTCCTCCCCGTGTGGACAGCTCAAGTCCCTGCAGTCCCCTCCCTCCTGGCCCTTCCCTGCTGTCCTGTGGGGTTTGCTGGGGAATCTGAAAGGCCTTGGAGGGAACAGGAACCAGGTCGTAGGAGCCCGCAGGGACTTCTGAGCTGCTGGCAGTCTCCCCACGCTGGCCGAGCTCACAGCCCCAGCGCTGGCCCAGAGTGAAGGTCTGCGCGATGGACCCCATGCAGCCGCCCACATGGCCTTCGGCCTGTCGGTCAGGAGGCCTCGCCCTTCTCACATCCTCAGTGGATTTCCTCCCTTCCTCTGTCCCCTTCTGCCCCATCTCAGCTTCCCATCTCCCCCATGCCCTCCCCACCTTGGGCTGAAAGCAGATACCTTCTCAGGACGGGGTCTCCTGTGCCATTTTACTGCTGAGACCACTGAGGCCAACAGAGTGGCTACAGGGTTGCTGGCAGTTGTAGCCACCCAGGTCAATGGCACTCCCGGGAATTGTGCAGTTTACAACCGGCACCACTGTGCTTGGCAGCTCTTGATGACTCCTACTTGGTGCTTAAACCTGGCCAGTCTCATCTCTCCCTACCCTCTGTGCTGACAGGCTCGAGTGACAGCTAGTGTCAGAGGCTTGGGGGTGCGGGGCCAGCCCCTTGGTGGGCTCTGCCAGCATTCTTGGGATGCCTGTGTCCATTCAGCAGTCAAGGCACTCGCTATGCAAACATGCAGGGCCTCACACAATGGTCCCCGCCAGACTTTCCCACCTCCTCTCTACCCCCATTGTCCTTCCCTCTGGGGAAGGGCAGCATAGCCAGGAGGCAGAGACAGAGCCAGTGCCTTTCTGCAGGGCGGGTGTACCCAGAGATGAACGGCCATGCACAGAAGACACTGATGAATGAGGCCAGCGTCCCCAGAAACGCGGCCCTGGAAGCTGCCCCAGCCCAGGCCGGAGGGAGGGGCTGTCCCACCTCCCTGTCCCTCCCGCATCTCTGGGCCTGAAGCTCAGACCCTGGGAACTCCCTTCGGGTGGAGGGGGCTGGCTTGTCGGACCTCCCGCCTCAACGCGGTCCACTCCCTTCCCTCCAGCTCAGTGCAGCCTTCTCTGGGTCTGGCCCCTCACAGCATTGCCCTTGTCACAGGAGATTGCCATCACCCACAGCTTGTCACCCTGTCCCTCTGCCAAGGTCTGAGTTTGAGAGCACAGGGCCTACCTTGCAGGGTTGAGCTCTGTCTGCCCAGTGCAGCAGTGTGGGATGAGTGAATAAGCAACCGGTGGGCCCTTCCCCATGAGGCCCTGCAGGCGTGCTGAGCTCTCCACCTGCCCTGGGCACCTGTCTCTGCGTTCCGCCCCGCTCTGCGCTCTCTCACCAGCTCTGGACACCAATGGGCACGGCTCCCTTCTCACCTGCAACGTGGAACTTAGAGACAGTCCCTTATCACAGCCCGAAAACCTCCTTCCTCGGTCTTTTCTTTGCTCATCGAATATTCTGCTGTGCTGTGTGGCGTGCACAGGCCAGCGATGAGTATGTAGGTTTTTCCTGAGAAGCTAAGGAGCTGCGCTGCAATGACCTCGTCCCCAAGATCACCACAGGCAGCACGACTTCCTCGAAGCGGGGTCAAAGGATTCGTCCTTCTGAGAGATTTTTCCGAGTTGCCCTCTGTAGGGAGTGCAACCACTTACAACACTTGCTGGTCCCTGCCTCCTCCCGGTGCAGACAACACCATGTAATCAAAGCCGTGGCCAACCTGATAGGAAACACGCTGTCAGTGCCATTTTAGTTTGCATTTCTCTCACCAAGAAGGAGGTGGAGGACCAGGCGCGGCGGCTCACGCCTGAAATCCCAGCACTTGGGAGGCCGAGGCAGGCAGATCACCTGAAGTCAGGAGTTCAAGACCAGCCTGGCCAATATGGCGTGGCCCCATCTCTACTAAAAATACAAAAACTAGCCGGGCACGGTGCCACACACCTGTCATCCCAGCTACTTGGGAGGCTGAGACAGGAGAATCGCTTGAACCCGAGAGTTGGAGGTGGCAGTGAGCTGAGATCGCACCACTGCACTCCAGCCTGGGGGACAGAGCGAGACTCTGTCTCACACATACAAAAAAAAAAAAAAAAAGAGTGGGGGAGCATCTTTTTGCATGTTTATGGAGCATTTGTTTTTCCTTTCGTGTGAATGCTCTGTTCGTATTCTTTGCTTTCCATTTTTTCCCTGTGCTGGATTATAACCTCATTATTGATTTGTTAGAGCTCTTTCTAAATGAGAGAATTCAGCCCTTCGAGGGGGATAGAGTTCACAAGGATTTCCCCGCTTGCCTAAACAGCAGACTTTGACTTTGCTTAATGTGGTTGTTGCTACGCAGAAATTTTATTTTATGGAGTTGAATTCATTTATTTATGTATTTGAGGCCGAGTCTTGCTGTGTCCCCAGGCTGGAGGGCAGTGGTGTGATCACGGCTCACTGCAGCCTCCGCCTCCTGAGCTCAAGCAATCCTCCCACCTCAGCCTCCTGGGTAACTGAAACCGCAGGCATGTGCCATCATGCCCAGCTAATTTTTGCTTTTTTTTTTTTTTTTTGTAAAAACAGTGTTTCTCCATGTTGCCCAGGCTGGTCTCAAACTCCTGAACTCAAACGTCCACCCGCCTCGGTCTCTTAAAGTTCTGGGATTACAGGCGTAAGCCATCGCGCCCAGCCTATGGAATTGAATTTATTTTTAAAAATTTATGTGTTGGATTTTTGTATTTTGTATCATGCTTAGGAAGGTCTCGCCTCAAGCTTCTAAAGATGCGTCTTCTGTTGCTTTCTAGACCTTGTGGTTTTATTTTTTACATTGAAATCTCAGATCCATCTGAAATTTATTTTGGTATGAGGTGTGAGACATTCAACTTTATTTTTTCTGGATGGCTCCCCGGCTTCCCAGGTGTGGAGGGGTTTTTGAATGATCTGTTTTTATCACTGATTTGACATTCTGTCTTTGTCACATGCCACATTCCTTATCTGTTTGAGTCTGTTTCTGGACTCGGCACCGTTGGTCTTCGTGCCTATTCTTGTGCCAGTATCACTCTGTTTTAACCACTGTGGGTTTTGTTTTGTTTTTTCTTGAGACGGAGTTTCGCTCTTGTTGCCCAGTCTGGAGTGCAGTGGCGCAATCTCAGCTCACTGTAACCTCCGCCTCCCAGGTTCAAGTGATTCTCCTGCCTCAGCCTTCCAAGTAGCTGGGATTACAGCCATGCGCCACCACCATGCCTGGCTAATTTTTGTATTTTTTGAGTAGAGGCGGGGTTTCACCATGCTGGCCAGGCTGGTCTTAAACTCCTGACCTCAGGTAATCCGCCCGCCTCGGCCTCCCAAAGTGCTGGGATTACAGGCGTCAGCCACCGCGCCGGGCCACATCCTCCCTTTCCTAACACCCATCTGTGAACAGGCCTCGCTCTGCCACTGCTCGGCCGAGTCTGTCCTCATGAGGCTGCTTTTTGTTTTGTTTTGTTTTGTTTGTTTGTTTGTTTTGAGACAGAGTCTCGCTCTGTCACCCAGGCTGGAGTGCAGTGGTGTGATCTCGGCTCACTGCAACCTCTGCCTCCTCAGTTCAAGCGATTCTCCTGCCACAGCCTCCTGAGTAGCTGGGATTACAGACATGCACCACCACGCCTGGCTAATTTTTGTATTTTTAACGGAGATGGGGTTTCACCATCTTGGCCAGACTGGTCTTGAACTCCTGACCTCAGGTGATCCACCCGCCTCAGCCTCCCAAAGTGCCGGGATTACAGGCCTGAGCCACCGCGCCCGGCCCTGATAAGGCTGTTATACCTCAGCGTCCGGGACACAATTCGGTTACTTAGAACATCAGCAACGGAGCTGTGCTGCTCTACAAAGATCTCAGCGATGTCTGATCCAGCCCCCTGTGGTACAGATGGGGAAACTGAGGCACAAAGCAGCAGCGTGATCTGTGGAAGATCACAAAAGGAGACAGGGGGTGTCAGGCACAACCGTCAGCACCGGAGTTTATTGGGCACCTCCGAGGGGCCGGGTGTAGGTGGAGTCCGAGGGGCCGGGTGCAGGTGGAGGACCTGCCGTTGTTGTCTGGTTTTACCCTTTCTCGTAAGGCTGGGCCTGAGTCCTGGCGAGAAGGGCAAGGCGCAGAGAGGCAGTGGACTGGCCTGAGGCCGCACCACCAGCGGGGCGGGGAGGACCAGGTCTGGAGCCGGGAGGTCTACACCTCTGGGGTCTGCTGATCTCCAGCTCTGCTGGCCTGCAGTGTTTTGGGTGCTGGCCTCTGCTGGGAGCTGGGGGAGGGTGGGGTGGCCTGGCAGAGGCCGAGGAGCCCAGCCCCACTTGAATCCAAGGCCGCGTGTCTGCAGGTTGGGGGTATCAGGGAGCAAGTCCAGCCACCTGGAAGAGGAGCCGAGGCAGAGGCTGAGGGTCCAGACAGAGGCCTCCTGCCTGCCCAGCTCTGCCAGTCGCTGTCACACACCGATGCTTGCAGAGACATAACAGGGTGTGGAGGCGACCGGGTGGCCCGGCAGGACCCCCAACAGGCACAGTCACCCGGGATCCGGCAGAGGACACCTTGTCAGGGCAGGCCTTGTGTGCAAAAACAGGTGCCGCGGGCCCAGCCTGCCCAGCCTGCCCAGCCTGGGGCCCGGACTCCACAAGATCTGGGCTGCACCCAGCCCCCTGCCAGCCCCCTGCCAGCCCCCTGCCAGCCCCCTGCCTTCCCTCCATTTTCACCACCACATGCTTCTCTCTCTCCTCGTTCAGTCTCCCTACCAAAGCTTAATTCCTGCCCTTTCATCAAGCCGTGTTTGCACATGAGGTGCTGTGCCAGGCCAAGGACCTCACTGCCAGCTGGGCCTGGCAAGGAGAGGGGAACTGACTCATCCTGGGAGCCCAGGGTGGTGGGGCTTTCCCCACTTGGGCCAGGGTAGTGGTGAGGAGGCTGTCTCCAGAGAGGCTGAGGTGAGGGCAGGAGTAGCGAGAAGATTTAGGGTCGTGGCAAGGCTGGCCTAGGCCCTGTGGGGTGGCAGGAGAGGGCAGAGCCCAGGACTCGGGTCCCCACTTCCAGCGGAGGCTGGGCTGTCAGGAGGGCCACACCCTCATCCGCTCCTCAGTGCCCCCTCGTCCACTCCAGAGGACACAGTGGTCCCTGCCTCTTGGCCTCCCACCCTTGGCTCACAGCGCTCTGCTGGGAACTCCCCTCACTCCCCTTGAGTAACTGGGGGCCTTTGTTCCCCAGAGCAGTGAGCCAAATGGTGAATGGTGGCCCCCAAGAGCCATGTCCACCTCCCAAGTCCCGGAACCTGCAGATGTGCAGATGGAAACTTGTTTTTTTGTTTGTTTGTTTGTTTTTGGAGACAGACTCTCACTCTATCCCCCAAGCTGCAGTGCAGTGGCACGATCTCGGCTCACTGCAACCTCCGCCTCCCGGGTTCAAGCGATTCTCACGCCTCAGCTTCCTGAGTAGCTGGGATTACAGGCATCCACCGCCACACCCGGCTAATTTTTGTATTTTTAGTAGAGACGGGGTTTCACCACATTGGCCAGGCTGGTCTTGAACTCCTGACCTCAAGTGATCTGCCCGCCTCGGCCTCCCCCAGTGCTGGGATTTCAGGTGTGAGCCGCCACAAAGCCCAGCTGGAAACTTACTTGGAATTAGGGTCTTCGCAGTTGTGACGGAGGTAGGGATCTCCAGCAGATGATATTATCCTGGAGTACCTGGAAGGGCCCTAAATCCAGTGACAGGTGTCCTTCTAAGAGGCAGAAGAGGAGACACAGACACAGAGAACAGGAGGCCACTCGGCAGTGGCGTGTGGAAATCTGAGTAGACAGTGGCTGAGGCTTCCCCCGTGCCCGTCTGCCCCATCCAGGCTCCAGGAAGAAGGAGGTGTCTGTCCTTTTCTCTCTCACGCTGTGTCCTCAGCACCTAGAACGTAACAGGTATTTGTCTGCGGATGGACACAAAAAGAGGCGAGACTGGATCAGAGATCCCAGCGAGCAGCGCCCAGGCTCCAGGGCCGGAGGAGCTGCGGCGCTCGGACAAACCCCAGGTGCTGGCGGCATCACCGCGGGCTCCTTTGACTTCAAGACCCATAAGTGTAAGGCCGGGTGCAGTGGCTCACGCCTGTAATCCCAGCACTTTGGGAGGCTGAGGTGGGTGGATCACGAGGTCAGGAGATCGAGACCATCCTGACTAACACGGTGAAACCCCGTCTCTACTAAAAATACAAAAAAATTAGCCGGGCGTGGTGGCGGGCGCCTGTAGTCCCAGCTATTCAGGAGGCTGAGGCAGGAGAATGGCATGAACCTGGGAGGCGGAGCTTGCAGTGAGCCGAGATCGCGCCACTGCACTCCAGCCTGGCCGACAGAGCGAGACTCCATCTCAAAAAAAAAAAAAAAAGACCCGTAAGTGTTCCCAGTCTTCCAGAAAATGCTGATTGCATCTAAAGAAGTAATCCCATAAACTGGAGGTAAATCTGCACAAGAACGCGGGCTTTGGTTAAGATGCTTTTGGACAGGTGGAAACCAGCCAGCTCTGACGGTTCCAGCATGGGAGTGTGTGGCACGTAGGCATCCCTGTCGTGACCATGCAGTCATTGCGCTGCGCTGCTGGCCTGGCACCTCCCAGATACCAAACACCCAGACAGCACCTCCTGCTGAAATCCCCACAAACACGGCTGGGGGACACTGAGGCCCAGAGGGTGGGGTGTGGGGGTGGCCTCGGGGCATGAGCCAGGCTCTGGGCCCCTCCCCACACCGGGGCTAGCTATTTCTCTTCCTGAGTGATGAGAACTTCGAGGCAGGGACGTTCTCTGAAAAGTCAGATACAACCTGAGCCCGCTGTGGTGCAGCAGTCGAGCCGCCGGGCGCCCCCACAGCTGTGGCCCAGGAGCCCTGCCCTGGGGAACCCTGATTTCCTGGCGGGAGGCTGTGTCTGTGGGACTCTGATTCACAATAGCGGGAAGATTCCAAGTGACAGGGTGAGGCTGTCAGTCCCAAGCCACGTCCCCTGAGAACATCATCAACCTGGAGTGTAAAATGTGACAAGGAAGAGGCTGGAAGGGGCCGCCCTCCCATCCCACTCCCCGGAGTCCGTGGGGCAGACCCTCACCTGCAAGTTTGCAGCCTGGACCAGGCAGCTTCTCAGGAAGCCGAGCCGGGAAGCTCTGTTGGGGAGCACTCTCCCCACCCAGCAACGTTCAGGGGCCTGGCCTGGGGCGGGGCCTGTAGTCAGAGGTTCCCGAGGCTGGGGGCCCACATGAGCCCAGCAGGGACTGCCATTCCCAAAGAAGTTATTTTTATGCCATAAACGCTTGTGGGAAAGTGAGGGGGACCCATGGGAGGCAAGGGAAACATTGAGACCCCAGTCACGGGCAAGAAGGAAGGAACTGTTTGCTCCAATGAGGCTGCGCCCACCCCAGCCTGGGGAGGGACATGTGGGCGGGGCACCACAGGAGGAAGAAGCTGGCCTTCTCCCACCTGGCTGAATGCCAGGGGTCAGGGGGAGGGTGGTGGCCCCACATCACAGGGCCCCTGGTCCTCCCAGGGGATGTGGCTGGGCGCTGGGGGAGGGGCTTGGAGCTCCACACTGGGGCCAGGCGCCTGGCCTCCGAAGGAGATGTGGGGTCTCTGGGACCCTCACCTCTGCCTTCAGCTCCGATTCAGGGCTCATTCTGGCCACTGAGCATGGCCGGGGATGGGGGCCCTGCCCCACACACTGGGTGCTGAAATGAGCCTGTTCAGACAGGACCCACGCAGTTTGTCTCCCTCAAAATCCAGGTGCCTCCTTCAGTTCCCAGCTGTGTTGAGCCACCTGGGGCCCAGGGCAGCCCCGGCAGGGCAGGGATGGTGTCTGCCCAGCTCTGCCTTCGGCCAGGCCCCCAGACCATTTGAGGCTTCAGCCTCAAACCGGGACCTCCAGCAGGGTGAGCCTCCTGCAGGCAGTGCCCTTCCCCTGTGCTCACCTGCAGCCTCTGGGGCCCAACCCAAGACCCGCTTAGAAGGTAGCACATCCTGCTGGGAATACCTGCCCCCGCCTGGGCCTCCCCTCCCTCACCCCTACCTCTCCTTCACTCAGTCACTCGCTTGCTCACTCATTCACTCACTCCTTCACTCACTCACTCATTCACTCACTCATTCACTCATTCCCTCACTCATTCACTCCTTCGCTCACTCATTCACTCACTCATTCACTCACTCGCTCACTCATTCACTCACTCATTCATTCACTCACCCACTCATTCACTCACTCGCTCATTCACTCACTCACTCATTCCCTCACTCATTCTCTCACTCACTCCCTGACTCATTCACTCACTCACTCATTCACTCACTCACTCATTCTCTCACTCATTCCCTCACTCATTCTCTCACTCACTCCCTGACTCATTCACTCACTCACTCATTCATTCACTCACTCATTCACTTATTCCCTCATTCACTCATTCACTCGTTCACTCACTCACTCGTTCACTCACTCACTCACTCGTTCACTCACTCATTCCCTCACTCACTCATTCACTCACTCACTTATTCGCTCACTCATTCACTCACTCATTCGCTCACTCATTCCCTCATTCATTCACTCATTCACTCACTCACTCACTCATTCACTTTCACTCACTCACTCATTCACTCACTCACTCATTCACTCACTCATTCCCTCACTCACTCATTCACTCACTCATTCACTCACTCACTCATTCGCTCATTCACTCACTCACTCGCTCGTTCACTCACTCACTCATTCGCTCTCACTCACTCATTCACTCACTCACTCATTCACTCATTCACTCACTCATTCCCTCATTCACTCACTCATTCACTCGTTCACTCACTCACTCATTCACTCATTCACTTGTTCACTCACTCACTCATTCACTCACTCATTCACTCACTCACTCATTCACTCACCCACTCATTCACTCACTCACTCATTCCCTCACTCATTCCCTCACTCGCCCATTCACTCACTCACTCACTCATTCACTCACTCACTCATTCACTCATTCACTCACTCATTCCCTCATTCATTCACTCATTCACTCACTCATTCACTCACTCATTCACTCGCTTACTCACTCGCTCACTTACTCATTCACTTGCTCACTCACTCGCTCACTTACTCGTTCACTCACTCCCTCGCTCATTCACTCCCTTGCTCCCTCACTCGCTAACTTACTCATTCACTCACTCACTCCCTTGCTCATTCACTCCCTCACTCACCCATTCACTCTCTCACTCTTCACTCACTCATTCACGCATTCATTCACTCACTCATTCACTCACTCACTCGCTCACTCACTCATTCACTCGCTCATTCGCTCACTCACTCGCTCATTCACTCACTCATTTACTCACTCAGTCCTTCACTCACTCATTCATTCAGTCACTCACTCATTCACTCACTCACTTATTCGCTCATTCACTCATTCACTCACTCTTTCATTCACTCACTCATTCATTTGCTCACTCCTTCAGTCACTCACTCACCCACACACTCACCCACACACTCACCCACTCACTCACCCACTCATTCACTCAATCACTCATTCACTCGCTCATTGACTCTCAGTCACTCACTCATTCACTCACTCATTCATTCATTTGCTCATTCATTCACTAACTCACCCACTCATTCACAAACTCATTCACTCATACACTCACTCATTCACTCTCACTTATTCAGTTGCTCACTCACCCATTCACTCATTCTCTCACTCACTTGCTCATTTACTCACTGAATCACTCACCCATTCACTTACTCATTCAGTCACTCACTCATTTGCTCACTCATTCATTCACTCATTCGTCCATCCATTTATTCAACAGATGTTGTCTGAGCCCAGCTGTACACCAGACACAGAGATAAGGGAGGTAGGGAGGCAGGAAAAAGGGAGGAAGGAGGGAGCCTCATGGCATAGGAACCAACTGACCGCCTCTGTATCCAGTGCTCTGTGGGCTGTTGCAGGCAGGAGGCACTGGATGTTCCTGGGGAAGGTTGCCACCCGTGTCACAGGTGGGGCCAGGCCTGCCGTGTGGCCCACTGGCCCCTGTGGCTGTTCTTCTGCACTTGAGTCTCTCTTGGTAGGCACCATGCACCGTGGAAGCCTGAAACGGGTCCTGGGACAGCAGGACAGGGCAGCGTGTGTTTCTGAGGCCTCTCAGCTCCCTGAGACATAGGTGGGCAAAGGGGACACTGCCAGCCACACCTTCCTGGCCTTGCCCTTAAGGTGCCTGGAGTCAGGTGCTTCGTCTCCAGAGAGACCCAGGGATGGGCCAAGCATGAGCTGCCCCTGACCCACTGGGCACCTGTCACTGAGGGAGGGCCACCCCCCACTATCCTGGCCCAGCTCAGGGAAGCCCACTTGTGCCTCCTTGGGTTCCCAGCCACGCTGAGCCACCTGGGGCCTTCGATAGCCAAGACAGTGCCTGGCAGGGCGGGGCAGAGATGGAGTGTGTCTGCATCCACCTGTGCCTGCCTGTGCCCAACTGTGCCAACCTGTGTCTGCCTGTGCCCACCTGTACTCACCTGTGCCTACCCATGCCCATTGTGCCTGCCTAGGGCCTTATCTGATGGGCCTGCTGCATCCCTGGAGAGCCTCTCTCTGCCTCTCCTTGCTTGGGGGCGCCCCTCCAGGCTGGCTAGCCGGCTCCAGCCCATCTCAGTGTGGCCTGAGATAAGGGCCCAGCTCAAAGCTGCTTTGTTCAGCCAACAAAAGGACATTTCTGCAGCACCCTGGGAGCCGGGCCATGGGCTGGCCCGGGCTGGCCCAGGCTGGGGAGGCCCGGGCCCAGTGCAGGCACCAGCTCGAGAAACCCTAGCCTGGCCCTGGTTGTGCCTCAGGGGCTGGGGACGCTCCCGCCATAGGCTTCCCAGGCCCTCAGGTCCACAGGCGGTGTCTCCTTTCTATGCCCGGCCTGGGTTGGGCCCTGCCTGTGGCCGGTGCCGCCCATTGCCCAGCCCCTGCCTTTGAGGCCTGGAGCCTTCACATCCATGGCAAGGAAGGCCACCCGTGCAGAGTGGAGCAGGTGCACAGCCAGGACCCTGAATACCCAGCCCTGCCCCCTGGCCTTTGCCCAGGGTGTCCCCTCTGCAGGTGCACTTTCCTCACAGCTTCCCCGGGAAACTGACTTGAGGCCACTGGGGGCTGGATGCAACCCCTGGGGAGGCAGGGGCAGTGCCGGGGCAGAGGGGCAGCCCCAGCTGAGGGCCCTGGCATTGGGAGTGGGTTGAAATGTGGCCCCCCAGGATGCATCCACCCGGAACCTCAGAGTGTGAACTTACTCTTTGCAGATGGAATTAAGGTGGGGATCTCGGGGTGAGACCTCCCTGGCCTCGGGTGGGTTCTAAACGCAATGTCAAGCGTCCTCGTGCCAGCGGGAAAGGCACAGAGGCCAGGGACGCTGGAGTGAGGGAGGCAGAGGCCGTACTGGCCACCGGAGCTGGGAGGGGCGGGAAGGGCCTCCTGAGGGAGCGCAGCCCTCCTGACACCTGCATCCCAGGCTGTTGGCCTCCAGAAATGGGAGGGGATGCATTTCTGCTGTAAGCCACCCAGTCTGTGGTACTTCGTTACGGGAACTGGAGGACAGGCTTTCAAGGGAAAGTGACAAAAGCAGGGTGAAGGACCGAGGCCCGATGGCCTCAGGACTCCCACCCCCACAGCATGGCCAGGGGCTTCCTTGGGGCCCGCCAAGTTCCTGGGACCCTCCCAGGCTAGTCAGGGCTCCCAGCAGGAGCCCCCTGCACCGAGACGGCCGTGTCCCCTGCTCCATGGGACCACAGCACCCACTGTCACACACACACAGCCACTGTCCCGTCAGGCACCCACATCCCCGTGGGGCCCGGCTCAGCCAGGGGTTGCCAGCCTCCCCCGGGTGTCCTTGACAGCCGGGGGAGGCTGGCCTTGGCCCCATCTCTCCCTCCCCCACTGCTGGGGGTCTGAGGCCCTCCCACTTCCTCTCCTCTTCCCCTAAGGTCCTGTCACAATGAGGAGCTCCCAGGGGCCGGCGCTGCAGCCACCCTCCCCGGGCAGGCTGGAGCCGGCCTTCCTTCCACCTCGCCCTCCACTTCCCACGGGCAAGCTGCTCGCAAGGCAGCCGGCACACTCGGGTCACGAGGTCAAGGGCAGCAGGAGCGACCAGGGAGTTGCAGTCACCCTGCCCCGTACCACAACCTCGTTCGCAGGAGGGAAATCAGGCAGGCCCAGAGAGGGCAAGCAACCTGTATAAGATCACACAGCCAGCGCAGGGTGAGGCCTGGGCTCTGGGCACCTGACTCTCACGTGTCGGTTGCCTCTGCTCCTCCCTCCGTCAGTGCTGGCTGCCCCCTGAAGCTGTCATCCAGGGACCAGCAAACAGAAGTGTCTGAATGAGGCAACAGCATGGCCCCCGCCCCAGCAGTTAAAGGTTTGAGGCAGATCCCCATAGGACTTTGGGCCAACACCTCCAACTCTCTGAGCGGGACAGGGAGATGGGGCCAGCGGGTGGAGACGGGCAGCCCAGGGTGAGCACGTGGGCAGGGAAGGCCTCTCTGGGAGGAGCCGTGGGGAGGAGCAGGGAGCTTGCTGGGCAGTTTTCCACCTGGGCCCTGCATCCCTTTCCCGGCTACTGGCGCTCTCTCAGCTCAGCATGGATTGATTTCTTCATTCATTCTCTGCTCGAAGATCTGCCGAGCCTCTTGAGAGTCAGGCTCTGTCGGGGTGTAGCAGTGCCCTCCCTCCCCCAAGACCCTGCATGGGAGGGGCTCGCCCAGCGAGGATGAGGCACCTACCCCTGCCGTGGCGAGGGCCCCCCAGGGTTCCAGCCAAGGCCAGGAGGATGGATGGGGGTCACGTAAGCCACCAGAGGGGACAGCGAGGTGCCCCAGACAAACAGACCAGAACCCTGGGGTGGCTGGAGGGCGAGGGCAGGGGGCAGGCTCTTCCAGGCGGGGCTGCAGGAACTGAGCCCTGCAGTCAAGGGGAGGGCAGAGGGTGGCTGGAGCTGGGCTTCCCAAAGATGCTTTGGCTGCAGGGAGCGGCTGGGTTGGCGGCCCACAGAGCCAGCAGCTCTGGAGGCCATAGAGAGGGGCCAGGCCCCACCTGCACCCTACCTACCTGCTGAAGCATAAAGAGGGAGACCGGCCCCACACCCATCCCCATCCCTCACTGACACACAACACCTGCATGCGCCTGCAGGAGATACCCACAGCCGTTCATCCCGGGACGCAGCGGGCAGGGTCATCCCGGGATGCAGCGGGCAGGGTCAGGAGCCCCCAGGGCCCTGTTTGCAAGACTCCCCACCTAGGCCAGGGGGATGAGGTGGGGAGCAAAAGCTCTTCCAGATGGCGGGAGGCCCGACAAGTCCCCAAGGTCCCCAGGGTGGCGGATGCCCAGTCCCTCTGTGTGGGGAGCAGGCTCGGCAGGGCACAGGTCCCTGGTCTGCTTGGAGAGCAAGGGTGTCCCTCCACATCCCAGGGGACAGCTGCTGCCTCCCTCCACACAGGGCCCGAGGATGGCTGTGGCAGCCGCAGGCTTCAGGGGCCAGGCCTGTACCACACTACATCATGGTCTCTCGGGCTCTGCCTCCTCAGCTACAGCCTGCGGCAAATTCTCCTCTGAACCCTCACCCAGGCAAAGTGGGCTAGGAAAAGGACAGGGGTGGGGAGACGCACAGAAGGGGCGCCAGGGGCCACTGTCACACTCACAAAGCCGGCGTGGGGTTCCCGGGGAGAATGACATTCAGGTGTGCACGTGTGAGAACGTGTGCGTGTGCACCAGTGCTTGCTCACCTGAGTCCACACGCAGGTGTGCAAGTGTGTGCCCGTGTGTGTAGAGGGGTGCATGTGTGTGCCTCTACATGTGAGGGGTGCATGTGTGTGCATGTGTGAGAGTGTGTACGTGTGTGTGCTTGCTCACGTGAGTGCCCACACATGGGTGCTCCCGTGTGCATGCGCGTGTGTGCTCGTGAGTGCTTGTTTGCATGTGTGTGCACTCACATACGTGTATGCCAGTGTGTGAACATATCTGTGCATGACCTCAATGGCGTAGATTGCATGTGTATGCTTGTGTGAGTTTGTGTATGTGTGTGCCTGTGTATGCACACTGTGTGAGCATGTGCATATGTGGGAACAAGTGTACACATGTATGCACACATGTATCCACACGTGTGTGTGCCTCTGTGTGTGCAGGGCAAGAGGGTGGGGACGCCATCGGGGTCTGTGGCCCAGGCGAGCCTCCCGGAGGGCGTGGCTCTGGTGAGTGGCGGTGCCTGGCAGAAGCTGGCCCTCCAGGAACCCTCCACAGTGACGATGGGTTGAGCAAGGCCTGCGGGGCTGAGCCTCCAGCCATCGCCAGGGTACTGTGATGAGGCAGCCAGGGAGGCCGAACGGGACCTGAGGGTCCAGCACTGGGCCGAAGCCAAGCTGGGACCCAAAAGGGGCCTGTGCTGCCCATCTGGGTGGGTCAGCCCCGGGCCCTCCTCAGTCTCCCCATCCAAGCTCATGTGTCGATAGCCCCGATCTCGATCTCGTCTGCGCTGGGCTCTGCAGCTTCCTCTTCTTCCTCACTTCCTCCCGCACCCCCCTCCCCACGGGCAACAGTCCCAACATCTGGTTGGCGTTTCCAGCAAAGCCGGGGGCGGGGCCGGCAGGAGCCAGAAGAGCAGCTGCGGACAGTGTGGGAGTCTCCGGCGGGGCTGTGAGAACCAGCACTAGCCGGATGGTTGCGTTCCCAGGGCAGCCCCCGCCAGTGCGGTGGGGGTGCTGGAGACCAGGGAGGAGAGGTGACTGGGTCACAGCCACTCCGGAGGCCCGGCGCCTCCCTCAGACACGGCTCTGCTGGAGGAGGGGGCCGTGGGCTGCCGAGCCTCCACCCCAGGCTCCAGGCAGCACAGGGCGAGGGCCTGCCCTTGCTCCTGGACCCCCTGCGGTCATCTCACCCCAGCCTCAGTTCCCTCCTCTCTGAAATGGGCCCTGACGGTACCTGCCTCATGAGCTGTGGGGAGGACTCCAGGAGCTCAGGCTCGGAGGTCGCTGCCCAGTGTGGTAGGGGTGGCCTCGCCCCTCGGGCCCACTCCCGGCTGTGTGGGTTCATCCATCCTACAGCAGCGAGGGCTGCGGAGGACACCGTGCAGGCCTGGAGTCAGACTGGGCTCCGAAGCCCGGGAGCAGGGTCTCAGGGTGTCAGCCCAAAAGCCAGGCTGGCCCACTGCCCAGCAGGTGGGCACCAAGGCAGGGGCCTGGTGCAGCATCTCCAGCCTCAGCAGGGTTAACTCCCAACCCCAACCCAGCCCTGGCTGCAAGGGGGGTGCTGGGCCAGTTGCGGGGGAGGCGGGGGCGGGGAGTACTCAGCTCCAGGAGCCTGCTCAGGATCAGGCCTCCCGCGCGGCTCAGCCCTTCCGGGTGAGGTCATGGGAAAAACTGCCTCAGACACCCCCAAGACAAGGACCCCCAAGGCTGCCTGCGGGTTAATAGTGGCTCCTCCCAGCTGCAGGGGCCGCTCAGCCAGACCCTGGCTCCTGAGCAGGTGTACGCCCCCCAGGTCCCAGGTTGCAACCCCCATGGGGGCGGGGGAGGCAGTTTCCTGCTTCTCAGACTTCTCCCGCCGGGGCTTCTTTCCGGCTGCGGCTTTGCTTTTGTTGTGTTTTTTGGTTCACTCCCCCTCCCCCCTGGAGTCAGTCTCAGGAAAGCTTCTGGGGCGATGGGAGCAGCGGAGGAGCCCAGGCCGGAAAGGGGACAATTAAACCCAGGGAAGAAAGGGTTAACCCTGACTCCGCCCCCCCGCCCCCATTCACCAGGAAATAAACAAGGAGCTTTGTTTCCATTCACCCTGAAAAATACAAGGATTTCCTCTCCCACTGGTCTGCACTGTCCCCCAAGGACCCCTCAAACCCAGAGGGGCAGGGCAGGAAGGAGACCCTGAGGTGGGCAGGGGTCCTTGGGCTTCCGGAGACAGGGAGATGTTTGGAAGGTTCAGCTCAGCCTGGGTCATGGCAGGTGACCCAGAGCCACTGAGAGCAGGGTGAACCTGGGGCCTGTCCTCACCCACCCACTCACCCGTCTGTTCCTAGAGGCCCTGCCGTGTGTGGCTTGCAGAGGCCGGGCCGATGAGGGTCTGCCCCCAGGAGCGCACCACAGGCTAGAGAGGACGCTCCCACCCTCGCAGCCCCCATCAAAGCCATGGTGGGGAGAGAGCCACGCTGGGAGAAGTCGTGTGTGCCCCGGACGGTCTGGAAAGGCCTCTGGGGCCTTGAGGGACAGGAAGGGGGCCTGGGCATCCCCAGCAAAAGCGTATACAAGGCCTTGTGGCAGGCAGGCTCCCGGGCCTCCAAAACAGACGGGGGAAGTGGAGGCCACTGGATGGTGGGGCCCATCCCGAGGGAGCCCAGCTGCTGGGAGGCATTTTGCATCTTGATGTGATGACAGTGGGAAGTCCCAGGGCAGCTCTGAGCAGGGGATGCTGCCTGCACCTTAGAAACTGCAGCTGTGGGTTGGGCGTGGGGGTTGAGGGAGGAGAGAGGTGTGGGAACAGGGGTCCTGGCCTGGACATGCCACGTGGGTAGGGTGCCGTTTGCTGAGGCAGTGTGAGCCGAAGAGGCAGGGGTGGTGGGGAGGGGGTCTGGTTTGGGATGTGTCCAGTCTGAGAGGCGTATGGGAAAGTGGCTGACCCTAGACCTGGTAGGGGGGTGCAGGTGGGACCTGACGAGGCCTCCCTGAGAGGGCAGTGGAGGAGGCACGGTCTGAGGACCGGACCTGGCGGGGGCCTGAGTCTATCAGAGGCAAGGAAGGGGTGAGGCCGTGGTCAGCTCCCGGGGTGTGTGGGCTCCGCACGGCCTGGTGGGAGCAAGGTACTGGGTCCTTCTCTGTCAAGTGGGGACAGTGAGTGAGTGCACTGAGCCCGAGAGGTTGAGACACTACAGGAAACAGCAGCGGCTCAAAGAGCGGAGGAAATCTGTGGATGCCCCCACCGTGCGATGTCCCCCCCGCCATGTGACACACCCACCATGCGATGCCCTCTCATCCACTGTGATCCCCCCACACTGTTCAGTGCTCCCCACACCATGCGATGCCCTCTCATCCAGTGTGATCCCCCCACTGTTCAGTGCTCCTCCCACCATGCGATACCCTCTCATCCAGTGTGATCCCCCCACACTGTTCAGTGCTCCCCCCACCACGCGACGCCCCCCTCCACAGTGCGGTGCCCCCTACTGTGTCCCCTTGGACGTCTGCCATCTCCATCAAGGTATCATCTGCTGGTGACACCTGTGCCCTCACCCACTTGGTTCTCGGGCCAGAGCTGGCACCATCTGGGGCAGCCAGGGGCCCTGCGGGGCTGCTCCAAGTTCTGCACCATTTCCCAACCCCGGGGGACAGAGCCCTGACCCATGCTGGGAGCCGGCAGCACACCTGCTGGTTACCTCCCGTCCTCCATCCACCCCCATCCTGTGCCACCTGCCTTCCCAAATAGATGGCATCAATATGCACCCTGGTCCTCAGGGGTGCTTCCAAGAGCCACACTAAGTCAGCTGGGGCCAGAAGGGACTCTGGGAGGGGGCTCAGGATGGCTGAAGGAGCCCCACTGCTGGGGCAGTGGAGGGTGACAGCCCTGGGGTGCAGTGCAGTGTTGGACCTCCGCCATGGTGACTGGGAAGGGCCGTGGGAGCCGGAGGCCCCTGCCACGCGGTTCTCCAGCATTCAGGAGTTATGGAGGCCACAGTGACCATGAGGACATGGGAGCCGTGGCTACTGGCCAGTGTCACAGTTGGGGCCCGGCTGGTTTCAGCTGACCTCTCCTCTGGCCATGGGACACAGTAAGGGCATTCCAGTAAGGGAATTGCAGAGGAGGCTCCTGGAAGTCTCCCAGGCTGGGATCAGGGCTCTGACCGAGAAGGAGTGGGCCTGAGTGCTGGCCTGGGCCACTTGGGTGTGTCTGTCTGAGAGGATGACCCCCCAGAAGTGCCTGCTCCTCCTCCATCATCTCTGCCTCCCCATAGAGTCCCGAGGACACCCCTTAGTGGAAGGCGTCAGGAAAGCTGCCGTCAGCTGCAGCGAGAGAAAAATCCTTCACAGTGTCCTAGACGTGGCCGGCTCTCAGATCCAGAGCCCGCAACTGGAGGGGCGGCCAGGTGCCCTTGAGGAAGGACCCTACAACACAAAAGCACACATGCACAGTTCCCCCACTGCATCCCCAGAGGGACCACTGGCCATTTACTAGAGGAACTGGGCGCTGGAGAAAGGGCCCACCCACTCCATCAGTGCTGCCTGATGTCCAGCCTGGCTGACGCCAGTATCAGGAGACCACAGTGACCTCATGGCATGGCCCCTGTTAAGGCGGGAAAGGATGGACACCGGGTGATAAATGGGGCCCTGGGCCAGCTCCATCCAGTGGGCCCCTAGGTCCCTGGGCCACTCTGTGGCCACTCCCCTTGGCCTGAGTGTGTGGTCGGAGGAAGGGCTGGATGTGGCAGCTGGCAAAGCCCTTCTGTCACTTCCTTCTGCGGCGTAAGAGCCTGGATGGCTGAAAAAACCAAGTTGAAACTCCCAAAACCATGACTCCCCATGCGTACACACCAAGATGGGAAACCCAAAGCAGATGCCTTCTGAGATGGCATGGATTCGTGCCACCCAGAAAGCCTTGACAAATACACACACAGTGGTCCCAGCCTATTCTCATCGAGTTCAGCACTCCGGCCCCTGCGGAGGTCAGACAGACCATGGCAGGTGGGTGACGGTCAACCTAACAAGCCGGGAGTCCTGGCCACAGCCACTCTGCCAGAGGTGATGTCTGGACTGGAACAGGCCAACACAAGCTCGAGCACCCGGCCTGGGGCTCCCGGGAGACAAGTCTGGAGACCGCACGGATCCCAGTCCCTGTTGGGGTGGAAGGAGCATCATAAGCAATCTGCACGCGCATGGGAAGGACAGTAGTGCACGTGCACGACCCCGCCCAGGGCGGTGACTACGTTCCTGCTCTCCACACAGCCCTGAGACTCGCAGGCCATCCAGACGTTTCTTGGAACATCGTGAGAGCTCACTGCACAAAGGCTATGGAGTTAATCTTCTGGGGAAGCAGGAGTCGCATTCTGATGCTTTGTGCTTGTGTGCCAGAGGACAGACGGTAAACCCACCGAGATTCTGGGGCTACCATATCTGCTTTCAGGGGTTCAGTGGTCTGGGATGTGATGGCAGGGACTAATGCACCCTCGGAGACTGCAAGGAGACAGGTGGTCTCCTCCACATAAAGAACAAGTTATTCAGCCTGGGCAACACACTCAGACCCATCTCCTGCCTGTGGTCCCAGCTGCTTGGGAGGCTGAGGCAGGAGGATCCCTTGGGCCCAGGAGGTAGAGGCTACAGTGAGCTGTGGTCACACCACTGCATGCATTCTGGGCAGCAGAGTGAGACCGCATCTGTAACAAAGAACGAGTGATTGCTCCTCACACCTACACCGAGGAAGCAGTGCAATGCTTGGCTGTCTCTTTGGGTTCAACAGGCAGCTTCGGCAATGCTCTGCCCATTTGTTAGATGACCCAGAAGACGATCACTTTCGAGTGGGGCCCAGAACAACAGAGGGCCCTGCATCAAGCTCAGACAGTGGTGTCAAGACCCCGAGCCACTGGAGGCATCCATGCAGATCCAGACACTTGGAGCCCCCCAGACAGCTGCAGCCTAGGGGGCCTCCAGGATTCCAGGGCAAGTTCATGGCGTCTGCTAGCAGAGAGGACCCCTCCAGAGCCTCAGAATGTGACCTTACCAGGAAATAGAGGTTTGGAAAATGGAATTAAAGATCTCGAGACGAGACTGTCCTGCATGTAGGGTGAGCCTTTAACCAAAGGACTGGTGTCTTTATAAGAAGAGGAGAGGACGCAGAGACACAGGGGAGAAGCCACATGAAAACGGAGGCAGAGACTGGAGCCAGGCGGCCACAAGCCAGGAATGCCTGCAGCATCAGAAGCTGGAGGAGGCAGAAAGGACCCTCCCCTGGAGCCTCTGGAGGGAGCATGGCCCTGGGACACCCAGGTCTCTGACTTCTGGCCTCCAGAGCGGGGAGAGCACATTTTGGGTGCTTTATGCCCCCCAATCTGTGGCCCTTCGTTACAGCAGCCCCCAGACACGGAGAGCATCTGATCTTGGGTCCTGGAATGACCCTGTCAGAGCCACCCGCATCCGTCGCTGGAATGACCGTGTCCGGGCTGCCCGCGTCTGTCACTGAGTCATGAGTCCAGGCAAGAGTGTGCTGGGTGTGGGTGACCCTGGGCAGCCCTTAACCAGCGACAGGCCCGAGCCAGCCCCAGAGCTGCTGGGCCAGCTCACCTTGGCTGCCTGGCTACCCCATCTGTAGCGAGGCTTCTTGGGAGAAGGATGGGGGTGGGACCATGGGAGGGGACACATGGAGTGCTTGGCAGCACAGACAGTCCCAGCTCCACCTCCACCACTGAGGCCCATGGGGTGAGGCTCCAGCCCCCGGTTTGGGTTGCAGGGGAGCGTATGGCACCCTTTAGTGGCCACCTTCTCCTCCTCTCTCATCGCTCCCGTCCCCACTCCTCCTGCCCCTCCCCATGAGCTGCGGTCCCAGGGCCGCCTCTGGAAAACCCCAGTGAAGACCCCAGCCGCACCTGCCTCTGGAGAATCCCAGGCTCCAGCCAGCCTCGCTCCCTCATCCTCGAATCCTCGGCTTTGTCCTCACTGGCTCCGACAGCCTCTTCTCTTTGGTCCCCAGCCCCAGTACACCCCGGCTCTCAGTCTCTTAACCTTCTGTTCCCTTGTCTCTGGCTTCCACAGGACCTTGAGCTCTGTATAGGTAGGGGTTCATCTGTCCCGCCATCACAGCCTGGGGTCCGTCTGTCCTGACATGGCATCCTGGGGTCCGTCTGTCCTGACGTCGCATCCGGGGGTCCGTCTGTCCTGATGTCTCATCCTGGAGCCCAGTGCAGAGCTGGCAACCAGTGTGTCCCCAGGGAGGGTTTGTTGAATGAATGACCGACCTCGGATGTTGAATGAATGACACTGAACCCCGCCCCCAGAGGAAATGAGGCCCCAACTGTGGATGGACAAAGAAGCTTAGAGGAACACAGGCAAGAAAATTAAAAAATAAATTTGTACTAAACTTCTCTGCATCATAGGACACTGTCAAGAGTGAAAAGGCAACCCAAGAATGGGAGGACACACTTGGAAGTTATATGTCGGGTAAGAGGTTCATATCCAGAATATATTTTAAAAACTCCCACAACTCCACAAGAAGAAAACCAAACAACCCAATTAAAAACAGGTGAAAGACTGCAATAGACATTTCTCCAGAGAAGATACACAAGTGGCCGCTAAGCCCATGAAAAGATGCTTGCCATCATTAGTTAGCAGGGAGATACAAATCAAGAGACACCACTTTACACCCATTATCATAGTATTATTTTAAAAAACAGAAAGTAAGTGTTGGCGCAGAGGTGGAGAAATCAGGACACCGTGCGGGAACGTGAAACCGTGCGGCTCCTGGAAAACCATTTGGCGGTTCCCCAAAAACTTAAACGTAGAGTCACCACGTGATCCCGCAATTCTGACTTTCAGTTTATGCCCAAGAAGATTGAAAACAGGAACTTCAACAGGTATTTGTTGGGATTTAACCAGCCCCACTGAGGGACACTGAGCTTGCCCCCAGTGTCACGGGGCAGATGACGATGCTGTGGACGCCCTGTTGGCACCTTGGCCCCACCATGATCCCTCCAAGGCCAGCCCTCAGCAGCAGCGTCCCTGGGCGTCTTTAAGTGTCAACAGCTCCTACCGAATGGCCCTGCACAAACTCAGTCCAAGTGAAAGCGGGGACTCAGACTCAAACTTGCACACCCATGTTCATGGCAGCATCAGTCCCAGCCAAAGGTGGATGCAGCAGAGCATCCGGGGACGAGCGATGGAGAAACAAAATGCCACCCGTTACACAGTGGAATACTACGCAGCCATGAAAAGGAAGGAAATTCTGACCCACGCTAAAACCGAATGAGCCTTGAGGACATTACGAGAAATGAAATGAGTCAGCCACGAAAGAACGTGTCCTATGGTTCCACTCATGGATGGTCCCCAGTATTGTCAGGTCCATAGAGACAGGAAGTAGAAAGGTGGGTGCCAGGCTGGGGAGGGGACGGGAAGTGAGTGTTTCATGGGGACAGAGTTCACTTTGGGAAGATGGAGAGTTCTGGAGATGGAGGGTGGTGAAGGTCACACAATTCGAATGTGCCTAGTGCCACATTATTTAAGTGAACACTATTAAGTGTTCACTTAAATAGTGAAGGTGGTCAATTTTATGTTACGTCTGTTTTACCACAATTTAAAGAAGAACAAGAAGGAGGAAGAGGAGGAGGAGAAAGGAGGAGAAGGAGAAGAAGAAGAAGAAGCAGCTGCTGCTCATGGGGCATTGCAGAGGCATTTCGGGGAGTTTGGATGCCAGCAGAGATGGGCGGGGTGACTCTCTGAGCTGGCATTCTGCTGCCTGCCTCCTGCAAAAGTGACTTCAGCCTCCACTGGGAGGCCCTTGCTGTGGGAATGAGGCAGAGGCGATTCAGCACCGAATGCCACCCTTTATGGGAGCAAGTTGAGAATGGGGGGCCAGGGTGCGCCAGGGCGAAGGGGAGTCAGGAGCCCCTCGCCCAGCAGCCCCTGGAGGAATGCACCCTAGCCTGGCACAGTCGTCTGCAGGCGTGGGGGGGCTCGTGGATGATGACGTGATAGTCCACTGATGTAACCCCTAATTAGGCCCCAAAGAGGTTGGCAGGAGAGGCCTCTCAGATAAGGCCGATTTGGTGGAGGGACAGAGGTCCCCCGAGGGGAAGCTGGGGGGAGTATCAGCTGCAAAGTCAAACAGACCATGAGTTCTCACCAGTGGGCATGGCAGGACCCTCAGCCTCCTCATCTGTGCAATGGGACAATGGTAGCGCCCGCCCACAGGAGTCACGCTGCGAAATCATGCTCACGGCACTCGGTAAACCACGGGAGAGGGCCTCGGAGAAGATCCAGCGTGGAGATGAAACGTAAGTTAAAGGAATGTATTTCTTGTTAGCCGCTCGTGATATATTGTTGGCAGCTCGTGATGTGTTGTTAGCCGCTTGTGATGTATTGCTCGATGAAAAAAGCAGTTTGCAAAGAATGATTAAATGACATTGCCGTGAGCTTCCCTGATTCCTACCCGGCCTTCCAAAGGGTGAGGCAGCACCTCGGCCAGCTCACCTTCAACAGCACCCCTGGAATGGGCCCAGAGCCAGGCCCTAAGCCCCCGATACTTGCTTGGGGGGGCTGAATGAAGGGGGATGAATGAATGAATCAATGAAGACTGGCCCCAGTTTTGTGAACAAGATGAAAAAACACACTGGGGAGATGCACCCCCCGATACCAACAGGCTGGAATTACTGGCGATTTTTTATCTTCCTTTTTGTGTGACATTCTATTTTGCTTTTGTGTTTTTTGTTTGTTTGGGTTTTTTTTTTTTTTTCATTTCCAAAGTGCTGCAGGGAATGTGTGGGACTTTTGCATTCACATAAAAGGTCACCATTGGTGAATGTTTAATAGCCCTTGTCGAGGTGGGTGTAGGTGCAGGATTCACACGCCCTGCTCCCTGGCCCTTCTGCAAGGCTGGATGGGAACAGGGAAATTCTTAACCCAAAGGACGTTGGGCACCGGAGGCCCCAGTGGGCACAGGTGGCAAGGCCCAGCGCGGGCCATGTCCCTCCCCTCCTTCCACACCCTACCCTCGGCACACGGCATTTTGCAAGGGATGAGAAGGAAAAAGAAAGGTCCTCCCGGCTGCCGTGTGCGGGCCCTCGGTAACAAAAGTGATTGTGTACTTGAGGAAAGGAGAAGGTTATGAGAAACACTCCCCGTTACAGCATTTTACGTTCGCAGGGAAAATGCCAGGCCTTGCTGGGTGGGACCAGCCGGGCTTGCACAAAAGCCCCTTTGTTCACCCCCAGCGCCCGACAACGGCACAGAGAGAAATTATCTTTTCAGCAAAAGATTAAGCGGGCTTCCAAGCCCAGGCTGGCTCATTTCCATGCGGCTGAGGGGAGACCCCTCTCTGGGGCCGCCCATCCTGGTGCCCTCTCCTGCCCCAGGTCCCAGTGGGCCCCCAGGAGGAGGCGGCAGCAGCTGGGGTGGAGGAGGGGACTGGAGTGGACAGGGCACCGCTCGGCACAGGGGCACACTGGGCACAGCCCTGGCGATAGGATGCCATTGCCCCAAGTTACAGATGAGGAAGTGGAGGCAGGCAGGCAGCTGCCTGGGCCTCTGCAGAAGGCTCGATCTGGCATCCCTGGGCAGGACAGGCCCTCCCTGCCTTGGGAGAGGGATGTTATCAGCGGGAGGGGCTCTGGCCACCCAGCCTGGCATCAGGGGATGTCGGTGTGTTTGAGTATTAACCCCCAGCGGGGCTGAAAAACCAGCCTGCCGCTCTCACCTGCCCACCTGGCCCCAGCCCAGCCTGGCACCCGAAACTCCTGGTTTCAGTCTTCACTGTGTCCAAGGCTGGGGGCTCCTCCTTCTGCCAGCAAACCCCAGCCCCTGCCCCCATCATCGCTCCTGAGAAAGCCCCTCCCACTCCTGAGGAAGGGGTGCCTGGCCGGGCCCCACTGGGTGGGGCAGGCCTTGCGGGGCTGGGGCACTGGAGTCACTAGGAGCAGGGCGAGTCTGGACAGGTCAGGGCCACCCTCGAGTCTCCAGGCTGGTGCCAGTGGGGCCTCCGCAGCCCACATGGGAGCAAGAGCAAGGTCTGCCTGTGGAGGAACCTCTGGCCACTCTGTGGAGGGCCCTGCACTGGGAAACTGAGGCCATCTGCGTCTTTACAAGACGGAGGAGACAGGGAGGGTGGGGCCTAGAGCCAAGGAGGGTGGGGCTCAGAGGGCAAGGCTGTCCCAGGGGGAGGGAAGGGTGGAGGGCCCAGGTGGCAGGAGATTGGGGTCCAAAATGCCCCAGATGTGGGGGGCTGGGCTGGGCTGCACCCACCAGGACTTCCTTGGGTCACCTGGCACCTCCTCTGTCCTACGTTACCCACCCACTAGCCTCACCTCCAGGCCCAGAAACTCCACAGCAGAACTGCAGCCGTGGGAGCTGGGGAAGCCCCTGAGTGCGGGGTCCAGCTGCTGCCCCATTGACAGGGGAAAGTCAAGGCTGGGTGGGGTGGGGGGGATGGGCAGGAGCAAAGGCGGCTCCCATTGGCCACCTCCAGTCTGAACCCGGCAGCTAGCACAGTGGAGAAGGCCCCAGAAGCCGCCCTCCCACTCCACCCAGCTTCCTGCTGCTAAAAAAATGGACACAGGCCTGTCTCTGACACTTCAGTGACCACCAGGCGGTGCATGGCCTGGCCCTCGAGCCAGTCCAGGCTGCTGCCTGCAGAGCCCAGAGTAGGGCTCACATCCCCACATGGGCCAGCGATGGGCCCGCCATTGCGCTGGGGGCCCAGGGCAGAGACGGCCCAGCAGGTGATGTGAAGGCTGTGAGCGTGTGGGACACATGGGTGCCCAGGGGAACACCAGGAGCGCCTGGGGCAGTGTGGGCAGGAGGGCAGCAGGGCAGTGTGGGCAGGAGCACCTGGGGGAGTGTGGGCAGGAGGGCAGCAGGAGGGCAGCAGGGCAGTGTGGGCAGAAGCACCTGGGGGACTGTGGGCAGGAGGGCAGCAGGAGGGCAGCAGGGCAGTGTGGGCAGGAGCGCCCGGGGCAGTGTGGGCAGTGGGGCAGCTGGGGCCATCCCTGGGCCTGTTGGGCTGCTCAGCCCCCTCCCAGTCCCCAGGCCCTCACTGCCTTTGGCCACTGTAGGTTTGCGTGGCCACTGGCAATCTGGGCCCAGCCTCCTGGCAGGAGTGCCTAATGAAGAGTGGGGGCCACCACCCCTTCCCATCCCAGCCAGAGGCCCCCAGCCCTCCTCACAAGACCCCCAGGAGTGTCCCGGGCCTGCCCTCATGTTGGGGTGGGGCTCACAAGGCTTAGCGGCCAGCCAGGCCGCAGGGCAGCATTCCTGGAAGCCCGGTGGAGTCGCCTGGCTGAGAGGAAAAGCCCAGTCTCTGTCCCCGCCTACACCAGGTAGGACCTGTGCCTGAGCCCAGGGCGTGGTAGGATCCTCTCTCCCTGTGGTTGCAGTACCCGCGGAGCTCCTCAGCACCACCCCGTCTTCATCGCCTCCTTTCAAGCCCCCTCCCTGCCTCCCCTTCACGCTGATGCCAGCAGGAGCCCTGGGAGACCCACAGGGGAGGTCCCAGGAGGAGGGGCTCCCCTAGCACCTCAGGCTTCCCAGAGCCCCAGGTCCAGCCCAGGGGACCCCAGAGACTCACCGGGTGGCCTCGGGACATGCTGACGGGGGTGCAGGGCCTCCCAGGCATGAGGGGCCATTCCCATGCCCTCCCCTGTGGCCTCTCCCCTCCCCTTGTCCCCTTGTCTCCCGTGGGGTCTGCTGGGCTGAAGGGGTAGGCTCCCAGCGTCACCATCAATGTTGGTGGGAGTGGAATTGTGCTTGAAGGAGCCCCCACCCCAACTCTGCTCCTGTACCAGGATCCTGTGGGAAGCCCCAAGAGGGGGGCAGGAGTCAGAGGTGGCCTGGGGTCATGGCCCTGCCCCCGCGTGACCCCTCCTCTGGCACTTAGCCTCCTGAGACCCACGGCTGGGCAGGGAGGGATTCAGCAGACAGTGGGGTCTGGCCCCCAGAGCAGGAGGTGGGGAGGGAGAGCCAGGTGGCCCTGGAAGGCAGGCGGGTGCCCAAGGCCTGGGAAGCCGGAGGGGAGTGGGTAGTGGGGAGGGGCTCTGGGGCTCAGCATCCGCCGCCCCCCTCTTGCCAACCACCAACTGGCGGGCCCGGGAACAGGGGCTGTGCTATCGGCTGTTGTCTCAGGCCCTGCTCCTTGGTGTGCAGAGGGTGGGGGCTGCCTCCCAGGGCCCCATTCAGCCGCCTTCACTCTGGCAGGGGGGCCAGCCGCAGTAACACAAAGAAAACTTTGTCCTGGCAGCCGGTCCCCAGGGCCTCCCGTCCATGTGCAGAGCAGGACTCCGGGCCAGCCGCACAGGGCTGTGCCATTGAGGCAGCTCGGGGTCTCCCAGCCTCCCAGCCTCTGTCTGCTCTGAGAGCACGCAAAGCCCCCCGAGGGCGAACAGGAAGCCTCAGAGCCGCAGAGCACAGGGGCCTCTGGCTGGGGGCAGGCAGGGCCGGGGGCTCTCGTCCTGCCACTAATTCCAGCTCCCTGCTCTCTGCTCACACAGGGGCGTGTGTGGCCTGTGCTTCTGCCAGGGAAGGAAAAAGCTTTCTCAGGGCCTCGGGCTGGCTGCGGGCTCAGGTGGTGGTGGAGGGAACAGCCACGGGGCCCTGCCGGGTCCGGAGCTCCGGGCCTGGAGCACCCAGCCAGGTGGGGCTGTGTGTGTAAAATGCAGCAGCAACCCGTGTTGGTGGGTAGGCATCACACCTTGGTGTGTGTGCATGTGCGAGAGAGGGCATCAGCACACGCCTGCGTGCACTGAGGAGTGTGTGCACCAAGGAGTGTGTGCACTGAGTTGTGCACTGAGGAGGAGTGTGTGCACTGGGGAGTGTGTGCACTGAGGAGTGTGTGCACTGAGGAGGCGTGTGTGCACCGAGGTGTGCACCGAGGAGGCGTGTGTGCACCGAGGAGTGTGTGCACTGAGGAGTGTCTGCACCGAGGAGTGTGTGCACCGAGGAGGCGTGTGTGCACCGAGGAGTGCGTGCACCGAGGAGTGCGTGCACCGAGGAGTGTGTGCACTGAGGAGTGCGTGCACTGAGGAGTGTGTGCACACGCATGCCACAGGACCCTGTGTGCCTTAGTGCAGACGCCCGCCTGCACGTCCGCATGTGTGCCTGCATCCTGCCAGCAGTTGACAGCATCTTGGCATCCCCGGCGTGCATGGTGTGCTGCCCGGGCAGGTTCCTTCCCCTCTCCGCTGGGGCCCTGGCCCCTTGGGGATGCAGGTCATGTCTGGACACTGAGCTCTACTGGCACTGGGTGGGGGGAGGGCCAGCACCCCCCTCCCTGGACTCCTAGAAGCTGTGGGCAGCCCCCCAGCCGAGGGCCAGGGTGGGCGAAAGGTAGAGAGGACTCCTGCCCAAGTTTGCCAGGCTGGGGCCTCAGGGCACCTCGGTGATGCCCTAGGGACAACCCTGAGTTGGGTACTGAGGGAATCTGGATGGAGCCCACCCCTCAGAGCGGGAGTGGGTGAGAGACGAGAAAGGGAAGCCCCCAAAGCCGGGGTCGAATGGAGTCAGCGGCCGAAGGGGCAGGTGGGCGGGCGGGGTTGGGTGGGGTTGGTCGGGCTCCCAGAGGAGGGAGCTCGAAGGGCCGCGGGACTCCTGCGGCAGGGGCACAGCCTCCCCAGCTGCTGAGCACCTCGTCCTCATCCCGGGTCCACCCGCCCCAGTGCTGGCAGGTGGCTGCGGGGCCAGCGGGGATGGGACCTGGCCTGCCTCATCTCGTGGTTCCAGTGTCTGTCGGCAGTGAGTTTTGCAGCTGGGGCGGGGACGGGGGAAGGCGGACAGGAGGCGGGTGCAGGTGGAAAGGACACCTGCCTGGGAACGTGGAGCAGCCAGCGCTCGGCCTGGGGCACCACAAACATCTGGGATCCAGGAAGGGGAAGCGAGACTGTACTTTGAGGTATCGTTTCTACAGTTCACTACTGGAGAAGCGTTTCTGAACGTGCAGAGCATAGAGGAAGCGACCCCCGCCCCGTGGTTGGTCGGAGGAGGGAGGAACGTGTGGGGTCGGGTCTCCCAGGCTCCCAGGTGGGCTTCAGCTGACCCCCTGCAGACCCCCCAACCCCGGTTCGGGCACTGGCTTATGCATTCTCAGCTGACCACCCCCCACCCAATTTCTGTCCTGGGAAAAGGGCAGGAGCCATGGACCCAGCCTCTTCAGAGACCCTGGTGGCCCCAGGGCCCGACCCGGCCTTTTCCCCAGCGTCCCACCATTCCTGCACCAAGGTTCTGTTGCTTTGGTTCAGCCAGTGCCTCCGAGCTTATGAAGTGTGGGTAGCAGTCACTCACACTCCAGCAAGAACGGTTTGCTTCCATCCTCTGCCAGGGGCCTCCTCAGACCCCTTCTAAATGCCTGGCGCTGGCAAAGTGCCCAGAACCACTTATCATCTGTGACTCCTCCCTACTGTGACCTCCACCCCCACCAAGCCTTGGCTTTTCTGTCTCAGAGCCACAGGCCCTGGAGAGCGTGGGGATGGCACCCCTCCCTGGAGGGCCTGGACCCTGTGCCAGGGACTTACTGGCCACTTTGTATACACTGTAGACTCTGCAGCAAATCCTACGATATTCATGCAACATTTTGGGGCCTGCATTTTCTCCCCGTCTTACACCAGAGGAAACTGAGGCCTGGCAAGGCTAAGCTAGCTGCCAGGCCTCCACCTGGGAGGCAGAGGGAGGGTGGAGGTGGGGCTTGCGCCCGGGTGCGCCTGCCTCTAACGTCTGCGCTTCTAGTCATGGCTTTTATTGTCCCCAATAAAAGGGCCCTGGACTTCGGGCTCTGTCAGGTACTTGGGGCTGCGAGTTGTGAGCTGTGGAAACAGGCCGCCGGGAACCAAATATGCTCCCAGGCTCCACAACCAATGAGGGTGTGGCTGGGATTTGAGCCCACATGCCAGGGGTCCTGGTGGGGTCCAGGGCCTGGCTGGGGCTGGGAGGCGCCGGTGCTTGTGGGAAGACCAGCCAGTGTGGGGCTCTCCTCTGGCCCAGGTGCCTCCAGGCTACTCTGGGTGACCCTGTGACACCCTGCATTCTCCATTCCCCTAGGCCTCAGTTTCCCCACCAGTCAGAAGGCAGAGACACCTCCTTTCCAGTGAGAGCTTAGCCTGAGGCCCAGGGACTCCTCCCAAGGTGGCCCACAGGTGAGCCTCCTGGGGTCTGGAACTCCTTGAGACTCTGAAAATTGGGTGTGAAATGTTGTGGGTTTTTCCAGGGAGACGGCCCATGCTGTGTGTCACAGCTAAGGTGTCTGCTGTCCCCAAAAGAAACCCAAATGGCCATTGCAGAGATGAGGAAGTAGCTGGAGAAGTCGGGGTTAGAGGTGTGGAGGGTGGGGCAGGTGCTGGCCGGGGATGAGGAGAGGAGGAGGGAGGTCTGGGTGCTGGGAGATGCAGGGCCACGGGGGCCGGCAGGTGGAGGGGGTGACTCGTGGGTGGGGCTGAGGGCCATGGTGGGTGGAGGTGCTGGATGGGACGGCTCCGGCAGGAGCTGCCACCTCGCTGAGCTCAGAGACGCCCCAGGCAGGGCTGGGACTTCCTGATGGACTGTGTGTCCAAGCGGCTGGCTGGAGGCCGGGGTGGGCAACGTCCTGGCCCTCGGCGGGGTGGCTCCTGGACAGGATATCCCCGGTCCCACTGCTTGCACTCTCCCATCCCCCAAATCAGCGCTTAGGCTGGGAAGGGAGGGCCTGGGAAGGGAGGAAGGAAGGGAGAGCACTGCCCGCAGGGCGGGGAAGGTTTATCGCCTGGGACTCCAGGCCCTCCCATCAGGAGCCCTCTATGGCGCCCCCGTGCCAAGATCCAATCTCCCCTGCCTGAAAGTCAGCCCCCAAATCTGGGCTCCCCGAAGTCCAGCTTCATCCCAAACCCCTCTGCCTGTGAGCACGAGGTGTCCCTCCACCGCACCCCGAACACACGCAGACCCTCCCAGCTCCATGTCTAGAACTGCCTTCCCCATCGCCTCAGCTGGGACACCATCCATAAAGGGCCGGGGGAAAGCCCCCTCCTCCAGGAAGCCTGCCGTGATAGCCCACCTGCTGGGCTCCACTTGCTCCTCTGAGGGATGGTCATGGCCAGGCACATCACCCCCATTTTCAAGAGGAGGGGGTTTCCTGGGGTCTCCCAGCAAGTCAGTGGGGAAGCTGGAAGCCGCCACAGGCTGAGCCCCATGCCTTGGGGCTGCCCCACACAGGCTCAGAGAGGCATCGGACCGGGGGCCTGGGCCTCCACCACTGTCTGCGAATTTCAGCCCAGAATCCCCTGCCCTCCCCCAGCCCCACCCAGGCCACCCTTTCCACGAGGGTGCCCGAGCTTCCATCTCCGGGCTTCCGCCTGCCCAAGCTGTTAGGGCCATGCTGACTGGCTTATCAGCTCCTTCCCCTCCCACCGCCCGCCTGGGGGCCTGCCCAGGCCCAGGGCCCTGCCTCTTCAGGCGCTGCCAGCACACTGCACGTCCAGGCTGGAGGGGACAGCAAGCAGCGCTGGGGCAGGGCCAGGGCGGCAGGAGGCTGGAGGCTCTCCATGTACTCACTGCTCCGCTGGCCAAGGGTGCCTGAAGGTGGGAACCAGAGGCCACGGCACCCCAGGACTGGGTGCTGGGTTCCCACGGGGAAGCTAGGTGAGCTCAGGGCCCTCCTGCCTCCCGGGTTGTTCTAAGAGCCTGTGGCCCTCCTGAGATCACGGCGAAAGTGAACTCGGCCTCCTGGGGTCACGGGGAACATGAGCCCGGCTTCCTGTTCTTGGGGCTCACAGGGGCACCGGGGCCTGGGTCAGGAGAGGCCACTCAGTGCTGGGCAGCCGAGGGTCAGCAGGGCTACGGCCAGCAGATTCTCGGGCCTGGAGGCGCCCTGTGCCTCATAGCTGTGGCCACAATTCTCAGCACCCCTGAGGGCTTGCCCAGGCCGCCCGTCTGCTCCATGTGAGAGGAAAGGAGTCCAGGCCGCCTGAACTGCAACTGCTCAAATCCACGTTCTTCTCGTCATCTCCACGTTTAGTTCTACAGTAACTCATTCATTTCATAAGTGGCACAATATTGGCTCACTGCAGCCTCGACCTCCCAGGCTCAAGAGATCCTCCTGCCTCAGCCTCCTGAGTAGCTGGGACTACAGGTGCGTGCCACCATGCTAGCTAATGTTTAATTTTTTTTTTTGTAGAGATGAGATCTCCCTATATTGTTCAGGCTGGTCTCGAACTCCTGGACTCAAGTGATCTTCGCCCCCCGGACCTCCCAAAGTGCTGGGATTCCAGGCATGAGCCACCGCACCTGGCCCATTTAACAAGTCTTTACCAGGCCCCTAGTGTGTGCAGGCTCTGATCCTCCAACCAAACAAGCCAATCCGGATCGGTGGAGACAGCAGTGGGTTCAGTGCTGGGGCCTCAGGCAAGGCCTGTGCCCAGGCCGGGAGGAGGGCAGAGAGCCAGCGCTGGGCAGAAGGAAACCCAGGAGGCGTGTTCTGGGGGTTTGAGGTCTGTCTGGACACCAGTGTGGCTGGCACCATAGGATCCGGGCCACGTGGGATGTAGAGGGGGCATCCCGTTCCAAGCCCCTCCCCTGGACGGCAGCTCTTGGCTGGGCCCCAGGCAGGACCTGAGGCTATTTCCAACCCGCCAGAGGCAAGGCCCCGGGGCCGGCTGTTTGCCTGAGAGACCTGGGTGATGCCAGCTGCCTGGGTGGCTACAGAGGCACTTTCAAGAGCCAGGCACAGGGACAGAGCTTTGCTCCAGCCTCAGGGGTGCAGCCGTGCTCTGTGGGCCAGGGGAGCCTGCAGCAGGCCTCCAGCTCCCTCCGCCCTGCAGACGCCCAGCTCTGCAGCCTCATCCCATATCCAGGCCCTCACACTGAGCTGCCTGAAGGCCCCCAAACTCATGAGGCTGCTGGGCCTCTGTCCAGACTTTCCCTCTGCCTGGAGTGCCCCTCACCCCTGCCCTGGATCACCCAGCGAGTGTCTGTCTCTCTTTAGGTCCAGCTGAGATGTAACCCCCAAACCTTCCCAACAAGGCTGGCACTGCTGGGGTCCCGCGCCCCACTTTGCTCTCTAAACGGGAGCTGGACACCTGTGTCAGGCTGCTGGGAGACGGGGGCACCCACAAGCCCTGATGTTACCCCAAAGGCCCCTGGGAGG
The DNA here is from genome assembly GCF_028858775.2 of Pan troglodytes. Classification (NCBI taxonomy): domain Eukaryota; kingdom Metazoa; phylum Chordata; class Mammalia; order Primates; family Hominidae; genus Pan; species Pan troglodytes. Next base: position 1,832,745 of record NC_072409.2, on the reverse strand, counting down.
CCCAGGCAGTGGGGAGGGACGGCCTCTGGGAATCCCCCTTCTGCCTGGCCTCCCTCTGTGTGGAGTCATGAGGAGTGGACGGCCCTCGAGGGGAGCCCGTCCAGCCAGCCGCCCTCTTGAGGGGGAAGCCACGTGGCCGTGAAGCTGAGAGGCCCTGCACAGGGACCTGTCCTGCAAGCAAGGCCGGCTCCGCCCTGGGAGTCAGCAGCCACCTTTACTGTACGTGTGAGAGTGAAGCTGCCGCCTCTAATTACACCCCTGGACCTTCTCATCCGCCCCCAGCCCTTCCAACTTCAAAGGCCTCTGGCCCCTGGCAGGGAGGGAAAGTTTCTGGGTGCCTGTGAGTACCCTGCCTCCTTGAGGCAGAAGCGTGGGCTCCATCCAGGCTGAGGTGGCAGCCGGGCCCTTTCTCCCGGGCCTGGGGTGCGGTGGGGCTGCCAGCTGGCAGTGTGGGCAGTGCCCTGGCCTGTGATGCCCCCACCTGCTCGTGGCCCTTTTAAGTTGGGTCCATCCTGAGTTTGCCAACTGGCTGCCCTGAGCTGCAACCTCGGCCCTGGTCCTGTCCTCAGGGGGTCCCAGCCAGAGACACACAGAACCACACCCAAAGACCACAGTCTACCCTGCACAGGGGTGGGGTCCCAAAGACCAGAGCTGGGGCAGGAGGGGAGCTGACAGGCAGGGTGGCCGGCGGACGCCCAGAGGCAGCTGGTCTGGACAGGTGTTTGGGGAGGAGGAGCAGAGGGTTCCCAGGCCAGGGACCCAAGGGGTTGGGCCCAGTGGCTAATTCCAGATGGAGCCAACATGCACCAGGGAGGCTGTGCGGGGAGGGCCCGGACAGTGACACCCCCACGGCTGTAGCATGGAGTCGCCCCACCCTGCCTTGGCCCCCAGCAGCTGGACAGCTCCGCACAGATCCAGCGGCTGGATGGTTCCCACAAGGCCAGGAGGGAATGAAGGCCGGGTCAGAGCACCTGGGCTGAGACACCAAACAGAGCCACCTGCGTGAGGAGACCAGGGTGTGGAGCCTGCTGGTGACGTTAGCAGAGGCCCAATGTCCAGGAGGAGGGAGGTGATTTTCTCTCTCCTCAACAGTCCAAGGCCAACTCACTGGCCCAGGAGGCCTCCCTCACCCCTAACTGCCGAGTTGCTGCTCCCAACACCTTTCTGCCCACATGGTCCTCTTAGAGCTGCCGCCCCCCAGCTAGCCTGGTGCCACCCAGGGACTGGCAGTTCCCTTCTGCGTCCTCAGCCCAGCCTGAGGACACCTAGAGGAGGTACACAGTCAGCATCAGCTTGGTGGAAACCTATTCCCTCCCTCATGGCCTTGTCCTCAAAGAAGGGAGGGAAGAATAAAGGAGGGGAGGAGGGAGGGAGGAAGAGGAGGGAGAGAGGGACTGGAAAGGGAGAAAGGGAGGAGGAAGGGAAGGAGAGAGGGAAGGAGGGAGGGAGGAGGGAGGGAAGGAGAGAGGGAAGGAGGGAGGGAAAGAGGGAGAGAGGGAAGAAGGGAAGAGGGAGGGAGAGAGGGAAGGGAGAGGGACAGAGGGAGGGAGGAGGGAAGGAGGAGGGAAGGAGGGGAGAAAGGGGAGAGAGGGGAGAGGGAGGGAAGAGTAAAGGAGGGGAGGAGGGAGGGAGGGGAGGGAGAGGGGAGAGGGAGGGAAGAGTAAAGGAGGGTAGGAGGGAGGGAGGGGAGGGAGAGGGGACAGAGAGAGGAAGGAGAGGAGAAGGGCGAGGGAGGGGAGAGGCAGGGAAGAATAAAGGAGGAGAGGAGGGAGGGGAGGGAGCGAGAGGGGGGAGGGAGAGAGAGAAGGGGAAAGGAAGGAGAGGAGAAGGGGGAAGGAGGGGAGAGGAAGGGAGGGAGGAAGGGGGAAGGAGGGAGGTAGGAGGGAGGGAGGGAGGGAAGGAGGGGAGAGGGAAGGAGGGAGAGAGGAGGGAGGGAGAGAGGAGGAAGGGAGGGAAGGAGGGAGAGGGAAAGAGGGAGAGAGGTAAGGAGGTGAGAGGGAGGGAGGAGGGAGGGAAGGAAGGAGGGAAGGAGGAGGGAGGGAGGGAAGGAGGGGAGAGGGAAGGAGGGAAGGAGGGAGAAAAGAGCTCAGGAATCCTTCAGCCTTTGAAGTGGCTCCCAGGGGGACAGCCTCACTGTCCCTGCCCCAATTACACAGTTACACAGTGAGTGCACCAATAAAACCTGAGCATTTGATCCCAATTTCAAAGATCTTTGATCCAGCCTGTGCCTCCCCTGTCCCTGTGCCCAGGGCGCTGGGTGGGGCCCAGCCTGGCCTCCCTGGTCCTCCTGCAGAAGCCCCTCCGCATCGCTCTCGGCCGGGTCTGTATCTCTCCTCCCCATCTTCTCTGGATGCTTCTGTGACTCTCTCCTGACTGGGTCTCTCTCCTTCAGTCAGTCTCCCACTGTCTCTCTGTCTCACTGTCTGTCTCTTTCTGTCTCTTTGTCCTCTGGGCACTGGCCCCACTTCCTGGGAAAACAGGAGCTGCGGGGTCTCCTTGTTGAGGGACAAATGCCAAACGGGCCGGGGCCATCTGCTCAGGGGCCTTGGAAAACTGGCCCAAAGCTCCAGCAAATGGCCCTGACGATGGGGCCTTCCCCGCCCCTGCCCTCTGCGGGGCTCTTCCTGGAGAGGCTGTAAAGAGTTACTGAGTGTGTTTCCCCCGGGTCTGTTGCGGGCAGGCGGGGTACACGGTGGCTGGGGGAAGGGAAGGCATGGCACGCCCCTGCTCTGAGGAGGGCATCCCAGGGAGAGTGGGGGTCTTCTCCCCTCGAATATGGCCCAGACCCCTATCTCAGGAACCTGAGGCCCCCAGGGCAGGGCCAGGCGGGTGGGCGGCCATGGCCAAATAGAGACTCCAGCCCGGCTGGGCTCCGGGCTCCAGGCAACTCCCGGTCAGTGTTGCGCGGCCCCTCCCTGCAGCTGCCCCTCCAGGGTGTCCACAGGACATTCCCAGTGCCTGCTGCACCCCCAGCCAGCTGCCCCAAGGTCACATTTCTTGGCAGATAACCCTCCCAGCACCCACTGACTGGCCCCGGGCCCCAGCCTTTTCCTGAGCCCCCTCTCCAACCCCCCGCACTTTTTGGGGACCCACTTTCCACCATCACCGCTAGGGACAGGTCGGGCTGGGGGCAGGTCAGGCTCGGAGGGGAGGCCCCTGGAGGAACAGTGGCTCTGAGGGTGAGCAGCTCCTTGGGAAGCACCGCTGTAGCCGGGCCAGAGGACCGCGGCTTCTCTGCCTTTCCCTCGGCAAATCTTTTCCGAGCACCTGCTCTGCCAGGCCTGGAGCAAGTCAGTTGAGGTGCGGAGGAGACTGGGCACTCTCTGTCCCCCAGAGCCCATCTGTGGGGTGGTGGCAGCAGCCACAGGCCTGCAAGCGCTCAGGCCTGGGGCTTGGAGGGTGACCCAGAGGTCTGCGCTGCCTGGAAGGCTGCCGCCCCTGCGCCCTGGGGTCCTAGATGGCCCTGGCATGCGCCTTGGAACGAGCGGGTGGCATTGGGGTATCCAATCTCCCCCCACCCCTCCCTGCGATGCTGCCTCCCTGCCAGAAGTGCTTGCCAGTGGAATTGCCCCTCCCACCGGGCCGGGCAGTGGAGGGCAGAGCTATCAGAAGGCTCCCCAGCCCTCATGGGCTTCAGGGGACAGAGGGACCAGGGAGTCGGGCAGGTTTGGCCAGCTGCCACCTCCCTAAGGCACCTGCAGGGAAGGGCGGCAGTTTCTAGGAAGCCAGCTGGCAGGGTGGTCCTGCCCAAAGGGTTACCGAGGGCTGCTGTGTGGAGTGGGGCTGCAGCTCAGCCAGGCCTGGGGAGGCGATGTGACTGCAGCACTGGAGAGCCCCTGCACAGCCCGCCGCCCTGCGCTCCAGAACCTACCGTCCTCTGGGGCTCCCTGGGCCAGGTGTCGGCTTCACAGCAACAAGGCCCAGGACTTGCATGGGGCGGGGGAGGGGGGTGGGGGAGCGGGGGGGAGGGCGACTTCGGTGTTTTCCAGCATTATTCTAGTGGCCACAGCCCCCAGGCCTGTTTCCTCTGTAAATGGAGATGGCAGCCCACCCCACGGGCGCTGGAAGGGAGCTGACCCTCAGGCCAGTCAGGAGCCCTGTGACAGGACTCGCTGGAGGGCACCCACCCTCGGGACCAGGCTCCCTGGACTCCAAGCCTGCGCCCCCACGTCCACCCTGCTGGTAGGAGGCCTCGGGGTGTGGCCCCTGCCAATGAGCTGCTCCATGAGGCACTGAGCCATTGACCTCTGCCCCAGGCTGTGTGGCCCGAGGCTCAGCGCTCAGCAGTAGATATGGGCATGACGGGGAGGTCAGGTCAGAGCCGCAGAGCTGGGAACTCAGCGCTCAGCAGTGGATCGTGGGTTCCGGGAGCAGAAAAGGTTCTGGCCTCTCCCTATAGCCTGAGCTGGGAAGGCGGCCATGGGGGGCAGGTGCGGCCAGGCAGGGGAGGCGGCCATGGGGGGCAGGTGCGGCCAGGCAGGGAGGGCGGCCATGGGGGGCAGGTGCGGCCAGGCAGGGGGGGCGGCCGTGGGGGGCAGGGGCGGCCAGGCAGGGGGGGTGGCCGTGGGGGGCAGGTGCGGCCAGGCAGGGGGGGCGGCCGCGGGGGGCAGGTGCGGCCAGGCAGGGGGGGCGGCCGTGGGGGGCAGGGGCGGCCAGGCAGGGGGGGTGGCCGTGGGGGGCAGGTGCGGCCAGGCAGGGGGGGCGGCCGCGGGGGGCAGGTGCGGCCAGGCAGGGGGGGCGGCCGTGGGGGGCAGGTGTGGCCAGGCAGGGAGGGATCCCTACAGGTGGCGGCTCACGCTGCAGGACTAGCGGCCCCAGGAACACAAGGGCTGCCCTGTGTGTGTCTGGGGGACCAAGGGGGTGAACCTAGGCAGCCATAGACCACAGGCTGGGTGGCCACTCATGTGGAGTCCAGGGGACCCAGGGAGCTCCAGGAGGCCTCCGGAACCTTCCAGAACTTCACACTTGAATTTTGTTCTGTCCCAGGCAGGTTCTCCAGCCTCAGGTCCAATGGCCAACTCATGCCCAGGGCAGGCCCAGTGTGGGGCTTGGGCGCCGAAGGAGGGACCGTACACCTTGAGCTCCTGCCGAGTCCAGAGAATGGAGGAAGTGGCCAGTGAGGGCCCAACTTGCTGGTGGGCCTCTCTGAGCCCAGCATCCTCTTCTGAAATGGGGGCGTGATGTTCCTGCCTCCCAGGCAGATCTGCAGACCAGCCCTGCGAGGCGTGGAGTCAGCCCCTGCGCGTGCCCGGTCCCCACTCACATTCCCACCTGCCTCCGGTGTGGCTGCGAAGTCGGAGGGAGGAGAGAGCCAGCCAGGGGTGTGGGCGCCGAGATCAGAGACTCGCACGCTGCTGGAGGGAATGTGAACCGGCCCAGCGGCTGGGTCACCTGCCGGCAGCTCCCGAAACAACCAGTCACCACGAGACCCAGCAACTCCACCCCTAGGTGTGCGCCCAAGAGAAACGGAAGCTCCTGTCCGCACAAACACCCGTGCGGCTTCCTTCACTAAGGGTGGAAACGGCCCGGGTGCCCATGGGTGGGTGACGGATGAACCGGGTAGACCGTCTGTACAATGGAATATTTATCCTTCCGCCACAAAAACAGAAGAAATTCGGACGCAGGCTTCAGTACGGACAGGGTTTCAAGTTGTGATGTGTACGCCACAGTCCGTGTGTGATTCCATTCCCGAGAAGCCCAGCGCTGGCCAGCCCCTGGGAACAGAAGGTGGCTGAGTGGGTCTTTATGGCTGGGGGGCTGGGGCTGGGCTGATGACGTTTATTTTTGATGAAAATGTTCTGGGCCAGGCTTTGTGGTGGCTCACAACTGTGATCCCAGCACTTTGGGAGGCCGAGGCGGGCGGATCACCTGAGGTCAGAAGTTCAAGATCAGCCTGGCCAACATGGTGAAACCCCATCTCTACTAGAAATACAAAAATAAGCTGGGCGTGGCGGTAGCACGTGCCTGTAATCCCGGCTACTTGGGAGGCTGAGGCAGGAGAATTGCTTGAACCCGGGAGGCAGAGATTGCACTGAACCGAGATCGCACCACTGTACTCCAGCCTGGGCGACAGAACGAGACTCCGTCTCAAAAAGAAAAAAGAAAATGTCCTGAATGGACGGTGGTGACGGCCGCACGTAGCTGAACGTACTGGAGACGGTGGAATCGCCACTGTTGGTGGAGAAATTCATGGAGCGTGAATTACGGCCAACCCCGGAAAAACACGGGTTTGAACTTCGGGGTCACCTGCACGTGGATTTTCTCCTGCCTCTGCCGCTCCTGGGTCAGCAAGACCAGCCCCTCCTCTTCCTTCTCCTCCTCAGCCTCCTCAGCATGAAAAAGACCAGGATAAAGACCTTTAGGGTGATCCGCTTCCACGTGGAGACGAGGAAATGCATCCTCTCTTCCTTAGGATTTTCCGAATGGCATTTTCTTTTCTCTGGCTTACTGTATTGTAAGAACACACTATATCACACATTCACGATACAAAAACGTGCGTCGACTGTTTATGTTATTGGTAAAGCTTCTGGTCAATAGTAGCCTATGAGTAGTTAAGTTTCGGGGCAATCAAGAGTTATACTTGGGTCTGGCACAGTGGCTCCCACCTGTAATCCCAGCACTTTGGGAGGCCGAGGTGGGTGGATCACGCGGTCAGGAGATCGAGACCATCCTGGCTAACACGGTGAAACCCCGTCTCTACTAAAAATACAAAAAATTAGCCGGGCGTGGTGGCGGGCGCCTGTAGTCCCAGCTGCTCAGGAGACTGAGGCAGGAGAATGGTGTGAACCCAGGAAGCGGAGCTTGCAGTGAGCCGAGATCCCACCACTGCACTCCAGCCTGGGCGACAGAGCGAGACTCCATCTCAAAAAATAAATAAATAAATAAATATAGAAACCCCAGCACTTTGGGAGGCCAAGGCAGGCGGATCACCTGAAGTCAGGAGTTCGAGACCAGCCTGGCCACATGGTGAAACCCCATCTCTACAAAAAATACAAAAATTAGCCAGGCGTGGTGGCGTGCACCTGTAATCCCAGCTACTTGGGAGGCTGAGGCAGGAGAATCACTTGAAACCAGGAGGCAGAGCTTGCAGTGAGCCGAGATTGCACCACTGCACTCCAGCCTGGGCAACAGAGCAAGACTGTCTAAAAATATATGTATATATTTTTTGAGGTCAAGAGTTTGAGACCTTATAATATATATAAATAGAAGGATTTTCAACTTTGTGTGGGGTTGGCGCCCGAGTCCCCCATTGATCAAGGGCCAGTTGTGTATCTCAATAAAGCTGTTAAGACAGAAAAGACTTGCCCAGACTCCCTGAGCAGGGTCAGGGCTGCAGAAGCCAAATGGGCTTGGGAGGGGCTGGCCGGCTGTGGCTCTGTTTTCACTCTGCAGGGTCCCTGGGTGTTTATTCAGCAGGCCTGGGCCCTGCTCCCCACCCGGCCAGAGGCCTCCTCCCCTCCCCGGAGTCTTCCCAGAGGATGTTTTTCCAGGGCCCGGCTGGGCAAATGGCATTTGGATTCTGGCCGGGGAAGCCTGGGGGAACAGTCCCCACGTCCCAGCCCCGTTTGGAAGCAACCTGTTTCCTCCAGCATCCAGCCAGAGCCCTGCGGATTCATTCTCGGCCACCCGCTGCCCCTCGGAGCTGTGGGACCCCAGGGGGTGCACCTCCTGGGCTGTGCTGGCCTTGGCAAGGCTGGGCAAGGCGAGGCTGGGCCAGGCACCCCTGAGCGTGAGGGACCTGAGGAGGGGCTCAGGCAGGAGCCTCGTGTGGTCTCCCTGTGATGATATTCAGGGCCCCCGACCCCTGCCCGGTGAGGGAGCGTGTGGAGCGCTAGGGCACACGGGATGCACAGCTCAGCAGCCCAGGCAGGCCTCTGGTGGAGACGTCCCACACCCCACCCCACCCTCCGCCCCAGCTCCCGCCTTCCCCACCCCCAGACCCGGCCCCTAATCACAATGCACTTCCCACAGCTGGTCCCCACAGCGAGCTCTGCGCCATCCGGATTGAGTGGGGGTGGGTGGGAGTTTTCCCAGAAACGGGCCTGTGAGTCACCAGCCAGCCCAGGAAGTGGCTGCCTCCTGTCCAGCCCCCCAGCTGACCACTGGGCCTCAGTGTGGATCACACAGCAAGGCCATCCATGGTGACCCGAGGACTGACTGAGCGCCTGCTGCCCCCCAACCTCCAGGCGCTCCCAGGCTGCGACTGAGACTGCGGTCAGCGGCCCCGTGCGGGCCCTCATGGAGGAGCACGAAGAACAGGTGCTTCAGGGAGGAGAGGATTTTGGGGAGCCCCTGGGGGGGCCTTCCTACAGGGGAACACGCGTGGGGAGCCCTGAGGTCAGAGCTGACACGCGTGCGAAGGAGGCCTTGGAGGCTGCAGCTCAGCAGGAGGGGCCGGGCTGGGCCCCGAGATGGAGAGGGGAGGCCTTCCCAGGGGCTGTCAGGCCAGGGGTGCCACCAGGAAGCCCAGAGGAGGGGGGGGCCGCTCCTGGGCCCCAGTCACCCAGCCTGGGATATGAGAGTAGAGGGGACCAGAGAGGGAAAGATGGTGGGCAGCCCCAGGCCACAGAGAAACCCAGGCAGGACCGTAAAACCCAGGCCTCGACCCGTCAGCCTCCAGCCGCTCTCCGAGGCACCTTGCAGGGGGTGGGATGGCAGTGGGCAGCCTCTCACAACAGGAACTGGGGTCCCAGATGCTGCCCAGAGCCTGGAACTGCAAATGGCTGTGGCGGTGGCTGTGCTGCTCTTATACGGGACACCCCAGCACCCAAAGGTCTAGCAGGGACCCAGCCCCTGCCACAGCACCTGCCAAGCATCTGGGTGACACTGTGGTCGGGTGGGGCGGGGGGCTCAGTAAGTCAGGTGAATTTGTCAGCTCGGGCAGCTGTGACAAAGTTGCACAGACCCTGGTGGCTTCAACTGCAGGAACTGATTCTCCTGGAAGCCCGAGATCCGAGTGCTGGCTCTTCCGAGGCTCCGCTTCCCGCTCTTGCACACCGTCTTCCTGAGGCGCCCTCACATGGCCATCCCTCTGGGCATGTCTGTCCCAATCTCCTCTTCTTACAAGGACGCCAGTCATATTGGATCAGGGCCACCCTGTCTTACCTTGACAACCTTTACCTGTCTCCAAACACAGTGGCACAGTGGGGCCCTGGGTGCTAGGGCTTCAGCTTGTGAATCTGAGGGCCTTTGTCTGCCCAGGCACTGCCTCCAATAGAACCTTTGGTCCTGCAGGCCGGCAGGCGCCTCTGCCTCCATGCAGCCTGGCCTTAGCCCTGCCTTCATTCCACCTCCCCTCTGGGACTGGG